>NC_053039.3:88485284-89101742 GCF_002575655.3 Aegilops tauschii subsp. strangulata | reverse complement strand
GGAACAATGGAGCGAGCAATAGATTTATTGGAAATCATACATACTGATGTATGTGGTCCAATGAATATTGAAGCTCGCGGCAGGTATCATTATTTTGTCACCTTCCCAGATGATTTGAGCAGATATGGGTATATCTACTTAATGAAACATAAGTCTGAAACATTTGAAAAGTTCAAAGAATTTCAGAGTGAAGTGGAAAATCATCGTAACAAGAAAATAAAGTTTCTACGATCTGATCGTGGAGGAGAATATTTGAGTTACGAGTTTGGTCTACATTTGAAACAATGCAGAATAGTTTCGCAACTCACGCCACCCGGAACACCACAGCGTAATGGTGTGTCCGAACGTCGTAATCGTACTTTATTAGATATGGTGCGATCTATGATGACTCTTACTGATTTACCGCTATCATTTTGGGGTTCTGCTTTAGAGACGGCTGCATTCACGTTAAATAGGGCACCATCGAAATCCGTTGAGACGATGCCTTATGAACTGTGGTTTGGCAAGAAACCAAAGTTGTCGTTTCTTAAAGTTTGGGGTTGCGATGCTTATGTGAAACAGCTTCGACCTGATAAGCTCGAACCCAAATCAGAGAAATGTGTCTTCATAGGATACCCAAAGGAAACTATTGGGTACACCTTCTATCACAGATCCGAAGGCAAGACATTTGTTGCTAAGAATGGATCCTTTCTAGAGAAGGAGTTTCTCTCGAAAGAAGTGAGTGGGAGGAAACTAGAACTTGATGAGGTAACTGTACCTGCTCCCTTATTGGAAAGTAGTTCATCACAGAAACCGGTTCCTGTGACACTGTCGGTGGGGAACGACACCTATGGGATCACAATAATCCCTACTACGGTTGCCGGGGCGCAGGGTTGTGAGAAGAGCAGGAATAACAGTCAACACAAGGATCGTTTACCCAGGTTCGGGCCGCGAGGATGCATAATACCGCAGTCCTACTTTGGTGTGTATTTGAGCGTTCTTGAGCTCTCAAACTAGCTATGGTGGTGGTGTGGTTCAAAAAAGCCGAATCCCTCTCCAGTCTGCCAAGCGCCTCCTTTTATAGTCGAAAGGGGCTGCCACAGTGGCACACAGGAGGTGGAAAAGCCTACAGTGTTGCGAGCTTATCGCCCGTATTACAGGACAAGATGCATTTAATGTGTTGCTTAGGTGTCCCCTAGCTTTATCGGGGACGGGAGCGAGGCCCGTCCCGTCCGTCGCCGCTCCTCCCACTACAAAAAATACACTTCCGTGATGATATGTGTTTGTCACAGTAGGTCGCATTTTTTGTCATGCATGTACATCCATGACAAATTTATGACAGAATCAGGATAGTCATACCTGTGCTGTCGTAGAAGTGTTCCATGACATTACCAAAATTATCATCACGGAAGTGTCAACTTCCATGACGATAAATCATGCGTCACAGAAGTGCTTTCGCCAAGGGTGACCGACACGTGGCATCCACCGTAACGGAATGCCGTTAAGCTATCGGGTCGGGTTTTGGATCCGATAACCCGTTAACAGCCCCGACCAATGGGGATTTTCCATGTGTAAAATCATCATTGGCTGGAGGAGACACGTGTCAGGTCCGCGTTGGCACAGGTGTCACTCATCCAATGGGCAAGACGCGCCTATGATATGTTGACATGTGGACCGGCCCATCAAGTTTAAATGGGCCAGCCCAACTGAAGGCCCATAAGATTTTGCGGACCATAATGGGTCGGCCCAGCTAAAGGCCCATGAGATTTTGCGGACCATAATGGGCTGGCCCAGCTAAAGGCCCACAAGATTTTGCGGGCCATAATGGGCTGGCCCAGGTAAAGGCCCACAAGATTTTTGTGTGCCATAATGGGCCGGCCCAGGTAAAGGCCCACAAGATTCTTGCGGATCATAATGGGCCGGCCCAGCTAAAGGCCCACGAGATTTCGCCGATATTAATGGGCCGGCCCAGCTGTAGGCCCACAAGATTTTGAGGACCCTAGTAGGCCGGCCCATTAACTGGTGCCATGTTTTGGGCCAAATGCCGCCCCATATTTGATCCGGTCCATTAATGGCCTGCCATGCTCCGGCCTAATAGTGGCCCATATGAGATCCGGGCCATTAAAAGCCTACCACGTTTTGGGCCAAATTACGACCCAGATGAGGTCCGGCCCTTTAAGAGGCTTTGGGCTCAATTATGGCCCATATCAGATTCGGCCCGTCAACTGGACACTATGCTTTTGGGCCCACTTGCTAAAGGCCCACTTAGTAATTCGGCCTGATATTAGTTTTGGCCTATTAAAGGCCCGTTTAACATTTCGGCCCTATATTAATTTCGGCCTGTTAAAAGCCCGTCTTATAGTTGGGCCTAACTACGGCCCGGTTTGCATCCGGCCTGCTCGCAGCCGATATCTGATTGGGCCAAACAAGGACCGAGACAATTTTGGCATGTTAAAAGCCCGTGATTTGATTCGCACAATCATGGGCTGGGGTTCATATCGGGCTGCTGCCGGCCCGTGAGCTGTTTGGCACGTTTCAGGCCCAACCTACATCGTGATTGCATGACGGCCCAATTATGTACCGTAATTTTACGGTTTGGCCGGTTTACTGCGAAGATAGGATATATACACAGTAAAATAACTGCGGCATCATGAATAAGAAAAAACCTAGACTATACAATAAAGAAATTACGGCATATTACATCCAATGGGCATCAAAGTTCGCCACTATGATAATAAAGCAGAAGCAGACAGCAGATTACATACACTGGCATCAAAGATCACCGCCAGTGCAAATAAACACGCCGACAAAATAATATACAAAACCGACAACACTTCAATAGAGTACAAGAAAGGTTAGCCCTGCTGGGGAGCTGCAGCGCAAGCAGCTGAGCAAGATGATGAGACTGCGCTTGTTCAACACTTATATCTTCCTCACTCTGAAAGATAAACAAGCAGACAGATGACAGTTTTTGCACATAAAAGTATCAGTGCTGACAATTCATCACATTTCTTACTGACGAATAAAGTGACACAGTTTAAAATTGCATTAACACAATATGGTATTGTTCAGGTCAAGACATGGCAGGAAATGACATTGTGAAGGAGTTGGCAGCTTCACGACACCACTGGATTACAGATCAAGAACTCATAAGTATCAATGGTTAGTGTGCTGTCAATTTATACCATTTCAGATTGGCAAATAAAGAGACGGTTTAAATAATAGTAGAATAATATGACATTGTTCATAGTTAAGACATTGCAGAATATGACATTGTGCTGTAGTGGGTAGGTTCACCACACCACTGGATTACGGATGAAGAACAGAAGCATACATGCAGTGCAAAAGAAGATCACTTGCTCTGTATAGTTTAATTTACCTGGTATGAAGAAGGAACTTGGTTGTACAACTGAAAACTTAAATTGAGAAAGGAAAAACTTTTGTTTATGAACTACATAATAAACTTTAAACAAGAAATTGGATGCAAACACCAAAAATAAACAGCTGTTGCAGTCATGCCTAACCAAATATATACAACAAAGTTTGAAGGCTTGAGATGGACAAACTTACATTATTAGTGAAGACAGGCTCTATAAAGGCCTTGTCCATGCTGATGGAGGGCAATTCAAGAAGTTTACCACAGAATCTTCTTCAAAAGCATTGCCTTTATTCTACATTTTGTTAAGAGTAAATATAGATGTGATAATATACGAAAAAATGGAGAATATTTAAGATAAGATGAAGAGTGATGCTACATAAACAAGTAGCTATAAATGTAAGTGCAGCGGTACAGGCAAAAGGTACAGCCAAGAGCAATGCACAGCTAAACTTCTTCAGTACCAACCTTATGGTAAGAGTAAATATAGATGTGATGTGTAGAAAATGGAGGGCAAAGGAAAATAAGCTGCAGAGTGATGGTACATGAACAACTACCTGTCATTATAAGTACACTGATAAAGGATAGCATGTACTTACAAGAACAATGCAGAGCTAAAAAAACATTGGCATTGGATATATTCTACACTAATGTAACCATTCATACAGATCAGATAATTTGGAGCGAACAATTGATAAGCAAGCTATCATGCATACTGCTGTCACATAATGAACCAGGTATGTATGCAAGTACAGTGATACAGGACAACAGGTACTAACAAGAGCAAAGCAGCGGGCAGCATATTTGCGATATCCTGTCGTTCTTGTCACACCGGAATTCTTCTTCGAGCAGATTTCCTGCAAAAAAGATCCGTAAGGCACATGCGGAAAAGTAGAAGTTCAAATCGTCATGTGATTTCATAGACAGTACCTCATCCTGGGAACGAGACCCGTGCATAACAAGGTTTTTCCATTCAATGTCTTCTAAATTTAGCACGGGAGACTTCACCGGAAATTCGTTTATAGACTTGCCATCTAAGTGTGATTTCCTCAGGTAACACCGATACTGCTGCAATGCTTCCTTGAAAAGCACAAGCAAGCTTTGCTCGTCATGACTATCTAGACTGACCCTCGCCTAGTTACAACAATGTAATGTAAATCATTGATGTGTTCAATCAGCAGAAAACAGGAAAATAATAACCATGAATAATAGCACTTACACGTAAGTTGGACGGGAAGATGTGAAAATGGTGTTTGTCTTCACAATAATCTTCCCATGATGGGAATATATGCACGTAGTCCCTAACAACATTGAAAGCATTGTCTTTTAAACTGGGAATAAATGGAATGGGGTTCCAATCTGCAGGAATTGGCCGTCTCTGTAGTTGGGATAGGTCTTCGGCCGGTGGACTTGCTGTACTTTTTGGTGGAGTGGGATTTTTCTGTGGTACAGCTGGTGCTATGGCAAATGAAATCGGTTTACCTTTCGCTGGAGTGCAGGTCCTGTGTGGTGGGGCTAGTGGTGTGGCCAGTGAAGTATGGGTACAGTCTGCTGGAGTCAGTCCTACGTTTTGTGTCAGTGGTTGTACAGCCAATATAAGTGGGGTGATGTCTGATTTCTCTGGCACCACCACGTTTTTCAAGGACTTTGCTGGTGCTCCTTCAGGTTCGGCAATCACCCTCTTCATTTTTGATGTCTGATGCACAAGAACAACATTTGAGTGGAAAAACATGGTATGATGACAGATGGAATATGTATTGATAATGGATGGGCATGGCATCTCAACATATATGATGAGTAAACTAAGCAGATGGCGGTGCAACAAAGTAGAAGAAATGCAAGACAACATATGCAAGATACCCGCAATCAATAAAACATTGCCAAATTAGAACAGGCACCTTGATGGGTGTACAGGACAGGCCATCTGCCTTTAACTCCTCGAGGTTAGAATAGTCATTAGGATCATATTCTGAACAAGAATCAATAGGTGGGGAGCGTATGAGTTTCATTGCATCCAGAATGGAACTCAATGCCTTGGTGCCAATTTTGTAAGTCATTGCAGTGTTTAGCTTCAAGAGTGGACTGCTGCTAGTGCGACACAAAGCAGCTACACCGATCATAGTGTAGATATAACGGGAAAACCTTAAGCATCAGAGTAAAATCAGCAAAGTGGAACTTGCTGGAATATATGTGCTAGTATTGCCGATATGGCTAGAAAGGCTTCGGATACCAGCTCTCTTCAAGTGAAGGTGCGGTACTGTTAATATCAGTGTAACTCTCAAAGGCGACACAGCTCCCCGCATTTCCTTGCTATTCTTATAGGATTCAAGTGGGCAGGCCACTACAAATCCTATTCCTATGTTTACAAGATCCTACGAATCAAAGAGGCTCAAAGTGTCCATCACAACCGACCGTATAGACCTCTACACTGCATATGTCCCTGCTCATCTTCAGTACAAGGAACATACTGTACTACTATCATACTCCCTCCGTTCCAAAATATAAGTCTTGGTAGAGATTTCCACTATGGATCACATACAGATGTATCCAGATACATTTTAGAGTGTAGATTCACTCATTTTGCTCCATATGTAGTCCATGGTGGAATCTATACAAAGACTTGTATTTAGGAACGGAGAGAGTACATATTAAAGAAGAACGGAAGAGGAACATGGTAAAGAAGAGCAAGCAGATTTTGGATAATAAAATGTTGGTTGCGCAATGCCCACACATGATGAACCAGAGCGCATTAAGAATGCAACTCCCAGCTGTCTCTCAACCATTTCAGGCGGTTGGATGAAGATCCTACGTCTCCTAACCCTTCTTCTTCCTCGTCTCTGATTCTTCCCATACAGAACACCGCACGGGCCGCCGGCCGGACCACCGGCCCCCACCGCCTGTGTTCCTCCGCCACCCCCACCCCCCACCGCCGCCCCAACCCCCACCCGCGTCGAGTTTTCTTTGTTCGGCGAGGCCCCACAACCACCCGATCCCCTTCGATCGCACCGGCGAACTCCGGCGAGCTCTGAAAAATCGACTGACCCAATTTTGAAATTTAGTCTACTGTGATTTAACTAGTGTGGAATATAAAAGGGGAAACCATAAGCATTGGGAGTATAGTGTTGAGCGTGCCATGGCGGATCTGAAGGTGCAAACCGGACAAAGGCAACTTCGCAACTAAGACAAGAAATCAGAGTAAAGCAGTGGCGATCTATTTTCTTGCTGCGATAAATAAGTTGAGCAGATACGAAAGAGTACCGCCTCTGGTGCGGCGCCGTGTACGCATCTGCTGAGAATTTGACAATGCTGCGGTAGCGATGGCTGTCGGCGGTGTGGAAGAAGGTCTAGGAGGGTAGACGGTGGCGGCGTGGCGTGGTGGACGAGACGGTCGTAGGAGCGGCGCCGGCAAGGTGGACGACGGCGGGGATGAAGCGAGAGGACGGGATGCAAGGATCCCGGTCCGAAGCCGTGGATGAGAGAGGTCGATCTCTTGTAATGGACGGCGGCATCGGGGTATCAGCTCCGGCATGGTGGAGGAGGACGGCGGTGGATGGGGTGGCGGACGGCGGCGGACGGAGGAGGGTGGGGTGGAGAGGGTGTTTTGGCGCCCACAGAGTACGAATGGGGAAAAGGGAGGTAGAGAGGAAGGGGGGAACCATGTATTCAGGGCGCGTTTGTCTCAAATGCGAGGAAATTTACAAACTTAGCCCCCGTTTCAAATTTCTACTACATCACAGCAACATTAGTCGGTTGGGGATAGGACGGTAATCTCGCATACACCAAATATTCGCCGACGAGAGTTTGTTTCTGGCGCCCACCGTGTATGAATATGAATCGGGGAGGGAGTCGATTTTGGCCGAGGACACACTGTGTTTTGGCACCCACCGTGTATGAATCCAGGTGAGAGGCGGTTACGTCATGTTTGGGTGAAATTACAAACCTACCCCTATCGAAACCTATAGAAATCCAACAGATAGGCTTTGCGTGGCAGGGATAGGCAGTAGTGATTTCCATCTCGCAGATTTTATTTTTGGGCGGTTACTGCGACTTTCCCCGCTTCGTTCAAATTTTGCAGAGTGCACGTTTACCGAGCCAACTCAATTCGAATCCCGTTTGTATTCTATTTTTTCGGGCGGGATCCAGTTTCAATTGGAATTACATTCTACTACATCATTTTTTATATATACTTTCAAAAGCACAACACCATTTATACATAAATATGGTTTACAAATGGCATGATCTCAGATTCATAAGGTTGTATCCATCAATTTGGATTTTCAAATATTTGAAACCACTTTATGGTGAAATCCAATGTATGCATTCCTCGCTAACTGTCTCCAATTAATGTGTGTTTCATGCGGGTTTTTTTTACTTCTCAAACATGTATAATGTGTTTCACACACGCAACATATAGTGTAATCCCGTTTAGACATTAATTGCATATAAACCATGCATTGTTTGTAATTGAAGAATCTATGGATCACCAATATTGATAAACTATATAACATTACACGTGTGCCCAAATTCAAATGAATATGCATGTTTGATACACCAATTTGCGTTATGATATTATCGATGTCGTGATCTCCAGTTTAAATATTTGAATCCCCTTTAATCCAGATATTCATCTCATATAGCTACCACTCATGCTTATATAGGACTATCTCTCTGGACCTATACGCGTTCATCGTCTCTCAGGTATCTCTCGTGCTACCTGTATGTCGACAATGATCTTTTATCTTCGTAACACACTGACGGTACTCTCTCCCTCGACCTTCATCACTCTATCTCTCTCTAAGTATATCTCGCTCCCTGCTATGTGTCTCTAACTATGATTCTCCATGTGTAATCTCTTTCTCTCACACAAACACAAAACTTTGTGTCCCGGGGTCTCATTTCTCTCTACTATTCCCATGTGTGCCACTCGCACACCCCTCATAGAGAGATGTCTTTCGCTCCTTAGATATGAGAACCTACGACTCTTCCTCTTCAATATCTCTTTCTCACACACAAACTCTGTCTCCCAGGGTCTCATATTTCTCCATTGTTCTCTTGTATGTCGCTCACACACACCCTCTCTCCCTAGAGATATCTTGCGTTCCCTCGTATGTCTCTCTAGCTATCACTCTCGTTGTGAAATATATTTCTCTCTCGCAGACACAAAACTCCGTCTCTCTGGATCTCATTTCCCTCTGATATCTGTTTGTATGTGACTCACATGCACCCTCTCTTTATCTCTCTCACACCCACACACATAACCCAGCCTTCTGATCCACTCGACTCCTATCTCTAACGCACACTAGCTAGCATCTTTATCTTTCTATTTATCTATTTCTCCATCAACCTTCTTTCTCGCCCTCACTCTTGATTCCTATCACGCACACTACATATGTTTCTCTCTACATGCAGTCAAGTGCCCTCTCACACACATATATAACTTCACCCTTTGAACCACCCGACGGTCATCTCCAACACCCAAACTAGCGGATGTCCCTCTAGCTAGCATCTCCATCTCTGTGTCTATCTGTAGTTTCTCCGTCAACATTTCTTTCTCGCATGGAGTCTTGCTTCCTATCACCCACACTATCTATGTCTCTCCATACATATGCATTTATAGGTTGGTCTCTTTTGCACAATTGTTGCGCCTCACTCCCTCTGCTCGCCATAGATGCATGCTCCAGCCCACGCCACTATCTCTTAAAGACAAAAACACATGCTCAATTGTCGGGCCTTCTTCCCTGCATTCTCACATGCATGCATATTGTCATACCAATCCGTCTCTCCCATGTCGTTGATCTTATGACTTATGTCTTCTATATTTTATCTCGATCATGCGCGCGCGCGCACACACACATCCCATGTATACATGTATACCTCTCACACATGCACGTTCAAGGTCTCTATGTCTCCATACGTTTAATTACCCTCAATCCTACGCCACATCGAATCGTTCTCCTCTTTTGTGCACATAACTTCCTCCTGGATGAGTAAAACACACACTCACACTTAACAATCTCCTTCTAGCTACCCCCCCCCCGCCTCTCACTCGTCCCCTATATCCCCGAAACCAATAAGACCATCCCTTTGTTTAATTCCCACCTACATGCACCATCGATATATAGTAGTCTTCCTCGGTGTCTCTCGAACAAACACGTTCTCTCGATGTCGACTCCTCTCACGCGCACACACCTTCTCTTCCCTCTCTACGGGCATTTTCTCTCTCGCACCCCATCGTTGGTGGCCTCTGCCATACACATCACCTCTCTATGATGAAGCCATGCACACTTAAATTACATCCTCCACAGAGGACCCCGCGACACACACACACGCACGCACGCACACACACACGCACCCCACACACACACACGCACACTAAGACTCCATCTCTCTCTCTCTCACACACACACACAAACACACACACACACATGCGTGCACGCACCCCCCCCCCCACACACACACACTAAGACTCCATCTCTCTCTCTCACACACACACACAAACTAAGACTCCATCTCTCTCTCTCCTCTCTCTCTCTCTCTCACACACACACACCCACACACACACACTAAGACTCCATCTCACACACACATGCTCTAGGCGGAGCATTTGTTCCTACCACCCTTCATCCAACCTTACCCGTATGATAAACAATCACCTTTATTTACTTGCATAACATGGACAAATTCCACTTTACTTTAGTAGTCTGCAAACTTATCATCTATACCCTTATAAAAAACGAGTTGGCGGTGATGGTGTGCCTGCCATCTTGTAATACAGACCGTATGATCTATATCCGAGGATAGAAAGCAAACTATGATAATTTTACAAAAGATACCCGCACCTCTCTCCACATCATTATCTCCCGCAACCTCATTGCTCAGTAATTAAAAAAGGAATAAGTCTCTGGAACAATCTAGTGTGCATGGTGGCCGCTGCCGCCTGCCGGCGCCGTCCATCCCCATGCCTCCGCCCATTCCGACCACCAGTCACCACCACGCTCCACTCCTCCTCGCCTTATCTCTCATCTTTCATTTTTTCGATGACATTCTCGAGATACCAGTTTTCTAATAAAATTCTCGAGATATTATTAGTTTTTACACATGGGATTACTCCTGCATGGGTCAATCACAACAGGTGTTCTGTAAAAAAATGCATATTGATGTTCCGTGCAATGCACGAGAATCTTGCTTGTAATTATATAACGCAAATCACGAGCAGGAAGTGACATTTTTTTGACACAACCACGTTAACATGGCCACGTAAATCACTAGCTAAAGTAAATACCATTATACTTATATCCCGATGCAAAAGGTTGAGTACAAGTCCGAAGAGTAGAGTCGCACACACGCACTCTGTCTCTCAGAATCTCTCTCACACACACACCAGTTACGTGACGCCCACTTAAGCAGACACGTATGTTACAATTTGTGCACCCGCGAGTACATGTGATGCTGCGCATTTATTTAAGCCGGAAGGCGAACCCAAACAGTAGTTGCATTCATTCCCCTCCCGCCGCCTCTTCTCTGGTCACCGTCGCCCGGTAGCCATGGGCCGGCCGAAGGTAACAACATACGCCATACTCCCGCCGGAGCGGCGCTTTAATATGGCAATTTTAGTGGTCATGCATGCATCTTTTTGTGCTAGCACTCCTATATAAGGGTTGACCGGTCGCTTCCCGCGGACGTGCGCGGGCGGTGGAAGAGGAAGGAGAAGGGAAGCGGGCTGTGGAGTAACGTTTTTACCACAATTTCTTAGGAAACTGAGTGCAATAATTGAGTAGTTTTGCAAACTACCAGTACTACACCTGAAACGGTTCAAAACCTATACTCCCTTGCCAACGCGCGCTTCCCGCGTGAAACGGTCAGTGTCGCCCTGGAGCGTCAGTGCCGCATTAATGCCCGGCCAGAGCGGAGGCGACCTCTCACTGGCGCCGGCTTTGAAGTGGCGCGACGGCCGAGAGAGCGCCGCTTCCCGGTGCACGCGACTGCTCCACATCGAGACTGGACATAGGCCCTATTTGGATCCATGGGTTAGAGTTAGTTTGAGCTAGTTGGGGCTCAAATAGCCCTAAAGTATCCAAGCATGAGGGTTTAAATTGGAGCAAGTTGCACCGAACCCACCAAAAAACTATCCCACCCAAGAGGTGCTAACTGGAGATAGTTCTCATTGGGACCACTGAAAAATCACTTTTCTCTCTCCATGAAGTGCATTTATTGTCAATATAACCCTGTCACCCAAACACCTCTTTGGCTACAATTAGTTCAGGGTTAGTCATGAGTTAGTCTAACCTCTAGCTAAGTTAGAGTATGAAACAGGAGCAGTATAGGACATGCAAGTTGCTCAAAGCATACAGGCAAATTCGTACGTGAAAGGATTTTTTCTTTTTGAAAACAGAACGTGAAAGGAATTTTTTTTTAGAATGCTCTTGGCATGTCGCTAACATGTGATAGTTAACCGACCTCAATAGACGGCAGAAACGCCAGCCCGCCGCACTTTGATAGAGACGAGGAGGGAGAAGCGATACAGGCTGCTGGATTACTAGAGATAGGTGTCGCACGGAAGCCAAGAAATATGGTGATAGCGTGGGTTAGCCACGTACTAGTATGATGTAACTACACTGGGCTGCCGTGTTTCGTACTCTTCCAGTCCACTGTGGAGATGATTGGTTAATTTTACATCGCTGAATAATATTAAATATTATGAGTGCAGACGCTCCACCACGAGGTTCCTTGCTCCTTCTCAGTCCTCTGGAATCTATGTTCTTCCACTCTATTTTTTTACGTGAGCTTTGTTCATCCTTTTTCCAACACGCGAGACATCTAGCATCAAGGTGCACGTGTTATGCAAGGATCGTTCCATCTATATGAAGAACACGTGGGACTGGAACTACGAGACGGGCATGTACCCAGGAGTGGACGTACGAACCTGAGTAATGTAGCGCAGTAAGTGAAGTAGAAAGGCACAAATGGTATGAACATGCGTGCATATAGGGTGTGTTTGGTTGCGTTCTCGTCTCAGCATAGTTGTTCCCTCTTCATGCATGCTCAACTCAACACCCCTCTTCATGCATGCTCTCTTCATGCATGCTTCTAGTGTATTTGTGCTAAACTAGTGTGGACTCATGCACCCTCCATACGCTCTACCAAACAGCCAAAAGTAGGTCGAGAAGGGAACTCTTGGGCGGCATTTGTCTCTTACTACTTACTACCACTAAATGTTGTACGTGCAATGCACGGTGATGTTATGGAGTACGTGCCTAAGTACTCTACTACTACTATATTAGTTGGAGGCACATATTAACTTTTATATTTGTTTACGTGTATGCCCCGAGACCTTCCAACTAGACGTGTCTTTCTCTCCAGGTCGCACTTTGTATCGTTCATACCACTAAGTACTACTACGTGTGGTCTCCGACCCAGAAGTGGAAGAAGTGGAGACGCTCTACCACGCTGCTTTTTTACGCTGGGCTCTACCACGCTGTTCATGTCCCACTCCTTTCGCTGACGTGTGGGACATCCAGCACGTGCCGTGTTTGGCACCCTTCGTCGTAAGAGTTGAAACGCTAGCATTCATCAGAAATAAAAAATAATTATAAATCGGCAGTGATACTATTTTTTGTGAACCAATCAGCAGTGATACTATACCACGCGGTTTCCTTGCTCCTCGATATCAGAAAGAATACTTCAGTTCGCCAACATGTGGGACGTCGACCATCCTGGTCCACTTGCCATGCACGCAGAACTCCAAGGGAGAGTCACCCAGGTCGTCGCGCCGCAGTAACAATGACTAATGAGCCGTCAAATCACAGGCCCACTTCCCACTTTGAAGTTGCTCGGACAAAGGAACCATCATGAATTCGTTGAATTCCTCTTCTTGAAGAAAACTACTGTACCAGCAGTACTGCTAGCTACAGTAGTTACTCCAACAGAGGCCTCCTTTCGTTCATAGGATAGGAATATGAAAATCATAGGAAGTGAGATGAAATGCATCTCAATTCCTATAGAGAAAGAGATGCCATTTGATGCTTAGGATAGGAATTTTTCCATTTAGTCTAGGCTAATGTACTGGTAATTTGCTCTAAAAACTACAGTAGTAACTAGTAGTATTGGTACATGCTCGTACTCAGACACAGACACACACACTAACTACTAGTACTACTACTTCTCACATGCTGGACAGACGCCGTCGTTCTCCTTCCCGGCTTTGTCGGCGACACCACACCGTGCTTGGATCTCCGCCGACCTCTCCGCAGCAGCGTGTGCGTCCTTTTCTTTCTTGCGGCGGCGGGCCTCTCTTTTCTTGAGTGCTTTTTGACTTTTCCGCTCCCTCTGTGCGGCTTTGGCCGCCTCTTGCTCTACCGCCCATTCGGCCTTGGCATCTTCAAATTCCTCCCACATAGTTGTGAGGTCGCGAGCGGCGATGAACTCGGCACGGCGGGATGCCATCGCTTCCCTACCATTTTGTGTGCAGTCGTGGGCGGCGAGGAACTCGGCGTGGCGGGATGCCATCGCTTCCTTACCGGTTAGTGTGCGGCGCGGTGGCATGAACGATGCTTGGTGAGAGCTCTGGGGTGGAGTGGCCGGACAACCGTATAGTGCATTGGTTTGTCAAGAGCTCAAGGACAGAAGACGAAGCAAATTTGGATTCCCCTTCAATCCTGTTCATTTATTACCGAGTAAAATGCATTGGAGGTCATCGAACTTGTCTTGATAGCTCACTTTGATCATTGTATACGAGATATGGTGATTATATGGTCACTGGCTCAGCGTATAGCTTCGTATTTGTCTGGTTGACCGGTCAAACAGTCTGCATGCGCCTCATCAGCTCGTGTTCTTTATATATCGACGCGGGCCTACCTGTCAATGGAGAAAGAAATACTGTAAAAACCAAAATTATGCGTATGTGGGGAATCAAACCACGGACTCGTCGCTGCAACGCACCCTCGTCAGCCAAATGAAAATGAAATACTTCGCGTCAGACACTCACGCTCACGCTGTCAAAGCATGCTAATGCATGCACGTCGCCCTCTAAATCAAAGTCCTGCTCATGGCGCAACGCAAATGGCGAGCCCATCACCTGCGCGCCCCGGCGGTGCCTAACATTACTGTTTAGACGTTTGATGGAGGCCTACGCGAACGCCGAGCATGTATTCACCTGGCTCAACACCAACGGTCATACTCGGACCGCCTTGCTCATGTATATCGTCCATCACAACGACAATCTATAAAACAGCCTAAGCTAGAGAGGGTACTATGGTAGTATGGTACGGAGTATGTACTATCGTGAGTGACCGATCTTAGTGCCACTGCACACCGAAACCCCTTCCATCGCTAGCGCGCGCTTCCCGCCTGAAATGGTCACCGTCTCTCCAGAATGTCAATACCGCATTCACCGGACTTAACTGCAGGTGCAATTGGTGTGTCACTGACATGCGGGCCAGATGTCCGTTGGGCCCACATGTCAGTAACCCAAATGCATCTGCAGTTAAGTCACTGAAGCAGCGTCCGCATTCACGCCCGACGAACCTACTCCGGCGCGAGTCCATCCGTCTGCCGCGGCTCATTGCCATTCGCCCGCTATATTAACTTGAGCCCCAGCTCCCAGCCATAGCCAAAGACCCGCACTTATTCTCCTCCGGTTCCTTCCTTCTGTCGGCACCACTTCAACCATGGCCTCCTGGCGCTCCGAAGCTCTCTTAGACGTACTGTCGCAGGAGCAGACGAGGGACATCGGCGGCTCCGCTACGGGCGCGCTCCAAAGCTCTCTTCGACGTACTGTCGCAGGAGCAAACGAAGGAGATCGCCGGCACCCCCCCCCCCAGCCGCCCTCCGCCGCCACGACCATGAAGCCGGCGCGCGTGCGCGGGCACAGCCGGCAGCGAGGAAGAGTAGTACACGGTAGGTCGCCGCCGCTCTGGTCCCGGGAAGGCCACCGCTACTCCACTCAGTCGACGCCAAGCTTGGTGGGGTAAACATCGGCGGCCGATTAGCCGCTTGACGGCGACGTGGAGGTGGAAATCTTTAGAACCTTGTGCTCCGGAGGAGGAGGTTATCGAGGCGGATGAGGAGGAGGCAAAGGCAATGGCCGGCTTTCTCGGGTTCATGGCCGGACATGGTGGTCGGGCGCCGGCGATCGTTTAGATTAGGTTTACAGTAGGTTTTAGTATGGTTTGTGCGAAATATGTAATGAATTTCGTCCAGTTTGTAGGAAAAAATTTCAAAATGTAATGAATTTCATCCGGTTAATTTGAAATTTGCTTTGTTTGCACGAATTTCGTCCGGTTAGTTCATATAGTTGTCGAAAGGTATGCGGGCAGCATCGGATGGCATCCATCTGTGTCCTCGGACAGATGCCGGTGTAAATTTGTGGGCCAGCGCTGGAGATGCCCTAACTATCATGCTACAATCGCTAACAATCCTCCATTATTTGGCAGGGAACAGTTATCCCTCGATCAAAATCAGATCCGCGGTGTTTCGCACTCCTCCCGCGTAAGAGTGTAAACTCTTGCTTACATAAAAATGGAGCAAGTGGACGGCACTGTAGCACGTCATATCACTCGAACTAGCCCGCCTAACGAGCGGGAAAGCACCGCCCTCGTCATTTTGTTCTGGATTTCTATCGATCGATCGCGCGAAAATATTACGCTTCACAAGTTCTAAAGGAAAAGGCGGCACACTTACGACTCGTACGCGTTGCAACCCCGACAGTCCGGCTCGCATGCCGCTCACCAGAGGGGACACGCGTTGTCTTGCAATTTCATTGACATGTGGGACCGTAATTGAATAAACCGTCGATAGCCGAAATCTA
This sequence comes from Aegilops tauschii subsp. strangulata, assembly GCF_002575655.3. Classification (NCBI taxonomy): domain Eukaryota; kingdom Viridiplantae; phylum Streptophyta; class Magnoliopsida; order Poales; family Poaceae; genus Aegilops; species Aegilops tauschii. The sequence goes on along the minus strand of NC_053039.3, from coordinate 89,085,582 downwards.
ATCGCTCGGCGGGCGTCGGCTGAGAAGAGAGAAACGGGGGAGGGAGAAGAGATCGCCCGCCCGCCGCACACAGACTCCAAGAAATATATGGTAATAACGTGAGGTGGGCCATGCTGGAGTCCGGACAGCTTCTGGAGCCGGCTCTCACCGCCCTGGCCCCTCAAGACGCCAGCTGCCCGCCGCATGCATGCATAGCAAGTAGTACTCCTTATGTGGAGGAGAGAGAGGCATTGACAAAGTCAAGGAGTGGGCTCTGCAAGAGCCCGTCTCTACACGTGCTCCTAGGTATAAAAAAATAATTCTAAAAAAAGGCATTAAAAACAATTGTGTCTTAAAAAACAAAGGTAAAAACATTTGAGAGGAAATAGATAGAGAGAAAGTGAGAAAAAACTGTAACCTGGGCATTACATGAGAAAGGAGGGAGTCGTGCACATGCCAAGTTCACTAGGCTGCCATGTTTCACACTCCTTCGTCGTAACAGTGGAGACAATAGCTTTCATCAAAAATAAACAATGAATACTCGTTGCTCGTCCTCTATATCGGAAAGAATACCTTCATTCGCCGACATGTGGGACGTCGACCATCCTGGTCCACCTGCCATGCACAAAATTATCCTGGTCTACCCTGGTCGTATCGCAGGCCCAACCTTTCCCACTGTAAGTTGTTCGGACAAAGGAACCATCATGACTTCGTTGAATTCCGCTTCTTCAAGAAAACTTACTGTACCCGCAATACTGCTACCACACGCGAAGACTGGACGGCACTGTACCACGTCATATCACTGAAACCCACTAGGCCAAACTAGCCCGCCTAGGTCATCTATTTTGGAACGGAGGGAGTACGTCTCTGCACTGCTATGATTTTGTGTTGCATGTTCTCTGTACTTATGCTACGATTTTCCTACCCTATGAACCAAATGAGGCCTGAATGTATGTCGACTATTGTCTGATCGATCGCTAAGCCTACAATTTTAGGAGCTAGGGCTATTGGTCGATCGACGAGGGATAAGTATAAGCGTACCACGAGCTCATCAGCCCCAACGTTTCTCTTCGGTGAGTGTTTTGCAAGTACTATAGCTCGCACAGTAGCTAGCCTACTAACACCAAGAATCATCAAACAAGCCCTGCTGATATGATAAACAGTTCAAACTTACATCTAAGCATGCCGTATATTACATCAAAAGCTGGTGAGGATACATCTGTTTCCATAACTCAGAGAGGGTTCGCATGATTCATCGCATGATTCACTATCAAACAAAAGTAGCAAGATCCGCCCACACAAGACAGTGCACTAGCCCTAAGATGGTTTGATAACACGCATCATTCTGGTAATTAAACATAGGGTAATGCAAACTACCCTGAAGGATTAGCGTGACCAACTATTTCTTATCATCGATCTCTCGGGCAATGACCACAGCACGGACAGCGGCATGGGAATCGATTTCTGGGGCGATGTCCACAGGACTGACCGCGACATCGGAATCGATCTCTGGGGCGATGTCCACAAGATGGACAGCGCCATCGGAATCGATCTCTGGGGCGATGCCAACAGGACGGGCCACGACATCGGAATCATCAAGGACGTCCACCGGCACCTGCACAACCCTAACATATTAGCAAGCACATTGCAAATAATCAAAAACCACAACTATGGTAATAAGCCATTATTTTTTACCTTGTGCAGCTCACCGGGGGATCTCATCCCTCCGGGGGCCATCTCCTCGTCCTCGATGGGGGCCATCACCTTGCCAAGGGAATACTGCTTCTCAACGGCGACTATCTCCTCAAACTCGGTCTTGAGCCTCACATAGGTGGCAATCAGAGTTCCTGGGGTAGGCACGGTGGGGCCCTTGTTGTTCTCCCAACTTTCTTTGAGGAGTTCGTCCGCCAACGTCCTCAACTCTTTGGCCAGTGCTTGTTTCTTGGAGTTCTTCGTCTCCATGGGTTGGCCCGCCAACATGGTCAACTCGTTGGTCGGTGCTCGCTTCCTGGAAATCGCTGTCTCCGGTGGGTTGTCCGCCGGCAACTCTTTGCCTAGTACTCCGGGATCCACCAATGAACTGACAAACAAAAAGCAATCGAAAGGAAACCACAATCGCAATGAAAACGGGAAAAGAATAGGATGTGAGAATCGGTCGGTGCTTCGCAAAAAGAAGATTCTTGGAATGAAAATATAGCAGCATAACTGATTCGCCCACCTTTCCTTCGTCAGTACAGAAGAAAAATGGCAGAAGTGAGTAGCCTAGAGTGAGGTTTTCTTCAAGAAAGGGAAGAAAGGGCTTGAACGAGCGTTCCAGTGAAATGATGGTTGCTTCGTCCAGTCCAACTTGGAGGCCACCTTACCACTGCTGGTAAAGGTGTGGGTTTTGTGATATGACGGGTCATGACGGCCACACCGGGGTGACAAGTGAGTCTCGACTGTAGAACCTCGCTGTGATTTGGTGGATGGCACGCGGGCCCGGTTGCTTTGAAATGTCCCGCATGTAGATAGAGCGGCTAGTCATATAGGAGTGCTCAATATTGTGCACCGCGACCAAGGCGGAGAGGAAAACGAGAGAACTACGTAATTAATGCATGAGTTTAATTAGGGTAGTTTTGTAAAGTACGAGATACATTCCTCCAATCGCAAAGTGCCTTGGTTCATGAGATTTGAAATTTGAGCCCTATAAACCGGAAGGGAGGGAGTACTGCACACGGTGTAGTCTAGTCACTTGTTGAAATCTCTAGAAAGGCAAATACTCCTTTCCGGTTTACAGGGCTATACTACTCCCTCCGTCTAGGTGTGTAAGTCATCTTACGAAAACCAAATAATCCCAAAACACTTAGGCGCGGTGCATTAACTTCTACCTTGTTTCTTGTTTCTTGACATATCAACCAATAAGAGATGAGAGGTGTGCATGCTTTTAATGACTTGCAATGGCTAGTTCATTGCATGCAATGCTATTAATTAGCAAATAAACATTGGTGACCCCAGGAGGAAACGGTGCTAAGCGCGTGGACCTATGCAGAATGAGTATCAACCAATGGATAATGGAGTTTAATTGTTAAACAATAGCAATTTTGTCTCATGCAAGAGCCTGGCTAGTACTCCAAGGAACCGCACCACGCGAGCGTTCGCAACTGCCACGTTCGGGTTGCGCTTGGCTCTTCGCCTCTTCGAGAAGATGAACAATGATGTTACTCCCACTTCTACAGTATCGAATCCACTGCTGCATGTCCGTCCACCTCGTGCGGGAGGGATAGCGTGTAGCAAAAGCTTCTACTTACTGCTCCCGCCTTTGCGTCTATGACAGGTGGGCCCAACAGGTGGTTGGCCCTCCTGTCATGCAGCCAAAGGCAGGTGCAGTTAAGGCACCGGAGCTCAGTCCGCGAGGGAGAGGGCGTTGTAGTAATCAAATTTCTCGGTCTTGTATGAGTTGATGCGACACATCAAAGCACTGCACTCGCTATAAGTCGTTTTACACATTTCAAATGGGCTACTTCGTATGTAGGAGTAGACATATTCTGCTTCGTATGTAGTCACTTGTTGCAATCTCTAAAAAGACATATATTTGGAAACGGAGGGAGTACAACGCATGCATGCATGCCGTGACTTTCCTTTTGATACTTGCATGTGTTGATTTGATGCACCTTGCCAAATTTTGACTATAAATTTAACTAACCAAATTTTCATGCATGTCACAAAAAATTACGGGGCTGTTTGGATTGTGACTATGTTTGTCTTATGTTGCCACATTATTTTTCCCACACTTGCCTAACCTGAGTTGCTCAAATTGTTAGACACACTTTGGCTTGCCTAAGGGAATCTTGCCACAATTTTTGTGTCTATGACATGTGGGGTTCACTGCTAATAAAAAAATTCTTGTCTTAGGTGTGGCTTATAAAAAAGACTTATATTTAGGAACGGAGGGAGTAGAAAATATAAATAAAAATGCATGTTGGGGCAACCCACGTTTCCGCTAATTTTAGCCGTGGGCTTGTTCACAATTTTTACGAGGGGGTGGTTGTTCATTTAATGGAGGGACTTGTAGTACCAGACTTGAACGATACAAAGTGCGACCTGGCACACCGTAACACCACTTGGAACAAGCGGGTAGCTATCTCAAAAAACAATCAACAACTAAAAAAACCGCGACCTGGCATGTAGTAGTACACAATTTTAAACGACTGTTTTGATGGAGTGAAAAAGGAAAACTACCCCACTACATATATATAGGCCGGTGCCTCCGCGCTTGCTTGCTAGGGTTGCTCTATTCACACACTCTCATCCTCTCCAGATCTAAACAAGATAGGGGTAGTAACACTGTCTTTCTCCCATCGAAAAACACTGGCTTTCTATCCTCACCGCTGGTTACAGATCCGGACATGTCCCCCTCCGCCGGTAAAGGGGAGGAGGGGCAGTGTTTAGGCCGTCGTCGACAGCGAGGGACGAGACCCACTGCCGGCCGCACCGTTATCTCTGGTCGAGCGCCGGCGCGGGAGGTCCTCCGATCCCTTCGTCGTTGCCTGTGGGCGGATCCGGCCTCCCGCCGCCCACCTATCCACATCCCGACGACCTTCAGGTATATCTTCGTTCGAAACCGCCTTAGCTCTACTTCCCTAGCTCGCTACGTTGCTGCATGTGCATCATTTTCTACCTCTCAGCCCCTCTCGATCGGATGGTCCAACGTCACATTTTTTTCTTCTATTGTTAGAGGTAAAGCTACTTCATGGAGTCGAATCTTGTACTCCCTCCGTCCGAAAATACTTGTCGTTGAAATGGATGTATCTAGATGTATTTTAGTTCTAGACACATCCATTTTGATGACAAGTAATTCCGGACGGAGGGAGTACTTGGTTCAAATAAGAAATAAAGTGGGGGTGGGGGAATTTAGTATGTACATCAGACTTGGTACAAACAGGAAGGAAAGGGGTGAAAGTAGTACAGACTGGTCAACCCACCGGTCTCTTGGTCGAAAAGGGAAATATAGGGGTAACGCTGTACACAGTGGTATGACCAGGACTAGATTTGCTATCCACACATAGGAGTAGGTGGCTAGAGTGAACAAAAATGGGACCAACCCAGATATGTTTCTTGGATGTTTGTTTCTCGGGGCAACAAACTATGAATCACCACTTTATGCCCCTGTTTACGTACATGGTGCTGGACTGCTGGTGCACCCACTGTCCCATGCCCTTATACCAAATATTTAGGCTCCGTTCAGAATAAAGGGGCAGAAAACATAGGTCTTGATGAAAATAGAGGAATAGGAAAGGAATGTAGGTATAAAACTATGGAACAGCGAACCGGAGGAAACTCTCAAGAGAATGTGTTCGGATGGACTAAGAAATGTACAGATTTGTTTTTTTTGGGTACCATGCTTGGCAGTATGAGATGCTATTTGTTTATTCAGCTGCACAGTGACTACTCTTGTCCTCACCTCACGTACCACAGATAGGTTGATTTTTTTATTCCGGCAACACAGCACAGCAACCTGTCTAACGCATGGCAGCGAGCGCCTGCCTCGGGCTTCTGCCCAAAAAATGAGCAGCGCGTGGATGTTTCTAATCCTATGGAATCAGTACTACCAGACCAGCTTTCCTATGAAACACTATTCACCTTTCCCGTGTTCCGAACGGTTGGAAGGGAAAGAATACCGTAGGAATTGTGTTCCTACGAAAATCCTGCACCAAACCTGTGAACCGAACGCAGCCTTAGCTGTTCTTAATCTAATGTCCCTGGTAAAAATGAAGCCATGCCACTGTTATAAGCCATGACAAGTTTAGCCAAATGTTTTTGCCTGTAATTGTTTGAGACTCTGACTGTTTCCTCTGTGCCTTTTTGTGCAAACAGGGATATCCAATTCACCTGGTTGCTGTTGTGACCTTTTGGTGCACTACACAAAACTCTTCTTAAAAGAAGTGACTTTTGTGCTGTTTAACTGGAATGTCAGAATGGAACAGTTGGTTCATTTTGGTGGAACTGCACAAAGGGAGATCTGTGTTCCAATCCTCATCATCCATATTGGCGACATAACCTTCCTTTAGGTAAGAATGATATTTAATGCATGTGTTCATCTCTATTTTCTGACTGCCATGAGAAAATAATGTTGTTTTTTACTAGTACACTTGTACTCCCTCACTTACAAAAACCAATTCTGAATTAGAAGGCCAATCATGTACTTGGTTTCACCAACTGGTGAGGAGAAAGAGAAACAGAGCATGAAGAGGAAGAAGAAGAATAATAAACAGTGCCAAGGCAATCTTGCTGAAGCCAGAGGCCTCAGTCGAGGCCATTCAAGGGCTCCGGCAACGACTACCTTACATGTGAGACGACCCTCCAGGGAGCCCTTCCACTTCTGATGTCTCACTTAATTAATTAGGAGTACTTAAGTACCACTAATTTATTACTGCCTAATTTTCCTGTTGGAGTTAAACAAATCTTTAGTAGGACCCTATGCTGAATCATATACGTGTGTATGTTTGTCTATGGAGGTGAATCATGTGGTGGAGCAGGGAGGGAATATTATTAGTGTCATGACATAATAGTGCTATTGTTTTGCATGTCAATTTATTGCCATTGGTTCAATGAGGCAATGTTTTGCGTATTGTCCATCATGAATTTGATGCTACTGTTTGAGTAATATGCTAATGTCTTCCTATCCTTTCTCACTAAGCTAATGAAGGTTTCACCTTGTTCCTACTTGTGCAAACAGGGATCATGTTGTGCCAATCATACATTTTAGTGGAACTACACAAGACAATACAATGAACTGTATCCCAGCCAGTGCTTTAACTCTGCTGGAAGTTCTTGATAATCTTTCGATATAATCTCAGCACTGGTAAACAAGAGTGATTTCAACCATACATTTGAAGTGCACAAAAATATATACTATTGTGTGATTCCAGTGAGTGCTTTATCATCTCTTATGGGACTACATGAATAAGCTTTTTTTCTCAGGTTGGTACGGGCCTAAGGCCTTCATCCATATTAGTTTGTTGTCATCTCTATTTGTATCGTGCTACTGTCATGAGAAACTCCTTTATCTTTGCACGTTAAAGTTTTGCAACCTATGATAAATGGCAATGCTTTGAGTGTTGAGTTGAGCTAATTGGCACTGATTAAATAGACTAATACCTCTCTTTAAGCAAGACTACTATGTTGCTAACTTTACCCATTAAGATAATGAGGGTGCTTCTATTTGTTAGTGTATGTTTCATCAACTAGTCCCACTATTACAGTAATCTCACTCTCTCAATATATGTGCCAACAGGGATGCTCGATTTTGGTGGAACTGCGCAAAAACTTTGGGTGCTTCATTGCCTCGACAGCTTTCGTTCTTTCCTGTCAGTCGCTAATCTCCGCTTGCTTTCTTCCTTTGCTGTCAGTCGCTTGGCTTATCTCGGCTTCCAGTCAAAGGAAATAGTAATTGATATGCTACCTCACACAGGTTGGTACTGGTCTTTTTCCTGATTATTATGCCTGTCATATGTATTGGTAATTTGGTATTGTGCTACTGTTTGCCAATTTCATAAAGGAGTAATTTGGAGCCTGAACTCGCAGGCAAATCATTACATCGGGTGATTTCAGTATAACTGCACAAAATGATCAGATGGACAGGTACCTATGCTGCTGCTATGTACTCCAAAGTTCACTCAGACAAGCATCGATGTTGACAAGAAGTGCCTATATTCATTCGAGTATCAACCGGCGCCAACCAATTGTCAAACTCCAAGTATTAGGAGAGTGAACGCCAAAATATTACTTGGTGCATAGCCCAGAAAAACGCAGTCCAGTCTTTGGTCCCAACTTGTGCCTTTTGGTTATCGGCACATATGGTAGCGAACTATATGGCATGGAGTCTAAAGATTCCAGACAAGTTGGTTGACGTGTATATTCATCTGGCACTTACTCGGTCTGCACGCCAAGGATGCTCCATTTCAGTTGAACTGCACAAAAAATTTGGGTGGTTCATTTTCTCAACCGCCTCCTTTCTCGTCTGCAATGTAGAATTTTGGCGAGATACAGGACTAAGATGAGCCAGTAAACTAGTTGGATGAAAGTAGTGGTCAAGTTGCTCAAACCTCCCTCGGCACGAGGCCACTATTTGAGGATAAACCTACAAGCAAAGTTCAGATTGTCTGTGCTGCCTCTTATGTACTCGAAATTTTACTCGTACAAGAACTAATTTTAGCAAGAAGTACCTCCGATTGAACACCATTTACCAGTCTGTACCCTAGGTCATTAAAGTTCGTCCATGGATCATATTGGCTGTGATCTCAATCATTTGGATGCATAAACATACTAAACATGTGTATATCTGAATCTTTTTGTGAATTATGTATGAATATTGTCGTGTGATCTATCAATCATTTGGATGCATGGATATGCTGAGCTTGTGTATATATGAATCTTTTGAGTTGTTGATAGTGAATGTTGGCTATGAATATGAACCTGTCCTGTGAACCTGAGTTTGATATGAATGTTTACCTTTTCTGTTGTATTTGTGTGTGAACTTGTTAGTATGCCTACTGTGGGGTATAAAACGCAAGTCTCTTATAAAAGTAATGTTGTGTCCAATTTATGTTTTCCCTTCTAACCACATTATATATATTTATATTATTACTATTATAGTATATTTTATAGAGACTTATATATACATTATAAAAACATCCCACGTGTTATTAACTTATAAAAGTAAATGTTTAACGGAAGTTGGCAAGGAAAATCCTGGTTGTTTTTGACTCACAGGCAAGGAAAATCCTGGTGATTGCGTACAAAAGCTTGCGAAGATTTTAAGGACCAATTTAATAATAACGCGCTCATTTTTCTTTTGAGCAATAACTCGCTAATTTCTTAATTATATATATATATATAATGTGCCTCTCCGGTTTATTCTTTGATATTAATTGCTCCTTCTAACATAACATTATATATATAACGAGCCCACCTAATACGTGTATTTCAAGGAAGTGCAAATGGGCTGGGATTTCTTAGAAAATATAAATGGGCCTGATTGACGCGAAATTATTTGTTCACCCAGCCAAGCAAATGGACTGTACATTCTAGAAAACATGGGTTAAATATATGCCACATTTTTGCAGGCTGACATGTGGGCCAATAGGTCAAAGCCTACGCAGGGCGTTGTCAACTTGGTCAACAAATGATTGTGTCATCCACAGCCATTAGATTTATATCCAATGGCCAGCATGCACCTTCAATCTCTCGTCTTCTTCCTCCAGCGTCGCCGGGACCGCCTGGTCTGGCCTCCGGCGGCTAGCGGCTCTGCTTAGCACGCATCGCTGTGAAGCGCTACCCCACCGTCGGCCAGGCTATCCCTCCACCCCTCGACACCTCCTGTTATTCTCCACAGACTACAGCCCGACGCCGCAACAGAACCAGTTATAACCCTTCTCCTCCTCTCAATCTGCGACTCCACTGCCGCGTTTTGCCATCTCCGAGTCGTTCCCGTTCGGGGCCTCGCCGTCGTCCGCCGCCTCGCTGCGTTCGATGCGGCATGGTCAACAAACGAGTCATCAGAAGAGGACTGTATGTGGAGAGCCTGACGGCTGGGACCCACAAGGTCCATGGTCGCACGCAAGGAAAGTTCCTCCTTATTAAGCTGAAAAAATGTTTCCTCCACCTGACAGCTGGGACACACCGGCTGTATCTTCGCACGGAAGGAAGTGCCTCCTTGTTTTGCGAAAAAATTTATTCATCCTGTTGACAGCTGGGACCCGTTAGATTTGGTGACTGACTTGTGGTCCTACTAAGCGGACGTGTATGCACGGCTTTGTCAACTTAATCAACAAATGATTCTAGCAGCTGGACCATTGGATGTTAATCCAACAGCCGTGCTCCTTCTTCAACCTCTGTTCTTGCTCCTGTCCCCCGTGGGCAGCACCGCGGCTGTGCTGCCGCGCACCCGAACCAGTGAAGTTTCCCACTCCTCTCCATCTGCGACTCCACTGCCCCGTCTTCCCCATCTCCGGGTCGTTCCAGTCTGGGTGCGCTCGGCACGGTGTGGTCAATGTCGTCAACAACCGAGAGTCATCGGAAGATGACTGTACGTGAGAGGCTGACAGTGGGGACGCACCACGCCCATGGACGCATGCATGCAACGGAACGCGGCAAGGTCAACGTGGTCAAGGAACGACTTCCATCGGAAGTATACTGTATGTGGAGAGTCTCAGCTGGGTCCACGGCCGCAGCAAGTAAGTGCGTCCTTATTACGCGGAAAATAATGATTCCTCCAACTGACAGCAGGGACCCACTGGACAGGCCACCGTATTTTGCGAAAAAAACGTTTGCCCCCTGACTGCTGGGACTCACCTGACGGGCCACCGTATTTCGTGAAAAAAACGTTCCCCCGCTGTCAGCTCGGACCCACCGGAAGTGCCTCCTTATTACGCACAAAAAAATGAATACTCCCCCGGCTAGCTGGGACCAACCTTGGTGGGAGGCTGACTTGTGGGCCTACTAAGTTGACGGGGACGAAGGGCTTTGTCAACTTAGTCAATATGAACGATTCTAGCTCCAGTGACCGTACGATGTCCATCCAACGGCCGTAGTGCTTCTTCAACCTCTGCTCTTCTTGCTCCAGCCGCCCAAAGCAGCGCCGGTCGTGTCGCATGCTCCTGCCTCCCGTGGCCGGCTGTGCTGCCGCGGAGGCCTCACCGCCCCCTACTATTCCCACCGCTGGACAGGCCCTGCGGCGACGGCAGCCTCACACCGCAGCCGAACCAGTGAACCCTCGTACTCCTCTCCGCGCGGGCTTCCACTACCGCGTCTTCCCTGGCTCCGCGCCGTCCCCTTCCTAGGCCTCGCCGTCGTCCACCGCCGTGGTAATCTCCGCGCGCCGTGGTCAACGTGGTCAAGGAACGACTTCCATCGGAAGAGTACTATACATGGAGAGGCTGACAGCTGGGTCCACGGCCACAACCCAGTTTTTTTGTGATTTGCCAAGTAAGTCGCTTTGTCAGGCCTGTTGGGCTGCAAATCTTTCAAGACGAGGAGAGCTTTCATTCGGCTGGCCGAGAAAATGGCCCATCAGTAATGAGAAATGGGTTGTACATTTTTAAAACACATCAAACCGGCAATTAGTTTCAAATATCTTTTTTTCATTTCGAGATTTTAAATTACATTAATTTTTATGCATGGAGAATTTGTTGGATTTTATATTGATATACATTTATTTTTAAAATCAGTTTGAATGTGAGTCGAAATTTCGGGATTAAAAACAGTTCGGACCGCACCGAAATATGCAAAATTTTGTATAATTTTTTAACCGTGGCCACAATATGGGCTGTAATGCTAACAAAAAGAATATGGGCTCCAAAAAAACCTTAATAATTAGCAAATGGGTTGTAAATTATTAGAAATAATGGCAGATGGGATGTATGTTGTTTTCCATAGATTTGAGGCTTTCCTAAAAAAAGGTTGACGCACAAGCAGTGACTGTTGGATGGCCATCCAACGGCCGTCGTGCTTCTTCAATCTCTGCTCTTCCTGCTCCAACCGCTCAAACAAGCGCCGGCGAGACTGCCTGCTCCCTCCTCCCCGCGGCCGGCTCTGCTGCCGCGCAGGCCTCACCGCCCCATCGTACTCCCATCGCTGGCCTAGCCATCCCTCTACTCACCCACACCTGCTGTTATTCTCCGGCGACGGCAGACGAACCAGTAAACCCTTGTACAGTCGTACTCCCCTCCGCGTGGGAAACAACTGCCGAGTCTTCCCTGCCTCCGTGTCGTTCCCTTCCTAGGCCTCGCCGTCGTCCACCGCCCTGGTGCTCTCGGCGCGGCCTGGTCAACGTGGTCAACGACCGACATGCATCTGAAGTGGACTATACGTGGAGAGGCCGACAGCTGGGTCCACGGCCGCACGCAAGGAAATGCCTCCTTATTACGCGCAAAATAATGATTCCTCCACCTGACATCAGGGACCTACTGAAAGGGCCTCTGTATTTCGCGAAAAAAAGTTACCGCCGCTGACAGCTCGGACCCACCAGCTATATCTTCGCACGCAAGGAAGTGCCTCCTTATTACGCACAAAAAAAATGAATACTCCCCCTGTTAGCTGGGACCCAGTATAGTGGCAGGCTGACTTGTGGGCCTACTAAGTTGACGGGGACGGAGGGCTTTGTCAACTTAGTCAATATGCACGATTCTAGCTCCAGTGACCGTACGATGTCCATCCAACGGCCGTAGTGATTCTTCAACCTCTGGTCTTCTTGCTCCAGCTGCCCAAACCAGCGCCGGTCGTGCCTCGTGCTCCTGCCTCCCGTGGCCGGCTGCGATGTGGCGGAGGCCTCACTGCCCCCCTACAACTCCCACCGCTGGCCAGGCCATCCCTCTACTCACCCACACCCCCTATTATTCTGCGGTGACGGCAGCCTCACACCGCAGCGAACCAGTGAACCCTCGTACTCCTCTATGTGTGGGCATCCACTGCCGCGTCTTCCCCGGCTCCGCGTCGTCCCCTTCCTAGGCCTCACCGTCGTCCACCGCCCTGGTGCTCTCGGCGTCAAGGAACGGCTTCCATCGGACGTGGACTGTACGTGGAGAGGCTGACAGCTGGGTCCACGGCCGCAGCAAGGAAGTGCCTCCTTATTACGTGCAAAATAATTATTCCTCCATCTAACAGTGGGGACCCACCGGACGGGCCACCCGCGAAAAAAAGTTTGCCCCTGACTGCTGGGACCCACCAGCTACATCTTCGCACGCAAGGAAGTGCGTCTGGGCAAAAAAACGATTCGCCCCCCTGACTGCTGGGACCCACCAGCTACATCTTCGCAGGCAATGAAGTGCCTGAGAGTCGGGACCCACCTGGTCGAAGCGTACGTAGCATTGTCATTCTGGTCGCGAACGTGTACGTACATATATACTAGTGGATGTAGAGGCGCGCACGTGTCATAGTAGAGGCGCGTACGTGTCGTAGTAGAGGCGCGCACGTAGCATGTACACGTACGTACAGCGGCCAGGGTGCAAGAAAGAAAATACGGCCACGTATGTGTACATACGGGCGGGGTCTCGAACGCCTACTCGCGCATACGTACGGCCAGGGCTCGTCTACATGGCTGGGTCAGAACGGAGAAACAGCGTCGTCGTCGTGTTCATGGGGAGGCAACGGAATGTGTCGTGTTCATGGGGAGGCAACGGAATGCGTCGTGTTCATCGGGAGGCAACGGAACACGTGGGAGCCAACCGGCTGGGTCGGAACGGAATGCGTGGTCGTGTTCATCGGTTGGGCTTGGACGGAACAGGCGATGGAAACGAGGCCTGGCGTACCGCACAACGGAGGAAAAAGACCTCCTACGTTCGGAATGGGGTCTTGTTGATCGGGAGGGGTGTGGCGTACCGCAAAACAGAGGAAACGAACCTCCTATGGTCGAAACGGGGGTCCTGTTGATCGGGAGGGGTGTGGCGTACCACAAAACGGACAAAACGGACCTCCTACGGTCGAAACGGGGGTCCTGTTGATCGGGAGGGGTGTGGCGTACTGCAAAACGGACGAAACGGACCTCCTACGGTCGAAACGGGGGTCCTGTTGATCGGGAGGGGTGTGACGTACCGCAAAACGGACGAAACGGACCTCCTACGGTCGAAACGGGGGTCCTGTTCATCGGGAGGGTTGGCGTACCGCAAAACGGGACTCCACGGGATACTGTTCATCTCCACCGTCGACCTCCTCCAGCCTCCACGGGCTACCGTCGACCTCCTCCAGCCTCCACGGGCTTCTGTTCATCCAGCCTCCACCGCGCGCTACTCCACCGGCTACTGTTCAACCACCCCTCCACGGGAACCCCTCCACCGTCTACTGTTCATCCAGCCCTCCACACCATGGGGTCCTATTCAACCACCCCTCCACGGGCACCCCTCCACCGTCTACTGTTCATCCAGCCCTCCACCACACCACGGGGTCCTGTTCATCCCACCCCCACCCCGGCAACGCTCACTGTTCATCCCAGAGGCAGCATCGATCGGCTTCAGTTAGCAGCAGTAGCGAGGGAATCGCTCGATCGGGTTCACTTAACAGCCATCGATCGATCGCTCGGGTTCAGTAACGCGTAGCCTGCAGTGCAATCGCTCGGGTTCAGTCAGAGCCCAACGCCTCGCTCGGGTTCAGTTAGAGCCAACGCCTCGCACACACGCGCATACGTGTACGAGAGAAACGCGCATCGCTCGGCCCCCAACCTCCCACCGTAACCGGGAACTCCCCGAAATTTTCCTCGCCCTCGCTTCTACCACGGTTTTTTCCGTCATGGACGGCCCAAAGAATGTCATGCAGTTGCGTCTCTGGCCCGCCCAGGACGAAAAGCCCATTTTCTGTCATGATTTTTTGTCATAGAAGTAGGAGCCCACCACATCTATGATGATACCGGGTTTTGTCACAATTATCGTCATAGAAGTGTCATATGTATGACAGAAAAAAATTCGTTCGGCCCAAAATGTCACGGATGTGTCTTTTTTGTAGTGTCCTCGCTTTGACACGCGCCCTGGCCAGCGATGCATGCGGCGCCATGTAGGCAGGCAGGCAGCTGAGGTGGCGCGGTGGTACGGTCTTCACGAAGATCTGCATGCCGCCACGCAGGCGCTCGCGGATCTGGCCTGGGAGCTGCATGTTGCCACGCAGGTGCCAGCCCAGCTGGTTGGGCTGGCAGCTGCATGCGAACGGCGGTGGAAACTTGGCTGGTGCGGCCCTGGCAATGGCCCTGCTGATGTCCTCAGCAAGGGCCTTGCCGGGGGGCCGGCAAAGGTCTTGCCGTGGCGCGCAGTCGTCCCCGGCAAGGATCTTGCCGGGGGTCTTGTGGCTTTCCTCGGCAAGGATCCCACCAAGGGTCGCCGTCTTCCGGTCCTCATCTGATCTCATATATCTATGGTCTTGACAAAAATCTGCATGCCACCACAGAGGTGCCTCCCGAGTCCTGGTCCAATCGTAGTCGGTTGGGTTGGAACCTCTGGGCTCAAGGGCGGCTCGCTCTGTTGGTGCTTGGGCGTGCTGCCCCGGCTAGGGTCTTGCCGGGGCTGCTGAGGCTGCCCCGGCAAGGGTCTTTCCGGGGGAACCTGCTCCGCCCCTCTGCTTCTTTGTGTTCTTGGCCTTGGTGTTGTCTTGGGCATCTTGTGCTTCGGCTTCTCTCCGGTTCCCTGCTCTGCTCTACTTAGTGTGGCCGTGGGCGCGGCTCCGACTGCCCGTGCACAAGTAAAGGGGTACAGAGGTGTGCCCCTACTTTTGTACACCGACAGGAGCCCCCGGGCATGGGCCACACATAAGCGCGACACGTTGTTGGGTCAGGCCCAAAACGGTGCACGGGCAGGAGGGGCGGTTTCTACCGCAGTAACTTTCCGTCTGCTCCACTTCCCCACGACCCGCGTTGAACGCACGACGTGGGGGCGTGTGACGTGGGCGGCATGCGTGGGGCGGTTTCTGCACGCATGCGTCACATCACGGTAAAGAGGCGGCTCGTGCCTTCCCCATAAAAGAGGGAGGCGTGGAGGCGCGGCTCATTTACTGGATGGACTTGGGTCACAGTCTTCAAGGCGCCCACGCCCCTTGATCACGGGGCGGGGAATGGTCGCCTCACCTGTCCTTTCGACCCTGCATGTTCGCCACGCATCCTTCATGCAAGTGGCGGGCTGTGGAGGCAGGAAACCGGGCCATCGCTGATTGGGGCAGCGGGTCGGTCCTGATTCCCTGCGCCTCCGCCGGCTGGATTGGCTGAGTGGGGCGACCGAGTCTCGACCCCGCCCCTTTGTAAAGAGGGGGAGGGAGGGCGCCATCCCACATTCTTCAGTATCCATCCTCCTTCATCTTTGCTTCTTTCTTCCACCTGCCATGGCGAGGGGAGGTGCTGGGCCTTCGACGGTGGCAGCGAGGGTCGCTGCTCGTCAGCGCGTCCCTCCTTCCCACGAGCCCGTGGTGGTGGAGCCAGCCACGAGATGAAGGGGGAGGGGGCGTGGCTGAGGTCGCCGCGGCGGTCGGGGGAGAGGGGGACGAGGTGGCGCGGCGGCCGTGCCTCTGCCACCGGTGCCTCCCATGATGGAGGGTCACGTCGGGGACCAGCCCCGCGAGTTCTTCATCAGGCTGCGCCGGCCACCGCGTCGTCGTCTCCATCTTCCCACCCCCTTCGCAGAGGAGATGGAGCTCGATCCGCCCCAGACCCTCAGGTTGCACATGAGGGGCTGCGGGACTGGCGGCACGCGGGTCGACGTCGACTTCCCCGCTCCTCATGTCATGTATCTCCATCGCGGATGGAAGACGTTCGCCCGCATCCACAGCCTGACGGTGGGGCTCGTCCTCTACTTCAAGTTAATGGAGGGCGGCCTGCTCTCCGTCAAGGTCTTCGGAGATCTTGGCACTCGCATGAAGTGCTGCGTGTAGAGCTCCTCCGACGATCAAGATTCCTCCTCAAGCGGGAGTGACGAGGAGGACAGCGACAGCGGCGACGAGGGAGTCGAGCAGCAGGATGCCGACTCCGACTCCGACTGACCACGCCGCCCCCCCCCCCTCGGCCACGCGCCCTGCCGAGGGCCATCCTCGCCATTCTCTCCATCGGGGTGCTCCCCGTCGTCTCCTTGGGCGGCTAGCGTAGGAGGGCCGGAGAAGGCGAATAAGACGGGTGCCGGCCGTCAACTCGGAGTACGCGGGCATCGACGCCTTCGTCGCGTATTGCCGGCCCGCTGCCTCGTCTTCCAGCTCCTTTCCCGGCACCAAGATGTTCTCTTGGTGCCTTCTGCTCCTCGCACTTCGCCTAGGCGCCCCTTTTGCCCTCTGCTGTCCTGCTCCACCTTCTGAGGAGAGGGACAAGAAAGGGATTATGGGCATTTTATCTTTTTTTAGTTTGTAAGCATGCGGGCACTCGTTAGATTTAAAGCTTGTAATCCCCTTGCTCATGTTTTTCTTTCCGTACGAACTGTACCTGTATGGGACGTTTTTAATGAAAAAGGGAGCTTGCCGGGTTCTTTGTGCGTGAGCGAGGCCCATGCCAAGGACGAACCCTTGTTATTCTTAAGGTAAACATTGTCGCCCGCCAACGGCCCTTGCCGTTTCCCTACTTCAACCGATCATTCTCGCGCCCTTGGCGGAGGTAGGGACGAAGTAGAGTTAGGCTCCTCATTTATCTCCTCTCCACCGCGACTACTACCAAATTCCGACCCAGGAGGTAGCTCTCAGGTACAGGAAAGGGGGAGCACGATGGTTTCTGGAACATAAATGAGGTTTCATATGTCCCAGTTCTATACGGAAATGCATAACAGGGGGATGAAAAACTTATCTGAATCCGCAGCCCCTGGCAACTGGCTTGCCATGGCTGGATACTTGTATCCTCAGCCCCCGGCAACCTTGCCCTGCCAGGGCTGGAGCGCCGGTTCATTCTCCTTCTCCCAAGCGGCTCAGCAGAAGTATCCTGCGAACCAAAGAGAATAGAAAGACGCACACTCGACCTCTAGGTAGGGGTTAGTCGGCGCTAAGCACTATCAACCCTAACCAAGGGAGAGACTTAACCTAGCATGCATGCTATGACTTAGGGCGCCAGCGCTTCATTTATTTATGCTCAGGGTCTGCGCTTGGCTTTGTACAGAGGGTTACATGCCTTGTTGGCAAAGCTTGTACAAAAGGTGGCTTGCCGGGAGGCCCGACAAGCCGCGCCTTATGGGTAAAACTTGCGAAGATGCTCGATGTTCCAGGAGTTGCTCACTGGGACAGCATCTTCGGTCTCCAGGTGGACTGCGCCAGGCCTGGTGACTCGTATTACCCGATAAGGGCCTTCCCACTTCGGCGTCAACTTGTTAGAATTCTTGGCCGACTGAACGCACCGAAGAACAAGGTCGCCTTCCTCAAAGCTTTGGGCATGGACCCTGCGGCTATGGTAGCGGCGCAAGGCCTGCTAGTAGCGTGCTGCTCTCACAGCCGCCTGAAGACGATCTTCCTCAAGGAGTGTTGCGTCATCTTGCCGCAACTGCTCTTGCTCAAGCTCATCATAAGCGAGCACTCAAGGTGACCCGTATATGAGTTCCTGGGGAGAACTGCTTCTGCCCCATATACTAGGGCAAAGGGTGTCTAGCCGATGGCTCAATTTGGCGTCGTCCTGATCGACCAAAGAACCGCCGGCCACTTATCAATCCAGCGCCTTCCGCTCTTGTGCAGCTTGTCAAAAGTCTTCGTTCTCAGGCCTCGCAACACTTCAGTGTTTGCCCTCTCCGCTTGGCCGTTGCTCTGTGGATGTGCCACGGAAGCAAAACAGACCTTGCTGCCGAGGTCTTAAATGCATTGCATGAAGGTGTGGCTTGTGAACTGCGTGTCCTTGTCGGTGATGACTCTGTTTAGCACACCAAAACTGCAGACTAGTCCCTTGAAGAACTTGACGGCTGACTGTGCTGTCACCTTCCTCACCGGTTCCACCTCCGGCCACTTTGTGAACTTCTCGATTGCAACGTACAAGTACTCAAAGCCCCCGACAGCACAGGGGAAGGGGCCTAGTATGTCGAGCCCCCAGACCGAAAATGGCCAGGAGAGAGGGATTGTTTGGAGGGCTTGAGCTGGTTGATGAAGCTTCTTTGAATGGAACAGACATGCTTCACACTTGGTTATAGTGCCGTTGCATCCTGGAGGGCGGTGGGCCAGAAGGAACCCTGTCGAAATGCCTTGCCGGCAAAGGCCCTTGACCCTATGTGGGAGCCACATATGCCTCCATGTATCTCTGCCAACAACTCCAGTCCTTCCTCCCGGGGGATGCACTTCAATTTCACACCGTTCTGCCTTCTCCTGTACAGGACATCATCGACGAACTGGTACATGGCAGACCGACGGGCTACTTTTTCCGCTTCTTCCTGCTCCTCAGGAAGCTCCCCCGTCTGGAGGAAATGGACGGTATGTTGTGCCCATGCTGGAGCCTGGGGCTCGACGGCAAGGACCAAAGGCATCTCTTCCGCCATGGGGTAGTCGTCTCCATGGCCAGGGCCTGGCGCCCTGCCGGAGGCAGCTGCCCCTTGGCGGGCTCAGAATCCGTGGCAACACCCTTGCCGGTAGCCCCTGGGGGCTCGGCGGGAAAGTACTTGCCGGGGCCTGACTTCCTTCGCTTGTTCTGCTTTGTTGATGGTTCGACGGATGGTTGAGTTAAACGGAGCAAAAAGGTACCTGGTTCCACAGGTAACTTGAATGCAGCGCGCTTCGACAGTTAGTCAGCGATGTCGTTCTCCGCTCGGGGAACGTGCTCTGCTTGTATACCGTCGAAGCGCTCCTCCAGCTTCCTCACCTCATCCACGTAAGCCTCCATCAACGGACTCTGATAATCTTTGTTGACTTGTCTGACGACAAGCTGTGAATCACCCCTGATGATAAGCTTTTTTACCCCGAGGTCCGCCGCGATCGTGAGATCGGCAAGCAGCCCCTCGTATTCAGCAGTGTTATTTGTGAACATCTCCCTGAGAAAGTGCATTTGGACCACATACTTGAGGTGCTCTCCGGTGGGTGCGACAAGCAGCACACCAGCACCGGCGCCTTGCAGCGAGAAAGCCCCATCAAAGTACATGATCCAGTCGCGGCTTGCTTCCTTGCCGGGGAGAGCGGTCTCCTGGATTTCTTCGTCGGGCGTTGAGGTCCATTCTGCAATGAACACTGCCAAGATTATGCTCTAGATGGTTGAGGTACTTTCAAACTTCAACCCAAAGCTCGACAACTCCAAGGCCCATTCCACAATCCTTCCGGTCACATCTGGGTTGTGCAGTATCCGTTGCAACGGGAGGCGGGTGACGACAGTGATCTCGTGGGCTTGGAAGTAATGACACAGCTTCCTTGAGGCCATAAGGAGACCGAAGAGCAATTACTGCACACCGGAGTACCTCGACTTAGCCCCCTGCAAGAGGGAGCTGACAAAGTAAACCGGGTGCTGCATCATCTTCTTCTTCTCCACCACTTCGCTTGACTGTGCGGGCGCTGCCCTGATGGCGTCAGACTCTGCCGGGGGCCTTGCCTTGCCGGCACCAGGTCCTGCCGGGGGAATCTCTGGCTTGCCATCCGCTGGTTCTGCTATTGCCACTGCCTCCTCGTCGATCTTCCTCTATGCCATCAGTGTGGCACTGACCACTTGATTCTTTGCCGCTAGATACAGCAGCAGTGGCTCTTGTGGTTTAGGCGCAACCAGTATTGGCGTGGAGGAAAGGTATTTCTTCATATCCTGCAACGCCGCCTCGGCTTCTGGGGTCCACTCCATTGGGCCTGCCTTCTTCAAGATTTTGAGAAAGGGAAGGGCGCGCTCGGCGGACATGGAGATGAATCGACTCATGGCGGCGACGCAGCCGGTGAGCCGACGCACATCCTTGATCCGCTTGGGCGCCTCAATCTGTCCATTAGCCTTGATTTTGTCTAGGTTTGCCTCGATCCCGCACTGCAACACAAAGAATCCGAGAAGCTTGCCGGACGGAACGCCGAAGACACACTTCTCAGGGTTCAGCTTAAGGTTGATCTTGCGCAGGTTGGCAAACGTCTCTTCCAGGTCTTGCACAAGAGTTGCCCCGTCCTTGGTTTTGACCACTATGTTGTCCATGTATGCTTCCATATTTCTATGGAGCTGGGGTTCAAAACCAATTTGGACCGCTCTTGCAAACATCATGCCAGCACTCTTCAACCCGAAAGGCATCCGTAAAAAGCAATACGTACCACATGGGGTGATGAATGATGTCTTCTCTTCATCTTCTCTTGTCATGAAGATTTGGTGGTAGCCCGAGTAGGCGTCGAGGAATGACAACAGATCACACCCAGCCGTGGAGTCGACAATCTGGTCGATGCGCGGCAACGGGAAGGGGTCCTTAGGACAAGCCTTATTGATATCTGTGTAGTCAATACACAGCCTCCACTTCCCATTCGCCTTGCGCACCACTACCGGATTGTCCAACCATGTCGTATGGAGTACTCCTCTCACCAAACCTGCCGCTTCCAACTTCCTGATCTCCTCTGTGATGAACTCCTGCCTCTCCAGAGCCTGCTTTCTGACCTTCTGCTTGACGGGCCGCGCATGAGGACAGACAGCTAGGTGGTGCTCAATCACCTCCCTGGGAACACCGGGGATGCCGGCCGCTTGCCATGCAAACACGTCGACATTCGCCCGCAGGAAGGTGACGAGCGCGCCTTCCTATTTGCTATCGAGGGTGGAGCCTATGGTGAAAGCCCCTCCAGTGCCATCCTCCCTAACAGACACCTTCTTGGTCTGCGGTGGCTCGGCTCTGGATTTCTTGCTCTTGCTGGTAGAGCTCTCTGGCACGTCCTCGGCGGTAGCCCAACACTCCGAGGAGGTGCGTTTGCTGGAGTGGGTGCGAGAGGTCTTGTCGGGCTTCTTCTTCCCTTCCGGGGCTTCAGCGGCAGGGGCAAGTGCCTTGGCGGCAGCTGCTGCAACTGCTTCCCGATAGAGTTGGTCGGCGCAGATCAGCGCGTCCTTCTTATCGGAGGGCACGGAGATGATGGTCAGCGGCCCAGGCATCTTTAGCATGTTGTAGGCATAGTGTGACGCCGCCATGAACTTGGCCAGTGCCGGGCGGACAAGGATCCCGTTGTAGGGCAAGGGGATCTCGGACACGTTGAAGATGATCCTCTCCGTCCTGTAGTTCAACTCCCCTCCAAACGTCACGGGCAGTGTGAACTTCCCCTTCGGCTGGCTCCTCCCGGGATTGACCCCTTGAAATGTGCCCGTTTCCTTGAGGTCTCCATCAGGAATTTGCAGCCTTTTGATCACGATGGGCGAGATCAAGTTCAGGCCGGCCCCGCCATCGACCAACATCTTGTTCACCTTGAGGTTGCGTATCGTTGGTGAGACCAACAACGACAAACACCCGACCGCGGTTGTGCGGCCAGGGTGGTCCTCGGCGTCAAAGATGAGGGGCGTGCTGGACCACTTCAGCGGCTTCTGAGCGTCGAACGACGGCTCCGCTGCTGTAATCTCACGCGCCCACTGCTTGAGCTAGCGGTGAGAAGTATGCAGCGAGACGCCAGCATCGACGCACATGGCCTCCGTAGCCTTCTGGATCTCTTGCTCGCCAGACTCGTCGTCCTCGTCATGATCATCGTCTTCTTGCTTCTTGTCACGGCCCCGGGCGGGCCTCTCTTGCTAGTTGTCCTTGCCACGGCGGCCTCCTTGGCCGCCACGCTTCTTGCTAGATCCCTCAGCACCGTCCTGACCTTTCTCCTTGTCCCGCCTCTCATACTCGGCCTTTTGCTTTTCAGCAAGCAGCTCGACTTGCCGGCAGTTCTGGAGGTCGTGGCCCTTGGTGCGGTGGATCTTGCAGTACTGCTTGTCAGAGCTTCCTGGCTTGTCGGCAGCCACCAAGGCCCGGCAGGCGGCGCACCCGGCAATCTCCTTACCGGGGTTGTCTGCCTTGGCCTTCTTGCCCTTGATGGCAAGCACGGTCTTGCCCTTGCGCTTCCTGTTGCGACGCCGGCTCTTCTTCATCGGGACGGCGGTGTCTTCATCAGTAGAGTCGGTTTCCGCGCCGGGGTACTTCCTTCCCTCTTCAGCCCGGGCGCACCTATCGGCCAGAATATACAGTTCGGCCACATCCTTAACCTTGGTCATCGCCATCTCTTCGCGCATCTTGCAGTTGCGCATGTTCTGATGGAACGCGCTGACCACGGCGGCAGGATGGACGTCGGGGTTGTTGTACTGCACCCGGCTGAATCTCTGGATGTACTTGCGCAGGCTTTCCCCTTCCTTCTGGGGAATGATATGCAAATCACTGGCCTGGCCATTAGCTTGGTGGCCTCCAGTGAAGGCGCCAACAAACTCATGGCACAGATCCGACCAAGAAGAAATGGAATCCGCCAGTAAGTGCATCAACCAAGACATGACACTGGGCTTCAGTGCCAACGGGAAGTAATTGGCAAGCACCTTGTCGTCGCGAGCTCCGGCAGCCTGCATCACGATGGTGTAGATGCTGAGGAACTCTGACGGATGGGTCTTGCCAGTGTACTTCTCGCCGACGTCAGGCTTGAACGTGCGGTGGGACGGCCACTGGAACTGCCGCAGCTCACGAGTAAAGGCTGGGCAGCCCACCTCGTAAGGTAGGCCGCCGGAGCCCCCCGGTGCTGGGTGGTCCATAGCGGGTCCCGCCCGCTTTTCCGACTGGTGGCGCGTATCACGCCGCCGCTCGATAGTGGTTCGAGCATCTTCGTGAGCTCGTTCTCGAAGAACTTGGCATTGGTCGCGGTGGGTCTGTGGGTCAGACGACGCTATGGAAATATTATCACAAGCGTCATCGCGACGGACCGACACCCGCGGTGGCTGGCGTGGAGGAGGAGAGTGTACCGTGGCCGCAGCACCCCCGGCCCCTCCACCACTGGCATGCGGTGGTTCGATGGAGCGCCAGCCCGAAGGCCTCGCCGGTCACGGATCATCTTTGTTGGCGACGGCGACGAGGCTCCGGGTGGTGGCTCTCCACTCGTCGAGCTTCTCTGCAGCAGGAGGGAAGTCGAGGAGCAGCTGCGCGCGCGCCAAAGCTTCTGCTGGCGTGGGTGGTGGTGACAATTGCATGGACCGTGGCGCGCTTCGACTTCTAACTACGTTAGAAGGAGCTCTACCACGGCCCAGTGGCTGCGTACCATTTTCGCCAGCACTCCGGCGAGCATGATGGACTCCTTCGTCCCACGTACGATGCACAGGGATCTTCCCACGGCGGTATTCGGGGTCTCCAGCGTGGTGGCGCTGCTCGTCGCGCGCACCCTGGGAAGAGCGCGCTGTGGGCGCCGGCGTGGGCGTCTTGGAGGTTGCTACGCCGCCCGTGGGTGGCACAACGACACTCCGGGAGGGCCCCGCACCGCCTGCGGGGGGGCCAGCCCCGTCCTTGGATTTGGCAGCGTGCGGCCCGTCGCCTGGCGCACGGACGACGCCGCTCACCAGGCTCTGACTGCTGTTACCTCTTGAGCACTGCGTTGGTTTTCCCTTGAAGAGGAAAGGGTGATGCAGCAAAGTAGCGTAAGTATTTCCCTCAGTTTTTGTGAACCAAGGTATCAATCCAGTAGGAGGCTACGCGCGAGTCCCTCGCACCTACACAAAACAAATAAATCCTCGCAACCAACGCGATAAGGGGTTGTCAATCCCTACACGATCACTTACGAGAGTGAGATCTGATAGATATGATAGGATAATATTTTGGTATTTTTATGATAAAGATGCAAAGTAAAATAAAAGCAAAGTAAAAAAGCAACGGAAATAACTAAGTGTTGGAAGATTAATATGATGAAGATAGACCCGGGGGCCATAGGTTTCACTAGTGGCTTCTCTCAAGAGCATAAGTATTTTACGGTGGGTGAACAAATTACTGTTGAGCAATTGACAGAATTGAGCATAGTTATGAGAATATCTAGGTATGATCATGTATATAGGCATCACATCCAAGACAAGTAGACCTACTCCTGCTTGCATCTACTACTATTACTCCACACATCAACCGCTATCCAGCATGCATCTAGAGTATTAAGTTCATAAGAATAGAGTAACGCCTTAAGCAAGATGACATGATGTAGAGGGATAAATTCATGCAATATGATAAAAAAACCATCTTGTTATCCTCGATGGCAACAATACAATACATGCCTTGCTGCCCCTACTGTCACTGGGAAAGGACACCACAAGATTGAACCCAAAGCTAAGCACTTCTCCCATTGCAAGAAAGATCAATCTAGTAGGCCAAACCAAACTGATAATTCAAAGAGACTTGCAAAGATAACCAATCATACATAAAAGAATTCAGAGAAGATTCAAATATTGTTCATAGATAAACTTGATCATAAACCCACAATTCATCGGTCTCAACAAACACACTGCAAAAGAAGATTACATCGAATAGATCTCCATGAGAGAGGGGGAGAACATTGTATTGAGATCCAAAAAGAGAGAGGAAGCCATCTAGCTACTAACTATGGACCCGAAGGTCTGAGGTAAACTACTCACACTTCATCGGAGAGGCTATGGTGTTGATGTAGAAGCCCTCCGTGATGGATGCCCCCTCCAGCGGAGCTCCGGAACAGGCCCCAAGATGGGATCCCGTGGGTACAGAAGGTTGCGGCGGTGGAATTAGGTTTTTGGCTCCGTCTCTGATCGTTTGGGGGTACGTAGGTATATATAGGAGGAAGGAGTATGTCGGTGGAGCAACATGGGGCCCACGAGGGTGGAGGGCGCGTCTGGGGGGTAGGCGCGCCCCCTACCTCGTGGCTTCCTGGAAGTTTCTCTTACGTAGGGTCCAAGTCTCCTAGATCATGTTCGTTCCGAAAATCACGTTCTCGAAGGTTTCATTCCGTTTGGACTCCGTTTGATATTCTTTTTCTGCGAAACTCTGAAATAGGCAAAAAAACAGCAATTCTGGGCTGGGCCTCCGGTTAATAGGTTAGTCCCAAAAATAATATAAAAGTGAATAATAAAGCCCAATAATGTCCAAAACAGAAGATAATATAGCATGGAGCAATCAAAAATTATAGACACGTTGGAGACGTATCAAGCATCCCCAAGCTTAATTCCTGCTCGTCCTCGAGTAGGTAAATGATAAAAAGAGAATTTTTGATGCGGAGTGCTACTAGTCATAATTTCAATGTAATTCTTCTTAATTGGGGTATGAATATTCAGATCCGAAAGATTCAAGATAAAAGTTCATATTGACATAAAAATAATAATACTTCAAGCATACTAACTAAGCAATTATGTCCTCTCAAAATAACATGGCCAAAGAAAGTTCATCCCTACAAAATCATATAGTTTAGTCATGCTCCATTTTTGTCACACAAGAATGCTCTCATCATGCACAACCCCGATGACAAGCCAAGCAATTATTTCATACTTTAGTAATCTCAAACTTTTTCAATCTTCACGCAATACATGAGCGCGAGCCATGGATATAGCACTATGGGTGGAATAGAATATGATGATGGGGGTTATGTGGAGAAGACAAAAAAGGAGAAAGTCTCACATCAACGAGGCTAATCAATGAGCTATGGAGATGCCCATCGATCGATGTTAATGCAAGGAGTAGGGATTGCCATGCAATGGATGCACTAGAGCTATAAATATATGAAAGCTCAACAAAAGAAACTAAGTGGGCGTCCATCCAACTTGCTTGCTCATGAAGACCTAGGGCACTTGAGGAGGCCCATTGTTGGAATATACAAGCCAAGTTCTATAATTAAAAATTCCCACTACTATATGAAAGTGACAAAACAAGAGACTCTCTATCATGAATATTATGGTGCTACTTTGAAGCACAAGTAAAGGATAGTAACATTGTCCCTTCTCTCTTTTTCTCTCATTTTTTTTGGGCCTTCTCTTTTTTTATGGCCTTTCTCTCTTCTTTTTTTTATTCCTCACTTGGGACAATGCTCTAAAAAATGATGCTCATCACACTTCTATTTATTTACAACTCAATGATTACAACTCGATACTAGAACAAACTATGACTCTATATGAATGCCTCCGGTGGTGTACCGGGATATGCAATGAACTAAGAGTGAACGGTGGCATTGCCACAAATACTATGTCAACTACATGATCATGCTAAGCAATATGACAATGATGAACATGTCATGATAAACGGAATGGTGGAAAGTTGCATGGCAATATATCTCGGAATGGCTATGGAAATGCCATAATAGGTAGGTATGGTTTCTGTTTTGAGGAAGATATAAGGAGGTTTATGTGTGAAAGAGCATATCATATCACGGGGTTTGGATGCACCGGCGAAGTTTGCACCAACTCTCAATGTGAGAAAGGGCAATGCACGGTACCGAAGAGGCTAGCAATGATGGAAAGGTGAGAGTGCGTATAATCCATGGACTCAACATTAGTCATAAAGAACTCACATACTTATTGCAAAAATCTACAAGTCATCAAAAAACAAGCACTACGCGCATGCTCCTAGGGGGATAGATTGGTAGGAAAAGACCATCGCTCGTCCCCGACCGCCACTCATAAGGAGGACAATCAAAGAACACCTCATGTTTCAAATTTGTTACATAACGTTTACCATACGTGCATGCTACGGGACTTGCAAACTTAAACACAAGTATTTCTCAAATTCACAACTACTCAACTAGCATGACTTTAATATCACTACCTCCATATCTCAAAACAATCATCAAGTATCAAACTTCTCTTAGTATTCAACACACTCACAAGAAAGTTTTTACTAATCTTGAATACCTAGCATATTACGATTATTTAAGCAAATTACCATGCTATTTAAGACTCTCAAAATAATCTAAGTGAAGCATGAGAGATCAATAGTTTCTATAAAACAAATCCACCACCGTGGTCTAAAAGATATAAGTGAAGTACTAGAGCAAAACTATATAACTCGAAAGATATAAGTGAAGCACATAGAGTATTCTAATAATTTCTGAATCATGTGTGTCTCTCTGAAAAGGTGTGTATAGCAAGGATGATTGTGGTAAACTAAAAAGCAAAGACTCAAATCATACAAGACGCTCCAAGCAAAACACATATCATGTGGTGAATAAAAATATAGCTCCAAGTAAAGTTACCGATGGAAGTAGACGAAAGAGGGGATGCCTTCCGGGGCATCCCCAAGCTTGGGCTGTTTGGTGTCCTTATATTATCTTGGGGGTGCCATGGGCATCCCCAAGCTTAGGCTCTTGCCACTCCTTGTTCCATAATCCATCAAATCTTTCACCCAAAACTTGAAAACTTCACAACACAAAACTCAGCAGAAAATCTCGTGAGCTCCGTTAGCGAAAGAAAACGAAAGATCACTTCAAGGTAATGTAATGAACTCATTCTTTATTTATAGTGGTGTTAAACCTACTGTATTCCAACTTCTCTATGGTTTATAAACTCTTTTACTAGCCATAGATTCATCCAAACAAGCGAACAACACACAAAAACAGAATCTGTCAAAAAACAGAACAGTCTGTAGTAATCTGTAACTAACGCGAACTTATGGAACTCCAAAATATCAGACAATATAGGACGACCTAGAAAATTTGTTTATTGATCAGCAGCAATTGGAATCAGTATTTTATCACATTCTGGTGATTTTTAACAATTATTTTTGTGAACAGAAAGTTTCTGGAAATTTCTGCAAGATCAAATAACTATCATCCAAGAAGATCCTATAGGTTTAACTTCGCACAAACACTAAATGAAACATAAAAACACATCTAACCAGAGGCTAGAACAAATATTTATTCCTAAACAGAAGCAAAAAGCAAAAAAACTAAAAATAAAATTGGGTTGCCTCCCAACAAGCGCTATCGTTTAACGCCCCTAGCTAGGCATAAAAGCAAGGATAGATCTAGCTATTGCCATCTTTGGTAGGCAATCCATAAGTGGCTCTCGTATGGTAGTTTTATTTTCTTCCAAGGGAAGTGTTCCATGCCTTTCTTTAATGGAAATTGGAATCTAATATTCCCTTCCTTCATATCAATAATTGCACCAATCGTTCTAAGGAAAGGTCTACCAAGAATAATAGGCCATGAAGGATTGCAATATATATCAAGAACGATAAAATCTACGGGCACATAGTTCCTATTTGCAACAATAAGTACATCATTAATTCTTCCCATAGGTTTCTTAATAGTGGAATCCGCAAGGTGCAAGTTTAAAGAGCAATCATCAAAATCACGGAAACCTAGCAAATCGCATAAAGTTTTGGGAATAGTGGAAACACTAGCACCCAAATCACATAAAGCATAGAACTCATGATCTTTAATCCTAATTTTAATAGTAGGTTCCCACTCATCATAAAGTTTTCTAGGGATAGAAACTTCCAACTCAAGTTTTTCTTCATAAGATTGCATCAAATCATCAACGATATGTTTGGTAAACGCTTTATTTTGACTATAAGCATGAGGAGAATTTAGCACGGATTGCAACAAGGAAATACAATCTATCAAAGAGCAATTTTCATAATTAAATTCCTTGAAATCCAAAATAGTGTGTTTATTAACATCTAGGGTTTTGATTTCTTCAATCCCACTTTCATCAATTTTAGCATCAAGATCTAAAAACTCCGAATTTTTGGAACGCCTTCTAGGTAAAGGTGGATCATATTCAGTCCCATCATTATCAAGATTCATATTGCAAAACAAAGATTTAATAGGGGACACATCAGTAACTTTTAGATCTTCATCTTTATTTTCATAGAAATTTGAAGAACACGCTTTCATAAAGCAATCTTTCTTGGCACGCATCCTAGCAGTTCTTTCTTTGCACTCACCAATGGAAATTCTCATGGCTTTGAGAGACTCATTGATATCATGCTTAGGGGGAATAGATCTAAGTTTTAAAGAATCAACATCAAGAGAAATTCTATCAACGTTCCTAGCCAATTCATCAACTTTAAGTAATTTCTCTTCAAGCAAAGCATTGAAATTCTTTTGTGAATTCATAAACTCTTTAACACTAGTCTCAAATTCAGAGGGCATCTTATTAAAATTTCCATAAGAATTGTTGTAGGAATTACCATAATTATTAGAGGAATTAATAGGATAAGGCCTAGGATTAAAGTTTCCTCTATACGCGTTGTTACCAAAATTATTCCTACCAACAAAATTCACATCCATAGATTCATTGTTATTCTCAATCGAAGTAGACAAAGGCATATCATTAGGATCAGAAGAAACACTCTTAGTAGCAAATAATTTCATAAGTTCATCCATCTTTCCACTCAAAACATTAATTTCTTCTATCGCATGCACTTTTTTACTAGTGGATCTTTCAGTGTCCCATTGAGAATAATTAACCATAATATTATCTAGGAGTTTAGTAGCTTCTCCTAAAGTGATTTCCATAAAAGTGCCTCCCGCGGCCGAATCTAAAAGATTTCTAGAAGCAAAATTCAATCCGGCATAACAATTTTGTATAATCATCCACAAATTCAAACCATGAGTAGGGCAATTACGTATCATTAATTTCATCCTCTCCCAAGCTTGTGTAACATGTTCATGATCAAGTTGCTTAAAATTCATGATATCGTTTCTGAGAGAGATGATCTTAGCGGGAGGAAAATACTTAGAGATAAAAGCATCTTTGCACTTATTCCAAGAATCAATACTATTTTTAGGCAAAGACGAAAACCAAGCTTTAGCACGATCTCTAAGCGAAAAAGGAAATAGCTTCAATTTAACAATATCATTATCAACATCTTTCTTCTTTTGCATATCACACAAATCAACGAAGCTATTTAGATGAGTAGCGGCATCTTCACTAGGAAGGCCGGCGAATTGATCTTTCATGACAAGATTCAACAAAGCAGCATTGATTTCACAAGATTCAGTATCGGTAAGAGGAGCAATGGGAGTGCTAAGGAAATCATTATTGTTGGTATTGGTAAAGTCACATAATTTGGTATTATCTTGAGCCATCGTGACAAACAAGCAATCCAACACACGAGCAAACAAAAAGCAAGCAAAAAAGAGGCCAACAAAAAAGAGAGGGCGAATAAAACGGCAAGGGTGAAGTGGGGGAGAGGAAAACGAGAGGAAAATGGCAAATAATGTAATGCGGGAGATAAGGGTTTGTGATGGGTACTTGGTATGTTGACTTTTGTGTAGACCTCCCTGGCAACGGCGCCAGAAATCCTTCTTGCTACCTCTTAAGCACTGCGTTGGTTTTCCCTTGAAGAGGAAAGGGTGATGCAGCAAAGTAGCGTAAGTATTTCCCTCAGTTTTTGAGAACCAAGGTATCAATCCAGTAGGAGGCTACGCGCGAGTCCCTCGCACCTACACAAAACAAATAAATCCTCGCAACCAACGCGATAAGGGGTTGTCAATCCCTACATGGTCACTTACGAGAGTGAGATCTGATAGATATGATAGGATAATATTTTTGGTATTTTTATGATAAAGATTCAAAGTAAAATAAAAGCAAAGTAAAAAGCAACGGAAATAACTAAGTGTTGGAAGATTAATATGATGAAGATAGACCCGGGGGCCATAGGTTTCACTAGTGGCTTCTCTCAAGAGCATAAGTATTTTACGGTGGGTGAACAAATTACTGTTGAGCAATTGACATAATTGAGCATATTTATGAGAATATCTAGGTATGATCATGTATATAGTCATCACGTCCAAGATAAGTAGACCGACTCCTGCCTGGATCTACTACTATTACTCCACACATCGACCGCTATCCAGCATGCATCTAGAGTATTAAGTTCATAAGAATAGAGTAACGCCTTAAGCAAGATGACATGATGTAGAGGGATAAATTCATGCAATATGATTTAAAAAACCATCTTGTTATCCTCGATGGAAACAATACAATACGTGCCTTGCCGCCCCTACTGTCACTGGGAAAGGACACCGCAAGATTGAACCCAAAGCTAAGCACTTCTCCCATTGCAAGAAAGATCAGTCTAGTAGGCCAAACCAAATTGATAATTCAAAGAGACTTGCAAAGATAACCAATCATACATAAAAGACTTCAGAGAAGATTCAAATATTGTTCATAGATAAACTTGATCATAAACCCACAATTCATCGATCTCAACAAACACACCGCAAAAGTAGATTACATCGAATAGATCTCCAAGAGAGAGGGGGAGAACATTGTATTGAGATCCAAAAAGAGAGAGGAAGTCATCTAGCTACTAACTATGGACCCGAAGGTCTGAGGTAAACTACTCACACTTCATCGGAGAGGCTATGATGTTGATGTTGATGTAGAAGCCCTCCGTGATGGATGCCCCCTCCGGCGGAGCTCCGGAACAGGCCCCAAGATGGGATCTCGTGGGTTCAGAAGGTTGCGTAGGTGGAATTAGGTTTTTGGCTCCGTCTTCGATCGTTTGGGGGTACGTAGGTATATATAGGACGAAGGAGTACGTCGGTGGAGCAACGTGGGGCCCACGAGGGTGGAGGGCGCGCCTGGGGGGGTAGGCGTGCCCCCCTACCTCGTGGCTTCCTGGAAGCTTCTCTTACGTAGGGTCCAAGTCTCCTAGATCATGTTCATTCCGAAAATCACGTTCCCGAAGGTTTCATTCCGTTTGGACTCTGTCTGATATTCTTTTTGTGCGAAACTCTGAAATAGGAAAAAAAAAGCAATTCTGGGCTGGGCATCTGGTTAATAGGTTAGTCCCAAAATAATATAAAAGTGAATAATAAAGCCTAATAATGTCCAAAACAGAAGATAATATAGCATGGAGCAATCAATATTATAGATACGTTGGAGACGTATCAACTGCCAGAGCGGTGCTGGTGCTCGCGGACTGCGGCCCGGGTCCTATCCGCGACCGGCCCGCTGTTCGCCTGCACTGGCACGGGCCGTTCGGCTCCCGACGAGCCGACCGCCGTGATCATCTTCTTCTTGGGAGCCATGGCGACGAAGAACTGCTAGGTTAACTACTAGACCAGATTCTCACAATTGCGCCCCCTACCTGGCGCGCCAAAGATGTCGGTGGGGAACGACACCTATGGGATCACAAGAATCCCTACTACGGTTGCCGGGGCGCAGGGTTGTGAGAAGAGCAGGAATAACAGTCAACACAAGGATCGTTTACCCAGGTTTGGGCCGCGAGGATACGTAATACCGTAGTCCTGCTTTGGTGTGTATTTGAGCGTTCTTGAGCTCTCAAACTAGCTATGGTGGCGGTGTGGTTCAAAAAAGCTGAATCCCTCTCCAGTATGCCAAGGGCCTCCTTTTATAGTCGAAAGGGGCTGCCACAGTGGCGCACAGGAGGTGGAAATGCCTACAGTGCTGCGAGCTTATCGCCCGTATTACAGGACAAGACGCGTTTAATGTGTTGCTTAGGTGTCCCCTAGCTTTATCGGGGACAGGAGCGAGGCCCGTCCCATCCATCGCCGCTCCTCCTCGCTTCGACACGCGCCCTGGCCAGCGATGCATGCGGCGCCATGTAGGCAGGCAGGCAGCTGAGGTGGCGCCATGTAGGTCTTCACGAAGATCTGCATGCCGCCACGCGGGCGCTCACTGATCTGGCCTGGGAGCTGCATGTTGCCACGCAGGTGCCAGCCCAGCTGGTTGGGATGGCAGCTGCATGCGAACGGCGGTGGAAACTTGGCTGGTGTGGCCCTGGCAATGGCCCTGCTGATGTCCTCAGCAAGGGCCTTGCCGGGGGGCGTCAATGGTCTTGCCGTGGCGCGCAGTCGTCCCCGGCAAGGATCTTGCCGGGGGTCTTGTGGCTTTCCTCGGCAAGGATCCCGCTGAGGGTCACCGTCTTCTGGTCCTCATCTGATCTCATATATCTATGGTCTTGACGAAGATCTGCATGCCACCATAGAGGTGCCTCCCGAGTCCTGGGCCAATCGTACTCAGTTGGGTTGGAACCTGTGGGCTCAAGGGCGGCTCGCTCTGTTGGTGTTTGGGCGTGCTGCCCCGGCAAGGGTCTTGCCGGGGCTGCTGAGGCTGCCCTTGGCAAGGGTCTTGCCGGGGGAACCTGCTCCACCACTCTGCTTCTTTGTGTTCTTAGCCTTGGCGTTGTCTTGGGCATCTTGTGCTTCGGCTTCTCTCCGGTTCCCTCCCCTGCTCTGCTTAGTGTGGCCATGGGCGCGGCTCCGACTGCCTGTGCACAAGTAAAGGGGTACAAAGGTGTGCCCCTACTTTTGTACACCGACAGACACCTACACCAATTAGTGAGGAAGCTAATGATGATGATCATGAAACTTCAGATCAAGTTACTACCGAACCTCGTAGGTCAACCATAGTAAGATCCGCACCAGAGTGGTACGGTAATCCTGTTCTGGAAGTCATGTTACTGGACCATGGTGAACCTACGAACTATGAAGAAGCGATGGTTGCCGGTGTCAAAACCGGCGGATCTCGGGTAGGGGGTCCCGAACTGTGCGTCTAAGGCTAATGGTAACAGGAGGCGGGGACACAATGTTTACCCAGGTTCGGGCCCTCTCGATGGAGGTAATACCCTACTTCCTTCTTGATTGATCTTGATGATATGAGTATTACAAGAGTTGATCTACCACGAGATCATAGAGGCTAAACCCTAGAAGCTAGCCTATGATTATGATTGTTGTTGTCCTACGGACTAAACCCTCCGGTTTATATAGACACCGGAGGGGGCTAGGGTTACACAGAGTCGGTTACAAGGGAGGAGATCTACATATCCGAATTGCCAACCTTGCCTTCCACGCAAAGGAGAGTCCCACCCGGACACGGGATGAAGTCTTCAATCTTGTATCTTCATAGTCCAATAGTCCGGCCAAAGTATATAGTCCGGTTGTCTGAGGACCCCCTAATCCAGGACTCCCTCAGTAGCCCCTGAACCAGGCTTCAATGACGATGAGTCCGGCGCGCAGATTGTCTTCGGCATTGCAAGGTGGGTTCCTTCTCCAAATACTCCATAGAAGATTTTGAACACAAGGATCATGTCCGGCTCTGCAAATCAAATTCCACATACCACCGTAGAGAGTGCAATATTCCACAAATCCAATCTGCTGACAACTTTTAATAACGTGACATCATGACCCGGTCTTTATTTGAACCGTTTTCCTCAACCAGCTGTTGCACATGTTGCAAGGTGGTTTCCTTGGCACGTCTTGTCGAAGCAGAGATCGTGTCCCCTTATCACGGGATTCTCATCAATACGGGTATGGGTAACCCAACCGTGCCATCAATTGCGGCGCTTGGGGAATAAGCGATTTCACGGGGCAAGTGGGGAGGCGCACAGTTTCTACCGCCTTTATAAAGGGACAAGGACTCCTCTTTTTCACCCACGCCTTCTTCTTCCCCTGCCCATCCATTCTCGCGCACTCGAGCTCCAGCGCCCAAGTTCTCATCTTCTCCGCAAAGCCATTCCAAACATGTTCGGAGCGGGAGGCAAGTGGATTGTCTCCTCCGTTACGAAGGAGGACATTACGAAGCTCCGGGAAGCCTGATACCTGGCCACAGACATCGCGCACTGGCTCCCAGACGCGGGGCAGATCGTCCCTACTCCAGAACCCCATGAGAGGGTTGTATTCCTTACCCACTTCGTCCGCGGGCTGGGATTTCCCCTCCACCCATTTGTCTGCGGGCTCATGTTCTACTATGGGCTGGACTTCCATGATCTGGCCCCCAATTTCATCCTCAACATCTCGGTGTTTATCGTCATGTGCGAGGCCTTCCTCTGCATCAAGCCCCACTTCGGCCTATGGCTGAAGACCTTCAACGTGAAACCGAAGGTGGTGGTTGGCCAGCAAGCGGAGTGCAGAGGCGCCATGGTGGGCAAAATGCCCAACGTCACCTGGCTCGAAGGCTCCTATGTGGAGACCGTGAAGGGGTGGCAATCGGGGTGGTTCATCACCGAGCCGTGCGACACCAACTGGGTGGCGGCCCCCGAATTTTGATCCGGCATCCCCATGCGGCTCACCTCCTGGAAAGAGAAGGGCCTATCCTGGGGTTCATCGGTGGAGCTGACCGGACTCCAGAACTGTGTCAAAAATATGATAAGCAAGAAAATCAAGCTTGCAAAGTGGTCCAAGTCATGCTCTTCCGCCGGATCCTTCCGTGTCAAAGACGGGCATTCAATATGTGGGAGTTCGACCCGGCCAAGCACCAGACGCTGCGAGAGCTTTTTGACACGACGCACAAAGATGTCTGGAAGGTGTTGTTCAAGGCCGCCGAGGTACCTCCTCCCCTTACCGAGGATCGCGGACTCAGCCCAAAGCGCCCTACCAATCCGGTAAGCTCTTTATATCTCACAAGATGTTCCTTTCCCCAGTATAATCGTGTGAGGGATCTGAGCCTCCACGCCATTTTAACAGGACTGGGTGGCGACAGCAGAGCGGATCGACTGTCCTGCCCCACTGCCCGAAGATCCAGCAAGGGCTCTCTTAACGGAGATGCTGGTTCCGGCGCTCTACGAGGCACCGGAGAAGAAGGCCAGGAAGAAGGCCGCGGGGACCAGGAAGGGTCTCCAACGCAAGGTTGTATCGGACTCATCATCCGAAAACACCAAGGCGCACTCCTCCCACGAAAACGAGGAGGAGGAAGAGGAAAGTTCTCCCCCCCCCCAACCGGGGGGGACAAGAAAAGGAAGGCCGCCCCATCTGGGGAGGCCGAAGGGTCCAAGAAGGGAAGGACCCTCCTTCCGGACCACTCCACAACAGCCGCTTACAGCGACGAGGAGTGGTTGCCCAGGGACAATCCCCTAGAGAAGTCGTGAGTATCCGGATACTATAATAGTTCTGGTATGTTTTGTTTTATTGCTTCTTATCATGTGAAACATGATCGTGCAGTCCGTCCAAAGCCCACATTGACATATCCTCTCCGGACGGGTCTTTGGGCCAGTCGGCGATGAACAGCGATTCACTCCCGACAGCCACCTCCCCCCGGCTCACGAACGACATCGAGGTGTTGTCTCAGAGGATACCAGACCACGGGGAGATAATT
Organism: Aegilops tauschii subsp. strangulata; assembly: GCF_002575655.3. Classification (NCBI taxonomy): domain Eukaryota; kingdom Viridiplantae; phylum Streptophyta; class Magnoliopsida; order Poales; family Poaceae; genus Aegilops; species Aegilops tauschii. The sequence goes on along the minus strand of NC_053039.3, from coordinate 89,049,281 downwards.
CTGGAGGCGCCCCAAGGCGACATCCCAGACGCCGGGCGCATGGGGGGTAAGACTCTTATGGGTTCTGATGACGGGGGCCGCAGCAAGTTTGGCCCCCAGCCGGATACTTCGCTGGAACCTCCAGTGGTTCCGGATTCTGACAGGCGACCCCTCGCTAAGGGGGGCGGGCCGTCTGTGCCGATGGCCTTTGTCTATCCAGAGGCATCGGACAACTTGCTGGAAGTGCTTCGCAGCGCTTCCATTGATGAAGAGCACCGCACCATCATGAGTGCGGTGGTCGAGAAGGTTCGGTCCGCCAAAAGTGGATTGACCAAAGCCTGTGCCAGCCTCCTAACAGGCTTTGAGGTAAGCAATCAAATTATGAGAAAATGTCACAGCATAGACAGTAGCCCCTGATGCTTTGTTTGGTGTTCGGAAAGAAAGGCCGAACAGAGGATCAAATAACAATCACAGGAGTCTAATCAGAATATGTCTATGTGAATAAGCAGGCTTCGCTGCTGGCTGCTGCCGCTCGTACTGCGGAGGTCTCTGGACTGAAGCAGGACCTTGAGCGGTCTGAGGAAGAGCTCAGCCTTGCCAAGAGGCAGCTCGAAGAGAACAAAGGTAAGTGATACCCCGTCTATATATTGATAAAGAAAAGGTGGTTTTTAGATCATAGGATCATCATGAATTTTGCTAGGGGCCACGACCGAAGTGGCGGCCCTGAAGAAGGCGCTGTCCGAGGCCGAAGACAGAGCGGCCAAGGAGCGCATCGAGCGCGAGAAGCAAGAGGCGCGAGTCGGCGAGGTTCAGCAAGAGCTCCAGGATTTCGTCAAGAAATACGAGTCCTTGGAGCGTGACTCTAAGACGCAGGGGTCCGAGCTTGCGAAGGCCCTCGAGAATGCACAAAATGCCAAGGCCGAAGCCCAAAAGGCCCTCCAGGAGATTCAGGCGGTCAAGAAGATAGCGGCGGGTAAGGCATTCATTATGCAAAGCAAGCATGTGAAGGAGACTTTCCTTTTACTTACCCTCATTCGGAGCTCTCCAGGAGCGTTCGCAGATCTACCGCGCAGTGTATCAGATGCCGCAGAGTTCTACCGGGCCGAGGAAGGGAGCTCGACGGAAAAGTTGTTCTGGTCTCAGTATGCTAGGACCGAACATCCGATGCCCTTGAGCGACCAGCTGAAGCAACTGGTCGAGCTTCACAAGGCAGCCGAACTGGCCATGAGGGGTCTCACAGTGCGGATGTGGCCTAGCGAGCCCCTGCTCGGCAGCTACTTCGGCCTGGTAAAGCGGCTTGTGAATGCCTGCCCACGGCTTGAAGTCATAAAGCGGTCCGTCTGCATTGAGGGTGCGCGCAGGGCCTTTGTCCGTGCGAAAGTGCACTGGGCGAAGATGGATGCCGAAAAACTGGTGAAGGAGGGGCCACCGGAGGGCAAGGAGCATCTCCACCCCGAAAAGTATTATGACAATGTCCTGAAGGGTGCCCGCCTTGTGGCGGAGGAATGTGCTAAGGGTGTAATATTTGAGTGAATGTACTCATGTGATCCTGTAATATGAAAACGAGTTCATGTGCGCTATATAACGCGTGTCGATTTAAAATATTACCTTCTGTGCGGCCGTGTATAAAATCTGAGAGTTGGCCAGTCGTCGGCTTCTGCCCCCATGTAACTAGTACTGAGGTGTTGGGGATAAATCTTAAACACTCATTATCCAAAAAAATTGGTCCTTTAAGGAGGTGTTTAGCGCAGCGAACAAGGCAATTGGACTATACAACTTTATCACTCTCACTTAGCCATAGAAGTCTACAATTTTATATTTTGGCGAAGCCCCTAGTATTCGGAAGGCCGAACTTGGGGCGCTATATACGCCTAAATCGGACAAGGCCTATTCCTCGCCCGAAGCGGAAAAAATCTTTAAGGATTTGAGACCTCTCGAACAGTGACCAGCTCTCGCCGCATCATGACAGTCAGTTTTCGGCTTTCTCTACTGAGGTGCTCGTCCGGAAGAACCGGGACACAATCGCAGTAGTTCTCCCAGTGCTACCTTAGCCGATATAGCGGAACGTAAGGTACCAAAACATGGGAGCCGGGCAAACCCAACTATTGACCCTAGACATGATTCGGAGCTGATGCATATAATGCTATAAGTTCGGGGTGCCGCACTGTCAAAAGTGTTCGAACTTTTCTTGCCGTGTTATGGGGTACACTGAAGCCCCTGGCGCACTGGACGTACCAGGATGTACGGGTGCAATTTGTCGTAAATAAGCAGACAAAGAAAAAAAGATGAAGAAATGCAATAATAAGCTAACGTTGTACATTGTTATTTAAATGATACGTCAAAGCATATGTATACAAGTAGTGCAATAAGCAAAAATAGGACTATTTGACATGTCCTATCCAAGGGCAATTTGCGTGTGGGTATGTAAAACAGGTATAGCGATCATTATCACAGACCACCTGGGGATTCCCTTGTACGTCAAAGCTTCTTGCTTCCTTGGTGTTTCCTTCCCGTGATGGGTCTGATAATCAGGCTATCGGAAAGGGCTTCCGGAGAATAGGGTCCTGAAAGGAAGAAAATGGTAAAGTTATACGGGTCCTGAGGCGGTTGAGCCGCATTGTGGGCCGTGCCATAGCCGTGCCTCCGCTTATGTCCATGGTATCTTGAGTGTGTAATTATGTACGCAAGGCACAAATTTCGCCGCTTGACTGGGACTAGGACGGAGGCCGAATTGCTAGGCGAGCTTTGGACGTGCCGGACGATCCTGTTGCAGGGTACTCCGGACTCGCTTGAAGGTGTCCGGGGGCTTTATCCCGAATTAGCGGTTTGCCTCAGAAGGCTGCTTTGTACTTCTGCTGCGAGGGCCGCAGTGTGCTCCTCCGTACGGAGCGAGCGCTCTGTGTTTCCATTAACTGTTATAACCCCGCGAGGTCCTGGCATTTTGAGCTTGAGGTATGCATAATGCAGTACCGCATTGAATCTGGTGACGGTTCGTCCGAGCAGTGCGTGATAGCCACTGCGGAAGGGGACGATATCGAAGATTAACTCCTCGCTTCGGAAGTTGTCCGGAGATCCGAAGACCACTTCCAGTGTGATTGAGCCCGTGCAACAGGCCTCTACACCTGGTATGATGCCTTTAAAGGTGGTTTTTGTGGGTTTTATCCTCGAGGGGTCGATACCCATTTTGCGCAATGTATCCTGATAGAGCAGGTTCAGGCTACTGCCACCGTCCATAAGGACTCGAGTGAGGTGAAATCCGTCAATGATGGGGTCAAAGACCAATGCGGCAAAACTGCCATGACGGATACTGGTAGGGTGGTCCCTGCGATCGAATGTGATCGGACAAGAAGACCATGGGTTGAACTTTGGGGCGACTGGCTCCATCGCATAGACGTCCCTTAGTGCACGCTTCCGTTCCCACTTGGGAATATGGGTTGCGTATATCATGTTCACCGTTTTCACTTGGGGAGGAAATTTCTTCTGTCCTCCTGTGTTCGGCGGCCGGGACTCCTCCTCGTCATCGCTATGCAGCCCCTTTTCCTTATTTTCGGCATTCAACTTGCCGGCATGTTTGAACACCCAGCATTCTCTATTGGTGTGGTTGGCTGGTTTATCCGGTTGCCGTGAATTTGACACGAGCGATCGAGTATGCGGTCCAAACTGGACGAGCCCGGATTGCTTCTTTTGAACGGCTTTTTCCGCTGACCGGACTTAGAGCCACTGAATCTGGCATTGACTGTCGTGTCTTCGGCGTTGTCACCGTTGTTGCGACGCTTGTGTCTGTTGCGACGTGGCTTGTCGTTGCTATCTCTGGCATCTGAATTGCCAGGATTTCTTGATGTGTTGTTGCTGTGAGCCAGCTAGCTGTCCTCGCCCGCACAAAAGCGGGTCATGAGTGTCGTGAGGGCTGCCATGGACTTCGGCTTCTCTTGGCCGAGGTGTCGGGCGAGCTACTCATCGCGGATATTATGCTTAAATGCCGCTAAGGCCTCGGCATCCGGACAGTCGACAATTTGGTTCTTTTTAGTTAGGAACTAAGTCCAGAATTTCCTGGCTGACTCCCCGGGCTGTTGGGTTATGTGACTCAAGTCATCAGCGTCCGGTGGTCGCACATAAGTGCCCTGGAAGTTGTCAAGGAATGCGTCTTCCAAGTTCTCCCAACTGCCAATGGAGTTTGCTGGCAGGCTATTCAGCCAATGCCGAGCCGGCCCTTTGAGTTTTAGTGGGAGGTACTTGATGGCATGTAGATCATCACCGCGGGCCATGTGGATGTGGAGGAGGAAATCTTCAATCCATACCGCGGGGTCTGTTGTACCATCATATGATTCAATGTTCACGGGTTTAAACCCTTCTGGGAATTCGTGATCCATTACTTTGTCAGTGAAGCATAGGGGGTGTGCGGCGCCTCTGTGCCGGGCTATATCGCGACGCAGTTCATACGAGTCTTGTCTGCTGTATTCGGCCCGGCCGGATTTGCTTTTAGTATATCCGGCGTGATGGTCGCCATCACGCGTTGGGGCGCGCCCCCGTGATCCGTAGATCGATCTTGTATGTCCTGCTTTGTTTTCCAATACGTCTCGCAGGTCCTGTGTGTAGCCCCGGGCCTTGGTGTTTTTGTTTGATTGGCGACGGGGTGCGGGCTGGACTTCGGGCTGATACACCGCTTTGTCTCGGCCACGAGGTGGCCGGTCAGCCGCATCATGCGCTGGTATTGTAGGTTTTAATGCTTCCTCCTCGAGTTGGGGTAGCAACCTGCGCTTTGGGTAACTTTTGGTTGGGTGCTCGAGTTCGTATTCCTCGGCTGCCAGGACTTCGGTCCATCTATCCGCTAGCAGATTTTGATCAGCTTGAAGCTGCTGCTGCTTTTTCTTCAGGCTTTTTGTTGTGGCTATAAGCCGGCGCTTGAAGCGCTCCTGCTCGACGGGATCCTCAGGCACGATGAATTCTTCGTCGCCGAGGCTCACCTCGTCTTCAGAGAGGGGCATGTAATTGTCATCCTCTGATTCTCCGTCTGTCGCCTGTTCCTTAGGGCTAGCTTGCCCATCCTCCCGCTCGAAGCCTAGCTGGGGGGGTTGTCTTCGTCTTCGGCACTATCCGCAGCGTTATTGTCTCTTGTGCCGGTATTGCTGCTTTTGCAATGGCGGGGCTTAGAGCGGCGCCGATGACGCCGGTGCTTAGATTGCTTCTCGGGGGGATTATCCTCCGTTGCCTTATTGCCATCGCTTTCTTTGGGGGTGTCCACCATATATATATATATATATATATATATATATATATATATATATATATATATATATCATATGATGAGGTGGCTGTCCAGCGCCCTGTGGGCGGTGGTTCCTGTTCTTCTCCTGCATCGTCATCCATACCGTCGATGTCTTCGGAGCCAAAATCAAGGATGTCGGTGTAACGCCCCGGACACACCCGCCGGTGGTCGTTACTCCTGGCAGGATCTAGATTGGCCCCACAGATCAATACTAGTCTTTTCTACGCACTTTGTCCTCACTCGTGCGCACCCGGGAGAAACTTCCCGGTCGGTCACCCATCCTGAAACTACTCCAAGCTGAGCACGCTTAACTTTGGAGTTCTGTCCGAATGGGCTTCCGGAAAAGAAGGAATTCCTCATTGATATGAGTAGTCTATCATCCCTAATAAGCCAGGCTATCACATACACCCCCACTCAGAGGAACCGACGTCCTCGTCGGGCCACAGGAACGTTCCCTCTTGGCACATACATCTGTGCATCCAGTCCGGTACAAGTGCCATGCCGTGTGCCACGACGGGTCACAAACGTCATGAACAACATGACTGCGCACCTATCCGCAAACATCCGTGTAACCGCGAGGATCGGCTCTGATACCAACTTGTAACGCCCCGGACACACCCGCCGGTGGTCGTTACTCCTGGCAGGATCTAGACTGGCCCCACAGATCAATACTAGTCTTTTCTGCGCACTTTGTCCTCACTCGTGCGCACCCGGGAGAAACTTCCCGGTCGGTCATCCATCCTGAAACTACTCCAAGATGACACGCTTAACTTTGGAGTTCTGTCCGAATGGGCTTCCGGAAAAGAAGGAATTCCTTATTGATATGAGTAGTCTATCATCCCTAATAAACCAGGCTATCACAGTCGGTTAGGTCGTCGACAGTGGCTATTAAGTGGGTGGTGGGTGGGGAACGAATTTCTTCGTCGTTCACTTCCCACTCAAGCCGGACATAGTTCGGCCAAGGGTCTCCTGACAAGGAGAGAGACCTCAATGAATTTAGCACGTCGCCCAAGGGCGAGTGCTGAAAGATATCCGCGGAGGTAAACTCCATGATCGGTGCCCAATCAGATTCGATAGGCACGGACGCAAGCGGTTCGGAGCCTCTGGCCGGGGACGAATCCAAGGACCCGATGACACAGGTCTCATAGGAGGTGGAATCAGTATTCGGCTCTACCGTCGCTGAGTGTGCAGCCTCCGTGGCGGGGTCCATCCACCCGTCCTCGAATGGCATGATCTGCTCCGGATTGAGGGCCGGAGTAGCCGCAGGTGTGGTCTCCCGAACACCGTCCGACGGCAGAGCTAAGTCATGTTCGTCGTGACTGTGCGGCGTACCTGACATGGGCTCGAATCCGTCGAAGATCAAGTCTCCGCGGATGTCGGCAGTATAGTTCAAGCTTCCAAACCTGACCTGATGGCCAGGGGCGTAGCTATCGATCTGCTCCAGATGGCCAAGCGAGTTGGCCCTTAGTACGAAGCCGCCGAATACGAAGATCTGTCCAGGGAGAAAAACCTCACCCCGAATCGCATCGTTGCTGATGATCGAAGGAGCCATCAAGCCTTTATCGTGAGGGCACAGTGGAACTCTCAATGAAAGCACCAATGTCGGTGTCAAAACCGGTGGATCTCGGGTAGGGGGTCCCGAACTGTGCGTCTAAGGCTAATGGTAACAGGAGGCGGGGGACACAATGTTTACCCAGGTTCGGGCCCTCTCGATGGAGGTAATACCCTACTTCCTGCTTGATTGATCTTGATGATATGAGTATTACAAGAGTTGATCTACCACGAGATCATAGAGGCTAAACCCTAGAAGCTAGCCTATGATTATGATTGTTGTTGTCCTACGGACTAAACCCTCTGGTTTATATAGACACCGGAGGGGGCTAGGGTTACACAGAGTCGGTTACAAGGGAGGAGATCTACATATCCGAATTGCCAACCTTGCCTTCCATGCAAAGGAGAGTCCCACCCGGACACGGGACGAAGTCTTCAATCTTGTATCTTCATAGTCCAACAGTCCGGCCAAAGTATATAATCCGGCTGTCCGAGGACCCCCTAATCCAGGACTCCCTCAATGGTGAGCCCAGATTCCGCAAAATGGCTTGAGGCCATGAAATCTAAGATGGGATCCATGTATGAGAACAAAGTGTGGCCTTTTGTTGACTTGCCCGATGATCGGCAAGCCATCGAGAATAAATGGATCTTCAAGAAGAAGACTGACGATGACGGTAATGTTGCTGTCTACAAAGCTCGACTTGTTGCGAAAGGTTTTCGACAAGTTCAAGGGGTTGACTACGATGAGACTTTCTCACCCGTAGCGATGCTTAAGTCTGTCCGAATCATGTTAGCAATTGCCGCATTTTATGATTATGAAATTTGGCAAATGGATGTCAAAACTGCATTCCTGAATGGATTTCTGGAAGAAGATTTGTATATGATGCAACCAGAAGGTTTGTCGATCCAAAGGGTGCTAACAAAGTGTGAAAGCTCCAGCGATCCATTTATGGACTGGTGCAAGCCTCTCGGAGTTGGAATAAACGTTTTGATAGTGTGATCAAAGCATATGGTTTTATACAGACTTTTGGAGAAGCCTGTATTTACAAGAAAGTGAGTGGGAGCTTTGTAGCATTTCTAATATTATATGTGGATGACATATTGTTGATTGGAAATTATATAGAATTTCTGGATAGCATAAAAGGATACTTGAATAAGAGTTTTTCAATGAAAGACCTCAGAGAAGCTGCTTATATATTGGGCATCAAGATCTATAGAAATAGATCAAGACGCTTAATGGGACTTTCACAAAGCACATACCTTGATACAGATTTAAAGAAGTTCAAAATGGATCAAGCAAAGAAAGGGTTCTTGCCTGTGTTACAAGGTGTGAAGTTGAGTAAGACTCAATGCCCAACCACTGCAGAAGATAGAGAGAAAATGAAAAGTGTTCCCTATGCTTCAGCCATAGGCTCTATCATGTATGCAATGCTGTGTACCAGACCTGATGTGTGCCTTGCTATTAGTTTAGAAGGGAGGTACCAAAGTAATCCAGGAGTGGATCACTGGACAGCGGTCAAGAACATCCTGAAATACCTGAAAAGGACTAAGAATATGTTTCTCGTTTATGGAGGTGACAAAGAGCTCGTCATAAATGGTTACGTCGATGCAAGCTTTGACACTGATCCAGACGATTCTAAATCGCAAACCGGATATGTGTTTATATTGAACGGTGGAGCTGTTAGTTGGAGCAGTTCTACACAAAGTGTCGTGGCGGGATCTACGTGTGAAGCGGAGTACATAGCTGCTTCGGAAGCAGCAAATGAAGGAGTCTGGATGAAGGAGTTCATACCCGATCTACGTGTCATACCTAGTGCATCGGGTCCAATGAAAATCTTTTGTGACAATACTGGTGCAATTGCCTTGGTAAAGGAATCCAGATTTCACAAGAGAACCAAGCACATCAAGAGACGCTTCAATTCCATCCGGGATCAAGTCCAGGTGGGAGACATAGAGATTTGCAAGATACATACGGATCTGAATGTTGCAGACCCGTTGACTAAGCCTCTTCCACGAGCAAAACATGATCAGCACCAAGACTCCATGGGTGCTAGAATCATTACTATGTAATCTAGATTATTGACTCTAGTGCAAGTGGGAGACTGAAGGAAATATGCCCTAGAGGCATTAATAAAGTTATTATTTATTTCCTCATATCATGATAAATGTTTATTATTCATGCTAGAATTGTATTAACCGGAAACATAATACATGTGTGAATACATAGACAAACATAGTGTCACTAGTATGCCTCTACTTGACTAGCTCGTTGATCAAAGATGGTTGAGTTTCCTAGCCATAGACATGAGTTGTCATTTAATTAACGGGATCACATCATTAGGAGAATGATGTGATTGACATGACCCATTCCGTTAGCTTAGCACTTGATCGTTTAGTTTACTGCTATTGCTTTCTTCATGACTTATACATGTTCCTATGACTATGAGATTATGCAACTCCCGATTACCGGAAGAACACTTTGTGTGCTACCAAATGTCACAACTTAACTAGGTGATTATAAAGGTGCTCTACAGGTGTCTCCGATGGTGTTCGTTGAGTTGGCATAGATCGAGAATAGGATTTGTCGGAGAGGTATCTCTGGGCCCTCTCGATAATGCACATCACTATAAGCCTTGCAAGCAATGTGACTAATGAGTTAGTTACGGGATGCTGCATTGCGGAACGAGAAAAGAGACTTGTCGGTAACGAGATTGAACTAGGTATTGAGATACCGACGATCGAATCTCGGGCAAGTAACATACCGATGACAAAGGGAACAGCGTATGTTGTTATGCGGTTTGACCGATAAAGATCTTCGTAGAATATGTAGGAACCAATATGAGCATCCAGGTTCCGATATTGGTTATTGACCGGAGACGTGTCTCGGTCATGTCTACATAGTTCTCAAACCCGTAGGGTCCGCGTGCTTAAAGTTCTGTGACGATCGATATTATGAGTTTTTGTGTTTTGATGTACCGAAGGTAGTTCAGAGTCCCGAATATGATCACGGACATGATGAGGAGTCTCTAAATGGTCGAGACATAAAGATCGGTACATTGGACGACTATGTTCGGACACCGTAAGTGTTTCGGGAGGTTTCGGAGATATACCGGAGTACCGGGGGGTTACCGGAACCCCCCGGGGAGTATATTGGGCCTAATGGGCCTTAGTGGGAGAAGAGGAGGGGCGGCCAGGGCAGCCGCGCGCCCCCTCCCCCTCTAGTCCGAATTGGACAAGGAGGGGGGCGCCCCCCCCCCTTTCCTTCTCTCCTTCTCTCCCTTCTCCTCTCCTACTCCTACTTGGAAGGGGGGAGTCCTACTCCCGGTGGGAGTAGGACTCCTCATGGGGCGCACCATAGGAGGCCGGCCCCCTCCCCCTCCTCCAATCCTTTATATACGGGGAGGGGGGCACCCCTTGGAGACACAACAATTGATCATTGATCTCTTAACCGTGTGTGGTGCCCCCCTCCACCATAATCCACCTCGGTCATATCATAGCGGTGCTTAGGCGAAGCCCTGTGTCAGTAGCTTCATCAACACCGTCACCACACCGTCGTGCTGACGAAGCTCTTCCCGAAGCTCTACTGGATCGTGAGTTCGCGGGACGTCACCGAGCTGAACGTGTGCTGAACGCGGAGGTGCCGTACGTTCGGTACTGAGGATCAGTTGATCGTGAAGACGTACGACTACATAAACCGCGTTGTCATAACGCTTCCGCTTATGGTCTACGAGGGTACGTAGACGACACTCTCCCCTCTCGTTGCTATGCATCACCATGATCTTGCGTGTGCGTAGGAATTTTTTTGAAATTACTACGTTCCCCAACATACGGTACATATTCCAACTGGGTCATGCACTTCGATGGCTCTAAAATGCTTGCCGGTTTGGGAGCGGGCGTCGTCTTGATGTCCCCCACTGGAGACACGGTCTAGTACTTACTCCAAATATTATACACATACTCCAACAATGCAGCCGAATACGAGTCCCTATTGCACGGTCTTCGGATGGCTGCCTCCATGGGCATACAACGCCTGGAGGTGCGCGGGGATTCAAATCTCGCGATATCCCAAATAAACGGACACTTCGACGCCAAAGATCCAAAGATGGCGGCCTATCGTAATGCCGTACTCAAAATATCAGCTCGGTTCGAGGGACTCGAGTTTCATCATGTGGCTCGAGAAAGTAATCAAGCGGCGGATGTCCTTGCTCGCATGGGCGCCAAGCGTGACCCCATCCCACCTAACATCTTTCTGGAAAGGCTCTTCAAGCCATCTGTGGTGTGGCAGGACGAGAGCAGCAATGCCAGTCCGGATCCGATCATACCCCCAGATTCTGAACAAAATACCGATATCATCGGCGGCTCAGCCACCGAAATAACACCATCGGCCCATCTAATAATGGCAGTAATTACCCCATGGACCGAACCCTTCTTGGCCTACCTTAATAGGCGAGAGCTCCTCGAGGATCAGAATGAGGCTCGCTGCATTGTTCGGCGTTTGAAAGCCTATAAGGTCCATGAAGGAGAGCTCTACAAGAAAAGTGCTACCGAAGTCCTTCAAAGATGTATCTCCGAAGAAGAGGGACGGCAGCTCCTGGCTGAAATCCATGCTGGTCTCAGCGGTCACCATGCCGCGGCTCGGGCCCTTGTAAGTAAAGCCTTCCGTATAGGTTTCTTTTGGCTGACGGCCCGAGCAGATGCACACGACCTTGTCCAACGTTGTGTCGGATGCCAGCTTTTCGCTAATCAAAGCCATATGCCTCCTACCGCTCTACAAACAATCCCCTTTACTTGGCCTTTCGCGGACTGGGGTCTTGATATGGTCAGACCCCTTAAAGGAGGAAGCCACAAGAAAAAATATCTACTGGTCATGGTAGATAAGTTCACCAAGTGGATAGAGGCCAAGCCAGTTAAAACGGCCGAAGCCGGACCAGTGATAGACTTTATATCTGGTGTCGTGCACCGTTATGGTGTCCCACACAGCATCATCACCGATAACGGCTCCAATTTTACAGCCGATGAAGTGAAAACCTGGTGTGCTAACCTGGGCATTAAGCTCGATTACGCCTCCGTCTATGACCCACAAACAAACGGTCAAGTTGAATGAGCTAATGGTCTTATCATGAGCGGCATCAAGCCTAGACTAGTGCGGTCTTTGAAGGAATCAGACAAGCACTGGGTTGAGGAGCTCGACTCCGTACTCTGGGGGCTGCGGACCACGCCCAATTGCACTACCGGATACACACCATTCTTCATGGTGTATGGCGCAGAGGCCGTTTTTCCCTACGACATCATTCATGACTCACCTCGAGTGCGCATGTACGAAGAGAGAGAGGTCGAGCTTGATCGGCAGGACAGTCTAGATGCCCTAGAGGAGGAGCGTGACGTTGCAAAAGCCTGTTCTGCATTCTATCAACAACAGGCTCGCGGGTACCAAAGCAGAGAAGTGCAGACCAAGACTTATAATGTTGGTGAACTCGTTCTACACTTGCCAGAAAAGAAAAAGGACAAACTCAAGCCCAAGTGGGAGGGTCCCTTCATCATAGATGAGGTTCTCACTGGAGGAGCGTACCACCTGCGTGATGCATCTGACAATCGCCTAGAGCCGAACCCGTGGAATGCTGCAAGACTCTGAAGATTCTATGCCTAGAGCCGTACTCTTTGTTCGTCTTCTTCTCCCTTTGTTTCCATTTTTACCCTTTTTAATTTTTCTCTAGCTCTTTAGCTCTTTTGCGGCCAAACCGCACACCCATGATGTGCACATCCTTAAATGTATACACTCATAATACCTGGGGGCTTCTTTTACAGAAGCTTATTATTATTTTCCGAGCATCAAGCTCAACACATATGTGTCCTCTTCCGCATATGTACCTTTTCTTCGCCATTATATGCATCGTTATGACTTAAGTTTTTGCCAAGCTGGGTTGCCTGGCTCCTGTGCTTATGCCCTACGTTCCCGTTTGTTCGGCTAGGGCACAAAGGGAGCACCTCTACGATTGTTACAGCCGGGTCATCCGGACTTGTACCTCAGACTGGGTGAAGCCATAAGCTAGCGTTCTTAAGGGAATATTCGGTCGGCGAACTAAAGACGTTTTACCTTCATCATACTATGAACCCCCAGATGTTATGTATACTGCGATTTTTCAATCACAGTTCGGACATGCATATTAACGCATCTCCGCCCAGGGAAAGGAACCCTTAACAGAACTATCCTCCCTGAAGATGTTTCTTATAATCAACATGTAATATAACATAGCTAGCTAGATACAACTTGTCTGTTCAAGCAACTATGACCCCTACGCCTGGTTTCCACACGTACCCCGGTCTATATTACCGAGCGGGTATTCGGAAACACTCTGCACCTTCGGGTCCAGAGGTCGAAGCGAAAAGGTCTGCCATGACAATCATTTTATAATTCGGCTAGGGACAAATTTGTCAAATGAAGTACATAGTCACTCTGGACTCAAAACCTTCTTCCTCTACGCCGTCTAATAGACTGTCTAGCTTACAATCCTGTTGGGAAAACTTGGCGGCTATCTTTACTTGGTCATATACCAGACTAATGGGAATTTCTTTTCCATCTGACCCCCGAGGTCCGACCCGGCCCATATGATTCGGATCAAGCTTGGTGTGCCGTGTTTTTACCATGGCCCAAGCCTCTCGCGCACCTTCTTGGCAGGCCGAAATCTTCCATAATCAAAAGTGCCACCAATCCCCTTGGAATAGCTTCACAAGCTCCTCCATGCTTCCTGGAGGGGAGGCGGATGGCTACAAAGCCTTGGCAACGCTCCGCATTGCTTGCTGGGCTCGCTCGTGCACCTGGGACAGCTCTTGGAGCAGATTGCCTTGAGGTCCGGACATCTCTTCTTCGGGACAGCCAGTCAGCATACCTGCAGACATAAATCTGTCAGCTCATTTTTCCGCCGAATTTCACGAGGGTAGGTTTGAAAGCATACTGAATATGCCGCCTCGTAGCCTCTTATTCTCCTTTACGGCATCAGCCAGCTGGGCTCGTACATATTTTATCTCTTCACCCATCTGGATGTTGGAATCCTGCAGCTTGTTCTTGTCGTCCCTGACCCGCGTCAGCACACGTTCGCCTACTGCCTGTTGCCTTTTGGCCTCCTGTTCACCCGCCTGGGCAACTTTTAGTTTGTCTTTCAGTTGATCTACTGAGGGCCGGGCCGAGGACCCACTGAGGCCGATGTGGCAAGTACCCCCTAATCCAGGACACCAACACTTCTCATCTCCAATCTCGAGGATTTCCAAGGTGTATCCGAAGAGTTCACATGTCGGGCATCCGAGGAGCCCCTATAAGTCCTCAACCTTTATCAAATGCCTTGTTATTTTTTCAGCTAAGATCCAATGAGGGACTGCCTCCGAAGTGGTGCACCACCTCGTTCTTGAGTTGCTGATGTAGATTGCCGGCCTCCAAGGAAAAAAACCGCCAAGCCGATTGCAATTTATTCTCTGCCGAGATGTATAGCTAGTAGCCCTCAAGGTATGCATTGGCCTAAAATCCGAGGTGCACCTGAAGGATAACATCAAACCGCTGATCCAAATAGCTCTCGAGACTCAGGTCGATTAACGAAATCAGCATGAGGATCAAGTACTTGCTCGGTGGCATACTTTAGGAACAGAAACACGATGTGTAGTAGCCCCGAAGACTCGGGTTGGGTGCGGCCGACCAACCCGAGGATCGTAATCTCCTCAGAAACCATATTGCACCTTGAATTTTCTGCATTGAATTGTCAATGTAGTAGCCCCCCGAGACTTGGGTTGGCCACATGGCCGATCCCTAGGATCGTATCTCCTCATGAACTTAGCTAATCTCATTTTGCATCTCACCATCACCGAGGTGCAGCTCGGCCAAAAAGATGCCGAACCGCGGGTCAGAAAAGATATTTACCAAGCAGAATTACAATGTAGGACACCTCGACCTAGAGGTGCCTCCTGAAAAAACATACAAATAGGTTAAAAGTGTCATAAGCTCGTAAAACCAAAAAAAACTCATGCAAAAACTTTACGTCTGAATTAAATCAAGTTTTTTGGTGCCAATTCAAAGTTGGTCTTAAAATTAATTTGTGCTTTCGTCGTGCTTTAACATGATACATCTGATGCCCAGGCTTTGAATTAGCCAGCCTTCGGCTTCAACCTCCATGCCCCGAAGGCACATACAGAGTGCTTCTCAGACCAATTTAGCAAACTAAACTCGAGCGGCACATACAGAAGCAAGGCATTCCAGCTAGTTGCCCGTTCTTCGTACCAAAAAAAGGAGTAGTAGACAAAAACTTTGCAATGACTAAGAAGAAAACACTTAAAATGATACATATTATTTTAAGCGCCCCAACTTAACTTGGGTAAAGAAAGTGTTTTAAAACAACATTTTTGACAAACAACTTTTTTGTTTAACACAAATATAATGCCTGATCGAGCTTGAAAATTTTGAAATTGATTCTTTTAGCATGAAAGCGACTTAGCTGGTTAATGTGCTCGGTGTCGATGACGTGGTTTGGGCTTGTGGCGGGATGAGGATGCCTATCGAACTTCGATAGATCTGACATGGTGCGTGGTCCTCGGCTTGATCGAGGTCCCAGCCCCCAAGCCCATCCCGAGGTGACTGAGCAAGGAGCTCGACACTCTGAAGTGGCGACACAGCACGAGCGACGTGGCAAGGTGAAGCCCCCGGTCCTGCCGAGGTGACAGAGCAGGTCGGCATGGTGACGTCGAAGCCCCTAGAGTAGGTTGCACTACTGCAGGATGCTGCTAACGCGACACTACAATCAGAGACCCTTCGAGAAACTGTGTGCGATGCAATAATCGCAAACGGTGCTATATGAAAACCGTCAGAAATGTGTAAAACGCTTGCGATGACGGATGCATCAAACACGGTTCAGGTTTTAGTTGCGTGTGCGATGAAGGGCATACGGTTCAGTTCATAACTGTTTGCGATGAGGAGGAACAAAAGAAATGGGCAGCCAGATGAAGGCGTGTGCGATACACAGCATACAGTTCACTCGGATGAACTGGTTGTGATTAGGCAACACAAAAGAAACGGTGAGTCCGATCAAGGTGTGTGCGATGTACAGCATATGGTTCACTCGGATGAACTGTTTGTGATTAGGCAAGAGAACATAAATGGTTCAATATAACAAGATGTGTGTGATACGCGGCAAACAGATCTGTAATCAGAAATGTGTGCCAAGACCGATAATAATGCAGACGATTGCTTCTAATAAGACGTATGAGATATGCTCTGTCTACACAACATCTATTGGCCATTGTGGGACGGGCGGTCATCCGGATATGCCATAAGGATGTGAAGAGGCATTCCTATCAACAAGGACTAGTTGTTCCACCAGTAGCTCATGTAAGAAAACTATCAAGTTAAGTGTGCTCAGGCTGGAGCAGCCATCGGATGGGTGACTGGATGGGAAGTTGTGTCAATGTTAAATTAGGTGATGGGATGGGTCATTTCGGTAAAATGACCGAAATGCCCCATTCCCTCAGCTAATTTAACCTCGAGGTCCTTGTTTTTTATTTTTTTTATTTTTAACACATGTTAAAGAAGGTCTACCGCATTACTTTTTGACAATGTGCGATACGTGGCATACAGTTGATCCATCCGACCTATTTGTGATGGAGTAGGCCATGTGTGTTGTGGGCAAACGCTTGCTAGTATTCAACCGTTTGGGATTGATGAATTCATCACCGACGGGTTCCCTAGTGTGGTCCGTGTTCATCTGATCATCATCTACTTCTTGTGCTAGCTCGATGCTAAGTTTCCATTAAATGATGGCGTTTTATGAACATGCCACCGTTTCCTGCCATTTCCTCACCTGTTTCCCGCCACCCTGCTATATTGCACATAGGGGGCGCGTGATGCACGGAGGCGACAAGCGCAGCCTGTAGCACATCCATCTTTTCCAAGCATGCCAACCCACCAAAGCGTCTCCTTTGCCATCAACCTCGTCAACAAGGAAAACGAGCAGGCGCCACGGCCCGTCGAGGCCGAGGCGCTCCCCGGCAACGCGATGGACGATGCCGTGATGCGCGTCATCGCTAGGGTTGAGCAGACCTTTGGCGCATGGCGCTTGAGCGCCGCGGATCAAGATAGGCATGTCAGCACCGACAAGCTGCAGCTCGCCGAACAACATGATCGATGGCGCGTCGCAGAGCAAGCTAGGCGCGTCCGCGCCGATAGGCTGCGGCTCACCGCACGGTGAGATCGTCGGAGCGCCGCAGAGCGAGAAGCGCGGCACGCCGCACAGCAAGAGCGGATCAAGCGGCGCTCGCCTGCTGTCGACACGGCGTCGCAGCTGGGTACACGTCCCGTCAGTACCCCCATTCCTCTCCAGGAGTGGGCAGAGGCCCTCAGCGTCGTACTTGCACCAGAGGCCGGCCGTGCCGTACTTGCACCGAACGCCCGCCGCGCCGTTCGCATCGGTGCCGTCGTTCTCCTTGTTCGCGGTCCGTTGGATGCCAATGCGCTGGTCCGTAGGCTCGACCGCCTCCTTGGCCCAGGTGTCCACCTGGGCGCAGTAGAAGAACATGGCCGTCGCATCCTCGAGCTGGTGATCTCCAATGAAATAGCCAACTTGGAGCTCGAGATCGTGCTCCAGATGTACCGCGAGCGTGTCGACCGCTTGGACGAACTCCTGCATGAGTTCAGGAAGAGCCAAGAGCTACCCTAGGTAAGGGCTGCTGGTCATGATCTCATTGACGCGTTTTATTTTGAAAAGTCGTTTCGACGTGGATAGCTATGTATTCACAGCAATCGTAGTATTGCTCTATTTATTGCTCTGTTTCAATGTGTGTACTCTGTTTTCCATTCTTATATGTTCTGTTTCAATGTGTGTGTATATGCTTTCCATTCTGTATATGTGGATGATAACAGCTAGATTCAAATTAGTATTAAAAACAGATAGAAAATGGAATTCATAATATATATATATATATTAATTGTTCATTAGATCATCACAGAATATATATATATATATATATAATATCATCACATATACGTGATGATACTTAACTACTAGGTACAATGCATAAAATTGAAAACGATCAATACTAAAACTAATAATCCCTCCTGGGGCCAGTATTCCGGCAGCCCCTCGCCAGCAGCTCCCTGGTGCGCGGCATCTTCCCAGTGCAGAGGTAGTACTCCTACTCCTCTGCCTCGTAGCGCTTGACGTACCGATCTACCTCTTGCTGGCGGACGCGCACGGCCGATCTTGCCATTTTGTTGGGCGCCCACCGGAGCTCCTCGTCGGTGGCACGCTCGAGCTTATCGACCCACCTCCACGCAGCGACGAGGCGCCCAGCGCCTATGACCTTCCTCGCGAAGTACCCGTCTTCGTACACCTCCTCGGCACGATGACACGCCCGCACCCAAAGCTCCGCCGCCTCCTTTTTCCAGGCGGCATCACGGGCTTCACAGGCCGCCTAGCTTTCTCCTCCGCTATCTCCTTCTTGAACGCCATTTGCCTGACTTTCTCAGCCGGCGGTAGCGACTTCCATAGACAAAGATTGTACTGGCCCCAAAACCAATCCAAAGTTGGGGGGTCCGGTGCAACCTCATCAGGCGGCGCATAGGGGTCCTCGTCGCTGCTAATCGAGTGAGCGTCCTCGGGGGTCGGCGACTCCTCGTCAGCGCGTGGGCAGATCGGCGGCGCCATGGCAGAGATTTAAGAGAGAGAGAGGGCGAGCGAGGGGACGATGTAGATGAGAATGCAGGCGGGACGACGTGAGCAAGGTAGTATTTATTGGCGGCCGGAATATAGATCGACGGGGACAGTACAAACGCCGGTCGCCGGAATTTATAAGTATTGTAGTTTGAATTACACACGATTCCCACGGCAAAATCCGTGTGTGAACATAATAGCCAAAATCCGTGTGTGAACATAATAGCTGACGGTTTCCAATGCAGAACCGTGTCTGGTTAATGATCCCCGCCATTCACCTACCAAACCTCGAGCCGCGAGATAGACTGCCAATCGTGTGGGGGCCGGTTGTCTTGCCAGATCTTTACATTTTCTTTTTTGAACACCAGATATTTACATCGTCTGATGATTTTTTAACTCGCACACAAGTACACAAAAATATGATTTTTCAAACCGTTTTGGTTAGGCGTTGCATGTAGATGTAGTTCAAATTTGAATTACGGTCATTAAATGGTTAGAAAATCACTTAAATGTCTTTAAAAGGTCAAATGACCCCTGAAAATTTCCAAATTTTCACATGACAGTTGTATTAGTGCACATTAAACATAGGAAAAAATTGAAGGCCGTAAGAGGAAGCTATCTCCCGTCCATTAGCAAACATGCATTGTTCCCTCTCGGAACCACGAACCTTCTAGTGAGTTGCTCCGGTTTGTGAAGGGTGTGTGTCCAAACTTTCATCAAACAGGCCAATTTTTTTACCACATCATCTTGGTGGCATGACATTAAATCAAGCAAGGTTTCATGTTTTTCTGATCATTTTTTAATTTTTTTGGAATTAAAATGCCATGGCATGCACTCCATGCATGTGCCCATGCCTTGACACCAATATGTTTGAAATTTCCTTATAATTTACTGCACATGGAATTAATTCGCACACAATTACACAAAAATATGATTTTTCAAACCGTTTTGGTTAGGCGTTGCATGTAGATGTAGTTCAAATTTGAATTATGGTCATTAAATGGTTAGAAAATCACTTAAATGTCTTTAGAAGGTCAAATGACCCCTGAAATTTACCAAATTTTCACATGACAGTTGCATGTTAAACGTAGGAAAATTTTGAAGGCCGTAAGAGGAAGCTATCTCCCGTTCATCATCAAACATGCACTGTTCCCTCTCGGAACCACGAACCTTCTAGCGAGTTGCTTCGGTTTGTGAGGGGCGTGTGTCCAAACGTTCGTCAAACATGCCAATTTCTTTACCACATCATCTTGGTGGCATGAAATTACATCAACCAAGGTTTCATGTGTTTCTGATCATTTTTCTATTATTTTTGAATTAAAATGCCATGTCACTCCATGCATACGTATGCATGTGTCCATGTCGTGAGACCAATATGTTTGAAAATTCCTTCTAATTTACTGCACATGGAATTAACTTGCACACAAGTACACAGATATGATTTTTCAAACCGTTTTGGTTAGGTGTTGCATGTAGATGTAGTTCAAATTTGAATTACGGCCATTAAATGGTTAGAAAATCACTTAAATGTCTTTAAAAGGTCAAATGACCTCTAGAATTTTCCAAAATTTCACATTACAGTTGTAGTAGTGCACGTTAGACGTAGAAAAAATTTGAAGGACGTAAGAGGTAGCTATCTCCCGTTCGTCATCAAACATGCATTGTTCCCTCTCGGAACCACGAACCTTCTAGCGAGTTGCTTCGGTTTGTGAGGGGTTGTGTGTCCAAACTTTCGTCAAACATGCCAATTTCTTTACCACATCATCTTGGTGGATGACATTGAATCAAGCAAGGTTTCATGTTTTTCTGATCATTTTTTAATTTTTTGGAATTAAAATATCATGGCATGCACTCCATGCATGTGCCCATGCCTTGACACCAATATGTTTGGAAATTCCTTCTAATTTATTGCACATGGAATTAACTCGCGCACAAGTACACAAAAAAATGATTTTTCAAACTGTTATGGTTAGGCGTTGCATGTAGATGTAGTTCAAATTTGAATTACGGTCATTAAATGGTTAGAAAATCACTTAAATGTCTTTAAAAGGTCAAATGACCCCTGAAATTTACCAAATTTTCATATGACAGTTGTATTAGTGCACGTTAAACATAGGAAAAATTTGAAGGCTGTAAAAGGAATCTATCTCCCGTTCGTCATCAAACATGCATTGTTACCTCTCGGAACCACGGACCTTCTAGCGAGTTGCTCCGTTTTGTGAGGGGTGTGTGTCCAAACGTTCGTCAAACATGCCAATTTCTTTACCACATCATCTTGGTGGCATGACATTACATCAACCAAGGTTTCATGTGTTTCTGATCATTTTTCTATTTTCTTGAATTAAAATGCCATGTCACTCCATGCATACGTATGCATGTGCCCATGCCTTGACACCAATATGTTTGAAATTTCCTTATAATTTACTGCACATGGAATTAACTCGCACACAAGTACACATATATGATTTTTCAAACCGTTTCGGTTAGGTGTTGCATGTGGATGTAGTTCAAATTTGAATTACGGTCATTAAATGGTTAGAAAATCACTTAAATGTCTTTAAAAGGTCAAATGACCCCTAGAATTTTCCAAAATTTCACATTACAGTTGTAGTAGTGCACGTTAGACGTAGAAAAAATTTGAAGGCCATAAGAGGAAGCTATATCCCATTCGTCATCAAACATGCATTGTTCCCTCTCGGAACCACGAACCTTCTAGCGAGTTGCTCCGGTTTGTGAGGGGTGTGTGTCCAAACTTTCTTCAAACATGCCAATTTCTTTACCACGTCATCTTGGTGGCATGACATTACACCAACCAAGGTTTCATGTGTTTCTGATTTCTTTTTTGGAATTAAAATGCCATGTCACTCCATGCATACGTATTCATGCATATGTGTCCATGTCGTGATACAAATATGTTTGAAAATTCCTTCTAGTTTACTGCACATGGAATTAACTCGCACACAAGTACACAAATATGATTTTTCAAACCGTTTTGGTTAGGCGTTGCATGTAGATGTAGTTCAAATTTGAATTACGGTCACTAAATGGCTAGAAAATCACTTAAATGTCTTCAAAAGATCAAATGACCCCTAGAAATTTCAAAAATTTCACATTACAGTTGTAGTAGTGCACGTTAGACGTAGAAAAAAATTGAAGGTCGTAAGAGGAAGCTATCTCCCGTTCGTCATCAAACATGCATTGTTCCCTCTCGGAACCACGAGCCTTCTAGTGAGTTGCTCCGGTTTGTGAGGGGTGTGTGTCCAAACTTTGGTCAAACATGTCAATTTTTTACCACATCATCTTGCTGGCATGACATTACATCAACCAAGGTTTCATGTGTTTCTTATTTTTTTATTTTTTGGAATTAAAATGCCATGTCACTCCATGCTTAATTGTGTCATAGCCGTTAGACCAATATGTTTGAAAATTCCTTCCAATTTACTGCACATGGAATTAAATCGCACACAAGTACACGAAATATGAGTTTTCAAACCGTTATGGTTAGCTGTTGCATGTACATGTAGTTCAAATTTCAATCACGGTCATTAAATGGCTAGAAAATCACTTAAATGTCTTAGAAGGTCAAATGACCCTTGAAATTTTCCAGAATTTGACATGACAGTTGTATTAGTACTACAAAATTTCTCGTTCATTTAAAACAACATCAGTTGGCACTTTATTTCAAATTCGTCTTTCACAGCTAATAAAAAATATCTACAACATCACACACAGTTGTTTTCTAGAAACCGTTTGCGATGAAAATATCTGGGTCTATTTAAGTCTCCCTCCTTAAGCTTCGCCGGCTCGTCTGCTCTACTGCCGGCAACCCCCGAATCCACGAATCCCGATCCCCATTCCCGCACCCCCTTCTTGCAAAGATGACGCGGTGGAAACGCTTCGTGAAGGCCCGTACGATGGCCGCGTCCCCCCGAGCGCCGCCGCCTGCGCCGAGAGCGTGGCCGCCTACGCCGAGAGTGCCGCCGCATCCGCATTGAGCGTGGCCGCTTCCGTCGAGAGGGTGTCTGCGGCAGCCGACAGGGCAGCTGCAGCAGCCGAGACGGCTGCAGCTGCTGCTGCGATGGCAGCTGCAAACGCCGAGAGCACTCGAGTTGCCGTTCATGCCGCTGATGTCGCCCTAGCCCGGGTCGAGGCCATCCACGGCAAGATCGAGGATGCACACGCCAAGATATTCCAGGCCACCTCGGACTCCAGCATGTAACCCACGTCTGAAAAGGCGGCGATGGCCATGGAGCACCTGCTTCCTCATGAGGTCGCCGAGCGGGAGCTGGAGATGCAGGAGGCGGCGGAGATCAAGGAGCGCCGGGAGGAGGAGTTATGCGTGGCCGAGGTCGAGGTAGAGAAGAGTTTGTCCATCGTGGAATCGGCGGTGGAGTACCAACGCGAGCTCTGGCGCAACCACTACTACAAGTACTACAACCTTGAGGGCGGCGCCGAGGACGAGGACGAGGACGCGGTCGACTCCAGCAGGGGGATGCGGAGTCCACCAACGGCTGCATGTCGCCAGGACAAGTCATCGATGTCTCATATCACACCGGCGATGCATAGGCCGGCGCGGCGGCGGATTTTTAATTATGCGTACTTAGGCTTTGTTTTTAATGCTAGCCTTTTGTTAGAGCAATGTTTAGGTCAACTGGCTCTGTGTAATTACTAAAATTGCTTGATTCAGTAAGTGTGGTCTGTCTGCTGTACGCTCTTTTATGTGCCCAAATTAGCAAGCGGTGTTAAATTATGCAATGACGTACCCGAGGAAATTTCCACCAAAATTTGAATTATCAAACTCATCACATGCGCGTAAAGCAGAAGAATTGTTTGCGATGCACACAATCGTTCAAAGTGAATGGTCCGGCGGCACCGCGCGCGTTCAAAGTGAATGTGCCCATGCCTTGAGACCAAAATTTGAATTATCAAACTCATCCCATGCGCGTAAAGCAGAAGAATTGTTTGCAATGCACACAATCGTTCAAATTGAATAGTCCGGCAGCACCGCATGCAAAGTTTCCCTCCACATTTCCAAAATTTTGGCCTACCGCCAAAATATCTACCCCCGCCCTCCTTCCCCCTTCGCCACCCCTTTTCTCCCCAACCACAAGTCACATTTTCCCTGTTTCCTCCTTCCTTCCTTCCTTGCTAAGCTATAGCCGCTTCCTCGCTCTTGCCGTCTCGCATCCTACTGTCGGGGTCGCCATGGTCTTCTTCAAAGACATCTCCAGCGGTTCCTCCTCCAGCGACTACTCCTTCACCACCCGGGTATGCCTCTCTTCTCTCTCTCGGGCTATGACTAGGAATGAAGGATTTTTACCCAGAGGTCGATTTGAGTCGTTTCTTCCTCTTGTAGCTCCCTAAGACCATCAGTGGCAACGAATGGAGCGGGGTGGCTGAAGATCTATCTGCTCGTTGTCACCATCAATCTCCATGCGTGAAGCTAGTTGCCTTTGATTCTGTGGACAGTGGGAGGAAGTTTCTGGCATGTGCAGAGAAGGTTAGACCCCCTTTGGTTGTTACAAATCATTTGTTAGATGTGATTCAGACATTGTCACGGTCCCAACCCATTCATACCGCACCTTCAACCAACGCATCCTAAGACAGTGTCACAGTTTGTACCTAGTATCTTAAATTGTTGCCATCTCATCGACGGTGCCATTAGAAAATTATTTGGCACCACTTCAGCAGTTTGTGCAGCCAACTTTGGTCCACACATCCGAGCAGCCAAGCAGTAAAATACTAAATCTTTATGCCATGAAGGAACTGGGCATCGGAGCAACTACGTGCTCCGGAGTCCGGGTCCCTGATTTTTTTCCGCTGCATCGGCTCGCCAGTGCAGGGCACCGGTGCGAGATGTAGGAACAATTGTCTTTACCCCAGTTTTAGCATACATAGTGGACGGCCTTAGTGCTATTAGTTCTATGTTACTAAATTTGTGCATGTACACACCTGTTAGTATCAATTTGCTGTCATCCAAACACTGTCGCTATGTTGTTGCAGTTATATTTACCTTCCTCATAAAATGTTCAATTTTTCATTTATTGTACATGAGTAAGAACTTGTAGCGTCGTTGTAGTTAATTATAGCTTCGGATGTTCCAGAATTTGGTTGTTGTCTCAGTACCAATTATTTCATTTGCACATTGATCTTTTTGAGAAGATATGTCATAATTAACATGTTTCTTTAGTTTTTCAAAATAAGCATTGGTGATTTTCTATGTTGCTATAAACTCATTTCCCCTACAATTGTTATTGATCTACTTTTAAATATTATAGGATGAACAGAAGTGTTCTTACTGGGAGTGGGTTGATCAAGAGTGGCCACAGTCTTTGAAGATGTGCCTAACGAAGTGATGACCCACAAGTATAGGGGATCTATCATAATCCTTTCAATAAGTAAGAGTGTTGAACCCAACGAGGAGCAGAAGGAAATGATAAGCAGTTTTCAGTAAGGTATTCTCTGCAAGCACTGAAATTATCGGTAACGGATAGTTTTGTGATAAGAGAATTTGTAACGGGTAACAAGTAATAAAAGTAAATAAGGTGCAGCAAGATGGCCCAATCCTTTTTGTAGCAAAGGACAAGCCTGGAAAAACTCTTATATAAAGGAAAACGCTCCCGAGGACACATGGGAAATATCGTCAAGCTAGTTTTCATCACATTCGTATGATTCGCATTCGGTACTTTGATAATTTAATATGTGGGTGGATCGATGCTTGGGTACTGCCCTTCCTTGGACAAGCATCCCACTTATGATTAACCCCTCTTGCAAGCATCCGCAACTACAAAATAAGTATTAAGGTAAACCTAACCATAGCATGAAACATATGGATCCAAATCAGCCCCTTACGAAGCAACTCATAAACTAGGGTTTAAGCTTCTGTCACTCTAGCAACCCATCATCTACTTATTACTTCCCAATGCCTTCCCCTAGGCCCAAACAATGGTGAAGTGTCATGTAGTCGACGTTCACATGACACCACTAGAGGAGAGACAACATACATCTCATCAAAATATCGAATGAATACCAAATTCACATGACTACTTATAGCAAGACTTCTCCCATGTCCTCAGGAACAAACGTAACTACTCACAAATCATATTCATGTTCATAATCAGAGGGGTATTAATATGCATAAAGGATCTGAACATATGATCTTCCACCGAATAAACCAACTAGCATCAACTACAAGGAGTAATCAACACTACTAGTAACCCACAGGTACCAATCTAAGGTTTTGAGACAAAGATTGGATACAAGAGATGAACTAGGGTTTGAGATGAGATGGTGCTGGTGAAGATGTTGATGGAGATTGACCCCCTCCCGATGAGAGGATCGATGGTGATGACGATGGTGATGATTTCCCCCTCCCAGAGGGATGTTTCCCCGGCAGAACAGCTCCGCCGGAGCCCTAGATTGGTTCTGCCAAGGTTCCGCCTCGTGGTG
This sequence comes from Aegilops tauschii subsp. strangulata, assembly GCF_002575655.3. Lineage (NCBI taxonomy): Eukaryota > Viridiplantae > Streptophyta > Magnoliopsida > Poales > Poaceae > Aegilops > Aegilops tauschii. The sequence continues at coordinate 89,023,352 of NC_053039.3, read as the reverse complement.
GCAGAGTTTCGTCCCGTGAGCTTGCTTACGATTTTTTTCTCGGACGAAAGACTTCATATAGCAGAAGATGGGCACCAGAGGCCTGCCAGGGGGCCCACGAGACAGGGGGCGCGCCCCCCACCCTCGTGGCCAGGGTGTGGGCTCCCTCTGGTTAATTCTTTCGCCAGTATTTTTTATATATTCCAAAACATGCTCCCGTGAAGTTTCAGGACTTTTCGAGTTGTGCAAAATAGGTCTCTAATATTTGCTCCTTTTCCAGCCCAGAATTCCAGCTGCCGGCATTCTCCCTCTTCATGTAAACCCTGTAAAATAAGAGAGAATAGGCATAAGTATTGTGACATTATGTGTAATAACAGTCCATAATGCAATAAATATTGATATAAAAGCATGATGCAAAATGGACGTATCAACTCCCCCAAACTTAGACCTCGCTTGTCCTCAAGCGGAAGCCGATATCGAAAAATATGTCCACATGTTTAGAGATAGAGGTGTCGATAAAACAAAATACGGACATGAAGGCATCATGATCATTCTTATAACAGCAACATATATATACTGTCATATGATTTCTTATGCTAAAGTAACAATTCATTCACAATTTCAAGTATGAATCAAAAACTTCATTGAAAACTAACAAACTATAATCTCAGTCATTGAAGCAATTGCAAATTATCACAACATCAGAAAGAGTCAATATAAGAGATTTTCAGCAAGTCCACATACTCAACTATCATTTAGTCTTTCACAATTGCCAACACTCACGCAATACTTATGGGTATGAAGTTTTAATCGGACACAGAGAAAGATAGAGGCTTATAGTTTTGCCTCCCAACCTTTTACCTCAAGGGTAATGTCAACAGTAATAGTTCATGAAAACTCACATCCAATTAGCTATATATATCAGGATCTTTCCAACACATTATGCTTGTCAAAGGATAAAATATAAAAAGAAAAGGTGAAAATCACCATGACTCTTGTATAAAGTATAAGAAAAGGATAAAAGATAGGCCCTTCGCAGAGAGAAGCAGAGGTTGTCATGTGCTTTTATGGTTGGATGCACGAAATCTTAATGCAAAAAAACGTCACTTTATATTGCCACTTGTGATATGGACGTTTATTATGCAGTCTGTTGCTTTTATTTCTTCCACATCACAAGATCGTATAAAGCTTCTTTTCTCCACACTAATAAATCATACATATTTAAAGAGCAATTTTTATTGCTTGCAACAATGACAACTTACTTATTTTCCTATTTTCTTAAACTAGTAGAGTGGCCCGCTCGATGCGCGGGCTAGAATTTTATAAATTGAAATAACGTGAATATATTAATTGAAGTTTTAAAGTAAATTTGGAACTATCACTTATACTGTTCGTGATCGGTGGCATTTTGGAAATTCAACCCAATAGATCTCTCCATAGTTTTGTCTTTGATGATATATAAATTTATATGGGTTATCCATTTACCTGCTGATTATGCATGTTGTAGCGAGGGCATCTTCTTTAGTACCACTTTAGTTCGCCGGATTTCAAAATCAATAAGAAACATGGCCAAATCAAACCCAGAGTTCAAATATTATTGTGCTAGTAAAGACCTTGATCTCATTCTTATTTGAAGGAAGTTTTAAAAATAGTTGTGGTAGGATTGTATAATTCATGTATTTTTCCTATATAATTGGTATTAGAGGAATTTTCATCCATTTAATCTACTCTATGTTCGTTTGAACCAAAGGGGTGAATATGTCACTTCTCATATGAATCAAAGTGACCCTACCTAGTTGGGTAGATAGGAACTAAATTTAAGATTTTAGGTGTTCACTATACATAATGGCATTGTTATATAACTACCACAAATATTGTGATAAATAAGATATGACATGTGCGTGTAAGATCCTTAGTAATCTTTAATTCAAGGACATATGATTATTATACTATTTTTAAAGTACTATATTCATGATCATATGTCTCTTCTTAATGTTATTATATTAATAAAAACCTTGTGAGGTAGCCTGTAGTTTTGATGCAATATAATATCAGGCGTGCGTATTAGATGTATCATATTTTATGATCCAAATAATGATGAAGGATATAGCGAAGCAGGACCAACATGTTGTTTATGTGATCTTCCTATAATGGGGATAGGAAAGCAAAAAAGAATTTATCCCCTTTAATAAGTTCGGTGACTAAATAATCTAATCCTTCTCATTTTAATTGGTTTTTGTATATGCTTCTTGATATCAATGACTTTGTCTGGTTTGACATACATAATGCTTTAGACATCCTAACGGTATCCATGATGCAAAATGTTCAGCATTATTTTGTAGATGCACATGCTTACTTTTTGTGAAAGATAAATAGAAAATAAATAAATACTTTTCCTACACATGTTATTTTATTTGATATATTTATATGTTGATAGCCAAAATTAGATCATTCTGTCGGTTAGATTTCTAGAAGTCTTCTATTTGGCAAAAGATGTCATGTTTTTTCACAAAATTCTCCGTGATATCCCCCACTTTATTTGTGCTGTAACATTTATTCATATAAACAATATGGACAAGGTGCACTCTGTAGACCGTACTCTATATAAAATACCTTCCATACATGTTCGAAAAAATTGAACTAAACAATTCAATGATGTTACATTAATTCTTCAAGTAATCTGTCAAATTGAACTAAACAATAGCGATTAATGTGCATCTTGTACCCCCTGTATATAAAAAATTCATATATATTTGAGATGTATAATTTATCTATGCGTCCCATGGTTTGCCCATCTCATGTTAATTCTTTCAGTAATTTGTCATATTGTATTAACTATTAAATAATATACAGCAAGATGTGGTTGATGCAGTTTTCCATCTGCCTATTAATTAACCACTCATGCATGCGCACCTGACAATATGTAAAGTAAAGTAAATTATAATACAGTTTAACTTATGGCTCAAAGAAATGTTCTTGGTTTGGCGCTAAGGCATCAACAACATAAAGTTAAGAACTAAAACTACATTTTGATTACCTCCTGCAAGGAATTATCCTCGCTCTCTTCACGTCCACAAAAAGCACGCCCATAAACTTGGCTGGCATCATTAACAAATCAATAGTGATTGTGCCTATCACCAATTAATTTGGGACCCCGATAACTGCCGAACGTTCGGTCTGGGAGAGCCCCAGATCAAACGACTCATTCGGTCCTGTGGGATGCATCGACCGAACGCATGCGTTCGGGACGAGAGTCACCCAGCCCGAACACCCTACCTCGGGGGCCTAGAGGCCTTTTGTTGTGAAAAAAAAAGCCCAGATTGTGCCAATTTTTACTGTGACAAAAAAAGCCCACAATTGGATGTGACTAATAAAGGCTAGATTTTGCCATGCAATGAAAATAAGTCACAAAATGCTGCAAAAATAAAAATGTATGAATGAACCATGAGATCTCTACCTCTATAATATGAATGAACCAGAAAGATCTTCTTTGCAAAGATGTCAAAATGTATGAATTTGCCATGGCAATTTTGTTGTTTACCAATCAAAAACATGGCAAATGTGCAGTGTGGATGCATATGAACTTGCCATCACTGAAAAAGTCCAAAAAAATGTAATGATAGATAGAAAATGGAAAACAAGATACTACTAAAAGAATCCCAATGGTTTCAAACAAAAAATTGCCATCATCTTTATAAACAATGTTTGCATCGTACCATGATGGCAAGAAAATATTTTTTATGCAACGGCACAAAAAGGAAAAATAAAATCATGGGAGTTAGCATCTGTACCATGATGGGAAGAAAATATGGATTAAAAATGTGTATGCTATTTTTACTATATAAATTTGTCGAAGCACAAAGCAAAAAATGCACAATCTATTGTTTAGTAATAAATTGCCGTGTTTTCTAAGTATTTTTGCCATGGCAAAATAAAAGTAAAACTTGCGATGCTGCATAGAAGTATGTTTGCCATTAGTGACAAAAATTAAAATTGCCATGTAAATTAAATAAAAAAATTCATGGGAAATAAAAGGTAAATTGGCCATGGCAATAAAAGGTTAATTTTGCCATGGTGTAGAAAAATTAATAATTGGCATGCAAAAATAAAAGTAAAATCTGCCATGTTAATAAAGATCAAATAATAGTGAATCTTGCAATGACAATAAAAGTTAAAAACTGCCATGGGAATTTAGGTAAATTTGCCATGTTAATAAAGGTAAATTAGCCATGGCAAATAAAAAGTAAAACTTGCCATGGCAATAAAAGTTAAATATTGTCATGGGGATTTAGGTGAATTTGGCATGTTAATGAAGGTATATTAGCCATGGCAAATAAATAGTAAAACTTGCCATGGCAATAAAAGTTTGATATTGCCATGGGGATTTAGGTAAAATTTGCCATGTTAATAAAAGTCAAATAAATAGTAAAACTTGTCATGGCAATAAAAGTTAGATATTGCCATGAGGATTTAGGCAAATTTGCCATGTTAATAAAAGGTAAATTGTCCAAGGATAATAAATAGTAAACTTGCCATGGCAATAAAAGTTAAAAATTGTCATGGGGATTTAGCTAAATTCGCCATGTTAATAAAGGTGAAATAATTAGTAAAACTTGCCATGGCAATATTTGCCATTTGTGTTGTTTTTGACAATTTAAAGAATTACAGCGACAATTTTAAAAAATAAAAAAGTTGCCATGGCAAGAAAGCAATGAATTTGCCATGATCCGAGAACTAAATTTGCCATGATCAATAAACTAAAATTTGAAAGTTTAGATGGCAAAAAGTATAAGATTAGTTGCCATGGTGTACCAAAAAAATGCTATGGTAAAAGACAATAAATTTGCGTTATGATCCAAAATCAAAAGTTTTCATGGTAAGAAATGCAATAAATCTGTAATGTACCCTAAAAGAAAAGACACAAGCATGGCAATTAAGTTTCGATGGGGACATATCCAAAATAAAAAGTTGCCATGGCAAGAATGCAATAAATCTGTAATGTACCCTAAAGAAAAGACACAAGCATGACAATTAAGTTTCGATGGGGACATATCCAAAATCAAAAGTTGCCATGGCAAAAGAGAATGTGATATATCTGTAAATCTGTAATGTACCCTAAAGAAAAGACACAAGCATGGCAATTAAGTTTCGATGGGGACATATTAACACATGTAAGATTTGAGATTCGATGGCAAAAAACATAATTTGATTGTCATAAACTGTACATTGTGGGGGTGTCCATGAACTATAGTTTCCTAGAATTGCCAAGGAAATCTAGTCCATTAGCATCTCATCATCTGCAAAAAAAGTGCCTGGACAAATAACTACACAATTCTAAATAGCGAGATCTACAAAAATTTGCAAACAAAAAATTGGTGGGAGCTAGTGAAAAAATGGCGACATCTACAAAGAAATTGTCACGATTTATTGAGAAGAACATCTATAAATTGCGATGAAAAAATAGTACTACTCACAGCTTCAGGGACATGGTAAAAAGTAAAAACATATGCCATGGCAATGTAAAACAGTATTTCGACATGGCAACATATTTTGTGTTTTCCATGCAACAAACTATGATGATTGCCATGGTAAAAAAATAATTTAAATTGGGATGGCAGCAAAAGTTGGGTTGACATGGCAAAAAACATATTTTGACATGCCATCAACTATAATTTCAAAAAAAGATTGGCATGCAATATTTGTCAATTAGCATCACAACAGAAAGTAAAAACAGTTTCTGAAAATTCATGAATGACTGAGAAAAAATGAATCACATAAAATTTGCAACATACAAACTGGGCTAAATCACCATCAGTGCTAAGCTAGTGACATAAAACTGAACCTGTTCAGGAAGACTATCTTCAACTGACGGCGAGAAGATGATGAGGATGTGCCCGTTGCCCATGGGCAGCGTATGGTAGCTGTGCTAGGAGAAGCCTACGCCGTGGAGGGCACCGTGGCGCAGGATGGCGTCGTCGCCTCCAGGCGGCCGCGCATCGGACGAGGTCGGCGGGAGAAGCAGTCGCCTTGGAGGGCGCCGCGGTGCACGATGGCGTCGTCGACTCCGGGCGGCCGCGCATCAGACGAGGTCGGCGGGAGAAGCCGGCGCCGTGGCGGCCGCCGCGACTCGCTCAAGCCGCCCTCTTCCGGACCTCCACCGTTCGTCGTCGTCCCGTGCTCGCTGCCGAAGGGTCTGGCCTCCCCTGCCTCTCCTGCCCGCCGGCGTCCCCAACCTCCAGCGCGGGTGGGCGTTGACCCAGCGTTCGCCCCGCTCGCTTGCCACATCTCGTGCGCGTAGACGCAAGCGTCCTCGAGGCCCAGCTCCCGCCCCAGCTGCTCCGGCCCGCCTCCGCCGCGCGACGCCATGATTTGGCCGGCCGTCTTCCAATCCGGCGACGAAAAGGGAGAGTGGGTGAGTGGTGTCGAGTGGGAGGGGAATGGAGCTGCGAGTGGATAAGTGGTGAAACTCGTTCGGCCGATCCAACATCATCCCGAACGCTACGCTCGTGATGACGTGGCATGGGGATGTCATCAAGATTCGGCCGACGGCTAGCACCGCGTTCGGGACGATTTGCAAAAACACAGCACGTTCGGGAGTTATTGATTCCGTTAATTTGTTGATCTGTCTTGGAGACATGGATTGAATCAGAGCTAGGCACGTTATCCAGCGTTGCATGGTGCCAGCCATATAAATGGGTGTCGTCTATGGTCGTATACTCGTGCTTCCGCGGGAGATCGGATGCCCAACTTTGACTTACGCGGTCGACGCCGAGATGCCCCACTTCGACTTCTACAAGACCTGCTTGGGCTGCAACGCCACTGCTGAGTTCTTGCGTTTCATATACATGTAGGGAAGGTGTATATATATATACGCAAGGCGATGATGTCTTTCTTGCACTTCATCTAAAGCAATGTCAAGGCATGTTTGACGTTAGTTCTATGACCAGAAAAGACGGAGATAGACTAAAAATAATTGTTTCTAAAATAAACATAACTACATGCTATAAAGTACAGGTTTGTCAGCAATATTTTCTCCAGAGATTGCCGTTAAGAGCTCTATCATTTCATTAAGAGGATTAGAGTAATTATTTATAATTAATGGATGTCATTTGCAGATAAAACATGTCAAAACCCCAGGAAAAGAGTTACTACTCGGTTTTGCGCTACAATGGTGGGTGTTCATTTGCAATCAATTCACAATCGACACATATGTTGCTTTCTTTATATTTGACATGGAGCTGATAATATCAAACATAGTATAGGCTCAGCTTCCAAAACTATAGCAGCCTTGATTTAATTTCAATGGGGTTATCAAAATTATCAAGTTTATTATCATGTAGTTCTAATCAAGATAACAATACTACGTGCACGTCACATGACTGATTGTAATCATCCCGCTAGTGTCCGGAATCTGGACAGGGGTTTGCATGGCACACGTTGAAATAGGAATTCAGTACAATTCTATTTTCAGGATGCCGGGGTCATCCAGAGAATCAGCAAAAATACTACAATTAAAGGTTACCTGTAAACTCGTGTAGCAAAAAGGAGCAAACACTGTTGTACTGGCCTATTTTTTTTGTCAGCACTGTACTGGCCAAAGACTTATCAAGGCATAAGATTTGTCCGTGGGTTCAAGAGCCATGCATGTAGTGACAATTTGTGTTGGCTTACGTAGGCCTGATCGAGCGTTTTTGCTTGTGTGTGCTAAGTCCATCCGATTCATCGGTCCTTCTGTGTACGTGCATCATCCGAGTGTCTTCCGGCGGAATACATCGGTCAGGTAGGGTAGCCATCTTTTGCTGCGTACGTGCATGCTCCGGTGGAAAGTACTCATGACATACGCGGCGGATCGGCGTCGACAGTATGCCCTAGCTACAGTATGCCGCCTGGGGCATGTATATCGGCACTTCGGCAGTCGCTAGCTTCGCTTCGTACATGTTGACGCGCTCGAGACAGAGATCGGTGTCGCGTGAGTACCTGTCGATCTAGTTGATGTTGTAGTCGTGCTAGTTGCCGATCGTCTTCGAGGGGTTGGCGTCAATGAAGCTGCTCCATCAGCTGATGTATCACATGCACCGCCAGCTGAATAATAGAACGTGCCAAGGAAGAGAGATGTACTGCGGATTGACGTGATCTGCCATGATTTGCTCCTGATGAGTTGGATTTGGGATCTGCTGTGACTTCTGCTAATGAGTTGGATTTGGGCGACGGCTGAGCATCAAGTCGCATGGAAGAGAGATGTACGAACATGCAGAACCATGGCGTGGAAAGTCTCTAGGAGAGAAGCATACATGCATGAGATATATTATTTCTTTAGGTTAAGAAGATCCATCGTTGGCAGGAAGATTATTGTTTTGAGGGATTTTGTTAGACATAGTATTATGTAATGGCAATGGTGGGTAATTTAGAGAGGATGGCAGGGTGGGTAATTTATTTGGTTTTACAGTGGATCTAACGGTTGTTGTTTTCTAATATATTAAATTAAAGGCCAGATATTTCTATTTTTTGTGTGATTTTCTAGGATATTTATCTATTTTTTGGTAGCCCATCAAATACTTTTTATATATAAATAGATATTTCAAAACGGAGAAAAATTGCTATTATAACTGTTTTGGAGTCGGTTTACTTACCGTACCACATACCTCTTCCTTTTCAGAGTCTGAGACGTTCTGGAAAGTGTCCCTTATGTATTCCTCCGGGGTTACGGTTTCAATAACATTAGTTTCAACATTTATGGGATTACCTGAGATGTAATGTTTGATTCTTTGACCGTTCGCCGCCCTCGGATTTATGCCTTCGAAGTTGTTGATTTTTATGGCACCGGAACGATAGACCTCCTCGATGACGTAAGGACCTTCCCATTTAGAGAGGAGTTTTCCTGCAAAAAATCTTAAACGAGATTTGTATAACAATACATGATCACCTACATTAAACTCACATTTTTGTATTCTTTTGTCATGCCATCTTTTAACTTTTTCTTTAAACAGTTTGGCATTCTCATAGGCATAGGTCTTCATTCATCAAGTGAGCTAATGTCAAATAGTCTCTTCTCACCGGCAAGTTTGAAGTCATAGTTGAGCTCTTTAATGGCTCAATATGCCTTATGTTCTAGTTCGAGAAGTAAGTGACATGTTTTTCCATAAACCATTTTATACGGAGACATACCCATAGGATTTTTATATGCAGTTCTATAGGCCCATAATGCATCATCAAGTTTTTTGGACCAATTCTTTCTAGATCTATTAACAGTCTTTTGCAAAATTAATTTAAGCTCTCTATTACTCAGTTCTACTTGACCACTAGACTGTGGATGATATGGAGATGCAATTCTATGATTAACATCATACTTCGTAAGCATTTTACGAAAGCACCATGAATAAAATGTGAACCGCCATCAGTCATTAAATATCTAGGGACTTCAAACCTCGAAAAAACAACTTCTTTAAGCATCTTAATAGAGGTGTTATGATCAGCACTATTAGTTGGAATAGCTTCTACCCACTTAGTAACGTAATCAACAGCAACTAAAATATGTGTATACCCATTAGAGGAATGAAACGGTCCTATATAATCAAAGCCCCAAACATCAAATGGTTCAATAACAAGTGAATAATTCATAGGCATTTCTTGACGTCTACTAATATTACCAATTCTTTGACATTCATCACAAGACAAGACAAACTTACAGGCATCTTTGAAGAGAGTAGACCAATAAAAACCGGATTGCAATACCTTATGTGCAGTTCTATCTCCAGCGTGGTGTCCTCCATAAGCCTCGGAGTGACACTTGCGTAGGATCTGTTCCTATTTATGCTCAGGTACACAACCTCTAATAACAAGCGAATACAACTGCTAAAAATTCGTTTTCAGTAGTAGCATAATTTCTTTGGGCACTGTCTAGAGTTTTACTAGCATATTGGATAACATTTAATTTTTTATCAACTCTTTGTCCTAGAACAGCACCTACAGCATAATGACTAGCATCACACATAATTTTAAAGGGTAAATTCCAATCAGGTGGCTGAACAATAGGTGCAGAAATCAAGGCTTTCTTAAGTATTTCAAATGCTTCTACACAATCATCATCAAAGACAAAAGGAACATTTTTTTGTAAGAGATTAGTCAGAGGCCTGGAAATTTTTGAGAAGTCTTTAATGAACCTCCTATAAAAACCGGCATGACCAAGAAAACTTCTTATACCTTTAATGTGTTGGGGAACGTAGTAATTTCAAAAAAATTCCTACGCACACGCAAGATCATGGTGATGCATAGCAACGAGAGGGGAGAGTGTTGTCCACGTACCCTCGTAGACCGACAGCGGAAGCGTTATCACAACGCGGTTGATGTAGTCGTACGTCTTCACGATCCGACCGATCAAGTACCGAACGCACGGCACCTCCGAGTTCTACACACGTTCAGCTCGATGACGTCCCTCGAACTCTGATCCAGCCGAGTGTTGAGGGAGAGTTTCGTCAGCACGACGGCGTGGTGACGATGATGATGTTCTACCGACCCAGGGCTTCGCCTAAGCTCCGCAACGATATTATCGAGGTGTAATATGGTGGAGGGGGGCACCGCACACGGCTAAGAGATCTCAAGGATCAATTGTTGTGTCTCTGGGGTGCCCCTGCCCCCGTATATAAAGAAGCAAGGGGGAGGCAGCCGGCCAAGAGGAGAGGCGCGCCATGGGGGGGAGTCCTACTCCCACCGGGAGTAGGACTCCTCCTTTCCTTGTGGGGGTAGGAGAAGGGAAGGGGGAAGGAGAAAGAAGGAAGGGTGCGCCCCCTTCCCTAGTCCAATTCGGACCAGATCATGGGGAGGGGTGCGGCCACCTTTTGAGGCCTTTCTCTCCTTTCCCGTATGGCCCATTAAGGCCCAATACGAATTCCCGTAACTCTCCGGTACTCCGAAAAATACCCGAATCACTCGGAACCTTTCCGAAGTCCGAATATAGTCGTCCAATATATCGATTTTTACGTCTCGACCATTTCGAGACTCCTCGTCATATCCCCGATCTCATCCGGGACTCCGAACTCCTTCGGTACATCAAAACTCAATAAAACTGTCATCGTAACATTAAGCGTGCGGACCCTACGGGTTCGAGAACTATGTAGACATGACCGAGACACGTCTCCGGTCAATAACCAATAGCGGGACCTGGATGCCCATATTGGCTCCCACATATTCTACGAAGATCTTTATCGGTCAGACCGCATAACAACATACGTTGTTCCCTTTGTCACCGGTATGTTACTTGCCCGAGATTTGATCGTCGGTATCTCGATACCTAGTTCAATCTCGTTACCGGCAAGTCTCTTTACTCGTTCCGTAATACATCATCCCGCAACTAACTCATTAGTCACAATGCTTGCAAGGCTTATAGTGATGTGCATTACCGAGTGGGCCCAGAGATACCTCTCCGACAATCGGAGTGACAAATCCTAATCTCGAAATACGCCAACCCAACAAGTACCTTTGGAGACACCTGTAGAGCACCTTTATAATCACCCATTTACATTGTGACGTTTGGTAGCACACAAAGTGTTCCTCCGGTAAACGGGAGTTGCATAATCTCATAGTCATAGGAACATGTATAAGTCATAGGAACATGTATAAGTCATGAAGAAAGCAATAGCAACATACTAAACGATCGGGTGCTAAGCTAACGGAATGAGTCAAGTAAATCACGTCATTCTCCTAATGAGGTGATCTCTTTAATCAAATGACAACTCATGTCTATGGCTAGGAAACATAACCATCTTTGATTAACGAGCTAGTCAAGTAGAGGCATACTAGTGACACTCTGTTTGTCTATGTATTCACACATGTATTATGTTTCCGGTTAATACAATTCTAGCATGAATAATAAACATTTATCATGATATAAGGAAATATATAATACTTTATTATTGCCTCTAGGGCATATTTCCTTCATAATGTCCTTAGGACACGACATTTTTTCAATAGCATCAACTTTAGCTTTATCAACTTCAATACTTCTTTCAGAAATTTTATGCCCCAAGACAATACCTTCATTAACCATAAAGTGGCACTTCTCCCAATTCAAGACAAGATTAGTTTCTTCACATCTCTGCAAAACTCGATCAAGGTTTCTTAAGCAATCATCAAAAGAAGTTCCATATACAGAGAAATCATCCATGAAAACCTCAACAATCTTTTCACAAAAGTCAGAGAATATAGCAGTCATACATCTTTGAAAGGTAGCAGGTGCATTGCATAAACCAAAAGGCATACGTCTATAAGCAAAGGTACCGAAAGGGCAAGTAAAAGTTGTCTTTTCTTGATCCTCTTTTAACACAGGTATTTAAGAAAAACCAGAATAACCATCTAGAAAGCAAAAATGTGTATGTTTGGATAATTTTTCTAGCATTTGATCAATAAAAGGTAAAGGGTAATGATCCTTTTTAGTAGCTTTATTTAATTTGCGGAAATCAATTACCATTCTATAACCTGTAACAATTATTTATGGGATCAATTCATCTTTATCATTAGGAACAACAGTAATACCTCCCTTCTTAGGGACACAATGGACATGACTTACCCATTGAGTATCAGCAACGGGATAAATTATACCTGCCTCCAGAAGCTTTAGTATTTCTTTTCTTACCACTTCTTTCATCTTAGGATTTAACCGTCGTTGGTGATCAACAACCGGTTTCGCGTCTTTCTCCAATTTTATTTTGTGCTGGCATAGAGTGGGACTAATGCCCTTAGGATCATCAAGAGTATATCCAATAGCAGCACGGTGCTTCTTCAGAGTTTTCAATAATTTCTTTTCTTCATGCTCTAAAAGGTTAGCACTAATAATAACAGGATATATCTTTTTCTCATCAAGATAAGCGTATTTAAGAGTATCAGGTAAAGGTTTAAGCTCAAGCACGGGATCACCCTTGGGTGGAGGAGGATCCCCTAGGATTTCAACAGGCAAGTTGTGTTTCAAATAGGTCCCTGTTTAAAGAATACTTCATCTATTTCCCTTCTTTCATTCATAAACATATCATTTTCATGGTCGAGCAAATATTGTTCTAAAGGATCATTAGGAGGCACGGCAATAGAAGCAAGACCAATAATTTCATCTTTAGTAGGCAATTCTTTATCATGGGGTTTTCTACGAAATTTAGCAAAATTAAACTCATGAGACATATCCCCCAAACCAATAGTAACTACATCCTTTTGTAGTCTATCTTAGCATTAACAGTATTCAAGAAGGGTCTACCAAATATAATGGGACAAAAGTTATCTTGTGGGGAACCAAGCACAAGAAAATCAGCAGGATATTTAACTTTCCCACACAAGACTTCAACATCTCTAATAATCCCAACTGGTGAAATAGTGTCTCTATTGGCAGGCTTAATTGTAACATCAATTTCCTCTATCTCAGCAGGTGCAATATCATGCATAATTTCTTTGTATAAGGAATGAGGTATTGCACTTGCACTAGCACCCATATCACATAAGCCATGATAGCAATGATCTCCTATTTTGACAGAAATAACAGGCATGCCTATAACAGGTCTATGTTTATTTTTAGTGTCAGGTCTAGCAATTCTAGCAGCTTCATCACAGAAATAAATAACGTGCCCATCGATATTATCGGCCAAGAGATCTTTAACCATAGCTATACTAGGTTCAAATTTAATTTGCTCAGGGGGTGTAGGTGTTCTAGTATTACTCTTATGAACCACAGTTGAAGCTTTAGCATGATCCTTTATTCTAACAGGGAAAGGTGGTTTCTCAATATAAGCAGTAGGAACAACGTGATCAATATTATAAGTGGTAGTCTTTTCTTCAACTTTAATAGGTGCAACTACTTTTACTTCAACGGGAGGATTATATTTAAACCACTTCTCCTTAGGGAGATCAACATGAGTAGCAAAGGATTCACAGAAAGAAGCTACTATCTCAGAGTCAAGTCCATATTTAGTGCTAAGTTCACGGAAAACATCGGTGTCCATAAAAGATTTAACACAATCAAACTTAGGTGTTATGCCTGCCTCCTTACCTTCATCGAGATCCCAATCTTCAGAGTTGCGTTTAATTCTTTTCAATAAATCCCATTTGAATTCAATAGTCTTCATCATAAAAGAGCCAGTACAAGAAGTATCGAGCATGGAGCGATTGTTGAGAGAAAGCTGAGCATAAATTTTTTGAATAATAATTTCTCTTGAGAGCTCATGATTGGGGCATGAATATAACATTGACTTAAGCCTCCCCCAAGCTTCAGCGATGCTTTCTCCTTCGCGAGGCCAAAAATTATATATATAATTACGATCATGATGAACCAGATGCATAGGATAAAACTTCTGATGAAATTCCAATTTCAATCGGTTGTAGTTCCATGATCCCATATCATCACATAGCCTAAACCATGTCAATGCCTTTCCCTTCAAAGATAAAGGGAAGACCTTCTTCTTGATAACATCCTCGGGCATACCTGCAAGCTTAAATAATCCACAAACTTCATCCACATAGATTAGGTGTAAATCGGGATGTAATGTTCCATCACCTGTGAAAGTATTAGCTAGCAGTTTCTCTATCATACCCAAAGGAATTTCAAAGTAAACATTTTCAGTAGGTTCAGTAGGTTGAGGAGCAACTCTTTGCTCTACTGACACGGTGAAGATACCAAGGATTATGTTCCATAGTAACAAGTGACAGTAAATTTCAGCACACTATATAAATATTTCCTTACCAAATTCCACCTACCAAAGGCGCTTCACTCCCCGACAACGGCGCCAGAAAAGAGTCTTGATGACCCATAAGTATAGGGGATCTATCGTAGTCCTTTCGATAAGTAAGAGTGTCGAACCCAACGAGGAGCAGAAGGAAATGATAAGCAGTTTTCCGTAAGGTATTCTCTACAAGCACTGAAATTATAGGTAACAGATAGTTTTGTGATAAGATAATTTGTAATGGGTAACAAGTAATAAAAGTAAATAAGGTGCAACAAGATGGCCCAATCCTTTTTGTAGCAAAGGACAAGCCTGGAAAAACTCTTATATAAAGGAAAACGCTCTCGAGGACACATGGGAATTATCATCAAGCCAGTTTTCATCACGTTCGTATGATTCGCGTTCGGTACTTTGATAATTTGATATGTGGGTGGACCGGTGCTTGGGTACTGCCCTTCCTTGGACAAGCATCCCACTTATGATTAACCCCACTTGCAAGCATCCACAACTACAAAAAAAGTATTAAGGTAAACCTAACCATAACATGAAACATATGGATCCAAATCAGCCCCTTACGAAGCAACTCATAAACTAGGGTTTAAGCTTCTGTAACTCTAGCAACCCATCATCTACTTATTACTTCCCAATGCCTTCCCCTAGGCCCAAACAATGGTGAAGTGTCATGTAGCCGACGTTCACATGACACCACTAGAGGAGAGACAACATACATCTCATCAAAATATCGAATGAATACCAAATTCACATGACTACTTATAGCAAGACTTCTCCCATGTCCTCAAGAACAAACGTAACTACTCACAAATCATATTCATGTTCATAATCAGAGGGGTATTAATACACATAAAGGATCTGAACATATGATCTTCCACTGAATAAACCAACTAGCATCAACTACAAGGAGTAATCAACACTACTAACAACCCACAGGTACCAATCTGAGGTTTTGAGACAAAGATTGTATACAAAAGATGAACTAGGGTTTGAGATGAGATGGTGTTGGTGAAGATGTTGATGGAGATTGACCCCCTCTCGATGAGAGGATCGATGGTGATGATTTCCCCCTCCCGGAGGGATGTTTCCCCGGCAGAACAGCTCCGCCGGAGCCCTAGATTGGTTTCGCCAAGGTTCCGCCTCGTGGCGGCGGAGTTTCGTCCCGTGAGCTTGCTTATGATTTTTTTCTCGGACGAAAGACTTCATATAGCAGAAGATGGGTACCAGAGGCCTGCCAGGGGGCCACAAGACAGGGGGGCGCGCCCAGGGGGTAGGGCGCGCCCCCACCCTCGTGGCCACGGTGTGGGCCCCCTCTGGTTAATTCTTTCGCCAGTATTTTTATATATTCCAAAACGTGCTCCCGTGAAGTTTCAGGACTTTTCGAGTTATGCAGAATAGGTCTCTAATATTTGCTCCTTTTCCAGCCCAGAATTCCAGCTGCCGGTATTCTCTCTCTTCATGTAAACCTTGTAAAATAAGAGAGAATAGGCATAAGTATTGTGACATTATGTGTAATAACAGTCCATAATGCAATAAATATTGATATAAAAGCATGATGCAAGATGGGCGTATCATGAAGCTCTAGAGCATGTATGAGGAAGAGAACACACGTAGGCTTAGAGAAAGTCTTGTCAACGCTGAAGCATATTTCAAGATGCGATAAAAAGTTGAAGGTGGAGAATGAGCTCAGATTTTTTAAATCAGACTTTGCTAAGATGGTGTTGGCGAAGGAGGAGGCACTTTCCCAGTTGGCCCGTGCAAAACGGGTTCTTACTGAACTGAAAGCATAGGTGGATAAGACGAGCCTGGATGATCTCGATTAGGAAAATGAATATATTGTTCTTATGAAGTTGAACTAGCTATATGATGTACTGTGTTGTTTTCATGTAGCTACCGTACTGTGATGTTATAATATATTTATGTGCCTGATATGAAATTGGCAAACAGCTGTTCGATATGAAATGAGAATTTGCGTAATACTGGAATTATTAATTGTAAACTAATAAACCTGCCAAATGTGTCATGGATCTTTGCAAACGGTTCTAGTAGTAAAAGCGCTTGCGATGGATAGCCCAATGCCACACAGTTTTCTTCATCAAATCATGTGTGATATAGTTGATAAAAGTAAACAATTAACCAAGGAAGACCGTGTGTGATAGTTACACCTTTCAGACACGAGCCTACACATAAAATTGTGTGGGATGTACGTCCGAATGGAAACGTTTTCCCTGGATTGACTGTGTGGGATGTACATAAGAACGGAAACGTATTACTTGGATTGACCGTGTGGGATGTACATACCTACGGAAATAATTTCTGAGATTCACCATGTGGGATGTACATACCTACAGAAATGATTTTTGGGATTCACCGTGTGGGATGTATATACCTACGGAAATAATTTCTGGGATTCACCGTGTGGGATGTACATACCTACGAAAATGATTGGGTTTCGATGCCTCGCCCGATCGCACACGGCCCCAGCCTGGGTCCCAGGAGGGCCTATCCCCGACGATTTCTGGGTCGTGTGGGAAGGACACCCTATCGCACACACTCACTTGGCGACGGTTCCAAATGCCGTCGCAGAAAGCAGTTAAAAACCGTTTGTTTAGGACCGACGCGCACCAGTTGATCAAGCGATGGCGAAGCGCCCGGTCTAGCCAAGGTGATGGAGCAGGTCGGTAAGGTGACATCAGAGCCCCCACGCATGCCGACGTGCCGAAGTAGGCCAGTGAGGTGGATGTTGGCTCGATGAGGTGACAACGGGGTGATGTCGACGCATGTCAAAATTTGTGACGTGGTCAATGCTAACTTGATAAAGTGACGGCGCGCCTGACCCGCTCAATCCACGAGGTGACGGTGTCATCTTGACGACGTGGAACTCCTGGTCGGCTAACCTGTAGGTGGACATGCGACGTGGTTGATGCCGGCTTGATGGAGTGATGATGCAGTCGATGCTGGCGTAGGTCGGCATCTGTAGAGCAACAAAGTCGGGTTCGTTTGACACCGACGTGATGGTGAAGATCACCTCGAAATAGGCTCAAATTTTGTGGCTACGTGTTTGAGAACAAGACACGATACTTTAGAAAAAAAAGTTCCTCCAAGAAAGACGTCTGGTAACCCATTCATGAAAAAGATGAACTTGAGTCGGATTCGTTTTCATGCAGAAATCAGATCCCAAAATTGGTGCACTCCTTGGACTCGTCCTTGAGCTTGAATGGTCAGATCGAGCTAAATTTTTGAGGGGTTGTCGACATAGGAATTCCGTAGCTGATGAACTATTGGATCTTTCAAAGGATGTCTAAGCTGCTCGCTGGACTCTTCGTCCCAAACTCATGCGGATTTGTGCCCAAATTCGACATGGCTCTAGTACATCGATGATTGCCGAAGATTTCTCCATCAAAAACCATTGAACTACAAGGTTGTTGTAGGCTTAGTTCTGCACAATTCTATTGAAGCAATCGCCAAAGCGATACTCGAGGAGGCGGTGGTGGCCAAAACAAATCCGCCGTCCAGAAAATTCCGCACGATTGCGTGAGGGCATTGTTAACATTGAGCCCTTGAGCTCCATGCATAATCGTGGATGGGGTACAAAGTACAAGATGATCTACCTCGAGATCGTATGTGAATGAATCTATTGAATATGAGAAGATGTATTGACTAGCCTAGCCTCAGTTTATATAGTACACAAGAGGCCTAGGATAATAGGAGTACTCGTCTTATGCACCAAGACTTGTGAAATCTCCCTTATATGCGTCATGGGCCGTTCCAAGTGGTTCGCTAATGAACTGCCACAGGGGTCCTCGGCCCGAACCTCCTAGTTGGGAGATGACATGGTGAGTACTCCCTAGTTTAGGACACCATCACAGAGATGTGTGCTTGAGCGGAGGCCTTCGTCAGGCAGTGCACGACGACGTTGGTGAAACCGGCGGTGACCGGAGGGATACAATGTAGAGATCTTCATCGACGGTCAGGTCTGGCTAGATCATCGGAGAAGAGGGCGTTGGTGCACGGTTCTGTACGGCAGCGATCTCGACGTCAAATTCAGACCTGTCATACATCGGGATGTGTGATTTTTTCCAGGTTTTCTTTAGGGACTCTTCATGTTAGGTTTGGGGCGACGGAGTGGCGGTGTTGCCCGAGGGTAGGAATAGTGTTCTACTCGTCCTATCCATGTTCCGTTGGTATGTCTTCAACCGACGAGAGACGTGTGGAGTTGTGTCTCCGACGGGTCTTCCGGTATTCGATCGGTTTTGGTTTTCGGTTGATCCGCCTGGATTCGGTCGACTTTCGTGGTCTTTGGAGTCTCTACAAGCTCTTTTTGGGGTTTTTTTTTCCTTCAAGGCAGCGAATTGCTTTGTAGATCGCAGCCGCCGGCGTCTTCTGGTCTGCATCGATGACTTTTCGACCGCTTCTTATACCAACTCTCGGGTTTCAAAAAGTTTGCTTTGCCGAGGCGGAGGCCCAAAGACGATATCGAGTTATTCTCATGACGCATTATCGGTGGATGCAGGAGGAAGAAGAGTTCGACATCCCTAAGATTTTGATTTTCCTATTTTCCTATTTTTTAGGGGTGATTTTTTTTTCATGTAAGGGTGTGTTTGTAAGGATATTTAATATATGCCCTTGGGCCTTTTCGTTTTTTTTCCCCAGGGGTTCAAGGAGGCTACGAGAAAGGAGGACACTGGAATGGGCCGGCTTCCTCGTGAAATTGGACAAAACAACGTATTTTTGTTTGGCTCGACAGAATAACACACCCCTGTACACGAACCCTTAACCCTCCCCCCCTCCCCCCCCAGACGCCGCCTCACTGCCGCCGCGTCCTCGCTCTCGCAAGCACCACCGGCGACACCCCCGTCTCCGGCGACCGGCTTCCTAGCGCCCTCCCCGCTCGCCCCCTCTGCGCGCAGCGCATCCACGTGCGCGGCGACCCTCCTCGTCGCGTTAAGCACACCCAGCTCGACGGTCCTCCAACCCAAGGCGAGTCCCTCGTCCTCCCCTAGATCCCATCCCTCCTTGCACGCTCTCGCCGTCGGATACGGGAGGCCGCTGATTCCGTGGCTAAGGCCAGACTAGAAGTGAAGTTGGCCGTCGAGTTTTAGGTTGGATGGTGGAGAACTCGGTAGATTCTAGATTGTGGTTGTCCTTTTTGGATCAGTTTTACTGCTGCAGCTGCGCCAGCATATGTTGTTTTCCTGCAACTGGTCTTTGGTTCAGTGAACGCGAGTCGGAGACACAGGGTGATAACACTGTTTGTATCATTTGTTTCTTTCAGTTTCAATCATGGCGCGCCGAGGATTGATGGAGCAGGACCTAACCAAGCTTGATGTTACCAAGCTGCACCCGTTGTCGCCTGAAGTTATCTCGCGCCAAGCGACGATCAACATTGGTACTGATTCGTCCTTCTGGCAATGTTTTGATGTTCAGTAATTATCAGTATGGAGAATTTACAGGCGTTCAACAGTACAAAGCTATGTGGATTGTCCCTTATGTTCTCCGTAATTAGTATGATGTGTGGAATGTTTGCTGTTTACTGTTGTACATTCTCTGGTGGTCCCTATTATATTACCTTTGTCCCAAATTACTGTGTCTATGTATATATTTCACAGTGGAGTTTCATTTGCATGATGTTGCTCATTTTTTTTGTGGTACTTAGATGTTGCAACCATTGTCTTTTCTCTGTATATGCACCTGTTTAAGCCTTGACCACGATGCTGAAGCCTCACCTGTTGTTTTTTTGGTTGCGCTTAATCCTTTTGTGACTGCATGGGGGGAAGCAATATGATTTCTTTTTATGATAGTGCGATGGATCATGTATTGCCTTAAGTGATGCACATGACGTCTCACTTATTTAAGAATAATAAATGCCATTTTTGGAAAATGCCATTGGAACTCTTAAAGCCAGGGTGCTTTGATGGAGCAAACTTTCCTAGTATAACTAGTGGATTTTGTTTTGTGAACCATCAATTATTCTTGTTTGTTTTTATCATAGTTCAAAAAGGCGTTCCTAGGCACTCGCCTAGGCGTGCTTAAGCGCTGGGTGTTGGCATAACGCCTCACTTGGCACTAAAAAAAGGGGTGGCCTCGATGCAGCAAGGGAGAGAGGATGAGAGGGGGGGGGGGGGGGGGGGGGGGAGGCGGCGTGAGGAGGATACCTAGATTTTCAGTCGACTGTACCATACGCGAGCTCTATTAGGAGAACAGGAAGATGGGCCTGTGGTTTAATAGGCTAGGCCAGCCCATCTAGCTTATTTCTTCATGCTACAGTACTAACACCTACTCGCGCATAAGCTATCAATGCACAAGTAGGTGGCCAAACGCATGATTAACGCCTAGCGCTTATTTGTACTGTGTTTTTTATCTATATTTTTATGTGGCATTTGGGTCATATCCGAATTTTTGGTGACTTTGTGCGGTGGCATGATATTTGCGATCTTTATGTTACACCTCAGGTACAATTGGTCACGTGGCCCATGGGAAGTCTACTGTTGTGAAAGCTATATCTGGAGTTCAGGTATCATTCATTCTGTTGGCCACATTTTCTTTCCATTCTGTGTAAAGCCTGTTAAGTATTTATCACATTTATCAGTAACCCTTGTGAGTTTGCCATATTACTCAAATACGTCATGCTAATATTACTTTTGGTTATATAAATGAGTAAACTACACCTAGCACTTGCTAGGAATGCGCTGCAGATTTCTTTAAACCTGATTGATAATAGCATAGTCTGGGAATTCATTTAATATTACTATTAGAAAAAATATAAGTGCTCTAGTTCTCGGCTCGAGTGATGGCACTGTTGTAATTCATGCTACCTTTGTTTTTTGCAATAATTTCTAGAATGATTACTAACTAAATGGATGTTGATGTGCTCATTCTGTTCCATATGGAATTTTTTTAGTATTATTATTGTCTGATGCCTTTGTTTTGATTTTTAGACTGTTCGCTTCAAGAATGAGCTTGAACGTAACATCACTATCAAGCTGGGATATGCTAATGCAAAAATCTATAAATGCGAGGATGACAGATGTCCACGACCAATGTGTTACAAGTATGCTAAATTTCTTATCTTCTTTACCTGATTAGCTTCTATTACTGTCAGCCTCTACATTTTAGAGCAACGAACTTCAGGGGGCACTGTTCCATGCTCCTATAAATTATTGAACCTGTATGCTCATATGATTATTTTCTAGTGAATACAATGTAGAACTCATGATTGAAATCTCAAATTTGATCCCCAGAATTAGATAACGTATGATTATTTACCAGACCCAAAATTACTGCTTTGGTTTTAAACTCTTGGACACTATTTGACTTCTATTCATCAATTATATAAAGGGCTTATGGAAGCGGGAAAGAAGATACTCCTGCCTGTGATGTTCCTGGGTTTGAAAACACTAGGATGAAGCTCCTGAGACATGTTTCCTTTGTTGATTGCCCGGTATGATGTAGCTCTACCCTTTTTCTGTTATGAATGTTCTCTTCTGCGTATCTAGTACATGAATGCTTACAGGTACTCCCTCCGTCCGAAAATACTTGTCATCAAAATGAATAAAAAGGGGTGTATCTAGAACTAAAATACGTCTAGATATACCCCCTTTTATCCATTTTGATGACAAGTATTTCCGGACGGAGAGAGTAGTACATAGCCCGACCATTTCTTGCCCTACCCAAGTGATTAGTAACATTTTTGCATTCTACAGTTTTACTTGCATCACCATAGATAATAATGGCTTGTTTACACTTGTAATTGTACCACCATAGATAATAATGGCTGTTTACACTTCTAATTGTATCGCCAAATTATTCAAGTGAATCATTATATTAATTAGGAAGTCATCAGAGTTTTCTGATGGATCATTACATATTCTTTTCATTATTGGAACTTGAATATGATATTATGTAAATGTTGTATGTATTTAGAATATCTACCTTGTTGAACAGGGCCACGACATTCTCATGGCTACAATGCTTAATGGAGCAGCCATCATGGATGGAGCCTTGCTTCTGATAGCAGCAAATGAAAGTTGCCCACAACCCCAGACATCTGAGCATCTAGCAGCTGTTGAAATCATGCGTCTCCAACATCTCATAATTTTGCAGAATAAGATTGATCTTATCCAGGAAAATGCAGCAATGAACCAGCATGAAGCAATCCAAAAATTTATCCAGGTCACTACTGTTCGTCATTTCTCGTGTTATAAATACATGTCTTCTCTTTCATGGTTTGATCTTTTTCACTACCATCTGTGCAGGGCACGATAGCTGAAGGTGCTCCTGTGGTGCCAATATCTGCCCAGCTGAAGTACAACATTGATGTGATCTGTGAATACATTATCAAGAAAATCCCCATTCCGGAAAGGAACTTCACTTCACCTCCCAACATGATTGTTATTCGTTCCTTTGATGTCAACAAGCCTGGTTCAGAGGTTGATGAAATTAGGGGTGGGGTAGCAGGTGGCAGCATTCTCAGGGTATGTAGATATATAAACTGAATTAGATCATGAGTGTTCTTGCTTTTCGTGTGGTAAATATAAACTGAGTGTGGATTCTAATTTACAGGGAGTCCTCAGGGTGAACCAGAACATTGAAGTTCGCCCTGGCATTGTCATGAAGGATGAGAGTGGCAACATCAAGTGCACCCCAATCTATTCAAGGATTGTCTCGCTCTACGCTGAGCAGAATGAACTCCAATTTGCTGTGCCAGGAGGGCTTATTGGTGTGGGAACAACCATGGATCCAACTTTGACTCGTGCTGACAGGCTGGTTGGCCAGGTTCTAGGAGAAATCGGGGCGCTCCCTGACGTATTCGTGGAGCTTGAGGTTTGTCGAATCTTTGCTGCCTCATGATTTTAGCCAAACAGAGACAGCTATTAATCACAATCCTTGGACATTGCTTTGCAGATCAACTTCTTCCTTCTCCGAAGGCTGCTGGGTGTCAGAACAAAGGGTACAGAGAAGGCAGGTAAGGTCTCCAAGCTCACCAAGGGGGAGATCCTGATGCTTAACATCGGATCCATGTCCACCGGCGCCCGTGTGGTCGCCGTGAAGAATGATCTCGCCAAGCTCCAGCTCACCGCGCCCGTCTGCACAAGCAAAGGCGAGAAGGTCGCGTTGAGCCGCCGTGTCGAGAAGCATTGGCGCCTCATTGGATGGGGCCAGATCCAAGCCGGTGCGACCCTCGAAGTTCCACCGTGCCCACTCTGAAGCACACCCGCCCTCTGAAACGAAAAGCCGCATAGCTTGCGAAACAAGAGAAGCGAAATGTGGGAGGGCAAGAGAGCTCCTAGGTACAGTTTTTGTGAGGTGGAGGAGAAAACATTATGAGTGTGAAAGTTCTTCTATTGCGGGATTTGTCTACGCTTTCTCGTTTTCTGAATTTAGGATTTGTTATACTTGCTGTGTTATCATGGCCGTGGTTAGTAGGCGAGCAACCTACTACTTTGGTTCAGGTTTACTCTAATCGTCTTGCCTATTTTTCATTGACTCCATTTGTCAGTATTGCTCCTAATTTTACTCAGCTTGTGCCTTGTTTGTTGACTGCAATGTTCCTTGCCAACGAGTTGTAGTACGTGCTCTCTCGGTTTCTAAATATAAGCCCTTTTAAAGATTTCAATAGGGACTATATACGAGGGCTTTGTTTCTAAATATAAGCCCTTTTAGAGATTTCAATAGGGACTACATACGAGGGCTGGCAATGTGGATTACCTAGGAGGTATCTCCGTGACAACTTTTTCATGCCCATCCCCATCCCTATACTCGTCTGCGGGGATAAAAATATTTCCATCCCCGTCCCATCAGGTTTTTTATCCCGTGGAAAAACCTAGACACGCAATTAACAACAATCTTCAATAGCATTTCAATAGGAAAAATATACTAGTATTTTGGCATAATAAATAGTAATATGTTGTTGCTAGGTTAGGGCTTTTTTAGTGCTTTTTGGCCAAAAGGGTGGGATGGGTGAAAATTTGGGTGGGTAAGGACAGGAATTACACGTGATCTACGAATTTTAGAGCCCACATCTACGTCCTTGACCGGTAAGGTGGGTAACGGTTACGGGTAATGCTGACCCATCCTCATCCCCGTCTTGCACGCTGGTAAGGTATTTGACCCATCAGCTTTCCCGTGGGCATTAAAGCTTGAATATAGATGCATATATACGCATTTTAGTGTGTAGACTCACTCATTTTGCTCCTTATGTGCTTTATATTAGAATCTCTATAAAAGACTTATATTTAGGAACAGATGGAGTATTACTCACAGATGCCAAGAAACGTTGCTAGTTTACCAAATAAATTTTGAGGAGAACAAGTTGCTAGTTTACCAAATAAATTTCTACTTTTAATTACAACCTTGAGAGGAGGCTACATTGCCTATTTCATTTGACTCCATTATTATGTCTTGCCTTGAGCAGGGTTCAGTTGGTCCTAATTTTTCTCAGCATGTGCCTTGTTTGATTTTTTTTTACTATGACAACAATACTGTATGCTTCCCAATCGCAGTGAAAGGTAATCGACGACTGTTGTTTGAAAGGAAAACAGATGAACGGCTGGATGAATCGGAAAGAAAAACCTGTCCGAGTTGGTTTGCGCACGACGAAGCAATGTACGCAATCTGTATGCCGCTCTGACTATTACTACCAATTATAGTCCTCCACATCAGTTTGTTTGAAAAAAAAAACTTTTGTAGATGTACCATTACACTGGGCTTTCCGAGGTGAGGGTAGGATGCGCTCACCCCGCAAAAAAAAAAAGAGGGTAGGATGCGCTCACTTGCATAACAGGGCTGTATGGCGGTATTAAGTACTATCCGAATTATCCAATCCAACTCAAGTGGTGGCTCTCCTCCACCACCGTTTAAATGGCATATGTCTATCCTTGCTATTGCTAACAATTTTCAGCAGGCTAACGTAAAGAAGAGTTCAGTTGTGCAAGAGAGATGGAAGAAACCTGACCCCAAATTTGTAAAGCTGAATGTAGACGCTGCATTTTATGCTACAGAAGGTGCTGGTGCCACAGCAGCGGTGATTAAAGATGATAAAGGGGTCTTTCTAGCAGCACAATGTATTTTCATTCCTTATGCTTCTAGCGTGGTTACCACTGAAGCCCAAGCAATGAGGGATGGACTAAATTTTGCAAACTCTTTGGGATTCCCGCGAGTGGAGGCGGAATCAGATTCATTGATCGTAATTGAAGCATGCGAGGGGCAATCAAGATGGTGGGACGAAGTTGCTGCAATTTTTGCTTAGTTGTGTGGATGTTTCAGTTTTGATTGGGAAGGTCAAATTTAAGCATTGCTTTCGTAGTTCAAATCAAGCGACTCATGTGCTAGCAAATTATAGTTTTTGTAATAAGACTTCTAGTATCTGGACGGATGAATCGCCGGGATGTCTAGTTTCGAAACTTGTGGATGATGTAATTCCTATCTAAGTTAATAAAGCTAGCCATGATGGTCTTCTCTAAAAAAAACTCAAGTGGTATAAATTAGTATCCTAAAAGATGTTATTAACTCAGATGAACTACACTTATCATATATACTCCCTCCGTCCGGAAATACTTGTCCTAGAAATGAAAAATATGGATGTATTTATAACTAAAATAAGTCTAGATACAACCATTTCGAGGACAAGTATTTCCGAACGGAGGGAGTACTTAAATAGTTGATCTCACTAACTCAATTATTTTGAAATGTAACTGTATCAATTCATCATGTCATCATGTCTCATTAAATATAATTCTCTCAACATACAACTATGCCACTATGCATGAAAAAAATACCCACCTTAGCATGCGTCAAGAATGTTATTTATGTTAGATGTAAATTCTCTACAACTATATTAATCTAATATATTAAATTATATGTACTTGAGTATCAATTCTCATATTGCTAATCGGAATACTAAAGTATATGCTGTCAAATCTCATAAAACTCAAGTGGTTAAACAATCAAGTCTGGCTACGTGTCTAGGGTTAGGGCTTGGCGCCTCGCGGGCGACCGTGCGTAGCCAGCCAAATTCTTCACGGGAGCGATATGAGTATGCGTGGATTAGGAAATATGGAATCGGATTCGTCTACGTTTGCTGCTGAGTTGAATCGTACTACCCCAGGAAACCGTGTTGAACGGGGCAAGGCAGGTGTGGAAGCAGATAAAAGGAACAGGGCGCCGCAAGAGGAAAAGCGATCTCGCAAAGTTTTTGTCAACCCACTCTTCGATCCGGACCCTGGTATCGATCGGTCGATTCTGCGGCCGCGAGCGATGTCGTCCACGGGCACTGGGGGTGATCATGGGGGAACCGATGAGGATCCTACCCACCCGAAGGTGCTGACGGGCGGCGCGCTGGTAGCGGGCGCAGCGAAGGGAGATCAGAGGGATTGGAGGGCACGGGAGCGGATCAGCGAGCAATTGGCATGGTGCTGCTCGGGAGGGGATGGCCGACCCTGTTGAGAATTTGGATGGAGAAGTGGACATGGACGATGATGCGTTTCTGGAACTTGACCCAGAGGAGGAGGAAACCATGGCGACCCCGATGGCTCCCCCGTCTCCATGGCGCCTATTGGCGAGGTATGTGAATCAGAGGCGACCAAATACAAAGGACTTGACAGATCACTTTCATGCTGTATGGCAGATCCGAGCGGGACTGAACATCGCCCCCATTAGGAAGAATTGGTATGTGATAACGCTGCAATCCCAGGGAGACTTTGATTTTGTTGCTAGAGGAGGTCCGTGGATTCATCGTGGTAATGTGTTGCTTGTAGCCCCGTTCATTGGGAACGCGAGACCATCAGAGTCCGTGCTTGAAGCTGTACCTGTGTGGGTGAGATTCTATGATGTGCCTTGGGACAAGCAAACTTGTGCGTATGGATGGAGGATTGGCAAGCTATTGGGGAAGGTCTTGGCTGTAGATGCGGATGACTCGGGCACTATGGTACGTGAGTTTCTTAGGGTCAGAATTGAGCTACCACTTAACCGTCGCTTGCAGATGCAAGTATCCATTGGAATCAAGGGAAGTGCACACGAACCAGAAAAGTATGAACTAAGGTATGAGAGGGTGCCGCACTACTTTTTTGGTGCAGTTTCATTGGCCATGATGACACGGAGTGTGAGAAGAAAAGATTGGGGGTGCCAAAGAGGGAGTATGATGACAGGTTGAGGTGCTCTCCTCTGCGTAAATTTGAACACCGCCCAACGAACATTCCAGCAGGGGCAAAGCCTACATCGGCAAGGGGCCTAGATTTTTCCTCAGGCGGCATGGGATCACCAAATCTGGGAGGTGCACCAATGGGTCGAAGTAGTAGACGCAGCATGCAGATGGAGCAGCATATACCTGAACGTGTGGATGCTAGGGATGGTTTTGAACGTCAGGAGAGAAGGGGTGAACTGGTGGTGGATGCGGCCTTAGCTGGACAGATTCGGGCCATGCATATGCGCCTTAATAGAGAGATTCCTGAGTCGAGTAATATGCATGAACGTGGCGGCCGTAAGCAACATAAAACTGCTGGGCGCGGGCCAGGAAGGATCCCTATGCCCATTCCACTGGCATGTAAACCTCCAGTAAAGATGTTTGGACCGCTGGATTTGATGCATTCACCAGATATGATACCGTCTATGAGAGGCACTGATTCACTTGTGGTTTCATATGGACCATCTGATGTAGTCATGTCTGATGCTGAGTCGGTCCTTGGGAAGCGTCAGGCCCTTAGTGATGCTGATCATGAGGAGGAGCACCAGGGGGATACACATGTGGTGGATCAAGACAGGGAAGAGGAGGGTGGAAAATCTAAAAAAGGCAAAGTCAAGAGGACAGAGGAGGCTATTGAACTGGACATGGGGGCGAAGGGAGAGGTGGATATGGAGGCAACCAGCCCAGGGGCCGCTGGTAAACTGACGGGGCCATTTGTGGCGCCCCGTCAGGAGCAATGAATTGTTTAAGTTGGAACTGTCGGGGTGTTGGGAATAAACCGACAGTTCGGGATCTGGTGGCTTTGGTTAGGGCTACTGAATCAAAGATTGTGTTCCTGTGTGAGACTAGACAAAGTGCAGAAAAAGTCCGTCGTCTTCGTGCTAGATTGGGTCTTAGAGGTTTTGCTGGTGTCGACAGTGTTGGGCTTAGTGGGGGTCTTGCTTTGTTTTGGTGTGATCAGATGTACGTGGATGTTAAAGATTCGAATGAAAGATATATTGATGCGTATGTGCGTGTGTCCCCCAGTGCTCCGATGTGGCGTTTAACTTGTGTTTATGGCGAACCACGTACGGAAAACCGTCATCGTATGTGGGCAACAATGCAAAATCTGAAAGTGCAGTCTGATCTTCCTTGGTGTGTCATAGGGGATTTTAATGAAGCTCTCTGGTCCTTTGAACATATGTCAGCCACCCCAAGAAGTGAACCTCAGATGCAAGCCTTTAGGGATGTACTGGAAACTTGTAATCTGGTGGACTTGGGGTTCCAAGGCCTCCCATTCACATATGATAATAAACAGCGTCGAAACAGAAATGTTATAGTGCGGTTGGATCGAGCGGTGGCGGACAACAACTGGCGTAATTTATTCAGTGCTGCCAAGGTGGTCCATCAGGTATCACCTTGTTCTGACCATCTTCCTATTTTACTAAAGTGTGTTGCCGATGAAGAAAAGGTATACAGGCCAAGTTTTAGAAGGTATGAAATTTTCTGGGAAAGAGATGCAAGTCTACAGGAAAGAATTGCCAATGCCTGGGAGGAGGCCGGTGCCAAGTTTAACCTTGGTGATGTCCGGGCGGGGCTCAAGAGTTTATTGCTTAATCTGCATGCGTGGGGAAAGAAAAGGTTTGGTAACGTCACTAGAGAGCTTGAGAAGTCCAGAACTAAATTAGAAGAGCTGCTCAATATGAATGTGGACAGAGATGAAATAAAAAAGGTCTCTGACCATATGAATGAATTGTTGTACCAGGAGGAAATGTTGTGGCTGCAACGGTCGCGCATCGACTGGCTAAAATAGGGCGACCAGAATACAGAATTCTTTCACAGGAAAGCGGTTTGGCGTGCTCGTAAGAATAAGGTGAGAAGTTTAATTGATAACAATGGTGTTGAACATGCAGATCACAAGGCGATGGGTGGCCTAGTGCAAGAATATTTTCAGAACATCTTTTCCAAGGATACGTCTTTGAACCCAACTCCGGTGGTGAACCTCTTCGAGCCTGTGGTCACTGATGCGATGAATGTAAATCTGTGTGCTGAATTTTCGGAGAAGGAGATAGCTGATGGGCTCTTTCAGATCGGCCCCTTAAAAGCTTCGGGAAGTGATGGACTGCCGGCACGTTTTTTTCAACGAAATTGGAGTATCTTCAAGGGCGAGATTGTCAGCACGGTAAGGAAGTTTTTCCAAACTGGAATTATGCCCAAGGGTGTCAATGAGGCCATCATTGTTCTCATCCCAAAAACTGACGAGCCTAAGCGGGTAACGGATTTTCGGCCTATTAGTCTCTGTAACGTAATATATAAGATAGTGGCCAAGTGCTTGGTCAATCGCCTTCGCCCTATTCTGGATGAGATCATTTCACCGTTTCAGAGTGCATTTGTACCTGGCCGGCTGATTACGGACAACACACTGTTGGCGTTTGAATGTGTTCATGCAATACATCAGGAGAAGAAGCCGGATGCTAGCTTTTGTGCATACAAGTTAGACCTACTCTAAGGCATATGATAGGGTTGACTGGGGATTCTTGGAGCGAGTGATGGTCAGGTTGGGTTTTGCTCATCGTTGGGTGCAATGGATCATGACGTGCGTTACCACGGTGAGGTATACTATAAAATTTAATGGAACTCTTCTTGAATCGTTCGCACCGGAGCGAGGCCTCCGGCAAGGTGATCCCTTATCGCCATTTCTATTCCTATTTGTGGCTGATGGGTTATCTGAGTTGCTTAAACAGGGAGTGAGAACAAATGCTATAGAGCCGCTAAAAATATGTCGTGGAGCCCCGGGGGTCTCGCACTTGCTATTTGCGGATGACACGCTTCTCTTCTTCAAGGCGAACCAACAGCAGGCAGGGGCGGTGCAGGACATTATTCATGCTTATGAGAGTGCCACGGGACAGCAAATCAACCCGGCAAAATGCTCAATACTGTTTGGACAGTCATGTCCACCTAATGTACAGGAAAATGTGAAACAACAACTACAAATCATGAAGGATCAGTTTGAGGAGAAATACTTAGGACTCCCGACTCCGGAAGGCCGCATGCATAAATGGAAGTTCCAAAATTTGCAAGTAAAATTGATGAAGCGTATATGTATTTGGGGCGATGGATATATGGCTCAAGCTGGCAGAGAAGTGTTGATCAAGGCGGTGGCACAATCAATCCCCACGTATATCATGGGCGTCTTCAAGCTTCCATTCTCTGTGTGCGATGATCTTACACGGATGGTCCGGAACTACTAGTGGGACTCAGAGAAAGGAAAACGGAAAACTCACTGGATGGCTTGGGATCAAATCATCAAACCCAAAGCGATGGGCGGCCTTGGGTTTCGGGATTACAGAATCTTCAATCAAGCACTCCTCGCTCGGTAGGCATGGCGTTTGTTGATCAACCCGGACAGCTTGTGTGCTCGGGTCTTGAAAGCGAAATATTATCCTAATGGGCGACTAGAGGATACTGTTTTTGCAGGCAATGCTTCATCGAGGTGGCAGGCCATTACGTATGGACTGGAGCTCCTAAAAAAAGGTCTCCTATGGAGGATCGGTGACGGACAATCTGTTTGTATATGGCGCGATCCATGGCTGGAGCGGCCAGGGTCGTACCGGCCGATATCACATGTCGGAAGGTGCAGGCTTCGGCGTGTAGCTGAGCTGATGGACGACCGTGGCATGTGGAGAAGGGAGTTGCTGCAGCAGTACTTTACACAGCCAGACGTCGTCGAGATTATCAAGCTGCGGCCCTCACCGAGGATGCATGATGTCCTAGCCTGGGGGCCGGATCCGAGAGGCATTTTCTCCGTCAAATCAGCCTATAAAATGAGGCTGGAGGAAAAACTGCGCGCATCTTCATGCGCGGCGAGCAGGGCACCGGACGGCAATCGTGCCGTCTGGACGACATTGTGGAGGTGCCCTGCTCCACCTAAGGTACGGGTCTTTGGTTGGCGGATAGCAACTAATTCTTTGGCAACTATGGAAAATAAGCATAAAAGAAATCTGGAACATTCTGATGTTTGTGTCATGTGTGGCGTCGAGCGGGAGGATACCTTTCACGCCATGTGTAGGTGCCCTATGGCGTGCGCCCTATGGGATGCTATGAAGGAGTCATGGCCTCTTCCGGACCTGCGGAGGGTGTCCAATACCGGCGAAGAATGGCTTCTACATCTCCTGAATAACAGCACGGAATTGCAGCGCTTGGTCATTCTGATGACCTTTTGGCGAGCTTGGCACTGTCGGAACGAAGTCATACACCATAAACCGACACCACCAATCGAGAGTTCAAGGAGATTTCTGAATAGCTACATCGACTCCCTGTTATGCATCAAACAGCAACCACAAGGAGACTTGGTGAAAGGGAAGATGGTGGTTCAGAAGGTGCCACAAGTGGTAAGGCAATCAGAGGTTCAGTCTAGTGTTACACCTGCATCTACATGGGTAAAACCACCACCTGGCTGGGTGAAACTGAATGTTGATGGGTCACATATCCCTGGCGAGTGTACTGGAGGTGCGGGCATGGTCTTGAGGGACGACACGGGTGCCATCATCTTCTCGTCGTGTCGGTTTCTTCGATCATGCCACACACCAATGGAGGCGGAAATAGCAGCGTGTCTCGAGGGCACGTCCCTGGCGCTGCAGCGTACAGAGAAACCCATAATTGTGGAACTAGACTGTAAAGAAGGAGTGGTAGCTTTGACGGTCAGCGGAGTTAACAGGTCTTCGTTGGCCGGGTTTATCGAGGAGACGAAGAGGCTATTGCATGGAGTACGGCGTCATGTTTTTGCCCACGTCCGGCGCATGGCCAACATGGCGGCGCATTGCATGGCTCAAAGAGGACGTACTAGCCAACGTACGATGGTTTGGCTGTAAGCTGGGCCTGATAATTTATGTTCTATTTGTGAAAACGAGTGTACAAACATTACTTAATTAATGAATGCTCGTTTCACCCGAAAAAAAAATCTCATAAAAGTTACTACATCCAATTCTAGCTGGAACGCACGGGTATCATCTCTAGGTTTAGAAAGGATCCTCTGTTCATTAAAATATACTCCATCCGTCCCAAAATTCTTGTCTTAAATTTATCCAAATACGGATGTATTAAGTCATGTTTTAGTATTAGATACATCCGTATCTAGACTAATCTAAGATAAAAATTTTGGGACGGAGGGAGTATATAAGACGTTTTATTGAGGGTATAGGAGTTTAGCGCTAGGACAATTTTACCCTCTTGAAAGTTTTTAAGGGGTCGTGTACAAAAAATTGGAGAAAGCAATTAATGGGATCAGCTTAGTACATAGTTCATCTAAAAAAATGCTTAGCACATAGATCATCTAAAAGAAATGCTTAGCACATAGACAAGGACACAAGGTTAGGGGCTCATAGAACGCTGCAGTCTGCGGTCTGGAACGAAAGCTCCCCCTTGCCGATGTCGTAGAGCAGGTGCAAGTCTTGCTGCTGGAAGTTGCCGATCACGCTCTCGTAACCTCCTTCCTCGATCAGCATGCATGCCGTCGACTTGTCCACGGGCCCCCAGTAGCTCCCCGCCGGCACCGCCATGTCCGCACCGCCACTGAAGTGGAAGACCAGCGCCGGCACGACCTTGTCGACGTCGTCCCGTGCCACACACAGGTCCAGTCCGGTGTCCGCCGGCGGCTGCACGAGGCTGCGGTTCAGCTGCCGAGTCACCTCCTCGCCCAGCGCCCTGTACGCGGCGTCGGCGAGGGCCGTCACAGGGCTGCCGGTGTCGATGATCACCCCGCCGGACCAATACCCGGCAGCGACCCGCCTGAGCTCGAACGCCGCGCTGGGGATCGGTAGCTTGGTCTTCCCCACGGTGATCCCCGTCAAAGGGAGGTAGTAGAACGTGCTGTAGGGGTACTCCTTGGGGCTCTTCACGAACGGTATGGACGTCACGGCGCCGCTGCCGCTCAGGCTCGCCGACGCGCCGACGAACAGGTGGCTGGAGGCGCCGTGGTTGCGGAGATAGGGGGTGAGGCAGTAGGAGAACTTTGTGGCGCCCGTCTGGGAGATGAGCGACAGGCGGCCGCGGCCGAGCCCGATGAGCCCGGACGCGCCGTTCAGGGCGCCCTTCGCGATCTGCGTCAGGCTCACGCACCCGAAGGCCAGCCTCGCCGCGCCGGACTGGAAGGTGAAGGCCTCCGTGCCGAGCGACCCGATGACGCTGCCGGCACCGTAGCTGGCGATGAAGGTGCAGCTGCCGTCCAGGCCGCAGAGGTGCACGCCGTTGGCGGCGCACAGCTTGGCGTTGTCCGCGCACGGCACGGGCGCGAAGCTCGCCGAGCTCGACAGGTTGTAGTAAGGCAGGTCCTGCTTGGCGCACGCCTTGAGGCACGTCGTCGCGCACTGGGTCCAGATGAGGTTGCTGCCGGTGTCGATGAGGGCGTCGGCGCGCTGGGGCGGGTCGCCGATGAGGTACTCGGCGATGTACTGCCGGGTGGCCAGGTGGACTGGCGCGCTCACGTCGCCGACTACCCCACGCTGCTGCTGCATGGAGGCCAGGCGTTCCCGGCTTACGGCGACAGCGCGCCGCACGCGCTCCTCCGTGGTGTAACCGGCCTTGTCGTCGACGTGGGTGAGCTTCATGCGGAGCCTTGCGCTGGCACTACTTGTGACTAGGCTTGCGCTGGAGCACAGTAGCACGAGCAGGAACACCAGAGTTCGCGCCATTTTTCCACGTTTGATTGGACCCTGTTCGGTGTTCGCTCGCTCGTGTACGTAGAAGCTAATTACAACCGGTGACGAGTGGCGGGATAGACGATGAATATAGATCGATGGATGCTATCGTCTTCGCGACATTCTTGAGGATAGATAATGGGTGGCAATGCACAAATAGTTTGACGCCAGGTAGTAGACTTACAAATTACCAATCACTGCTGATATCGACGCTGAACATGACTGCAGTGGCACCATGCGTGACATCTAAGGGCATCTTCAAGACGACTCGTAAACCTCCCGCAACCATCCGGATCACGCTGTTTGGACCGCGGAAACAATCTAACGTCGACGTGTATTAGTTCGCGGGGCGGTTCGGAC
The DNA here is from genome assembly GCF_002575655.3 of Aegilops tauschii subsp. strangulata. Classification (NCBI taxonomy): domain Eukaryota; kingdom Viridiplantae; phylum Streptophyta; class Magnoliopsida; order Poales; family Poaceae; genus Aegilops; species Aegilops tauschii. The sequence continues at coordinate 88,988,454 of NC_053039.3, read as the reverse complement.
GCGATATCTTCCGCAAATTGGAGATAAAAGTGTCGGAGGTTGCGTGGGTTCAGACACTCAAAACATAGGACTCCGACCCCCCCCCCCCCCCCCCCCCCCCGCCCCACTCTATCCCCCCTTCCGGTCCATTTCTTTTCACTCCGCCCCTTCTCCTCCTTGCTTTGCATCCGCATCCTCCACCTCTGACATCGCTGTTGTTCGTCTCCAGCCACCACAGAGGCATTGCCGGACGTCCGCAAACAGCACCGACGCGCCCGCTCGCCGTTTCGATGGAGCTTTCAGCCCTGGAGCCGTTTGAACCCAGGTTATATCGGGCCATCCCTCGGGCCGGGCCTAACCAAGCCCGACGCAGAAAACCTAGGCCCGAGCCCGACCCGGGTGTCAGGCCTAGAAATCAGGCCCAAGCCCGACACGTTAGTGTAAAAGCCCGTCGGCAGTCTTCGTTAAATCTCAAATATGGCCGGCTCGGGCCCGGCCCGGCCTTCGGACTCAAAATCTAGGCCCAGGCCTAGCTCGTGAACAACATCGGGCCGAGCTGGGTCGGCCATTTTCGAGCCGGGCCGGGCCGCCCATGGCCAGGTATAACCCAGGCACACTCCGCCCCTTCTCCTCCTTGCTTTGCATTCACATCCTCCACCTCCGACGTCGCCGTTGTTCGTCTCCGGCCGCCACAGAGGCATTGCCGGACGTCCGCAACCAGCACCGACGCGCCCGCTCGCCGTTTCGATGGAGCTTTCAGCTCTGGAGCCGTTTGAACCCAGGTTATATCGGGCCATCCCTCGGGCCGGGCCTAACCAAGCCCGATGCAGAAAACCCAGGCCCGAGCCCGACCCGGGTGTCGGGCCTAGAAATCAGGCCCAAGCCCAACCCGTTAGTGTAAAAGCCCGCCGGCAGTCTTCGTTAAATCTCAAATATGGCGGGCTCGCCGGCCCGGCCTTCGGACTGAAAATCTAGGCCCAGACCTAGCTCGTGAACAACATCGGGCCGAGCCGGGTCGGCCATTTTCGGGCCGGGTCAGGTCGGGACGTCCGGGCCGGGCCGCCCATGGCCAGGTATAACCCAGGCACACTTCGCCCCCTGTCTACGACCTCCATGGCGGCCCGACAGGTGTTCGGTCAAATGTCATTGAGCTTATTTTCAAATGCTATGTCATTTTCTAGAGTACGAAGGATGGTGAGCTACTCGATCATGGAGGATGAGTTGTTGTGCGATGCGTGGCTGACCGTATCCGCGGATTTCATAGGCAGAACCAGAGGGCCGCCCTTCTGGGAGCAAGTGCATGAAAAGTTTCACGCAGGAAAGCACATTGCGCCCTATGACATGTCATCATTCAACGACGCAACATGAGGTCGTTGTCGTATCGCTGGCATGCTATCCAGGTCAGCGTCATCAAGTTTTGCAACTTGGTTAGTCAGTTTGAGGCAAGGTGGCCATTGCTGTTGGAAATATGCCCTAGAGGAAATAATAAATGGTTATTATTATATTTCTTTGTTCATGGTAATTGTCTATTGTTCATGCTATAATTGTATTGTCCGGATATCGTAATGCATGTGTGAATACATAGACCACAACGTGTCCCTAGTAAGCCTCTAGTTGACTAGCTCGTTGATCAACAGATAGTCATGGTTTCCTGACTATGGACATTGGATGTCATTGATAACGGGATCACATCATTAGGAGAATGATGTGATGGACAAGACCCAATCCTAAGCATAGCATAAAAGATCGTGTAGTTTCGTTTGCTAGAGCTTTTCCAATGTCAAGTATCTTTTCCTTAGACCATGAGATCGTGCAACTCCCGGATACCGTAGGAGTGCTTTGGGTGTGCCAAACGTCACAACATAACTGGGTGACTATAAAGGTGCACTACGGGTATCTCCGAAAGTGTCTGTTGGGTTGGCACGGATCGAGACTGGGATTTGTCACTCCGTGTGACGGAGAGGTATCTCTGGGCCCACTCGGTAATGCATCATCATAATGAGCTCTATGTGACTAAGGCGTTAGTCACGGGATCATGCATTGCGGTACGAGTAAAGAGACTTGCCGGAAACGAGATTGAACAAGGTATTGGGATACCGACGATCGAATCTCGGGCAAGTAACATACCGATTGACAAAGGGAATTGCATATGGGATTGATTGAATCCTCGACATCGTGGTTCATCCGATGGGATCATCATGGAACATGTGGGAGCCAACATGGGTATCCAGATCCCGCTGTTGGTTATTGACCGAAGAGGCGTCTCGGTCATGTCTGCATGTCTCCCGAACCCGTAGGGTCTACACACTTAAGGTTCGGTGACGCTAGGGTTGTAGAGATATGAATATGCGGAAACCCGAAAGTTGTTCGGAGTCCCGGATGAGATCCCGGACGTCACGAGGAGTTCCGGAATGGTACGGAGGTGAAGAATTATATATAGGAAGTCATGTTTCGGCCACCGGGAAAGTTTCGGGGGTTATCGGTATTGTACCGGGACCACCGGAAGGGTCCCGGGGGTCCACCGGGTGGGGCCACCTATCCCGGAGGGCCCCGTGGGCTGAAGTGGGAAGGGAACCAGCCCCTAGTGGGCTGGGCGCCCCCCCCATGGGCCTCCCCCCTGCGCCTAGGGTTGGAAACCCTAGGGTGCGGGGCGCCCCACTTGCCTTGGGGGGCAAGGCACCCCCCTGGCCGCCGCCCCCCCACCAGATGGGTTCTGGCCGGCGCCCCCCCTCCCAGGGGGCCTATATAAGGGGGGGGGAGGGAGGGCAGTAGTATTACAGCCTTGGGCGCCTCCCTCTCCGCCTGCTACACCTCTCCCTCTCGCAGAAGCTCGGCGAAGCCCTGCCGAGACCCGCTACATCCACCACCACGCCGTCGTGCTGCTGGATCTCCATCAACCTCTCCTTCCCCCTTGCTGGATCAAGAAGGAGGAGACGTCGCTGCACCGTACGTGGGTTGAACGCGGAGGTGCCGTCCGTTCGGCACTCGGTCATCGGTGATTTGAATCACGGCGAGTACGACTCCGTCATCCACGTTCATTGGAACGCTTCCGCTCGCGATCTACAAGGGTATGTAGATGCACTCCTTTCCCCTCGTTGCTAGGATACTCCATAGATGCATCTTGGTGAGCGTAGGAAAGTTTTAAAATTATGCTACGATTCCCAACAGTGGCATCATGAGCCAGGCCTATGCGTAGTTACTATGCACGAGTAGAACACAAAGAAGTTGTGGGCATTGACGTTGCCAATTCTTCTTGCCGCTACTAGTCGTTTCTTGTTTCGGCGGTATTGTAGGATGAAGCGGCCCGGACCGACCTTACACGTACGCTTACGTGAGACAGGTTCCACCGACTGACATGCACTAGTTGCATAAGGTGGCTAGCGGGTGTCTGTCTCTCCTACTTTAGTCGGAACGGATACGATGAAAAGGGTACTTATGAAGGGTAAATAGAAATTGGTAAATCACGTTGTGGTCATACGTAGGTAAGCAACGTTCTTGCTAGAAACCTACAAACCACGTAAAAACTTGCAACAACAATTAGAGGATGTCTAACTTGTTTTTGCAGCATGTGCTATGTGATGTGATATGGCCAGAAGATGTGATGAATGATATATGTGATGTATGAGATTGATCATATTCTTGTAATAGGAATCACGACTTGCATGTCGATGAGTATGACAACCGGCATGAGCCATAGGAGTTGTCTTTATTATTTTGCATCACCTGCGTGTCATTGAATAACGCCATGTAAATTACTTTACTTTGTTGCTAAACGCGTTAGCCATAGAAGTAGAAGTAATCGTTGGCGTGACGACTTCATGAAGACACAATGATGGAGATCATGATGATGGAGATCATGGTGTCATGCCGGTGACGAAGATGATCATGGTGCCCCGAAGATGGAGATCAAAGGAGCATGATGATATTGGCCATATCATGTCACTATTTGATTTCATGTGATGTTTATCATGTTTTTGCATCTTATTTGCTTAGAACGACGGTAGTAAGTAAGATGATCCCTTATAATAATTTCAAGAAAGTGTTCACCCTAACTGTGCACCGTTGCGAAGGTTCGTTGTTTCGAAGCACCACGTGATGATCGGGTGTGATAGATTCTAACGTTCGCATACAACGGGTGTTGACGAGCCTAGCATGTACAGACATGGCCTCGGAACACACGCAATACACTTAGGTTGACTTGACGAGCCTAGCATGTACAGACATGGCCTCGGAACACGGAGGACCGAAAGGTCGAGCATGAGTCGTATAGAAGATACGATCAACATGGAGATGTTCACCGATCTTGACTAGTCCGTCTCACGTGATGATGGGACACGGCCTAGTTAACTCGGATCATGTTTCACTTAGATGACTAGAGGGATGTCTATCTGAGTGGGAGTTCATTGTGTAATTTGATTAGATGAACTTAATTATCATGAACTTAGTCTAAAATCTTTACACTATGTCTTGTAGATCTAATGGCCAACGTTGTCCTCAATTTCAACGCGTTCCTAGAGAAAACCAAGCTGAAAGATGATGGCAGCAACTATACGGACTGGGTCCGGAACCTAAGGATCATCCTCATAGTAGCCAAGAAAGATTATGTCTTAGAAGCACCGCTAGGTGAAGCACCAATCCCAGAGAACCAAGACGTTATGAACGCTTGGCAGCATCGTGCTGATGATTACTCCCTCGTTCAGTGCGGCATGCTTTACGGCTTAGAACCGGGTCTCCAAAAGCGTTTTGAGAAACATGGAGCATATGAGATGTTTGAGGAGCTGAAAATGGTTTTCCAAGCTCATGCCCGGGTCGAGAGATATGAAGTCTCCGACAAGTTCTTCAGCTGTAAAATGGAGGAGAATAGTTCTGTTAGTGAGCACATACTCAGAATGTCTGGGTTACACAACCGCTTATCCCAGCTGGGAGTTAATCTCCCGGATGGCGCGGTCATTGACAGAATCCTCCAGTCGCTTCCACCAAGCTACAAGAGCTTTGTGATGAACTTCAATATGCAGGGGATGGAAAAGACCATTCCTGAGGTATATTCAATGCTGAAATCAGCGGAAGGGGAGATCAGAAAAGAACATCAAGTGTTGATGGTGAATAAAACCACTAAGTTCAAAAAGGGCAAGGGTAAGAAGAACTTCAAGAAGGACGGCAAGGGAGTTGCCGCGCCCGGTAAGCCAGTTACTGGGAAGAAGTCCAAGAATGGACCCAAGCCTGAAAATGAGTGCTTTTATTGCAAGGGAAGTGGTCACTGGAAGCGGAACTGCCCCAAATACTTAGCGGACAAGAAGGCCGGCAACGCCAAAGGTATATGTGATATACATGTAATTGATGTGTACCTTACCAGTACTCGTAGTAGCTCCTGGGTATTTGATACCGGTGCGGTTGCTCATATTTGTAACTCAAAACAGGAACTACGGAATAAACGGAGACTGGCGAAGGACGAGGTGACGATGCGCGTCGGGAATGGTTCCAAGGTCGATGTGATCGCCGTCGGCACGCTACCTCTGCATCTACCCACGGGATTAGTTTTAAACCTCAATAATTGTTACTTAGTGCCAGCTTTGAGCATGAACATTATATCTGGATCTCGTTTAATTCGAGATGGCTACTCATTTAAATCCGAGAATAATGGTTGTTCTATTTATTTGAGAGATATGTTTTATGGTCATGCCCCGCTGGTCAATGGTTTATTTTTGATGAATCTCGAACGTGATGTTACACATATTCATAGTGTGAATACCAAAAGATGTAAAGTTGACAACGATAGTCCCACATACTTGTGGCACTGCCGCCTTGGTCACATTGGTGTCAAGCGCATGAAGAAGCTCCATGCAGATGGGCTTTTGGAGTCTCTTGATTACGAATCATTTGACACGTGCGAACCATGCCTCATGGGTAAGATGACCAAGACTCCGTTCTCCGGAACAATGGAGCGAGCAACCAACTTATTGGAAATCATACATACCGATGTGTGCGGTCCAATGAGTGTTGAGGCTCGCGGAGGATATCGTTATGTTCTCACTCTCACTGATGACTTAAGTAGATATGGGTATGTCTACCTAATGATACACAAGTCTGAAACCTTTGAAAAGTTCAAGGAATTTCAGAGTGAGGTTGAGAATCAACGTGATAGAAAAATAAAATTCTTACGATCAGATCGTGGTGGAGAATATTTAAGTCACGAGTTTGGTGCACACTTAAGGAGATGTGGAATAGTTTCACAACTCACGCCGCCTGGAACACCTCAGAGAAATGGTGTGTCCGAACGTCGTAATCGCACTCTATTGGATATGGTGCGATCTATGATGTCTCTTACCGATTTACCGCTCTCATTTTGGGGCTATGCTTTAGAGACTGCCGCATTCACTTTAAATAGGGCTCCGTCGAAATCCGTTGAGACGACACCGTATGAATTATGGTTTGGGAAGAAACCTAAGCTGTCGTTTCTAAAAGTTTGGGGATGCGATGCTTATGTCAAGAAACTTCAACCTGAAAAGCTCGAACCCAAGTCGGAGAAATGCGTCTTCATAGGATACCCTAAGGAAACTATTGGGTATACCTTCTACCTCAGATCCGAAGGCAAGATCTTCGTTGCCAAGAACGGGTCCTTTCTAGAGAAGGAGTTTCTCTCAAAAGAATTGAGTGGGAGGAAAGTGGAACTTGATGAGGTGATAGTCACTCCTTCCGAACCGGAAAGTAGCGCAGCGCGGAAAAATGTTCCTGTGGTGCCTACACCAACTGGGGAGGAAGTTAATGATGATGATCATGAAGCTTCGGATCAAGTTACTACTGAACTTCGTAGGTCCACAAGGACACGTTCCGCACCAGAGTGGTACGGCAACCCTGTCCTAGAAATCATGTTGTTAGACAACGGTGAACCTTCGAACTATGAAGAAGCGATGGCGGGCCCGGATTCCGACAAATGGCTAGAAGCCATGAAATCCGAGATAGGATCCATGTATGAAAACGAAGTATGGACTTTGACTGACTTGCCCGATGATCGGCGAGCCATAGAAAACAAATGGATCTTTAAGAAGAAGACGGACGCGGATGGTAATGTGACCATCTACAAAGCTCGACTTGTCGCTAAGGGTTATCGACAAGTTCAAGGGGTTGACTACGATGAGACTTTCTCACCCGTAGCGAAGCTGAAGTCCGTCCGAATCATGTTAGCAATTGCCGCATACTATGATTATGAGATATGGCAGATGGATGTCAAAACGGCATTCCTTAACGGCTTCCTTAAGGAAGAGTTGTATATGATGCAGCCGGAAGGTTTTGTCGATCCTAAGAATGCTAACAAAGTATGCAAGCTCCAGCGCTCAATCTATGGGCTGGTGCAAGCATCTCGGAGTTGGAACATTCGCTTTGATGAGATGATCAAAGCGTTTGGGTTTACACAGACTTATGGAGAAGCCTGTGTTTACAAGAAAGTGAGTGGGAGCTCTGTAGCATTTCTCATATTATATGTGGATGACATACTATTGATGGAAAATGATATAGAATTCTTGGAAAGTATAAAGGCCTATTTGAATAAGTGTTTTTCAATGAAGGACCTTGGAGAAGCTGCTTATATATTAGGCATCAAGATCTATAGAGATAGATCAAGACGCCTCATTGGTCTTTCACAGAGTACATACCTTGACAAGATATTGAAGAAGTTCAATATGGATCAGTCCAAGAAGGGGTTCTTGCCTGTATTGAAAGGTGTGCAATTGAGCACGGCTCAATGCCCGACCACGGCAGAAGATAGAGAAAAGATGAGTGTCATCCCCTATGCCTCGGCCATAGGGTCTATTATGTATGCCATGCTGTGTACCAGACCTGATGTAAACCTTGCCGTAAGTTTGGTAGGAAGGTACCAAAGTAATCCCGGCATGGAACACTGGACAGCGGTCAAGAATATCCTGAAGTACCTGAAGAGGACTAAGGATATTTTTCTCGTTTATGGAGGTGACGAAGAGCTCGTCGTAAAGGGATACGTCGACGCTAGCTTCGACACAGATCTGGATGACTCGAAGTCACAAACCGGATACGTGTATATTTTGAATGGAGGAGCAGTAAGCTGGTGCAGTTGCAAGCAAAGCGTCGTGGCGGGATCTACATGTGAAGCGGAGTACATGGCAGCCTCGGAGGCAGCGCAGGAAGCAGTCTGGATGAAGAAGTTCATTACCGACCTAGGGGTGATTCCCAATGCGTCGGGCCTGATGACTCTCTTCTGTGACAACACTGGAGCTATTGCCCTTGCCAAGGAGCCCAGGTTTCACAGGAAGACCAGGCATATCAAGCGTCGCTTCAACTCCATTCGTGAAAGTGTTCAAAATGGAGACATAGATATTTGTAAAGTACATATGGACCTGAATGTAGCAGATCCGTTGACTAAACCTCTCCCTAGAGCAAAACATGATCAACACCAGGACGCAATGGGTGTTCGATTCATCACAATGTAACTAGATTATTGACTCTAGTGCAAGTGGGAGACTGTTGGAAATATGCCCTAGAGGCAATAATAAATGGTTATTATTATATTTCTTTGTTCATGGTAATTGTCTATTGTTCATGCTATAATTGTATTGTCCGGATATCGTAATGCATGTGTGAATACATAGACCACAACGTGTCCCTAGTAAGCCTCTAGTTGACTAGCTCGTTGATCAACAGATAGTCATGGTTTCCTGACTATGGACATTGGATGTCATTGATAACGGGATCACATCATTAGGAGAATGATGTGATGGACAAGACCCAATCCTAAGCATAGCATAAAAGATCGTGTAGTTTCGTTTGCTAGAGCTTTTCCAATGTCAAGTATCTTTTCCTTAGACCATGAGATCGTGCAACTCCCGGATACCGTAGGAGTGCTTTGGGTGTGCCAAACGTCACAACGTAACTGGGTGACTATAAAGGTGCACTACGGGTATCTCCGAAAGTGTCTGTTGGGTTGGCACGGATCGAGACTGGGATTTGTCACTCCGTGTGACGGAGAGGTATCTCTGGGCCCACTCGGTAATGCATCATCATAATGAGCTCTATGTGACTAAGGCGTTAGTCACGGGATCATGCATTGCGGTACGAGTAAAGAGACTTGCCGGAAACGAGATTGAACAAGGTATTGGGATACCGACGATCGAATCTCGGGCAAGTAACATACCGATTGACAAAGGGAATTGCATATGGGATTGATTGAATCCTCGACATCGTGGTTCATCCGATGGGATCATCATGGAACATGTGGGAGCCAACATGGGTATCCAGATCCCGCTGTTGGTTATTGACCGAAGAGGCGTCTCGGTCATGTCTGCATGTCTCCCGAACCCGTAGGGTCTACACACTTAAGGTTCGGTGACGCTAGGGTTGTAGAGATATGAATATGCGGAAACCCGAAAGTTGTTCGGAGTCCCGGATGAGATCCCGGACGTCACGAGGAGTTCCGGAATGGTACGGAGGTGAAGAATTATATATAGGAAGTCATGTTTCGGCCACCGGGAAAGTTTCGGGGGTTATCGGTATTGTACCGGGACCACCGAAAGGGTCCCGGGGGTCCACCGGGTGGGGCCACCTATCCCGGAGGGCCCCGTGGGCTGAAGTGGGAAGGGAACCAGCCCCTAGTGGGCTGGGCGCCCCCCCATGGGCCTCCCCCCTGCGCCTAGGGTTGGAAACCCTAGGGTGGGGGGCGCCCCACTTGCCTTGGGGGGCAAGGCACCCCCCTGGCCGCCGCCCCCCCACCAGATGGGTTCTGGCCGGCGCCCCCCTCCCAGGGGGCCTATATAAAGGGGGGGAGGGAGGGCAGTAGTATTACAACCTTGGGCGCCTCCCTCTCCCCCTGCTACACCTCTCCCTCTCGCAGAAGCTCGGCGAAGCCCTGCCGAGACCCGCTACATCCACCACCACGCCGTCGTGCTGCTGGATCTTCATCAACCTCTCCTTGCCCCTTGCTGGATCAAGAAGGAGGAGACGTCGCTGCACCGTACGTGTGTTGAACGCGGAGGTGCCGTCCGTGCGGCACTCGGTCATCGGTGATTTGAATCACGGCGAGTACGACTCCGTCATCCACGTTCATTGGAACGCTTCCGCTCGCGATCTACAAGGGTATGTAGATGCACTCCTTTTCCCTTGTTGCTAGTATACTCCATAGATGCATCTTGGTGAGCGTAGGAAAGTTTTAAAATTATGCTACGATTCCCAACAATTGCATGCGGACATGAAGAAGATGGCAAGTTTTACTTCCGTTTGCTCAACTTGTTGATTCATTCATTCAATCAATGTTGGTCTACACATTATATGTAGCCCGCACGCGCCGCCGTGGTGTACCACAGGTCAGAGGGACGGCCATTTACGTGCACACACTGTTGGATGAAGCTGCAGGGGAAGTATGTGTGTGAGGATATGATCCGTTCATGAAAAACTTGTTGGACATCCGAGATCTAGTCAAATTTGAGACCTTGTTGTAATAGACTTAATTTGGATGCTACGTGTGGATGATTTGTGCTATTTTCTATCCAAACTTTAATATCGACTGGTTTGAATGAATTTCGTCTACTATGTTAAAATGTAGTTTGAAATGTATGCGGCTAGCGTTGGATGTCTGGCTCCCGCATCCGTGTCCACATCCCACCCTATCCGCGGATGGATGCGGGAAGTTTTTTGGGTTGCCGTTCGAGATGCCCTCAGGTCTCGGTCTCAGACTCTCGGGTCATTTATTTTTTCACGCGTGGGGGTGCGGGGTGTATATTAGTACAAATACAAATCCACTTCATATTTTTATGTCTAACTTTAATATTTAATTTACCAATAAAATATTAGCCATATGCCATAAAAAGTATGTCATTGGATGCACATTTTTTAAACCCACTCATATATTAATTAATTTAAAACGTTCGTACAATCATCTGTTACAACTTTAGCCACACAGGACGGAACACTATTAAGAAGCACGTCATGAGATCTATTATCAGAACTGAACTTCACAATCTCGTGTGCCACCCTATTGGCCCTACTGTTAATCTTGGATATCTTGCAATTTATCATCATCCTGAAAATACTCAATGCTTCCATCTTTAGATCAACTAGAGGAGACCTGTCTAGAAGATCATTTTCAAGAAAAGATGCCACAAAAGAACAATCGATTTCTAAAATGATGGATTTGTGGAGAATAATACCAATGTATGGCCCCGCAAAGGTCGCTTCAAGTTTCCTTTCATCCACACTATTGCACACTCCAATATAATCCCATGACGAAATGATAACTTCTCCAATATGGTTCCTGGCCACCACATCCACACTCGTAACACTCATGGCCTCCACATAACTTGCGTCAACATTAATCTTAATGAACTCCGTAGCAAGAGGCTGCCAAGTCACAAAATTCTATTGCACATCATTAGTAAAATTTAAACCATCCACCATTGGATGCACATCTCAAAGAACTTTTCGGTAATAGTTTATGTTTTGTGACATATAATCCTTGTTTTGTTGACACGAAAACGAAGTTGCCTTGTATACAAAAATGGAGGAAGTACTAGTTTATGATACTTCCCACTATAACCTGCCTCACTCACTCCCCTTTATCTATGCCATTTAGGTTACAATCTTTTTTCTTTTCTTTTTTGAATTGCCATCGGGATGGAAAGGCCCCCCATCTATATATTTCATTAGAAAAAGATTAATCCAGTTTATAAGGAATAGCAAATCTAGAACAGGCCAAAAAACACACAAACAACAAAACAAAAACAACAACAACAACAACAACAACAACAACAACAACAACAACAACAACAACAACAACAATACATAATAAGAGAGAAATAGGTGCCCATGACACGACATAGCCCAACAATCATTTTATTCCGGTTAAAAATTTAACTGAAGAGGTGAACCAACCTGTGGTTGGATGGTTAGGTGGACAGTGGTATCCCCAACTCACCAGGGTTCAAGTCGGCGACGCACGTTCAGTGGAAGGAGATGTTCCGTCGACTACGAGGCGCTTATGGTGACTTCATAAAATCTCAAAATGATATGTCGGCTCAGTCTCTCGAAGGTGCTCATAGAGGTAGTGTACGCATGTGTGTGTTCATAGGGGTAAGTGTATGCACGTGTATATGAGCGCTTCCGTCTGTACTATGTTAAAAACCCTTAATTGAAGCTTTGGAAAGTAAATATTTTGAAAAGAAAAAAAGAATCATTACATTACATTCAAGCTAAATTGTAAAAAACCACTCACAATTCACAAAACCCATTTCCAGGAGAGACCCACACAAGATGCATATGATTCAGAAAACCAGCGCAAACCGATGGACACCACACGTCTACATCCGAGCGACACAGCCGTGACGCCTGCCGACAAAGCCTCTGATGGCCTCGATGAGCTCCGCGATGTGGGCCGCCGTCTCCTCGTCGGCCGGCTCGGGGGCGCCCTGGTTTAGGTAGAACATGTGGCCCACACCGGGGCTCAGCGCCACCTCCACATCCTTCCCAGCGCGTCGCATGACGTTGCAATACTCAACCTGCCGGTCACGCATCGTGTCCAAGGTCGCGACACTCACCAGAAGCGGCGGCATGGCCAGAACTGCCGCCGCCGCGTCGTCCCGGACGGGCCAAATGTAGGGGTGGTCTCGGGTGGCGCCTTTGGGGAGTGCCAGCGCCAGGAGCCTGTCCGCCAGCTTGTAGTCCACGTACGGGTCCAGTTGCACGTCGGCCGACTCGGACCGGCTTGGAGTGGACCGGGAGAAACCCGGGTTTAGCAGAATGGCTCCGGCGAGCCGGACCGAGCCCCAGTAGCCCGGCTCCGCCGAGTTGAACCCGGCGGCAACATGGTGCACCAGGTTGGCTCCATTGCTATCACCTATCAGGAACACGCGTGAAAAGTCGGCCACCGCCTTGAGCTTGCCCACCGGGTCGGACGTCGGCTCTAGGACCGGTTCAGCTAGCAGCCCGGGCTGAGCGAGCGACCTCAGCCAGTCAATGGCGGCAAAGCCGGCGGCTAGGGCCGCTGGGAGCGGGTGCTCCGGAGCAAGGGGGAGGGTTATGGACACGATACCGGCGATGGGGATGGAGGCGGCGAGACGGGCGTAGAAGCAATGGTACAGCGACCAGGTAGGGTCGGTCAGACAGAACACGCCGGCGTGGAAGTGGAGGAGGACCGGAAGACGGCGACCAGCCAAAGGAGCCGCCTCCGGGAGGTAGAGACGGAGAGGCGGGTTGGCCCGGATGTCGTGCACCGTTACACCGTTGCGCGGCACATCGTACGGCGCAATGATGGTTGCTAGTTGGCTTGCCTCCGGGGGAGGTGGAGACCGCTCGACGGTGCCGTCGTCGTAGACCTTGATCCAACCCCCGATGTCCTCCACTAGTTTCTTGCAGCAGGCAGTGTCTGCCATTCTCTAGTGAATTTTGGTACGTGTGCGTGTAGTTTCTTGCAGCAGGCAGTGTCGCTTGATGGGATGATAACCACTGCTTACGAAGCCTTATATAGAGTTTCCAAGGGTTAGTTAGTTAGCTAAATAATAAATAAATAATGTTCTTGCTGGGGGCGAGGGGTATTCCTTTTATTGTACTCTAGTTTAGTTGTGTCTTGTCATTGTTGACATTACTCTTTCTTGTCTCTATGTTAAGTAAAATAACATCCTGGTTCTGACAAAATACTTTTGGTTGCTGCCGTCCGTGCTGAAATTAATTTCCAAGGTTGATTTATTAAGATGTGAGAAATGTCAGATACAAGGGATTGGTGCACACGATTGACTAGCATAATCTGGTAGTGTTGCTCCTTCCACGTTCTCCATAGAGTAATTATACACGCTACATTACACATTCATCCAGAAGGTATATTCCATTCCATCATATTTTCATTAGCGAAGTCTATACTTTGTCCTTTTAGCTACATTTTCTTCTTCTGAATTGGTAGTGTAATGATAGCTATATCGAGCCGGTATATGACAGTATTCATTTAACTGTTTTCGAACATAAGTTTTTCTTTGTGAAAAGGTGAAGAATCGGGCTTCTGTGTCGGCTGATGCACACAATCATCTTTATTTTGAAGTTTGATACCATTCTTACAGTGCATGCTGGAGTCCCGCCTAGGCTGCGACGGACGCGGACGGTGGCCTCGGCTCTCGAGGGGAATGCATGGGCAAGAGATCTAGGACCTGATCTACAAATTGACACCATAAGGGAGTACCTCAGCCTCTGGACGAGAATCAGTGAGATCACGTTACAGGAGGACATGCCGGATGTGTTCAGATGGTCCTGGGAGCGAGGCGGTGAGTTCTCAGTCCGATCGGCATATGCACCGAAATTTGCGGGCTGGACGATCGTGCCCACGGCGGACTTCTCGTGGAAATCAAGGGCTCCGTTGCAGTGCCGTTTTTTCTCGTGGCTTGCTCTCTGCAATAGGTGCCGGACGTCAGATAGGCTTGCTCGACGAGGACTCCCGCATCATGACTCATGTCCTTTTTGCAACCAGGAGGAGGAGACTATAAACCACCTTTTGCTCACCTGCGTGTTCTCTAGAGAGGTGTGGCTACATATTTGCATTGCCCTGGACTTCCCGGCATGGGCGCCGTGCCTGACTGACACGCTACCAATTTGGTGCCAAAGTAGAGAGAAGCAGGGCCTAAGTATGAGAACCACCAGGGCAATTATCCTACTTGGCCTCTGGGAGCTCTGGAAGCATAGAAACGCGGTGGTTTTTGATGGTGTAACTCCGGAGATTGCGGTTTATCTGTCGTGTGGTGTGCGAAGGGCAGGCCTGGTGGAGCGCAGGGCTTATCAAAGGTAGTGTCGAGGATTTCTTCCGTAGGTTGAGTACGTGGAGCAGTCGTGAGTAGTCTCCTGTAGGAGTGTGAGTGACCGAGAAGGGTCATTAGTTGTGGAGGTGTTGCGTTTGCATGCAATTTGTAATTGTAACACCCGTGGAGGGTTCTTTATGCCCTTTCTCCTGCTTTTATATAGATGATACGCATGCTATGCATATTCCAGACAAAAAAGATACCATTCTTACAAAATAGTCAGAAAAAATCCAGGGCACAACAAAACACAAAATAAGAATACATGACACAACATTTAACTCTTCCCAAACAAAATGTGTGGCGCAACATTCATCATGCATTTACTTAATCTTTTTCGATAAACGGTGTATTTTAATGACTTGGTGTAGTAGTGACGTAGCGATACAATCAACATGAGTACATACCCGGCCAGAAAATGGCAAAGGGCGAGGACATTGGGACTGTTCATGTCGCTCGGAAATTTATGGTGACTGGAACTTCTTCTTTTCCTATCCTGGTAACGACGTTGATCCAACGACGCTGATCCTATAATTTCTACATGATTTTTCACAACAGAAATATTCAGCCATTCTATAATTTCACATGGTATTAGAGCGGTTTGTCCAACGACGTCGATCCTAGGACCTTTCACCACTTGTGCAGCGCGCCGCCTCTAAGGAAATTAATCTCCTCTTCCAGGGGTGCGGCACCCGATCATCAAAGATGAGATCGGTTCATTTAGATTAGTTTAGATCAATATCTTGATTTTTTTTCCCCGAAATTTCTTCTTTAGCCAAATAAAATCCGGCGATCTCCAACCCGGCAGCCGGAGGGCGATGGAATGGCGCCATGGGCGCTAGCTCCTTCCTCTGCAGCACGCGGGTGACACCGGCATCAACCTACGATTCTAGGTCCGGGCGCATCACCGAGCTACTCGACATCAACATCCGTCGGCTGCCGGGTGCAGCGATGATCCCGTCGGAAGCGCGCATGGACGGGCGAGGAAGATCAGATCTGCATATGCAAGCATCACCGATCCACGCGCTGGCCGCTGGCCCCGCCATGGAGCAGTACGACGATCACCATCACGACTTCAGGGGCGCCATGGCACCCATGGAGCAGTACAACGTATGGCCAGCAGCCCATCACCACATGCACGAGCGGATGCGCATGCATCAACACCAGCTGATCTAAATCAAGCCCGTCCGGCCTTCATCGACCTGCGTGAGCGCGTCTGTGCCACAGCCAGCCACGATCCGATCGAACCGTCGACGAGCCAGCCGCAAGCAACTCCGAGCACACGTCAGCACCGGACTGCAGTGAGAGGCTACGTTGCACGACGCGTCGTTCTCGGATTACGGGAGGGTACTTCACCGGCATCATCAGCCACCGGCGCACCGACTACACCGTCTCCCACGCAATATTCGAGCCATGTCCACGAGCCGCTACAGCGAACATTACGTCTACACTGCAACGAGCGATCTGCACCGACCCGTACCGATTCCGCGACCCACTACTTCACCAAGCGGACATCGACATCGGCCCATCGCATCAACATCGACTTCTTGGGCAAGATACGGCATCGACACTTCTTCGCCGCGAGGGACATGTTCAAGCGACGCATCATCGTCGACACGGCGTTACAATGCCAAGGCCGACATTTCATCAAGGACTTCATCAGCGTGGTCTTCATCACCAACCTTGTCAACACACCATTGCCACCTCGCTCATAAAATGGACACCTAGCGTTCTCTAACCGAATTTTTTGTAAGATGCGACCTTGACGACGCTAATGACCGCGTCACGACGGCGACATCGACCGCGTCATCCACGACGACACAACTGCACCGGCACATCGTCACCACAGTGACGACCCTGCACGGCCACACGGTTCTGGCAAAACCGATGTGTGCTCGATGGGTTTCCTCCGGTCCTGGCAAAACCGGCGGACTCGTCGCTGACGGCACCCTCTGACATCCACAAGGAGCATCATCCACGACTGCAGCTCCATCATCTGTACATAATGCATTTTTTTTGCTCCTCTGGCTTTGTGTGGCCTCATCATCCACGACGACGCACCATCGACCACGGCTACATCACCATGATCGACTACCTCGACATCGACATTAATGGCTTGGTCTACAGCGACTCATCGGTAACAACTCCAGTCAACAGCGTCCGCGTCATCACTAGCGTCCACGCCACTCCCGTTATGAATGCGGTAGGGAATAGAGGAGAGACAGGGAAAGCACCAGAAGGGGACACAGTCACCGCACTAAGTGTTGACCCATCAGAGACACAATTGATGATGGCGCAGCGGAGAAGACGATAGAAGCACAAGACTTCAAATTCAGTCACAATCGTCCGCTTCACTCCCGCTACGACTGAGGGGAATGTTAGAAGTATAGTGTGTTTAAGATAGAGATAGAATATGTTTAAATCATGTACAACTTGCCCTCTACTCCAAGTCTCCCTCCCTCACATGTACTCCTATATATACCTGTACAAGTATCAGATCAATACAATATACTACAACAAAAATATTCAGCCATCCTATAATTTCCATAGGCTCCATCAAAACGGGTCCTGATCCTGAATGTGTTCTGGAAGTGAGACAAGAAGCTCAAGTTCAGTCATACTGCTTCGCTTCACAGGAGATGGACGTTCCAGATCGCTTTGTCCATTTGTTATTGTAACGATTACTGTTCCATTTCACTCGCTTGCCGGTAAAACCAACCGCCTACTCTCAAAGTTAGTACTCCCTCTGTTTTTTTAGTTTGCATATAAGATTTGGTCAAAGTCAAATCTTATAAAATTTGACTAGCTTTGTAGGAAAAGATATCAACATCCACACTATGAAATCAATAATGATGCATGATGAAATTAATTTTCATAACATATAACTTTAGTATTGTAGATGTTAATATTTTTTCTATAATGTTAGTCAAACTTTACAAAGTTCGACTTTGACCAAATCTTATATGCGGACTAAAAAGAAACGGAGAGAGTATAAAGTTGGGTCATCTATTTTGGAACGGAGGGAGTAGTATCTTATTATTCTCCAAGTTTGCCAAGAGGCTACAAACATATACTGTACACCATAGTTCCCTATAAATCCGGATCCAAGCCTTAATTTCCCGTTTGATCTCTCAATTCATCCGATCGTTAGGCTATAGATCCACTCGGGCCTGGCACCATGGTCGCCGTAGCCGAGACCCTGTTGTCCGCCCCGCCTAGCACTGCCGCCTGCATCACAGTCAGCGGAGCTGTAACCTCCAGGCGATGCTTCATTCACAGCAGCCGCCGGGAGAGACTTCGTTGGTGGTTTGTCGGGGGCGGGGCGAGATATCTCCGATCCGGTTTATCCGGGCCGGATCGGGAGGTTCCTTTTTTGCCAACCCCCTTTTGGATCCTTCTGAATCAGCAGGCGACGTAAAACTGTTGATCCTGCTATCAAAACCCAAAACCAGATTTGCTACATCTCACCTGATCACCCTACGCGATCACATGTGCGCCCTAGATTCAAGCATTGCTTCACGATGCCATGCCATGCAAGGCGCTCCCACGCTTTTAGCGCGGCGGAGGAAAGGGCCGCGACGGAGAAGTTGCCATGCGACGACGACGACTAACACACATGTAGTACCACTTTGGATCAAATGCAACCCAAAACCAGATTTTATTTCTATATAGACACCAAAAACCAACCAAACAATACACTAACTTTGAGGGTGATCATCATCCTTGTCAGGTGGACCACACGAATTCAGCAGCAGCGAGACCCCGATCGAAGAAAGAAAAAGGGAAGAATGCCAAGGCGGCCTACGAGACCGAGTGCCTGGTGTTCCGTGAATGCGTGGACTTGGTCTCAGCCTCGAGGTTGACGGAGCCGGGGCTCTCCGACGTGTCGGAGCCGGCGCTGTTCTCACCGCTGCTCGCCTTGCCGGACCACAGCTTGCTCAGCATCTTCCTCGGCATCTGCAGCGGCCCCTTGGCAGTCGCCTTGCCGCCGTTCCCTCCGCTCTTGTTGTTGCCCAGGCCGCTCATGGACCGGAACGAGCTGGTGTCGCCGGACGCCGGCGCCCCGCCGCCCCACTGGTCGTCCTCGGTCGTCGTCGCCGTCGTGGCAGCCGACCTGGAGCTGCCATACGAGTTGCCGTTCTCTCTGGGGAGTAGAGAGCGCAGGGCAGGGGACGGGTGGTGATCAGACGCTGCCGCCTCGGCAGAGGCCGATGCTCGGAGCTGCTCGAAGAAGAGGACCTGCACGACCAGGCGCAGGGGGAGGCGCTCGTTCTGCACGGCGTGCGAGCTCGCCTCGGCGGTCAGCTTCTTGCAGTCCATGAGCCCGCACAGCCTCTTCTTCTCGCTCTTGGTCATGCTCGGATGCTCCTGCACATGACACATTATTTCAGTTCAAAGTTCTGATTGAGCTCCAACAAACAAACACATGAACATGAACATGATCCAATCATATAAGTAGTCCGTAAATGGGCAAGTATGTAGGTACGTACCTTGAGATACATGTCAATGGCGCGGTAGAGCCCATCGTGGGTGGGCCGAGCGGCGAGGGGCGCCATTTCAGTGATGGCGATGAACTTTTGAAGAGGGAGGTTGGGGTCTTTGGCGATCTCGGCCAGATACCCGTCGACCAGCCTCACCAAAGCGAGCTCCGACTCGCCGCCGCAGACCGAAGAGGCCGGGTAGCTCTCACCGTCCTCCAATGCTTCTTCATCGCCGTTGCACTGCACCATGAACTCCTCCAGTATCGACGACACCAGGTCAACATTGTACAGAGCGTTCTCGTCGGAGCTCGCCGGTATCAGAAGATCAGAGACCGAAGCTCTGTCCAGCTGCGAGCCGATCCTCTTTACCAGGTCGCCGCGCAAGGCCTCGTCTGACCCCAGCAAGCACGCCGCTCTCACCAGCTTGAGCAGGAAGCCGCAGGAGACCGAGGCTCTCTCAGGTGGCAGCAGAGAAATGATGGTCTCGAGAGCCGCACGGTGCCGTGTGCAGTCAAGCCCGTTGCTCGCAGCACTGTCCAAGGTGCCGAACAGCCTTCGGTACGCGTAGGCTCGCAGCGCCTCTCCCACCACCTCGCCGGCGGTCCTCCCCTTGGCCTTGATGGCCAGGATCACCTTCTTGTACAAGCCCATCTCGAGGTCGCAGATGTCCTCCACCCACCAATCTCTGGGCACCGTCAGCTGCTTCCTCACACCGTTCCAGTGCGAGTCGGGGTCGCTCTCGGACGGCAGCTTCTTCCGGTTGTAGGTGTACGACCAGTTGACCTCCGACGGGTCGATGGAAGCCTTGGCCGCAATGGAATCCACGCAGTGGTTGATCACCTTCAGGTTCTCTGACCAGGGAAGGAGTGACTTTGTTGTTTGCAGCACGATGATGGAGTCCTTCCAGGTGCGGAATATGCTTGAGGAGAGGAACACATCAATCTTGTAGATGAGGTTCCCTTTGTCGATAGTCTCGAACATTTCGAGAAACTCGGCCGCGCAGCGGGCTGCGAGGACGTTGTACGCGTTCAGCGTGACGGTCATGCCATAGCAGAACTTTGCACAGATTTCAAATGCTGAAGGTCCACCGGGGATGTCAGAAATGTCTACTTCATCATTGCCTTCCTCGTCTGTGGAAGCAACCAACGTTTGCAAGCGGGAACTCTTGGACAAAAGTGGGAACTGCACGCAATTTGAACAATAATGTCAGTACTATTTAACCAAGGACAAAATTGCAATGGATATGGATCAGCTGTCACTAACTCTACTGGATTATATGTCAAAAACTCATGCGAAAAGCTTTAACTTCAACCAATGTAAGGGGTCATAAAACAGTATATGCTAAAAATGATATCACATATACTCCATCTCCCTCTAATTGACATATAAAAATGTATAATCAAAAGGACTTGAAAGTGCACATTTGAAGCAAAAATAGTGTGACGGGACATTTGAACGCTTGATCAAAAAGAAAAGTGAAATTGTACCTTGTGAAGATAAAACTTGACATCTCCAACAGTGATAACAATATCCGTCGCCAGTTCAGTTGCCACAAACCTACAAAAGACATTCCAACATTACCATCATATAAATGTAGTGCAAACTGAGACACGACATGACATGGAAGTGTACAGCATACAAGACGAACATATAATGTTGTAAAAAGATTAAAAATTTATTGATGAAGTTAGAATAAATATGCTCAGTATTTAAAGTGTTTGCATGTATATTTGTAATGAAACCTTTGACATCATCATAGGCAAACATCATTCGTATATTTTCAAAACATGAGCATCTTGAAGATTTTCTGATACTGAAGTGTGTCAATGATTTGTCAAATTGAGTATCCAGTAACTTTAAGACAAATAGATATGTTGCGCGATGAAGTCTCATGCAAATCTACATCATAAATAGTAATGGAGTTAATAATAATGAGAATGAATGATAAACTAATTCATAGGTTGTCTTAGGACCATGTTGGTTCAGAGAACTGGGACCACAATAATTGCGAGGAAAAATGATCACACACGGCGGAGGAAAAAAACACGTGTTTGGAGAAAAGAATGAGACATAAAGCAAAGATCCCTAGAATCTGATCTATAACATGAAATGACATAACAAATTCATCCACCCGCTGAGAGTAAGAAAAGGAATGACAGAGTGATAGCATAAATAAAGTACCAAGGGCAAAGATATAAAGTGAAGAAAGCAAATTCATGAAAGGTAGCCATGTGTATATGACAGGTATAACTAATCAGACTACTAAGTGGTCCAAGGAAAATGATCTGACAACAAATGGAACTTCATTTTCAAAATGGACCACGCCACCACCAACCCATGAACACTGAACATGCTAGAAGAAATAGATATGAGGAAATTGGCACATGCTCTGAATCTGAAGTATACAGAAAACTTAAGAAGACATGCCATTGGCAAAGAATCAGAGAAGATGTATCTGTAAAGGAGATCAATTGTATCGAGAGCCTTTTGAGCGCGATCATGAAAAGCCACTGCTTAACACAAACAGCACTCCCTTTCACACATAACTTTTTGGTCCAATCATTGTCAAATGAACAATAATAATAGTACACACTTCACTGCAAATGTTTTTTTGAACTGCAAATAATAATAGAAACTTCAAGAGTTACTATCTTGCAGTAGATGATTTTGAAGTTCACTAACAAGGTAACAATCACAACTCAGCATAGATTACAGAAAAAAAACATGAAGTTAAGTTGGTTTCTGTCGCGTTAAAACTTTTAATTAGATAGTAGTTTTTGGTATCTTTGTCCCAAGGTCTGTAGTTTTTGTTTTGAATCATACACTTTTTTAGAACATGTACCTGTTATGTTTGTATTTAATAATATTAATAATAGAAAACAGGGCTATCTCAAATTAACTCATGTACACGTAGAAGAGAAGTAGATCCCTGCTACCTTTGGCCAAATAGAGAACTAAGGATGGCAGTAAAGGTTAATCAGGAATATGGACGTACAGCCACTTTTATGTACACAAACGGATCAACTACAACTCATGGACTACAGACTGAAAATAGAAGCTAGACCACAAGTGATCAAATCAGTAGAAAAAATAAAAAACCAGATTGAGAACTGAAACAATATGCATTAGTTCACCTGATATTCCCCTCTGTCTGAAAGACATCTGGCTTTGCTCCAAGCTTCATATACTTCATCTTCACACAACTGAGAGTCACCTGAATCCCCTCTCTGTTTTCTCCTTGTCTCCAATCCAATCACCACAGATCAGAACCAAGAAGCACCAAGTGACAAGATCCCTAAGCTATAAAGCTGTAAAGATCTAGGTCTTGGTGTTCCCCTTGCTCATGGCATTGCCAAGGCCAAAGAAACCAATTAAGTAGGATATCTCTCCCTCTAGATTGGCAAACTATTTCAACAAATCTTGTGGAGCTCTGGGTCCAAGAAAGCACAATGCCAGGAATCCAAGAACTCCTCCAAAGCTGGATCACACAAGCAGCACCTGCAAAGCAGCACGGGGCAGCACCTTGGGGTGAGGGGACAGCGGGAATAATTGGTGAGGCAAGGAGGGATGGGGTGTAGGGAGACCATGGGAACAAGCGCTAGTGAGGCTGGAATCTTATCAGGTTGCAGTGGAGAAACCCACATGAATGGGCACCGGAAAAATAAAACCAAAGTTGGACTTTTTAAAGGAATTTGCACATGAAGGCAGTCAATCGGAGAATAAATAAAGAAGCGCAGAACGGTCCTGTGCAAACCGTTGCTTTTGCTGTACCAAAAAATAAGATGGGGAGAAACAGAAAACACACACACACACTGTAAATTCAAGAAAATGGCGAGAATATGAACTGCATATAGAGCTGAAAATATACAACAACTGCACGATAAAGCTGGATTTTGTTTGAAGCAAAGGCTGAATACACTGGGAAAGTTAGAGAGGCGCACAAAATCATCAATGCAAGATTCACATTCCAAGAGGAAAACTGCATACAGAAACGGGAGCGAAGGGGATCAAAATGGAGGAGATTACCTTTGGCCAGGGATATCAACAACTCCGCCGAATTTCCTGGGGGAGAGCCGCAAGAACCGCTCCAGGGGAGGCAGAGCGGAAGCGCCCAAGATCGCACAAGCGCACGGACGGAAACGGGAAGAGCAGTCAATCAAGCAGACATCTGTGTGATTCAGGTTCTGTGTGTGTTCCCGGGACAAGACTCGCTTTGCGACTACTCCAAAGCAAGGAGTAATGGAGTTAGTTTAGCTTTAAAAGCTAGTGGCGGTGGGGGGTGGCAAATGGCATTGGGTGGGGCCGGAGAATGGACTGTTCTGCCCCCAGAGATCACTGCTCCCTCGTCTCCGCCGCATGCTGGGGAAAACAATTTTCTTTACTTTAGTTTTGAGTAAAATTAATTATGCTTTTACATTTTTTTAATAAAGGACAACAATTTTTATTACTAACTTAAAATGTAGCATAAGGTGATACCTACTCCCTCCGTTCCAAAATAGATGACCCAACTTTGTATTACAAAATTATGCCCTACTTACACATAGCCACGGGGAAGTGTTGTCAGGTTCCGTCTGGAAACGGTGGAGATTGTTTGATGTAGGTTTTCGACCTCGTCCGCTGCTGGGGTAACAGGATGGGGTACTTATCCCTGGCGGTTGTCTTGGGGTGGGTGCCCTACAACTAAAAGGACGCCATCAGTGCTGGTCGGGCGTTGCCTAGACTCACTGCTATTCTCCTGGAGCTCGACGGTGTTGCGGAGTATCCTTCTAAGACTTGCAATGATCTTCGGGTCTCCTGGCTTATCGTGTAGCCTGTCATCCAGCACCGTGGTGGCTTGGAGGCTACGGGCTGGTCTTGGAGTAGGGTGGTGTCCACGGGCTCATCGAAACCTATGCCCACCTCGTGACCTCGGGCTGCGAGGGCATTAGTGGTCGCCCTTGGCTAGCGAAGAGCTCGGCGTCGCCTCTCGTTGTTCATCTTTTCTTGCCACCGTGTCTGCTGCGGGGCAACCGCCATCGTGTTTTTCTGGAACTGTAGTTGGGCGACTAGGGTAGCCTGCCGGAAGGCTTCCATTATCTATGTGATGGGGTCGCTCCTTGGTATGAGAGTGTTGAACAATTGCAGTGCCTCTTCAGTGATGAGGGGCTGCATCATCTGGTCCTAGCGAGGCTAGAAATTCTAATCCCATGGGTTGTGAAGCTCGCCGCACCGGCGCCTAGGATGTTAAATCTGCTTGGGAAGTGACCGGCTGGGGGTGGGGCCGGAGGTGCTGATGGAGCGATGGCCACCGGGTCTGAGGCTGGGAGTGTAAGGTTGGAAGCCCCACATATGTTGTCATGGCTCCGCTAGCGCTGGGTTCGATTGGATCCTTTGGTGCTGAAGAACTTTCAGCAGGTACCGTCATCATGACCTTCCTCGCCATCCGACGTTAAGGCCGGTTGGCTGTTCCCGGCTTCTCAAGTGGGGGTGGGGAGCTCTTTGTCAATTTTTGTGTTTGTGATGGAGATGACGCTGGCCTCGTTGTCCTCCGATCTAAGGGAGAAAAGAGGATAGCCTAGCTGATACCGCAATTGGAGATGTACCCGTCTATGATGCGGTCTTCTGGTATATGGTTGATGAATCAATTGTCGCACACCATGGCGACCAGGTGCGACGTCACGGCGGGCTAAAGAGTCAGTGTGAAGTCGATGCAGCCATCTGACCTTAAGGCCAAGGCTCGAGCCTCAAGTACGGGATGTGTTGGTGCAGGATCGCGCCCTCCGAGTCGGTAGTCGATAGTGAGGACACTGTAGGCCCCGACAAGACGGGTCGGGCGTCCATGTTGAAGCTGGTACGGTCGTGTAGACGCGCCTTCATCTCACACTAGTACGAGGCCCCAACGTTCTATGGACGAAGTAGCCCCCTAAGTCGAAGGTCGATGGAAATGGTTTCATGAACCCTGGTGAGACCACTAATGTGATCTGTTGGAGGGGCAGAGCGCACACGCGGAGTCGCGGTAGTGGTTGATGATGAAAGCCAGAGCACCGAAGAAGATGGTGTGGGTGTGGGAGGTTGGTGGGTTGATGTCGACCAGGCCAGCCCTGCCCATGCCGAAGGTGATGAGGCTTTCTTCGGGCGGAAGACCACCGAAAATGTGAGGAGATCCGTGATACGTCTCCAACGTATCTATAATTTTTGATTGTTCCATGCTATTATAGTATCAATCTCAATGTTTTATATACATTTACAAGCAACTTTATATCATTTTTTGGGACTGACCTACTAACTTAGTGCCCAATGCCAGTTGCCGTTTTTTGCTTGTTTTTTACTTTGTAAAATATCAATACCAAACGAAGTCCAAATTCCACGAAACTTTTTGGAGATTTTTTCTGGCAATAAGAGACCCTGCAAGCTTCGGGAAGGAACAAGAAGATGAAGGATTGGCCCACTAGGCACCAGGGCGCGCCCTGGTACCTAGTGGGGCCCACATGCCTCCGTTTGACCTAGCTTCGCCTCTATAAATTTTCTATTATCGTGAAACCAACAGGGAAGTCCACGAAATGCTTTTTCCACTGCCGCAAGTTCCATAACCACGAGATTCCATCTGGAGGCCTTTTCCGGCACTCTGCCGGAGGGGGATTCGATCATGGAGGGGGCTCTTCATCATCCTTGCTTCTCTCCGATGATGCGTGAGTAGTTTACCACGGGCCTATGGGTCCATAGTTAGTAGCTAGATGTCTTCTCTCTTTTTTATCTTCAATACAGTGTTCTCCCCAGTTTTCTTGGAGATCTATTTGATGTAATGACTTTTTGCAGTGTGTTTGTTGGGATCCGACGAATTGTGAGTTTATGATCAGATCTATCCATGAATATTATTTGAGTTTTCTCTGGACTCTTTTATGCACGATTGTTTAGCCTCGTATTTCTTCTCCGGTTTATTGGTTTGGTTTGGCCAACTAGATTGATTTGTCTTGCCATGGGAAGAGGTGCTTTGTGATGGGTTCGATCTTGCAGTGCTCAATCCTAGTGATAGAAAGGGACATGACACGCATGTATCGTTGCTATTAATGGTAACAAGATGGGATTTATTTCATGCGTGAGTTTATCTTGTCTACATCATGTCATCTTGCTTAAAGCGTTACTCCGTTCTGTCATGAGCTTAATACACTAGATGCACGCTGGATAGCGGTCGATGTGTGGAGTAATAGTAGTAGATGCAGAATCATTTTGGTCTATTTGTCTTGGACGCGATGCCTATATACATGATCATTGCTTTGGATATCATCATAATTATTTGCTTTTCTGTCAATTGCCCAACGGTAAATTGTCTACCCACCGTATGCTATTTTTACGAGAGAAGCCTCTAGTGAAAATTATGCCCTGGCTCTATTCTCTTATCATATATCAAAACCAAAAATACCTCGTTGCAATTTTCTTTTATTTCTTTTATTTTGTATTTTTGTTTGATCTATCTACCAAAAACTATATCGTTTAATCTTGCTCATAACCGTTGAGGGAATGAAAACCCCTCTACGCGTTGGGTTGCAAGTATTTGTTGTGTGTGTGTGCAGGTGTTGTTTACATAGTGTTACTTGGTTCTCCTACTTGATTGATAACTTTGGTTTCATAACTGAGGAAAATACTTCTCTACTGTACTGCACCATCCTCTCCTCTTCGAGGAAATCCTAACACAACTCACAAGTACCAATCCGATCTGGGTTCGGTCCCCGGCCGAAGCAGTCCCTCCGTGACGCTTCAACTGATGGTGCGTGGGACTATCAGTATGCTTGGTAGGGTGGTAAACGTGGCTGGAAGTACCAGAACGGAGATCACACGAGGAGTTTACCCAGGTTCGGGCCCTCTGGGAGAGGGATACCCTACATTCTACTTTTGGTTTGTATTCATGGTGGACTACCTCGTGCGAGGGTTACATGGGTAGATGATGTTGTGACTATGGAGAGTTTGTTCCACAATACTAGTAAATCTGCCAGTGCGTTGCTATGGGTTGTTGTCTGGACCATGTACATACATGGTCAAGAAGCAATGACACCTTCAGCTGTTGTGCTCGTTTGGGAGAATTATGGTCGGATAGGGAGGAGGCTCAGAGGACCGAGTGCCTTTTCTATTACAGCTAGTCATGAATGATGCATCATTGTAAACCTTCATATGTAAATCTTCAAAAGAAACTTCTTGTGTGCTCTCATAAAGCATGAGTATTTCTCTGCATCTATTTGAAATTAATCTATCTTTCAAACTCCATATTATGAATTAGGAGAACGAAACCGGATCAACTCACAAACACAGTGATCGTAAGGAACACTCGCGAGCTTGGTAAGATATATGCCTACCTCTTAAGGGGTGGAACTATTGGCATGGGTTCAAGTGAACCCAACAAAATTTGTTAGTATATTCCGTATCAAATCACGGTAGCTTTAAGACTAAGGAAAGAACTGAACCCATTGTTCGGAAAGAAGGAATACACATAATTCAGATGATTTTAGGCACAAAAACAACTAAGTTCTGGAACATGTAAACATAAAATGAGGTAGTTGACCACACTTGCATTGGCATGCGGTCTCTATATGAAGGCAGACCTTTATTGCTGAAATATGTTGCAGATCCTGAGTTACTATGGTTATATATTTTTCGACACAATGGGTCAACAACACACAATATTAATTCCTTATTTCCAGTATAAAACCTTAATTGCACAACACAGGATCTGACATGTAGTACTAACAATATTCACAATTACCGGCTTACATTTGTTTTTGATTGAGTTGCACAAGGCCAACCAGAAACATGAAAGCACAATCCACACCATCACCTCTTATAATCAGCAATCCATACAAAATGTGTGTCCTGGCAAGCTCCAAAGACTCTTTTTTAATTGTTTCGATTGCTTACCACACGTGTCACATGATCACAAGCTCCAAAGTCTTCATATTTGGTGAAGGACACAAACAGCACCAAACCCAACTTCAGAGGAAGAAACATGACCAAACCTAATGGTGCATGTACATTGTAAATTGAAACAAGTGCTCCCGCGATGCGCCCCACGCCCGCGTCACGGGGGATCCAGATCCGCCGCCGGTGAGCAGCTCTCCCCCGTCCCCTCCTCCTCCTCGCCGCTGCCGGGGGGCGTCTACCGGGTGAAGCCCGTGCAACGCTGGCAGCGGCGGGGCCTCTCACCTCCCTCCCTTGGTCGGGATCCCGGCGGCGCTGCTCAGCCGCCCGCGGGGGAGCTGGATCCGACGAGCTTTCCGGCGGCTGGGACGTGCGGATCCTGAAGCGGTTGTGCTGGGAAGCGGCAGTGCGGCTACGCAGAAGTGGCGGTGGGGGCCAGGTTGAGCGAGGTCGATCTGGTCCCCTTGGGGCTGCGGGTGTCGCTGGTGGCGACGGCCATGGTCGGAGAGGGTGCTGCTCCCACGTTAGGGGTGGCGCTGGCGTTGCGGTGCGCTAGTCTTGGCCGTGCCGGGCGGCGAGGAGGTGGAGGCCATGGATCTCGATTTGAAGTTGGAGGATTTCACCGGCTTCTTGTCCTCCTCGACCGGCCGAGATGTGGACGTCCTTCTGGCGTCCTATTCGGTGGCGGGTGATAACCCACAAGTGTAGGGGATCGCAACAGTTTTCGAGGGTAGAGTATTCAACCCAAATTTATTGATTCGACACAAGGGGAGCCAAAGAATATTCCCAAGTATTAGCAGCTGAGTTGTCAATTCAACCACACCTAAAAGACTTAATATCAGCAACAAAGTATTTAGTAGCAAGTAGTATGGAAGTAGCGGTAACGGTGGCAAAAGTAACAATAGTAGTTTCGTAGCAATTGTAACAGTAGCAACGGAAAAGTAACTTAGCAAAGATCAATATGAAATGAGCTCGTAGGCAATGGATCAATGATGGATAATTATGTCGGATGGCATTCATCATGCAACGGTTATAACATAGGGTCACACAGAACTAGCTCCAATTCATCAATATAATGTAGGCATGTATTCCGAATATAGTCATACGTGCTTATGGAAAAGAACTTGCATGACATCTTTTGTCCTACCCTCCCGTGGCAGCGGGGTCCTATTGAAAACTAAGGGATATTAAGGCCTCCTTTTAATAGAGTACCGGACCAAAGCATTAGCACTTGGTGAATACATGAACTCCTCAAACTACGGTCATCACCGGGAGTGGTCCCGACTATTGTCACTCCGGGGTTGCTGGATCATAACACGTAGTAGGTGACTATAACTTGCACGATAGGATCAAGAACACAAATATATTCATGAAAACATAATAGGTTCAGATCTGAAATCATGGCACTCGGGCCCTAGTGACAAGCATTAAGCATAGGAAAGTCATAGCAACATAATTCTTAGAACATAGTGGATACTAGGGATCAAACCCTAACAAAACTAACTCGATTACATGGTAAATCTCATCCAACCCATCACTGTCCAGCAAGCCTACTATGGGATTACTCACGCACGGCGGTGAGCATCATGAAATTGGTGATGGAGGATGGTTGATGATGACGATGGCGACGTATTCCCCTCTCCGGAGCCCCGAACGGACTCCAGATCTGCCCTCCCGAGGAAGAACACGGCTTGGCGGCGGCTCCGTATTGTAAAACGTGATGCATCCTTCTCTCTGATTTTTTCTCCCCGAACGTGAATATATGGAGTTGGAGTTGAGGTCGGTGGAGGTCCAGGGAGCCCACAAGGACGGATGGCACGCCCTAGGGGGTGGGCGCGCCCCCACCCTTGTGGCCAGGGTGTGGGCCCCCTTCACTTGATTCTTTTGCCAATATTTTTTATTAATTCCAAAAATCATCTCCGTAAAGTTTCAGGTCATTCTGAGAACTTCTATTTCTGCACAAAACTAACACCATGACAATTCTGCTGAAAACAGCGTCAGTCCGGGTTAGTTCCATTCAAATCATGCAAGTTAGAGTCCAAAACAAGGGCAAAAGAGTTTGGAAAAGTAGATACGATGGAGACGTATCAACTCCCTCAAGCTTAACCCATTGCTTGTCCTCAAGCAATTCAGTTGACAAACTGAAAGTGATAAAGAAAAACTTTTACAAACTCTATTTGATCTTGCTGTTGCAAATATGTAAAGCCAGCATTCAAGTTTTCAGCATAGATTATGAACTAACCATATTCACAATAACATTTAGGTCTCACATTTACTCATATCAATGGCATAATCAATTAGCGAAAAATAATAATAAATCTCGGATGACAGCACTTTCTCAAAACAATCATGATATGATATTGTAGGATCAAAAGTATGTCTAGAGGGGGGTGATTAGACTACTTGACCAAATAAAAATCTAGCCTTTTCCCAATTTTAAGTCTTGCAGATTTTAGCAACTTAGCACAAGTCAAGTAAACAACCTACACATGCAAGTCTAAGAGTATAGCAACGGAATTAAAACATTGCACATGAAGGTAAAGGGAGGAGTTTGGAGGGAGCAAACGCAATGTAGACACGGAGATTTTTGGCGTGGTTCCGATAGGTGGTGCTATCGTACATTCATGTTGATGGAGACTTCAACCCACGAAGGGTAACAGTTGCGCGAGTCCACGGAGGGCTCCATCCACTAAGGGTCCACGAAGAAGCAACCTTGTCTATCCCACCATGGCCATCGCCCACGAAGGACTTGCCTCACTAGGGTAGATCTTCACGAAGTAGGCGATCTCCTTGCCCGTACAAACTCCTTGGTTCAACTCCACAATCTTGACGGAGGCTCCCAAGTGACACCTAACCAATCTAGGAGACACCACACTCCAAAAGGTAATAGATGGTGTGTTGATGATGAACTCCTTGCTCTTGTGCTTCAAATGATAGTCTCCCCAACACTCAACTCTCTCTCACAGATTTGGATTTTGTGGAAAGATGATTTGAGTGGAAAGCAAGTTGGAGAAGGATAGAGATCAAGATTCATATGGTTGGAATGGAATATCTTGACCTCAACACATGAGTAGGTGGTTCTCTCTCAGAAAATGTATGATGGAAGTGTAGGCATGTTCTGATGGCTCTCTCCACGAATGAAGAGTGGGTGGAGGGGTATATATAGCCTCCACACAAAATCTAACCGTTACACACAAATCACCAAACTCGATGGGACCGAATAATGAAACTCGGTCAGTCCGATTTAGTTCAAAATGTGAACGTTAGGCTTTTCGGTGGGACCGACATGTCAACTCGGTGGGACTGATTTCATTAGGGTTAGGGCATAACGTAAACTCGGCGAGACCGATTTTGCTAACAAGCTAATAGAGTTGGTCAGGTAAACTCGGTGGGACTGATTCGCTCATCTCGGTGAGACCGAAATGTTACGAAAGGGAAACAGAGAGTTTGCATTGCGAACTCGGTGGGACCGATCGCTCATCTCGGTTGGACCAAAATGTTACGAAGGGAAATAGAGAGTTTGCAATCCCATCTCGGTGAGACCGAGATCCCTATCGGTAAGACCGAAGTGACTAGGGTTTTGTGGCAGTGGCTATGTCAACTGAACTCGCTGGGGCCAGATAGAAAGTTTCGGTGGGGCCGAGTTTGACTTTTGGTTTGGGACATATGTGGATATGAGAAAGTGGTTGAGGGTTTTGGAGCATATCACTAAGCATTTTGAGCAAGCAAGCCATTAAGCAACACCTCATCCCCTTTTAATAGTATTGGTTTTTCCTATGGACTCAATGTGATCTTGGATCACTAAAAGTAAAATGTAGAGTCTTGATCTTTAGAGCTTGAGCCAATCTTTTGTCCTTAGCATTTTGAGGCGTCCACATTCCTAATCCATGCCATGCCAATCATTGAGCTTTCCTGAAATATTTATCTTGAAATAGCATTAGCTCAATGAGCTATATGTTGTTAATAATTACCAAAACCACCCAGGGATAGTTGCACTTTCAATCTCCCCCTTTTTGGTAATTGATGATAACATATAGATCAAAGCTTCGACAAATGATGATAAAATTGAAATACATCATCGCTTTGAGAAGTATGTGATAATAAAGAGCTCCCCCTAAATTTGTGCATTATTTAAGATTTGCATTTGAATGCAAATGCACAATCGATTAGGATCATGGGTCACTCTTTCATGTCACATACATCTTGGTGGAGCGCTCAAAATGATAGAAAATTAAAAGCATGCACTCATCACCAAGCAAAGTGAATGATCATATAAAAGATATAAGAGATAATATCATCCAAGCAAGCATTAAAATAGCATATGATCAAACACATGATCAAACAAGTATCTCACGCAGACATAGAGTATCAACCAAGCACACAAAAAGTTCAACCAAAAGCAAGAGAGACAAAGAAGCAAAACACTATCTCTCGAAGCCTATGATCTATACATTTCTCCCCCTTTGGCAACAAGTTACAAAAAAGTTCAAAAATGCATAGTGCTATGCGTCTCTCAGGCTTGGTCTTCGGGAGGTGGTGTAGAGAGAACTCCAAGGATGAAGGCATATGTTGATGTAGTTGGAGCTGGTGGAGTGGCTGCTGGAGGTGGCACTGAAGCTACAACTGCTGGTGCTGACGCTGTAGCTCTAGTATCTGGTACTAGCACTGCAGCAGACCTCTGACCTCTAGGCACTCGCTGAAAAGCATCAGTAGTTGCCTTCCCTCTCCTATCTTCTGCTTCCTCCTGGAGCTGCTCAACTGCTGTTTGGATCTCAGTTACCTTTAGGTCAAGATTATAAAATTTTGTCTCTATGATCCTCTCCAAGCTCTCCTGATTCTGAGTCAGGGTGGCCAATCCCTTCTCAATCCTCAAAGTAGATTGGATTAGATATGCCAGCTGATCTTGCTTGCTCTTCAGGAAAACTTTAGATGCTTCCTCAACACTAGGCATCTTGGCAGCTTTCTCTGCCTTAGCTTTAGCTCTCTTCTCTTGTGCTTGAGCTAATGAAGGTTCATCCTCATTCATCACAACTTTGTTGTCTTCAAATTCAGGATATAGAGGTAGATGCTCCTTGTCCAACAAGTATGTTCATGTGCCCATCTTAGCATTGATGAGCTCCTGAATATGTGGAGCATATCCACAACTTCTCTTTTGTTCAGCAGCTATCCTCTTGATTGTCTCTACAATCAGACTCATGACCTTAAACTTTTGAGGACATCAAAGATTTGCAATAAGTTGATGGAATGTCCTCTGATCATCTTGTGATCTCCTGACTTGGGTAGCAAAGTGTGCCTTAGGATGGTGTTGATGGTAGGCAGACCAGACAACAGATAGTGTACATATCCAAGCTTGTGTGTCTCCAAAGCTTTATCAGGGATCTCTTTGTACATGTTTGCCATGGAGTTGTGGTCTTTCTTCTTCTTTGCATACACATCCAAGTCATCCTCATGTTCTTCTGGAGCATTGATCAATTCAACCCATTCTTCAACAGTAGATTGGTACCTAGTACCTTCAGACATCCATATGATCTTCCCATCTGGGTAAAAGTGAGCAGTGGAGTAAAACTGCATGATCAGCTCATCATTCCATTTTGTGAGCTTCTGCCCAACAAATTTGTCAACTCCACATGCTTTGAAGCTGTCATATACTCCTGGGAAGTGATCTTCCTTCTCCTTGATGTACTCCCAGTCAACCCATCTCATGTCACAGACAGTTGGCTTCTTGTCAAGCAAAATTGTTTCATAGAAGTCTTGCTGTTCTTTTGTATGAAACCTGTATTCAACTGCAATCCTCCTCCTCACAGTATAAGGATCAGACTGTCTCAAAAGTCTCAATCCAATATCCTTTCTAATGTGCACGTCCTCAGCCACTGGATGAGCATCATTGTGGTTTGGAATCTTGGGTTTCATCTTTCTCAAAACAAGAGACTCATCATCCTCTTCTTCAGCTTGAGGCACTGGGGCCTTGTTCTTCTCTTCTACAGAAATGCTCCTGTTGTTCCTCTTGGGCTTTGGGGGCTTCTAAGCTTGAGCTTTGGGAGCAGTCTTGGGCTTTGATGGAGCAGCCCCTAACTTGATAGCATCTCCCATAAGCTTCTGAGCTTTGGGTGCTGGTGCAGCATCCTCTTCCTCTTCTGAATCTCTTACCATAGTTGATTTTCCAAGAACTTTTGCAGTTGTGGTTCTTGCCCTCTTCTTTCTCTTGTCATCTCCTGCTGCTTCACCATCATCAGATTCTATGGTGAATTTCATTGTCTCTCCTGTTGCAACCTTCCTTGGTTTTGACATTGGGATTCTTCTAGCAGGTGCCTTCTTATTCAACACTGGCTTTGTTGCAGCAGTTGTGCCATACTCCTTCTTCAAGACTTTCTTCCTTGAGGTGGCCTCATCCTCAACAGCCACATAGTCCTCATCCTCAGAGTCTGAGGTTCTCTTCTTCCTTGCTTTAGTGGCTGCCTTGGGCAAGTTACTAGGTGTGCTCCTGCTACCCTCATCATAGCTGCTTGAGGGATCTGAACCCTCACTCAATTGCACTTGTTCCTCAGATTTGTTCTGACTGTCACTCTGGTCAGACATCTTGGCAATCTCACTGATAGCAGACCCTGTGAATAGATGTAGATGAGGTAGAGGGATGAGCATCACAAAGTGCAGAGTTTTTGCAAAACAGATGACTCAAAAACTTAGTTTTAGTTCTCCACAAAAAGCATTTCGGAGCTACCGATTTGATAAACTCGGTGATACCGAAGCAACTTTTGGAGCCTGAACTAGTGAACTCGGTCAGAACGAGTCATAGTTCGGTGGCACCGAGACTGCTAGGGTTTCACAGAGAATCGAACTCGGTCACACCGATGTGTAGTTTTCGGTCAGACCGAAAATGCATGTGCTATGGCCTAAGCCAAATCGGTGAGACCGATTTCTCCAACTTGGTCGGTCCGGGATGAGTTCGGCGGAGACCTAACCCTAAATTTTCAAATCAAATCTAACCTAAAGGATGTTTTCTGTGGATAGAACGTTCGCATACGTGGTAAAGATCATGGCAAAGCAATGTGCTATGAATCAGAGTTAAGGAATTAGCACATAGAGTCGAACCCATACCCTAGTTCGGCGGAGGTTCGCTACGGCGGCAAGGGCGGAGCAGATTTCTGTTGACGGCGATGGAAACCAGTGGCGGGAGGTCGCTGGCGGCGAGGAGACGATCCGAAGACCCGAGGAGGCAGAGCAGGACACACGCGCGGGCTGAGGAGTTTGAAGAAATTTCCAAAATCTCACCCGTGGGTTTATATATCCCGACCCTGTCGGTGTGACCGAGTGGAACAACTCGGTGGCACCGAGATGCAGGATCGCAAGCGGTTACTGCAACTTGGTGTGACCGAAAAGTTCAAATCGGTTGCACCGAGATTGAAAACCTAGATCAACTTAGTGAACTCGGTGTGACCAAAGTGCATGACTCGGTCATACCGAAATGCACAAAGAGGTTTTGGAAGTTTAAGTCTATGACGAATCGGGGACTCCGAGTGCTCCTCACACAGAGTGGTTCGAATCTGACTTGATCAAACTTTGTGATGTAGCATGAATAGAGTTTGAGACAAGAAGAGCATAGATAGCTAGAGGGAGTTCTTAGGCATTCTTGTCCATCCATTTGGCAAAAGAGAAAAAGCAAAACATTTAAAACAACAAACGGATGTCCTTGAATGAGTAAAATATGCAACCAACATGCTCACGCAATAAAATGGCAAATGAAACATGTGACAAAGCATGCACAATCACTCTAGCATCTATCAAGCAATTGGCGATGACTAGGTCATCTATATATGAGTATATTGACTTAGGAGTCAAATGAGAACATTTGATCATAGGTCATACTCATCGTTTAAGCACAAGTGGGGTTACCACTTTTACATAAAGCATTGTTGTGTTCACATCATTAGAGTTGCTTTAGGTCAATTGATTGGAGTAAAGCTCCCCCTAGATGTGATATCCCCCCTAAGAGGGATGAACTAACCTTGGGTTTTGTCGATGATGACTTCATGTAGGTGTCTAAGATGTGGATGCCCAATGTTGATGTAGATCGTTTCGAGCAATCCATTGGAGTGAGTTGCACTTTCAATACCTACACGGGTTAGTCCCACAAGGAACAAACAAGGATATCCATAGATATAGAGTGAGGTACACATAGATGATGTCCATGAAAGCATTAGGTTACCTTGTACCTTGTCTTACTAACAAGAGGGTTTGTGACTCCTTGAACTAGTGCAAGATGTGGAAGTTATTTGCACACGTCTTTGCCAAAAGATATGAGTGAAGTATGTTGGCGGAGTCACCCTCAAGAACTCTCTAGTTCTTCTTCTTTGGGATCCACACCATCTTGATGGGGATCCGTGGAGTTGTAGTCGTACTTGATGTAGTCTTGGGAACCCACTTGACCAAGGCCTTGGGAGCTTCTTCAAATGCATCAATCTCCTCTTGAAGCTTGTCCTTGCCTTTTTGCTTGTGGTCTTTTGGTGGAAGATCATCTTGAGCATGTGTTCCTTGGAAAGAAGTAGGATCATACTTCTCTTGTTGAGGAACAAACTTCGTCTTGGGGTATTGATCTTCTTCCCACTCAACTCCATTGGCATTGAACTTCCGTTCAAAACCAACACCTTGATTCTTCCGGTGTCTTCCTTGCTTGCGTACGATTTCCTCAAATTGCTTACTTCCGGAAAGACTCTTGTAAACACCCTTCTCTATAATTCCCTTCAATAAGCTATTTTCTTGCTCAAGTGTGACTTGGCTAAGAGAATCATTAGTGGAATCAAGAGAACTACTAGAAGCAACAACATTGGATTTAGCATGATTATTGTTACTACTAGATGAAGAATCTTTCTTACTCTTGTTGCTAGATTTTACTTGTGGCATGTAAGTACACAAGAGTAAACGCTTGGCAATGTAAGAAGAACTTTTCTTGCGAAGATCATCATTGATTGCCTTTAAGAACTCATGCTCTTGCTCAAGGTTGAGCTTTTCAAAGTGTAGCTTCTCATGAGTCTTTAAAAGTTCTCGATGATCTTCCAAGGTAGTTTCATGAGCTAACTTAAGAGTGTTTAGTTCTTTAGTTAGACGCTCAATCTCCTTCTTATCATCGTCATTCGTTTTATCTTGATTAGCATGATTAATAGCAAGTTCATCATAGTTTTCATAACTAGAGTTGTCAACAAGTAAATCATCATCTCCTAGCAAATCATCTTCATCACTATTGAAATCAACATACTCGGGATGTGATACCTTTGGGCCTTTAGCCATGAAGCATCTTCAGTTCCTTCATTTGGTGAGTAAAATATGTCGTAGGAGTTGGTTGACACAAGTGCTAGACCGGCAACACCTTCATCTTGAGTATATTCGGAGTCGGAGTGATAACTTGTTTCGGAGTGATGGCCGGAGTCGGAGCCGGATACCCATTCACCAACATGAGCTTGATGTCTTCGCTTTGTGTAGCTCCTTGATGATTTGTCCTTCCTTTCCGAATCCTTGCTTCTCCGAGAGGTTCTACGTTCGTAACGATCATCTCTACTCCTTCTCTCTCTTGGTGGTGATTCTTCTCTTCTACTTCTTCTTTTAGGAGAATCTTCTCTTCTTTTGTAGGGAGTCATACACTCATTGGAGTAGTGTTCGGGTCTTCCACAATTGTAGCAATTTCGTTCATTGTAGGACCTTGACTTGGAACTTCTTTCCTTGCTTCTACTCTTGTAGTTGAAATTCTTCACCATTAGGCTCAATTCTTCATTGAAGGTTTGTTTCTCACTTGATGATGTGGGAGCATCACATGAGGCTTTGTAAGCACCACTTGACTTGTTGTGAAGCTCTTCCTTATCCTTGAGTGACATCTCATGAGCAACAATTCTTCCAACAACTTCCGTAGGTTTGAGATCTTTGTAATTGGGCATCATTTGGATCAATGTGCACACGGTATCATATTTTCCATCCAATGCTCTTAGGATCTTCTTGATGATGAATCTATCGGTCATCTCTTCACTTCCTAAGCCGGCAATCTCATTTTTGATGAGAGCAAGCCTAGAGTACATTTCAGCGACACCTTCACCATCCTTCATTTTGAACTTGTCAAGTTGACTTTGAAGCACATCCAATTTGGATTCCTTGACGGAGTCAGTACCTTCGTGCATATCAATCAAAGTGTCCCAAATTTCCTTTGCATTCTCAAGACGGCTGATTTTGTTGAATTCTTCGGGGCACAATCTGTTGAAGAGAATATCACAAGCTTGAGCATTGTATTGTAGTATCTTCAACTCTTCCGCGGTAGCTTCACGGTTTGGTTCTCGCCCATCAAAGAATTCATCTTGCAAGCCAATACACACAATAGCGCAAACGGCGGGGTTATGTCCAAGAATATGCATTTTCATCTTATGCTTCCAACTAGCAAAATTAGTACCATCAATGTAAGGAACTCTACGGTGGTAATTTCCCTCGCTAGACGCCATACTCTCCTAGGTTGTGAAACCAAGGCTATGATCACCAAAAGCTATGGAAATCAAGGCAAATGGAGACCAAAGCTCAGATACCACTTGTAGGATCGAAAGTATGTCCTGAAATATTTATCTTGAAATAGCATTAGCTCAATGAGCTATATGTTGTTAATAATTACCAAAACCACCCAGGGATAGTTGCACTTTCAGATATAACAAGATGGTATCTCGCTAGCCCTTTTTGAGACCGCAAAACATAAATGTAGAGCACCCCTGAAGATCAAGGACTGACTAGACATTGTAATTCTTGGTAAAAGAGATCCAGTCACAGTCATACTCAATATAAATTAATAACAATGCATACAAATGACAGTGGTGCTCTCTAACTGGTGCTTTTTATAAGAGGATGATGACTCAACAATAAAAGTAAATAGATAGGCCCTTCGCAGAGGGAAGCAGGGATTTGCAGAGGTGCCAGAGCTCGAGTTTGAAATAGAGATAAATAATATTTTGAGCGGCATGCTTTCATTGTCAATGTAACAACCAAGAGATCTCGGTATCTTCCATGCTACATACATTATAGGCGGTTCCCAAACAGAATGGTAAAGTATATACTCCCCCACCACCAACAAGCACACTCCACGGCTGGTCCGAAACAGCGGGTACCGTCCAACTAACAACAGTCCTGGGGGAGTTTTGTTTGCAATTAAATTTTGGTTTGATCTGAGCATGGGACTGGGCATCCCGGTTACCAGCCATTTTCTCGTGAATGATGAGCGGAGTCCACTCATCATGAGAATAACCCACCTAGCATGGAAGATATTGACAACCCTAGTTGGAGCGATTCGAGCATGCAAAACGGATTATTATTTGAAGGTTTGGAGTTCGGCACATGCAAATTTACTTGGAACGGCAGGTAAATACCGCATATAGGAAGGTATGGTGGACTCATATGGAACAACTTTGGGTTTATGGAAGTAGATGCACAAGCAGTATTCCCGCTTAGTAGAAGTGAAGGCTAGAAAAAGACTGGGAAGCGACCAACTAGAGAGCGACAATAGTCATAAATATGCATTGAGATTAACCAACATTGAATGCAAGCATGAGTAGGATATAAATCACCATGAACATAAATATCGTAGAGGCTATGTTGATTTTGTTTCAACTACATGCGTGAACATGTGTCAAGTCAATCCACTCGGATCATTCAAAGGAGGATACCATCCTATCATACTACATCACAACCATTTTAATTTCCATGTTGGAACACAAGGTAAACCATTATAAGCTCCTAGCTAATTAAGCATGGCATGAGTAACTATAATCTCTAATTGTCATTGCAAACATGCTTCATTCATAATAGGCTGAATCAGGAACGATGAACTAATCATATTTACAAAAACAAGATAGGTCGAGTTCATACCAGCTTTTCCTCATCTCAATCATTTCATCATATATCGTCATTATTACCTTTCACTTGCACGACCGAACAGTGTGGATAATAATAATAGTGCACGTGCATTGGACTAAGATGGAATCTGCAAACATTTATTCAAAGGAGAAGACAAGGTAATATAGGCTCTTTGTTAGATCAACAATAATGTATATGAGAGCCACTCAACATTTTCATCGTGGTCTTTTCCTCTCGACCCCCAAAGAAAAGAAAAGAAATTCAAAGAAACACACTAAAATGTTTTTGGATTTTTTGTTTTTCTGAAGAAAGTAAAACAAGAACGAGAAAAACTATTTACACGGGAAAGCTCCCAACAAGCAAAAGAAGAACAAGAAATCTTTTTGGGTTTTCTATTAATATTACTACTAAGCATGCATAGGAAGGAAATAAACTACAACTAATTCTTTTTAGTTTTTCTTAAGGTTTTTCAAACACACAAGAAGAAAGCAGGAAAAAGAAATAAACTAACATGGATAGTACAATGAAAAAGTATGAACACCGACAACTGAAATGAGTGTGTGAACATGAATGTAATGTCGGTGAGAAATACGTACTCCCCCAAGCTTAGGCTTTTGGCTAAGTTGGTCTAAACCCATGGATCAAAGTAGCCCTCTTCGGTGTACTGAGGAGGATCCTGGGGGTTCCACTGGTTAGCGAGCTCCTGTGGATCCCACTGATAAATAGACTCCTGGTATGGATCAGGTGATGGCTCTGGCTCAGGAGGTGGGGACCGTGTCCCCTCCCAGTATGCATGAATGTCCGCGGGCAAAACGAAGTACCTGCCTAAATGAATATCGAACAAAATAGGTGCAGGCAAGGTAATAATCTGAAAAGTATTCTCGCTAAATATCAAGTTATAAATGAGTCTCATTTCCTCATCATAGCGAACAAACTTATGTGCTACCATGCTATCATAATCTAAGTAAATAGTAGGTAGCTGTTTCTCTTCTTTCTCATAGTGCCTAATGGGTATCTCAAAGTGTTTAGCAAGGCGGGAGGCAAAGATACCTCCGGAAATAGGACCCTTTGTATGGTTTATACTCAACCGTTTAGCAACCATAGTGCCTAAACTGAAAGTTCTATCACGAAGTAAAGCATGGCGCAAAATGGCAAGGTCTGGAGCACTAAGACCTCGACTCTCCACGACCAATTAAACATCTCCCAGCAAATAATGAGTAGTAACGCAGAACAGGAAAATGTAAACTAGCCACTCTCACTTCCG
The DNA here is from genome assembly GCF_002575655.3 of Aegilops tauschii subsp. strangulata. Classification (NCBI taxonomy): domain Eukaryota; kingdom Viridiplantae; phylum Streptophyta; class Magnoliopsida; order Poales; family Poaceae; genus Aegilops; species Aegilops tauschii. The sequence continues at coordinate 88,947,184 of NC_053039.3, read as the reverse complement.
ACACCCTTCTCCTTTCCCTACGGTAACTTCATGAATAAAATCTTCCACATCACTAGGACGTGGTTCCTCGACGCTACCCTCATAAGGTAATTTACAAACCTCATAAAAGTCATAAAGCGCCATTTCCTTGTATTCATCATATAAGTAAAAGTCTACCATGGGTGGTGATCTCCTAGCATGAAAATGTAAATTTTGCATGAAAGTATTAGTGAGTAGGAGATACTGATCACACTGGTCGAGGAGGAAGTCGGTGATGCCTGCATTCTCGGCCAAATAGTAGAAATCATCATAAATTCTGGCCGCCTGTAAGGATGCATCACATGGCCATTCACACGGCCGAATCTCCGCGGCACGAGGAAGATTATACTTGGGCTTCTCTTTCTCCTCATTTTCTTTTTCCTTCGAACCCCGGCTCGAGGAGCCTCTCAACAATCTCCTCATCATTTTCTCCCTCTGAATATTTCTGAAATTTTTAGTAGCTCAAAATAAAAGTGAACCAAACTTAACAAAATTGATAGCAACTACTCCTACAAGTGCCTAGAGGCTATATCATGCATCAAAACTACTTTGGACCATAAAAATTGGACGTGCAAGCTCAAGAACAAGGTCACCACAGCAGTAAAAATTTGCAATGAATAAGGCACTAGAGCAAAAACTAATTGGACTATTGGAGGAGTCACATACCGTAGAACAATCCCCCAAAGCAGTTTTGTGAATGGAGCTTTGAGAAAGGAGATCGAAAATGGCAGCAAAACGAGCAAGAACACGAGTTTGAGCTATGGAGTGATTTTTTCTGGAGGAAGGAGTGGATGGATGCTAGAATAAGTGGAGGGGGGCCCGTGGGACCCACAAGGACAGGGGGCGCGCCCAAGGGGGTAGGGCGTGCCCTCCACCCTTGTGGCCAGCTCGTGAGGCCCCCTGGTGTGTTCTAAGTGCCAGAAATTCTTAAATATTCTATAAAAAATCATACTAAATTTTCAGGGCATTTAGAGAACTTTTATTTTTCAGGACACTATTTTATTGCACGGATAATTCAGAAAACAGACAGAAAATACTATTTTTGCTTTATTTAATCTAAATAACAGAAAGTAAAAGATGGGTACAGAAAGTTGTGTCTTCTAAATTCATCCATCTCATGCTCATCAAAAGGAATCCATTAACAAGGTTGATCAAGTCTTATTAACAAACTTCTTCCGAATGACATGAAACCGGAGAACTTTCGAATAACACTAGGTTACCTCAACGGGGATATGCATTTCCCCAATAATAAGAATCATATTTCTTTTGGACAGTGGGAAGAGGAAATTCAAAACCCCCAATAGTAATAGTTGAAATTTTTCCGATAGAATTGATACTATGAACTTGAGGTTGTTTCTTTGGAAAGTGTACCGTATGCTCAGTTCCATTAACATGAAAAGTGACATTGCCTTTGTTGCAATCAATAACAGCCCGTGCAGTATTCAAAAAGGGTCTATCAAGGATGATCGACATACTGTCGTCCTCGGGAATATCAAGAATAACAAAGTCCGTTAAGATAGTAACGTTTGCAACAACAACATGCACATCCTCACAAATAACGATGGGTATAGTAGTTGATTTATCAGCCATTTGCAAAGAAATTTCAGTAGGTGTCAACTTATTCAATTCAAGTCTACGATATAAAGAGAAAGGCATAACACTAACACCGGCTCCAAGATCACATAAAGCAGTTTTAACATAGTTTCTTTTAATGGAGCATGGTATAGTTGGTACTCCTGGATCTCCAAGTTTCTTTGGTATTCCACCCTTAAAGTATAATTAGCAAGCATGGTGGAAATTTCAGCTTCCAGTATCTTTCTTTTATTAGTAACAATATCTTTCATATACTTAGCATAAGGAGGCATTTTAAGCATATCAGTCAAACGCATACGCCAAAAGAAAGGTCTAATCATTTCAGCAAAGCGCTCAAAATCCTCATCATCGTTTTTCTTGGATAGCTTAGGAGAAAAGGGCATGGGTTTCTGAACCCATGGTTCTCTTTCTTTACCATGCTTCCTAGCAACAAAGTCTCTTTTATCATAACATTGATTCTTTGATTGTGGGTTATCAAGATCAACAATAGGTTCAATCTCTACATCATTATCATTACTAGGTTGAGCATCAACATGAACATCATTATTAACATTATCACTAGGTTCATGTGTTGGGGAACACAGTATTTCAAAAAATTTCCTACGATCACACAAGATCTATCTAGGAGATGCATAGCAATGAGTGGGGAGAGTGTGTCCACGTACCCTCGTAGACCGAAAGCGAAAGCGTTAAGTAACGCGGTTGATGTAGTCGAACGTCTTCGCGATCCAACCAATCAAGTACCGAATGCACGACACCACCGCGATCTGCACACATTCAGCTCGTTGACGTCCCTCGATCTCTTGATCCAGCTGAGTGCCGAGGGAGAGTTTCGTCAGCACGATGGCGTGATGACGATGATGATGAAGTTACCGATGCAGGGCCTCGCCTAAGCACTACAACGATATGACCGAGGTGGAAATCTGTGGAGGGGGGCACTTCACAGGGTTAAACAATCAACGTGTGTGTCTATGGGGTGCCCCCTCCCCCGTATATAAAGGAGTGGAGGAGGGGAGGGCCAGCCCTCTCTATGGCGCGCCCCAAGGGGGATTCCTACTCCTAGTAGGAGTAGGTTTCCCCCCTTCCCTAGTTGGAGTAGGAGAAGAAGGAAGAGGGAGAAGGAGAGAAGGAAAGCCCCCCCCCAATTCGGATTGGGCTTGGGGGGCACGCACCTCCCACTTGGCCGCCTCCTCCTCTCTCCCACCATGGCCCATTCAGGCCCATTAACTCCCCGGGGGGGTTGTGGCAACCCCTCGGTACTCCGGAAAATGCCAGAACTCATCCGAAACCTTTCCGGTGTCCAAACATAGCCTTCCAATATATCAATCTTTACGTCTCGACCATTTCAAGACTCCTCGTCATGTCCGTGATCACATCCGGGACTCCGAACAACCTTCGGTACATCAAAACACATAAACTCATAATACCGATCGTCATCGAACGTTAAGCGTGCGGACCCTACGGGTTCGAGAACTATGTAGACATGACCGCGACTCATCTCCGGTCAATAACCAATAGCGAAACCTGGATGCTCATATTGGCTCCCACATATTCTACGAAGATCTCTATCGGTCAAACCGCATAACAACATACGTTTTTCCCTTTGTCATCGATATGTTACTTGTCCGCGATTCGATCGTCGGTATCATCATACCTAGTTCAATCTCGTTACCGGCAAGTCTCTTTACTCGTTTCGTAATGCATCATCCCGCAACTAACTCATTAGTCACATTGCTTGCAAGGCTTATAGTGATGTGCATTACCGAGAGGGCCTAGAGATACCTCTCCGACAATCGGAGTGACAAATCCTAATCTCGATCTATGCCAACTCAACAAACACCATCGGAGACACCTGTAGAGCATCTTTATAATCACCCAGTTACGTTGTGACGTTTGATAGCACACTAAGTGTTCCTCCGGTATTCGGGAGTTGCATAATCTCATAGTCATAGGAACATGTATAAGTCATGAAGAAAGCAATAGCAAGAGGTAGCATGCATCGTCCCGCAACTAACTCATTAGTCACATTGTTTGCAAGGCTTATAGTGATGTGCATTACCGAGAGGGCCCAGAGATACCTCTCCGACAATCGGAGTGACAAATCCTAATCTCGATCTATGCCAACTCAACAAACACCATCGGAGACACCTGTAGAGCATCTTTATAATCACCCAGTTACGTTGTGACGTTTGATAGCACACTAAGTGTTCCTCCAGTATTCGGGGGTTGCATAATCTCATAGTCATAGGAACATGTATAAGTCATGAAGAAAGCAATAGCAACAAACTAAACGATCATAGTCCTAAGCTAACGGATGGGTCTTGTCAATCACATCATTCTCTAATGATGTGATCCCGTTCATCAAATGACAACTCATGTCTATGGCTAGGAAACTTAACCATCTTTGATTAACGGGCTAGTCAAGTAGAGGCATACTAGTGACACTCTGTTTGTCTATGTATTCACACATGTACTAAGTTTCCGGTTAATACAATTCTAGCATGAATACTAAACATTTATCATGATATAAGGAAATATAAATAACAACTTTATTATTGCCTCTAGGGCATATTTCCTTCAGTCTCCTACTTGCACTAGAGTCAATAATCTAGATTACACAGTAATGATTCTAACACCCATGGAGTCTTGGTGCTGATCATGTTTTGCTCGTGAGAGAGGCTTAGTCAACGGGGCTGCAACATTCAGATCCGTATGTATCTTGCAAATCTCTATGTCTCCCTCCTTGACTTGATCGCGGATGGAATTGAAGCGTTTCTTGATGTGCTTGGTTCTCTTGTGAAATCTGGATTCCTTTGCCAAGGCAATTGCATCAGTATTGTCACAAAATATTTTCATTGGTCCCGATGCACTAGGTATGACACCTAGATCGGATATGAACTCCTTCATCCAGACTCCTTCATTTGCTGCTTCTAAAGCAGCTATGTACTCCGCTTCACACGTAGATCCCGCCACGACGCTTTGCTTAGAACTGCACCAACTGACAGCTCTGCAGTTCAATATAAATACGTATCCGGTTTGTGACTTAGAGTCATCCGGATCAGTGTCAAAACTTGCATCGACGTAACCATTTACGACGAGCTCTTTGTCACCTCCATAAACGAGAAACATATCCTTAGTCCTTTTTAGGTATTTCAGGATGTACTTGACCGCTGTCCAGTGATCCACTCCTGGATTACTTTGGTACCTTCCTGCTAAACTAATAGCAAGGCACACATTAGGTCTGGTACACAGCATTGCATACATGATAGAACCTATGGCTGAAGCATAGGGAATGACTTTCATTTTCTCTCTATCTTCTGCAGTGGTCGGGCATTGAATCTGACTCAACTTCACACCTTGTAACACAGGCAAAAACCCTTTCTTTGCTTGATCCATTTTGAACTTCTTCAAAACTTTATCAAGGTATGTGCTTTGTGAAAGTCCAATTAAGTGTCTTGATCTATCTCTATAGATCTTGATGCCCAATATATAAGCAGCTTCACCGAGGTCTTTCATTTAAAAACGCTTGTTCAAGTATCCTTTTATGCTATCCAGAAATTCTATATCATTTCCAATCAACAATATGTCATCCACACGTAATATTAGAAATGCTATAGAGCTCCCACTCACTTGCTTGTAAATACAAGCTTCTCCAAAAGTCTGTATAAAACCATATGCTTTGATCACACTATCAAAACATTTATTCCAACTCCGAGATGCGTGCACCAGTCCATAAATGGATTGCTGGAGCTTGCACACTTTGTTAGCATCCTTTGGATCGATAAAACCTTCTGGTTGCATCATATACAACTCTTCTTCCAGAAATCCATTTAGGAATGCAGTTTTTACATCCATTTGCCAAATTTCATAATCATAAAATGCGACAATTGCTAACATGATTCGGACGGACTTAAGCATCTCTACAGGTGAGAAGGTCTTATCGTAGTCAACTCCTTGAACTTGTCGAAAACCTTTCGCAACAAGTCGAGCTTTGTAGACAGTAACATTACCGTCAGCGCCACTCTTCTTCTTGAAGATCCATTTATTCTCTATGGCTTGCCGATCATCGGGCAAGTCAACCAAAGTCCACACTTTGTTATCATACATGGATCCCATCTCAGATTTCATGGCCTCAAGCCATTTCGCGGAATCTGGGCTCATCATCGCTTCCTCATAGTTCGTAGGTTCGTCATGGTCAAGTAACATGACCTCCAGAACAGGATTACCATACCACTCTAGTGCGGATCTTACTCTGGTTGACCTACGAGGTTCGGTAGTAACTTGATCTGAAGCTACATGATCATAATCATTAGCTTCCTCACTAATTGGTGTAGGGGTCACAGGAACTGATTTCTGTGATGAACTACTTTCCAATAAGGGAGCAGGTACAATTACCTCATCAAGTTCTACTTTCCTCCCACTCACTTCTTTCGAGAGAAACTCCTTCTCTAGAAAGGATCCATTCTTAGCAACGAATATCTTGCCTTAGGATCTAAGATAGAAGGTGTACCCAATAGTCTCTTTTGGGTATCCTATGAAGACACATTTCTCCGATTTGGGTTCGAGCTTATTAGGTTGAAGCTTTTTCACATAAGCAGCCCCAAACTTTAAGAAATGACAACTTGGGTTTCTTGCCAAACCACAGTTCATAAGGTGTCGTCTCAACGGATTTAGATGGTGCCCTATTTAACGTGAATGCAGCCGTCTCTAAAGCATAACCCCAAAATGATAGCGGTAAATCGGTAAGAGACATCATAGATCGCACCATATCCAATAAAGTGCGGTTACGATGTTCGGACACACCATTACGCTGTGGTGTTCCGGGTGGCGTGAGTTGCGAAACTATTCTGCATTGTTTCAAATGAAGACCAAACTCGTAACTCAAATATTCTCCTCCACGATCAGATCGCAGAAACTTTATTTTCTTGTTACGATGATTTTCCACTTCACTCTGAAATTCTTTGAACTTTTCAAATGTTTCAGACTTATGTTTCATCAAGTAGATATACCCATATCTGCTCAAATCATCTGTGAAGGTCAGAAAATAACGATACCCGCCGCGAGCCTCAACATTCATTGGACCACATACATCAGTATGTATTATCTCCAATAAATCTGTTGCTCGCTCCATTGTTCCGGAGAATGGAGTTTTAGTCATCTTGCCCATGAGGCATGGTTCGCAAGTACGAAGTGATTCATAATCAAGTGATTCCAAAAGTCCATCAGTATGGAGTTTCTTCATGCGCTTTACACCAATATGACCCAAACGGCAGTGCCACAAATAAGTTGCACTATCATTATCAACTCTGCATCTTTTGGCTTCAATATTATGAATATGTGTATCACTACTATCGAGATTCAACAAAAATAGACCACTCTTCAAGGGTGCATGACCATAAAAGATATTACTCATATAAATAGAACAACCATTATTCTCAGATTTAAATGAATAACCGTCTCGCATCAAACAAGATCCAGATATAATGTTCATGCTTAACGATGGCACAAAATAACAATTATTCAGGTCTAAAACTAATCCCGAAGGTAGATGTAGAGGTAGCGTGCCGACGGCGATCACATCGACTTTGGAACCATTTCCCACGCGCATCGTCACCTCGTCCTTAGCCAATCTTCGCTTAATCCGTAGCCCCTGTTTCGAGTTGCAAATATGAGCAACAGAACTAGTATCAAATACCCAGGTGCTATTGCAAGCATTAGTTAAGTACACATCAATAACATGTATATCAAATATACCTTTCACTTTGCCATCCTTCTTATCCACCAAATACTTGGGGTAGTTCCGCTTCCAGTGACCAGTCCCTTTGCAGTAGAAGCACTCAGTCTCAGGCTTAGGTCCAGACTTGGGCTTCTTCACTTGAGCGGGAACTTACTTACCGTTCTTCTTGAAGTTCCCCTTCTTTCCTTTACCCTTTTCCTTGAAACTGGTGGTCTTGTTGACCATCAACACTTGATGCTCCTTCTTGATTTCTACCTCCGCAGCTTTTAGCATCGCGAAGAGCTCGCGAATTGTCTTATCCATCCCCTTGCATATTATAGTTCATCACGAAGCTTTTGTAGCTTGGTGCCAGTGATTGAAGAACTCTGTCAATGACACTATCATTAGGAAGATTAACTCCCAGTTGAGTCAAGTGGTTGTGGTACCCAGACATTCTGAGTATATGTTCACTGACATAACTATTCTCCTCCATTTTCCAGCTGTAGAACTTATTGGAGACTTCATATCTCTCAATCCGGGAATTTGCTTGAAATATTAACTTCAACTCCTGGAACATATCATATGCTCCATGACGTTCAAAACGCCGTTGAAGTGCCGGTTCTAAGCCGTAAAGCATGGCACACAAAACTATCAAGTAGTCATCAGCTTTACTCTGCCAGATGTTCTTAACGTCATCAGCAGCATCTGCAGCGGGCCTGGCACCTAGCGGTGCTTCCAGGACGTAATTCTTCTGTCCAGCAATGAGGATAATCCTCAAGTTACGGACCCGGTCCGTGTAGTTGCTACCATCATCTTTCAACTTAGCTTTCTCTAGGAACGCATTAAAATTCAAAGGAATAGTAGCACGGGCCATTGATCTACAACAACATAGATATGCAAAATACTATCAGGTACTAAGTTCATGATAAATTAAAGTTTAATTAATCATATTACTTAAGAACTCCCACTTAGATAGACATCCCTCTAATCATCTAAGTGATCACATGATCCAAATCAACTAAACCATGTCCGATCATCATGTGAGATGGAGTAGTTTTCAATGGTGAACATCACTATGTTGATCATATCTACTATATGATTCACGCTCGACCTTTCGGTCTTAGTGTTCCGAGGCCATATCTGCATATGCTAGGCTCGTCAAGTTTAACCCGAGTATTCTGCATGTGCAAAACTGGCTTGCACCCGTTGTATGTGAACGTAGAGCTTATCACACCCGATCATCACATGGGGTCTCGGCACGACGAACTGTCGCAACGGTGCATACTCAGGGAGAACACTTATCCCTTGAAATTTAGTGAGAGATCATCTTATAATGCTACCGCCGAACTAAGCAAAATAAGATGCATAAAGGATAAACATCACATGCAATTAATATAAGTGATATGATATGGCCATCATCATCTTGTGCCTTTGATCTCCATCTCCAAATCACCGTCGTGATCACCATCGTCACCGGCTTGACACCTTAATCTCCATCGAAGCATCGTCGTCGTCTCGCCAACTATTGCTATCACAACTATCGCTACCGCTTAGTGATAAGTAAAGCAATTACATGGCGATTGCATTGCATACAATAAAGCGACAACCATATGGCTCCTGCCAGTTGCCGATAACTCTGTTATAAAACATGATCATCTCATACAACAATTTATATCATCACGTCTTGACCATATCACATCACAACATGCCCTACAAAAACAAGTTAGACGTCCTCTACTTTGTTGTTGCAAGTTTTACGTGGCTGCTACGGGCTTAGCAAGAACCGTTCTTACCTACGCATCAAAACTACAACGATTTTTCGTCAAGTGTGCTGTTTTAACCTTCATCAAGGACCGGGCGTAGTCACACTCGATTCAACTAAAGTTGGAGAAACAGACACCCACTAGCCACCTGTGTGCGAAGCACATCGGTAGAACCAATCTCGCGTAAGCGTACGCGTAATGTCGGTCTGAGCCGTTTCATCCAACAATACCGCTGAATCAAAGTATGACATGCTGGTAAGAAGTATGACTATTATCGCCCACAACTCTTTGTGTTCTACTCGTGCATATAACATCTACGCATAGACCTGGCTCTGATACCACTGTTGGGGAGCGCAGTATTTCAAAAAATTTCCTACGATCACGCAAGATCTATCTAGGAGATGCATAGCAACGAGCGGGGAGAGTGTGTCCACGTACCCTGGTAGACCGAAAGCGGAAGCGTTAAGTAATGCGGTTGATGTAGTCGAACGTCTTCACGATCCAACCGATCAAGCACCGAACGCACGGCACCTCCGTCATCTGCACACGTTCAGCTCGGTGACGTCCCTCGATCTCTTAATCCAGCTGAGTGCCGAGGGAGAGTTTCGTTAGCACGACAGCGTGATGACGGTGATGATGAAGTTACCGGCCCAGGGCTTCGCCTAAGCACTATAACGATATGACCGAGGTGGAAATCTGTGGAGGGGGCACAACACATGGTTAAACAATCAACTTGTGTGTCTATGGGGTGCCCCCCTCCCCCGTATATAAACGAGTGGAGGAGGGGAGGGCCGGCCCTCTCTAGTGCGCGCCCCAAGGGGGATTCCTACTAATAGCAGGAGTAGGTTTCCCCCTTCCCTAGTTGGAGTAGGAGAAGAAGGAAGAGGGAGAAGGAGAGAAGGAAAGGGGGCCGGCCCCCTCCCAATTCGGATTGGGCTTGGGGGGGCGCGCGCCTCCCACTTGGCCGCCTCCTCCTCTCTCCCACCATGGCCCATTAAGGCCCATTAACTCCCCGGGGGGTTCCGGTAACCCCTCGGTACTCCGGAAAATGCCCGAACTCATCCGAAACCTTTCCGGTGTCCAAACATAGCCTTCCAATATATCAATCTTTATGTCTCGGCCATTTCGAGACTCCTAGTCATGTTCTTGATCACATCCAAGACTCCGAACAACCTTCGGTACATCAAAACACATAAACTCATAATACCGATCGTCATCGAACGTTAAGCGTGCGGACCCTACGGGTTCGAGAACTATATAGACATGACCGAGAGTCATCTCCGGTCAATAACCAATAGCGGAACCTGGATGTTCATATTGGCTCCCACATATTCTACAAAGATCTTTATCGGTCAAACCGCATAACAACATACGTTGTTCCCTTTGTGATCGATATGTTACTTGCCCGAGATTCGATCGTCAGTATCATCATACGTAGTTCAATCTCGTTACCGGCAAGTCTCTTTACTCGTTCCGTAATGCATTGATACGTCTCCAACGTATCTATAATTTTGATTGCTCCATGTATATTATCTACTGTTTTGGACATTATTGGGCTTTATTATTCACTTTTATATTATTTTTGGGACTAACCTATTAACCGGAGGCCCAGCCCAGAATTGCTGTTTTTTGCCTATTTCAGAGTTTCGCAGAAAAGGAATATCAAACGGAGTCCAAACGGAATGAAACCTTCGGGAACGTGATTTTTAGGAAGAATATGATCCAGGAGACTTGGACCCTACGTCAAGAAACAAAAGAGGAGGCCACGAGGTAGGGGGCGCGCCCTCCACCCTCGTGGGCCCCCTGTTGCTCCACCGATGTACTCCTTCCTCCTATATATACCTACGTACCCCCAAACGATCAGATACCGAGCCAAAAAACTATTTCCACCGCCGCTACCTTCTGTACCCACAAGATCCCATCTTGGGGCCTGTTCCGGAGCTCCGCCGGAGGGGGCATCCATCACGGAGGCTTCTACATCATCACCATAGCCTCTCCGATGAAGTGTGAGTAGTTTACTTCAGACCTTCGGGTCCATAGTTAGTAGCTAGATGGCTTCTTCTCTCTTTTTGGATCTCAATACAATGTTCTCCCCCTCTCTAGTGGAGATCTATTCGATGTAATCTTCTTTTTGCGGTGTGTTTATTGAGACCGATGAATTGTGGGTTTATGATCAAGATTATCTGTGAACAATATTTGAATCTTTTCTGAATTCTTTTATGCATGATTGGTTATCTTTGCAAGTCTCTTCGAATTATCAGTTTGGTTTGGCCTACTAGATTGATCTTTCTTGCAATGGGAGAAGTGCTTAGCTTTGGGTTCAATCTTGCGGTGTCCTTTCCCAGTGACAGTAGGGGCAGCAAGGCACGTATTGTATTGTTGCCATCGAGGATAACAAGATGTTTTTTTTATCATATTGCATGAATTTATCCCTCTACATCATGTCATCTTGCTTAAAGCGTTACTCTGTTTCCATGAACTTAATACTCTAGATGCATGCTGGATAGCGGTCGATGAGTGGAGTAATAGTAGTAGATGCAGGCAGGAATCGGTCTACTTGTCTCGGACGTGATGCCTATATACATGATCATACCTAGATATTCTCATAACTATGCTCAATTCTGTCAATTGCTCAACAGTAATTCGTTCACCCACCGTAAAATACTTATGCTCTTGAGAGAAGCCACTAGTGAAACATATGGCCCCCGGGTCTATCTTCATCATATTAATCTTCCAATACTTAGTTATTGCCTTTGCTTTTTTACTTTGCTTTTATTTTACTTTGCATCTTTATCACAAAAATACCAAAAATATTATCCTATCATATCTATCAGATCTCACTCTCGTAAGTGACCGTGAAGGGATTGACAACCCCTTATCGCGTTGGTTGCGAGGAGTTATTTGTTTTGTGTAGGTGCGAGGGACTCGCGCGTAGCCTCCTACTGGATTGATACCTTAGTTCTCAAAAACCGAGGGAAATACTTACGCTACTTTGCTGCATCACCCTTTCCTCTTCAAGGGAAAACCAACGCAGTGCTCAAGAGGTAGCAAGAAGGATTTCTGGCGCCGTTGCCAGGGAGGTCTACGCAAAAGTCAACATACCAAGTACCCATCACAATCCCTTATCTCCCGCATTACATTATTTGCCATTTGCCTCTCGTTTTCCTCTCCCCACTTCACCCTTGCCGTTTTATCCGCCCTCTCTTTTCCGGTTGCCTCTTTCATTCGCTTTCCCTCGCCATGTCAGAACCAAAAAGAGTTGGGGTTTCTCTCCCGAGTTTTAGCGCTTTACACAATCCTGCTATCTTATCTAAACTCATAAATAAAAATACTATGGAAAAACCTGCCGGAATTATCAATGAAAACCTTAGCAATTTTGATGAAGAAGATTCTAGAATATTTCATTATTTACTTGATGAATCTTTGAAAGATGCTTGGGATAGGCTATTAAGGATCCGTGCTAGCTATGTACCTCAATACCAAATTGAGGTTTACTTAAAAAGCTTTTATGTTGGGTTGCCCGATTCGTTCAAGCAAGTCTTGGATTCTATTTTTGAAGAGGGTTTTCTTGAAGGGGACCCCATAGATACCTATGAAAAGATGAAAATTATATTTGGGCACCCCATTAACGAGAAAGTTGAAATCACATCTCTTTTGCTTTCTTACCAAAACGAATCTATCAAAGAGATAAAAGCTAGCCTAGATGCTAATTTCCGCAGCATACTTAATCTTTCTTCTACCATTAATGGCCATGTACTTTGTCAAAATAGAAAGATTAATTCCATAGATAGCAAGTTTGCTCTCTTTTTCCCTAAAACCAAAGATGGAAATACCTAGATCTATCCTTGCTATTATGCCTAGCTAGGGGCGTTAAACGATAGCGCTTGTTGGGAGGCAACCCAATTTTTTTTTGCTTTTGCTTCTGTTTAGGAATAAATATTTGATCTAGCCTCTGGTTAGATGTGTTTTTATGTTTTAATTAGTGTTTGTGCCAAGTTAAACCTATAGGATCTTCTTGGATGATAGTTATTTGATCTTGCAGAAATTTCCAGAAACTTTCTGTTCACGAAAACAATTATTAAAACTCACCAAAACGTGATAAAATACTGATTCCAATTTCTGATGATCAATAAACAAATTGTCTAGGTCTTCCTATTTTGGCTGATTTTTTGGAGTTCCAGAAGTTTGCGTTAGTTACAGATTACTACAGACTGTTCTGCTTTTGGCAGATTCTGTTTTTCGTGTGTTGTTTGCTTATTTTGATGAATCTATGGCTAGTAAAATAGTTTATAAACCATAGGGAAGTTGGAATACAGTAGGTTTAACACCAATATAAATAAAGAATTAGTTCATTACAGTACCTTGAAGTGGTCTTTTGTTTTCTTTCGCTAATGGAGCTCACGAGATTTCTGTTAAGTTTTGTGTTGTGAAGTTTTCAAGTTTTGGGTGAAAGATTTTTGATGGATTATGGAACAAGGAGTGGCAAGAACCTAAGATTGGGGATGCCCATGGCACCCCCAAGATAATCTAAGGACACCATAAAGCCAAAGCTTGGGGATGCCCCGGAAGGCATCCCCTCTTTCGTCTACTTCGATCGGTAACTTTACTTGGAGCTATATTTTTATTCACCACATGATATGTGTTTTTCTTGGAGCGTCTTGTATGATTTGAGTCTTTGCTTTTTAGTTTACCACAATCATCCTTGCTGTGCACACCTTTTGAGAGAGCCATACATGATTTGTAATTTGTTAGAATACTCTATGTGCTTCGCTTATATCTTTTGAGTTATATAGTTTTGCTCTAGTACTTCACTTATATCTTTTAGAGCACGGTGGTGGATTTGTTTTATAGAAACTATTGATCTCTCATGCTTCAATTAGATTATTTTGAGAGTCTTAAATAGCATGGTAATTTGCTTAAATAATCCTAATATGCTTGGTATTCAAGAATAGTAAAAACTTTCTTATGAGTGTGTTGAATACTATGAGAAGTTTGATGCTTGATAATTGTTTTGAGATATAAAGATGGTGATATTAGAGTTATGCTAGTTGAGTAGTTGTGAATTTGAGAAGTACTTGTGTTAAAGTTTGTGATTCCCGTAGCATGCACGTATGGTGAACCGTTATGTGATGAAGTCGGAGCGTGATTTATTTATTGATTGTCTTCCTTATGAGTGGCGGTCGGGGACGAGCGATGGTCTTTTCCTACCAATCTATCCCCTAGGAGCATGCATGTAATACTTTTCTTTGATAAATTGTAGATTTTTGCAATAAGTATATGAGTTCTTTATGACTAATGTTGAGTCCATGGATTATACGCACTTTGTTCCTCCCACCATTGCTAGCCTCTCTAATATCGCACACTTTTCGCCGGTATCATAAACCCACCATATACCTTCCTCAAAACAGCCACCATACCTACCTATCATGGCATTTCCATAGCCATTCCGAGATATATTGCCATGCAACTTCCCACCGTTCCGTTTATTATGACATGCTCCATCATTGTCATATTGCTTAGCATGATCATGTAGTTGACATCATATTTGTGGCAAAGCCACCGTTCATGATTATTTCATACATGTCGCTCTTGATTCATTGCATATCCCGGTACACCGCCGGAGGCATTCATATAGAGTCATATTTTGTTCTAAGTATCGAGTTGTAATTGTTGAGTTGTAAGAAAATAAAAGTGTGATGATCTTCATTTTTTAGAGCATTGTCCCAAGTGAGGAAAAGGATGATGGAGACTATGATTCCCCCACAAGTCGGGATGAGACTCCGGACGAAAAAAAGAAAAAAAAAGAAAAGAGGCCATAAAAAAAGAGAAAAGGCCCAAATAAAAAAATGAGAGAAAAAGAGAGAAGGGACAATGTTACTATCCTTTTACCACACTTGTGCTTCAAAGTAGCACCATGATCTTCATGATAGAGAGTCTCTCATTTTGTCACTTTCATATACTAGTGGGAATTTTTCATTATAGAACTTGGCTTGTATATTCCAATGATGGGCTTCCTCAAAATGCTCTAGGTCTTCATGAGCAAGCGAGTTGGATGCACACCCACTTAGTTTCTTTTGTTGAGCTTTCATATACTTATAGCTCTAGTGCATCCGTTGCATGGCAATCCCTACTCACTCACATTGATATCTATTGATGGGCATCTCCATAGCCCGTTGATACGCCTAGTTGATGTGAGACTATCTTCTCCCTTTTTGTCTTCTCCACAACCACCATTCTATTCCACATATAGTGCTATATCCATGGCTCACGCTCATGTATTGCGTGAAGATTGAAAAAGTTTGAGAATGTCAAAAGTATGAAACAATTGCTTGGCTTGTCATCGGGGTTGTGCATGATTTAAATACTTTCTGTGGTGAAGATAGAGCATAGCCAGACTATATGATTTTGTAGGGATAACTTTCTTTGGCCATGTTATTCTGAGAAGACATGATTGCTTTGTTAGTATGCTTGAAGTATTATTATTTTTATGTCAATACTAAACTTTTGTCTTGAATCTTTCGGATCTGAATATTCATACCACAATTAAGAAGAATTACATTAAAATTATGCCAAGTAGCACTCCGCATCAAAAATTCTGTTTTTATCATTTACCTACTCGAGGACGAGCAGGAATTAAGCTTGGGGATGCCTGATACGTCTCCAACGTATCTATAATTTTTGATTGCTCCATGCTATATTATCTACTGTTTTGGACATTATTGAGCTTTATTATTCACTTTTATATTATTTTTGGGACTAACCTATTAACCGGAGGCCCAGCCCAGAATTGCTGTTTTTTTGCCTATTTCAGAGTTTCGCAGAAAAGGAATATCAAACGGAGTCCAAACGGAATGAAACCTTCGGGAACGTGATTTTTAGGAAGAAAATGATCCACGAGACTTGGACCCTACGTCAAGAAACAAAAGTGGAGGCCACGAGGTAGGGGGGCGCGCCCACCCCCCCAGGGCGCGCCCTCCACCCTCGTGGGCCCCCTGTTGCTCCACGACGTACTCCTTCCTCCTATATATACCTACGTACCCCCAAACGATCAGATACAGAGCCAAAAACCTAATTCCACCGCCGCAACCTTCTGTACCCACGAGATCCCATCCTGGGGCCTGTTCCGGAGCTCCGGCGGAGGGGGCATCCATCACGGAGGGCTTCTACATCATCACCATAGCCTCTCCGATGAAGTGTGAGTAGTTTACTTCAGACCTTCGGTTCCATAGTTAGTAGCTAGATGGCTTCTTCTCTCTTTTTGGATCTCAATACAATGTTCTCCCCCTCTCTCGTGGAGATCTATTCGATGTAATCTTCTTTTTGCGGTGTGTTTGTTGAGACTGATGAATTGTGGGTTTATGATCAAGATTATCTATGAACAATATTTGAATCTTTTCTGAATTCTTTTATGTATGATTGGTTATCTTTGCAAGTCTCTTCGAATTATCAGTTTGGTTTGGCCTACTAGATTGATCTTTCTTGCAATGGGAGAAGTGCTTAGCTTTGGGTTCAATCTTGCGGTGTCCTTTCCCAGTGACAGTAGGGGCAGCAAGGCACGTATTGTATTGTTGCCATCGAGGATAACAAGATGGGTTTTCTTATCATATTGCATGAATTTATCCCTCTACATCATGTCATCTTGCTTAAAGCATTACTCTGTTTCCATGAACTTAATACTCTAGATGCATGCTGGATAGCGGTCGATGAGTGGAGTAATAGTAGTAGATGCAGGCAGGAGTCGGTCTACTTGTCTCGGACGTGATGCCTATATACATGATCATACCTAGATATTCTCATAACTATGCTCAATTCTGTCAATTGCTCAACAGTAATTCGTTCACCCACCGTAAAATACTTATGCTCTTGAGAGAAGCCACTAGTGAAACCTATGGCCCCCGAGTCTATCTTCATCATATTAATCTTCCAACACTTAGTTATTGCCTTTGCTTTTTTACTTTGCTTTTATTTTACTTTGCATCTTTATCACAAAAATACCAAAAATATTATCCTATCATATCTATCAGATCTCACTCTCGTAAGTGACCGTGAAGGGATTGACAACCCCTTATCACGTTGGTTGCGAGGAGTTATTTGTTTTGTGTAGGTGCGAGGGACTCGCGCATAGCCTCCTACTGGATTGATACCTTGGTTCTCAAAAACGGAGGGAAATACTTACGCTACTTTGCTGCATCACCCTTTCCTCTTCAAGGGAAAACCAACGCAGTGCTCAAGAGGTAGCATGCATCATCCCGCAACTAACTCATCAGTCACATTGTTTGCAAGGCTTATAGTGATGTGCATTACCGAGAGGGCCCAGAGATACCTCTCCGACAATCGGAGTGACAAATCCTAATCTCGATCTATGCCAACTCAACAAACACCATCGGAGACACCTGTAGAGTATCTTTATAATCACCCAGTTATGTTGTGACGTTTGATAGCACACTAAGTGTTCCTCTGGTATTCGGGAGTTGCATAATCTCATAGTCATAGGAACATGTATAAGTCATGTAGAAAGCAATAGCAACAAACTAAACGATCATAGTCCTAAGCTAACGGATGGGTCTTGTCAATCACATCATTCTCTAATGATGTGATCCCGTTCATCAAATGACAACTCATGTCTATGGCTAGGAAACTTAACCATCTTTGCTTAACGGGCTAGTCAAGTAGAGGCATACTAGTGACACTCTGTTTGTCTATGTATTCACACATGTACTAAGTTTCCGGTTAATACAATTCTAGCATGAATACTAAACATTTATCATGATATAAGGAAATATAAATAACAACTTTATTATTGCCTCTAGGGCATATTTCCTTCAGTCTCCTACTTGCACTAGAGTCAATAATCTAGATTACACAGTAATGATTCTAACACCCATGGAGTCTTGGTGCTGATCATGTTTTGCTCGTGAGAGAGGCTTAGTCAACGGGGCTGCAACATTCAGATCCGTATGTATCTTGCAAATCTCTATATCTCCCTCCTTGACTTGATCGCGTATGGAATTGAAGCGTCTCTTGATGTGCTTGGTTCTCTTGTGAAATCTGGATTCCTTTGCCAAGGCAATTGCATTAGTATTGTCACAAAAGATTTTCATTGGTCCCGATGCACTAGGTATGACACCTAGATCGGATATGAACTCCTTCATCCAGACTCCTTCATTTGCTGCTTCTGAAGCAGCTATGTACTCCGCTTCACACGTAGATCCCGCCACGACGCTTTGCTTAGAACTGAACCAACTGACAGCTCTGCAGTTCAATATAAATACGTATCCGGTTTGTGACTTAGAGTCATCCGGATCAGTGTCAAAACTTGCATCGACGTAACCATTTACGACGAGCTCTTTGTCACCTCCATAAACGAGAAACATATCCTTAGTCCTTTTTAGGTATTTCAGGATGTTCTTGACTGCTGTCCAATGATCCACTCCTGGATTACTTTGGTACCTCCCTGCTAAACTAATAGCAAGGCACACATCAATTCTGGTACACAGCATTGCATACATGATAGAGCCTATGGCTGAAGCATAGGGAATGACTTTCATTTTCTCTCTATCTTCTGCAGTGGTCGGGCATTGAGTCTGACTCACCTTCACACCTTGTAACACAGGCAAGAACCCTTTCTTTGCTTGATTCATTTTGAACTTCTTCGAAACTTTATCAAGGTATGTGCTTTGTGAAAGTCCAATTAAGCGTCTTGATCTATCTCTATCAGTTTTCTTTTTCTTTTTATTAGAAGGACTAGGTGCATCAGTATTAATTCTCTGAGAATCTTGCTCAACTCTCTTAGGATGACCCTCAGGATACAAAGGTTCCTGGGGCATTTTACCACCTCTAGTCATAACCCTGACAGCATTGTCATTACTCTTACTATTCAATTCATTACGCAAATCAACTTGTGCCTTAAGTTCTTGTTCTACTTCAGTTGTAACCATGGAAGCATGTTTACTAATAAGCTTAAGATCATTAACAGCTCTACTCATATAATCACCCAAGTGGTCAAGCATGTAAGCATTACGTTTCAATTGTGTACCAACATAATGTTGGGGAACGTAGTATTTCAAAAAAATTCCTACGATCACGCAAGATATATCTAGGAGAAGCATAGCAACGAGCGGGGAGAGTGTGTCCATGTACCCTCGTAGACCGAAAGCGGAAGCGTTTAGTAACGCGGTTGATGTAGTCAAACGTCTTCGCGATGCAACCGATCCAAGTACCGAACGCACGGCACCTCCGCGATCTGCACACGTTCAGCTCGGTGACGTCCCTCGAACTCTTGATCTAGTTGAGGCCGAGGGAGAGTTTCGTCAGCGTGACGGTGTGGTGACGGTGATGATGAAGTTACCGGCGCAGGGCTTCGCCTAAGCACTACGACGATATGACCGAGATGTGTTTCTGTGGAGGGGGGCACCGCACACGGCTAAAAGATCAACTTGTGTGTTCTAGGGTGCCCCCCTCCCCACGTATATAAAGTAGGGAGGGAGGAGGCCGGCCGGCCCTAGGGGGCGCGCCCAAGGAGGGGAGTCCTACTAGGACTCCAAGTCCTAGTAGGATTCCACCAAGAGGGAGAGAGGGGGGAAGGAAAGAGAGGGAGAGGGAGTAGGAAAGGGGGGCGCCGCCCCCCTTCCCTTGTCCAATTCGGACTCCAAGGGGGGGTGCGGCCTGCCCTGGCTGGCCTCCTCTTTTTACAATAGGGCCCATGATGGCCCATTAGTTCCCCCGGGGGGTTCCGGTAACCCCTCCGGCACTCCGGTTTTACCCGAAACTATCCGGAACACTTCTGGTGTCCGAATAACATGGTCCAATATTTATGTCTCGACCATTTTGAGACTCCTTGTCATGTTTGTGATCTCATCTAGGACTCCGAACAACCTTCGGTCATCAAATCACATAAACTCATAATACAAATTCTCATCAAACTTTAAGCGTGCGGACCCTACGGGTTCGAGAACTATGTAGACATGACCGAGACACATCTCCGGTCAATAACGAATAGCGGAACCTGGATGCTCATATTGGCTCCTATATATTCTATGAAGATCTTTATCGGTCAAACCGCATAACAACATACGTTGTTCCCTTTGTCATCGGTATGTTACTTGCCCGAGATTCGATCGTCGGTATCACCATACCTAGTTCAATCTCGTTACCGGAAAGTCTCTTTACTCATTCCGTAATGCATCATCCCGCAACTAACTCATTAGTCACATTGCTTGCAAGGCTTATAGTGATGTACATTACCGAGAGGGCCCAGAGATACCTCTCCGACAATTGGAGTGACAAATCCTAATCTCAATCTATGCCAACTCAACAAACACTGTCGGAGACACCTGTAGAGCATCTTTATAATCACCCGGTTACGTTGTGACGTTTGATAGCACACTAAGTGTTCCTCCGGTATTCGGGAGTTGCATAATCTCATAGTCATAGGAACATGTATAAGTCATGAAGAAAGCAATAGCAATAAACTAAACAATCATAGTGCTAAGCTAACGGATGGGTCTTGTCCATCACATCATTCTCTAATGATGTGATCCCATTCATCAAATGACAACACATGTCTATGGCTAGGAAACATAACCATCTTTGATAAACGAGCTAGTCAAGTAGAGGCATACTAGGGACACTCTGTTTGTCTATGTATTCACACATGTACTAAGTTTTCGGTTAATACAATTCTAGCATGAATAATAAACATTTATCATGATATAAGGAAATATAAATAACAACTTCATTATTGCCTCTAGGGCATATTTCCTTCACATAAGCATTGAAGTTTTCTTGTTTAACAATAAAATTATCAAACTCATCCAAGCATTGACTAGCAGACTTATTATGAGGAATATCACCTTCATCGAATCTATGAAGAGAGTTTACCTCTACTACCTGTGTCGGGTTACCAAGAGCATGTATTTCTTCAATAGACGGTAAATTCTTAACATCTTCAGCTTTAATACCTTTTTCTTTCATAGATTTCTTTGCCTCTTGCATATCTTCAGGACTGAGAAATAGAATACCCCTTTTCTTTGGAGTTGGCTTAGGATTTGGTTCAGGAAGTGTCCAAACATTATCATTACTCAATATATTATTCAATAGCAATTCAGCTTGCTCAACAGTTCTTTCCCTGAAAACACAACCAGCACGACTATCCAGGTGGTCTCTGGAAGCATCGGTTAGTCCATTATAAAAGATATCAAGTATTTCATTTTTCTTGAGAGGATGATCAGGCAAAGCATTAAGTAATTGGAGAAGCCTCCCCCAAGCTTGTGGGAAACTCTCTTCTTCAATTTGCACAAAATTAAATATTTCCCTTAAAGCAACTTGTTTCTTATGAGCGGGGAAATATTTTGCAGAGAAGTAGTAAATCATATCCTGGGGACTACACACACAACCAGGACCAAGAGAATTAAACCATAACTTGTCATCACCCTTTAATGAGAAAGGAAACAATTTGAGAATATAGTAATATCGATTTTTTCCTCATGAGCAAATAGGGTGGCTATATCATTCAATTTAGTAAGATGTGCCACAGCAGTTTCAGATTCATAACCATAGAAAGGATCAGATTCAACCAAGGTAATTAAATCAAGATCGACCGAGAATTCATAATCCTTATCAGTAACCAAGATAGGTGAAGTAGCAAAATTGGGATCATATTTCATTCTAGCATTCAAGGATTTTTCTTTCAGCCTAGCTAACAATTTCTTAAGATCTTCTCTGTCATTGTAAGCAAAGAAGTCTTTAGCAGTTTCTTCATCCATAACATAACCCTCAGGTACAACAGGCAATTCATATCTAGGAGGAGAATCATAATCTTCAGTTTCAAAAATATCATCAGTTTTAGTAATTTCATTCTCTCTAACCCTAGCAAGTTGTTCATCAAGAAATTCACCTAGTGGCACAGTATCATCAAGCAGAGAAGTAGTTTCATCATAAGCATCGTGCATAGCAGAAGTGGCATCATCAATAACATGCGACATATCAGAATCAATAACAGGTGTACGTGTCGCAAGTTTACTCAAAACAAAAGGAGAATCAAGTGCAGAGCTAGATGGCAGTTCCTTACCTCCCCTCGTAGTTGAGGGATATATCTTGGTTTTGTTGTCTTTCAGATTCCTCATAGTGATCAATAGATATAAATCCCAAGTGACTCAGAGAATAGAGCTATGCTCCCCGGCAACGGTGCCAGAAAAAAGTCTTGATAACCCACAAGTATAGGGGATCGCAACAGTTTTTGAGGGTAGAGTATTCAACCCAAATTTATTGATTCGATACAAGGGGAGCCAAAGAATATTCTCAAGTATTAGCAGCTGAGTTGTCAATTCAACCACACCTGAAAGACTTAATATTTGCAGCAAAGTATTTAGTAGCAAGTAGTATGGAAGTAGCGGTAACGGTGGCAAAAGTAACAGTAGTAGTTTCGTAGCAATTGTAACAGTAGCAACGGAAAAGTAACTTAGCAAAGATCAATATGAAACGAGCTCATAGGCAATGGATCAATGATGGATAATTATGTCGGATGGCATTCATCATGCAACAGTTATAACATAGGGTGACACAGAACTAGCTCCAATTCATCAATATAATGTAGGCATGTATTCCGAATATAGTCATACGTGCTTATGGAAAAGAACTTGCATGACATCTTTTGTCCTACCCTCCCGTGGCAGCGGGGTCCTATTGGAAACTAAGGGATATTAATGCCTCCTTTTAATAGAGTACCGGACCAAAGCATTAGCACTTAGTGAATACATGAACTCCTCAAACTACGGTCATCACCGGGAGTAGTCCCGACTATTGTCACTCCGGGGGTGCCGGATCATAACACGTAGTAGGTGACTATAACTTGCAAGATAGGATCAAGAACACAAATATATTCATGAAAACATAATAGGTTCAGATCTGAAATCATGGCACTCGGGCCCTAGTGACAAGCATTAAGTATAGCAAAGTCATAGCAACATCAATCTTAGAACATAGTGGATACTAGGGATCAAACCCTAACAAAACTAACTCGATTACATGGTAAATCTCATCCAACCCATCACTGTCCAGCAAGCCTACTATGGGATTACTCACGCACGGCGGTGAGCATCATGAAATTGGTGATGGAGGATGGTTGATGATGACGATGGCGACGTATTCCCCTCTCCGGAGCCCCGAACGAACTCCAGATCTGCCCTCCCGAGGAAGAACAGGGCTTGGCGGCGGCTCCGTATCGTAAAACACGATGAATCCTTCTCTCTAATTTGTTTCTCCCCGAACGTGAATATATGGAGTTGGAGTTGAGGTCGGTGGAGGTCCAGGGGGCCCACAAGGATGGATGGCGCACCCCCCACCCTTGTGGCTAGGGTGTGGGCCCCCTTCACTTGATTCTTTCGGCAATATTTTTTATTAATTTCAAAAATCATCTCCGTAAAGTTTCAGGTCATTCCGAGAAGTTTATTTCTGCACAAAAATAACACCATGGCAATTCTGCTGAAAACAGCGTCAGTCCGGGTTAGTTCCATTCAAATCAGGCAAGTTAGAGCTCAAAACAAGGGCAAAAGAGTTTGGAAAAGTAGATACGATGGAGACGTATCAGCGGGGCGCTGGGTGTGGGCTCTGGGTCGGGGGAAACCCTTGGCCGGCGATGCCGGGCACGATGTTGGCGACGCCCATGGCGCCGTTGTCCCTCTGGTGGGCGACATCGAGACTTACTCCCTGCCGTTCGCCTCCTGATCTCGGGTGAAAGCATACAGTCTCTGGTTTGGGGCGGCGATGGCGCATCAACGTCATGTACTTCTAAAGGCGCCATCTTGGGTGATTAACGGTCTGGAATTTGGCGTGGTGTTGGTCTGCTTCTTTAGTAGGGTTCATGCTCGACAGCTGCAGTGGGCTTCTGGGTCTTGGCCGGAGAAGGTGGCGATGTATGGGTTTCTTTCAGAGGTGAGGTCGCCAGGGCGGTCATTCTCTCCCCTGCAACTGCTGGAATTGGGGCAGCCGGAGGTCGGGGAGGAAGGATGGGCGGGAACGGGATGAGGCAGATCACTGACGCGTCGCACTAGGCAGCCACCAACAGGGCTCGTCGGGCGCACTACCACGAATTACTACCAATGCTACCAACCGCCGCGGACCAGATCTGGGTAGGGTAGGCCCGAATCCCCCTCCAACAGCACTACCACAGCCATGCCAAGAGAAGGCGGGCATGACTGGGCCAAGCTATTGCCGTTGGTAAAATGCTGGAATTGGGGTAGCCGGAGGCCGGGGAGGAAGGGTGGGCGGGAGTGGGATGAGGCGGATCACTGACGCACCGCACCGGGCAACCGCTAGTGACAGTGGAGGTGAAGGAGGGGCGAGGCGCCACGTGAGCCGCGGACAGGGCTAACAGGGGAGCAGTCGCCCTGGATCTGCCACCAGGAGCTGTGAAGTTGGCCAGCAGGCCACCGAGAGACTCGTCGCTGGACCACCCGAGCGCGACATCGCTAGGGGAGGCACGAGCGAGCGCCACCGTGCGAGGACGCAGACCACCCTGTCACTAGGGGATGTGTCGGCAGCCCCACCACTGGGAGCTGGATGCGGGCTAGATCTGAGGGAGAAAGCCCGTGCAAGGCGTAATGCCTGCCAGACGAGGCACACGAGGCAGGTGGTGACGGCGCTGGACGATGACGAAGCAAGGAGGGAGCTCGTGGTACGACGCCGTGCCGGAAGTCAAGGGTTGGCGAACGTAAGTGCGGCGAGTGCATACAATGACAGACGAATGCGGCAAGCCATCCGAGCGCCGGATGAACGCCTCACCGCCACCATCCTCGGAAGCTCGCCGGATTTCAGGCAACAACGAGGACATGGGCGCGGATGAGCGGCGGTGGCAGGTAGGTTTACGACCGCCACTCATATCGACCCTGCCGGAGCGACGCGGGGACTTTTCGTGAGCGTTGCGAAGGATCTCTTGGGTAAGGTTGGACGAAGGACGAGCGAACGGCGGAACTTTATGTCCATTTTTAAGTAGGAGAATAGAGCGATAAGTACGAGAGATTGGTAAAATAATCTGCCATTTAGGTCCATCGTCGGCAGGCGAAACCACATATCTTTGTAGTCAGATTGTCCTCTGAGGAAAGAATAAGAAACATTAAAAATCTTTAAAAGGCTAATCATGCTGAAAAAAGGTAGCATGTTACGTTTTAGAAAAGTCACATGGCGCATCAATTCCTTTCAGAGAAAAGCCCATGCTGCGACCTATAGAAATTCATGTCGGGTATCACCAAGTGTGCGTGTCGAAGTTTGCCATGCTAAGCACTCTGAAGATAGCCAGCATTGTTCCTTTTATCACTCTGAACATCAACTCATGCACTTAATGATGGAGGTAAGAGCATCTATAACCAGACCCCTCAAATCCGTTTTATACGCCTGGTCGGACCGCCCGGTCACTGTCCGGTCACGATTTTTTGACCCAGACGGCCCCCTCAAACGGTCCTCAAATGTCCAGGCTGAGCGGCACCCCCCATATCCAGCCCAAATATGGGGCGGACATAGGGCACCCGGGCACACCCGCCACATCGGATCCGGCCTACACTGGCCCACCCGACCCCACATAAATTCCTTCCCATCCACTCGCCGGACCAAACCCTAACCACTTCACTTCCCTCTGCCACCCAAGCTCGTCTCCGGCTCCTTCCGGCCTTCTCCGGCGTGGCGGGAAGCGAATCCAAGTCCTTCACCTCAAGATCCATCGACCCCGAGCTCATCCCGCGCGGCCCCGAGGAGGAGATGGCCGTCCGGCTTGCGCTTCGCCGCGCCCGGGAGGAGGCCCGTGGACGGCTGTGCTCGGACTCCATCCGTCGGGAATCCATTGCGTCCGCCCAAATGGGGCATGGATCCGGCGCTAGGTCGGCCATAGCTACCTCGCTGGAGGTCGTGCGGTCCGTCTGGCGTCCGAACGCGCTGGCGAACGCGCAACTCCTCCGGTGGCGCGCCGAGCATCGGGACACACCATGGGCCTCGTCCGACGAGGCCATGGCACGGCGTGCCTGCCGTGCAAGGCACCGGGCGCGGGAGGCGGCGGCAGCGGACGTCGGCGAGGCAGAGTCGCATTCTCCTGCGCCCTGTATGGCGCATCAGTCCGGGCGCCGCAACCACATCGTGGTGGACGTCGGCGGCTCGTCCCCGGACGGATCCATCATCGATCTGACGTCCACCGGCACCGTTCAGGTTCCGGTCTCCGACGAGGAAGAGTAGGGCATGGGAGACGGCGAGGCCTTGAGTCCCGTGAGCCAGCTCAAATTCTCATGCCCTACCCTACCTTGCTGGCGACCGGCCCAACACTCCGAGGAGCGCAGCCGACCGCTGGACATGGCCAGGGAGGAGCCGGGCGAGCGGGGAGCGAAACCGGACGAGCTCCACGTAGATTAGGTTTCATGTTGCATATAATATTATGGATTTGAGGTATCCGGATGTGGAATGCGTTTTTTAAGGGGTGACCGGTCGCTGTCCGCGGATACGCCCGAACACGTCCGCGGACATTTGAGGGATCGAATTTGCCAAGTCCGGCTGTAGATGCTCGAAGGCATGCAAATAGAGATTACGTTGACAATTGTCTTGCTCACCCTCCAATAATACCGGGCTTTGGCCCGGGCTGCCTCATTTTGTATTAATCAGAAGATATACAAACACCAAAATAACAAATTTCCTTAAAAAATCAATATAACAAATTATTAAACTTCATCAGGAAAAGAAAAAACTAGGAGCGAAGGTGAAGGATAGAAATAGAATATCAGTCAAACCACCTGATGCAATGTTAAGAAATTTCTGCGAAAAGGTCATGTTGGATCGATCACCTCTCTTTTCCTCTTTTGACCGACCTACTACTACTCCCTCCGTTTCTAAATATTTGTCTTTCTAAACATTTCAAATGACTATCACGTACGGATGTATGTAGACATATTTTAGAGCGTAGATTCACTCATTTTGCTCCGTATGTAGTCACTTGTTGAAATGTCTAGAAAGACAAATATTTAGGAACGAAGGGAGTAGTTTACATCTTGCATCTTCACCATGGCCATTAATTTTAGCACCGGCCTCCCCTCTTCAGGTTTGACTAGAAACGTAACTAACTGAATCTTGTGATAGAAAATCACTTTAATTTCAACCACAGTTAAC
This sequence comes from Aegilops tauschii subsp. strangulata, assembly GCF_002575655.3. NCBI lineage: Eukaryota > Viridiplantae > Streptophyta > Magnoliopsida > Poales > Poaceae > Aegilops > Aegilops tauschii. The sequence continues at coordinate 88,919,956 of NC_053039.3, read as the reverse complement.
CCTTATGATGCTTAGGAAGATCTCATTCACATCATATCCATCTTCTCCTAACGGTTCCCAATGATGGTGTATTGCACTTGTGGTCTACTCTTTACCTGGGGCGATCTCACTCACTTCAACTTTCTTGGTCCCCTCCCCTAAATCTAATCTACTTATCTTTCTTTCTTTCTTTATCAATTTTGCCTGGTTTTTTTAGAACCAAATGCATTGTTACACCTAGAGTTGTGCAATATCATAAGCTCCGATTCAGATGGGAGGTAGTGGCAATGATGAAACCAAACAGACACAAAGTACAAACTTTCCTGTATATTATGGTAGGCTGCAACTTTCAGTCTGTCACACTATGGACCTTGACACATGGTGTCCATTGCTATCATCAGGAATCTGTCCATTGTTATGAGGGCATGCCTTGTACTAGCATTCTTCTAATTCCACATTTGCCCCTCTCTTTTCGTTTTCTTTTTATTGCAAAGGTTAGGAGATCATCTGTACAGGTACATGTATGAGTAATATTTGGTCCATATTGTAGGCTGTGGTGAGATCTAGGATAGTAGATTATTGCATTCAGCCAGATTGGCTCACAAGTCCCAAGGCCCCCCAATATTTTGTTGTTCTGCACTATACAAGCAGCATCAAGTCATACATCTCTAGATCCATGAGCATATTTTGGAGATAAGCTCTGAGCAAGTCTAGTGCTCATCAGTCATCCGGGCAGGAGCCAACAAAGCCAGCAAAAGAGGGTGTCCTATGAGGGAGAAAGCAGTGACCTACACCCTTCATGGAGACTGTACTGAGCAGCATTCCATGGTTCTGCATGCACAGAGGATATGTCCATGTTGAGCATGGCAGCCATGACCTACCCACTTTGCAGTGTCCAGCTCCAGCCATCCGTGGCTCATCAATCAGATTTGTCCTCCAAAAGGAGGACTGATCTGAGCTGGTTAACTATCCACTGTCATGTCATTATAGTACAGTGTGTGGTCAAGTGACAGGACCTTGGCATGCATCGATCGGTAGCCCTAAAAGTCAAAGTGAGATTTGGACTCCTCTCCCTGTCAATTTGTTCACTGGCATTGTGCTTCTGCATGCTCTGGTTTGGCCTGGAGCATCACTGATTAATTCCTTCTGACTTCACCTACTACATGTCTTGCTAGTTGTTGCAGCCAGATGAAAACTTAGAAGTATGTGGTTGTGATTTGTGAATTGTTTCATTCTTAAATCGAATCGATGTTTTTATGTTTATTTTTTTCCTGAATTTTACCAACTGTCCCCGCAAAAAAAAAAAAAACTGTGACTGGCTCACATGCTCATATGCCTGATGCTTGGAACTCAAAGGGAGGTATCAACTGATCACCATGCCCATGACTTGCCAACTTGGCATGTGTACATATAATAGTATACTTCCTCCCTAATCAAGGTTCATGCATAGTAGGAAGCATGTAGAGAAGTATCTAGTAAGATGTCATAAAAATATTATGATCTGTGCTTGTACTATCTCATATATGGAAGATGCATGCATAGCAGTTAGTTTTTGCTAATTTAATCCATCCGAGTCAGCACAATAACAGAGCTTTTCTCACACTACTGATAGTCTAGTAGAGCTTCAGTTACACTCATTGTCACCATGTTTACATGATGCAGATGCCACATGGCATGGCATCTGGCTAGTGACATGAAGAAAGATCCAGCAGGAAATCTTCCATCTTGCATGCATGATCTCCTCCTCCTGCAAGATGTGTCATCTGGAGTTTCACTACTCTGCATCAGAGTCTGGACAAGCACACAAACTGTGCATGCATGTTCATGCATGGACCTTTCCAAGAGTCCAGTGAGAACAGTGCCCAGATTGGATTTTCTGAGGTTTCTTGAAGCAATCAATCTTGATTTGATCGTCACTCCCAAAGGAAAAATTAATCAAGAATCTAGATGTGTGCATGCATGTGTGGCTGCATTTTCCCTTGGCCCTACTGCGCGGAGAGCTAGTTGAACATCCATCATGTCACACATCAAACAATTATTCCTTCTCTTATCTTTTGCTAACCAATCCACATGCATTGTAGATTCCACGGAATATTTAACCCCGTTCCATGTACATCTGAACAATCAACATAACATCTTCTTTACTTGCTCATGAACAATCAACTAGTGTTCTTTCCTTGAATTTCCTTTTCCTTACTAGCAGTACCTCTTGTCCCTATATTGTCAGAGGTTAGTACAAAAGTTTTGAGAGATTATTACAGAATAAAGTTGTGTACAGATTACAGAAGAATAGATGTATAAATCGAAGTGATAGACTCCTTTGTGCAGCTATTGCTCTCAGTGATGGCCCCAAAACAGTTGTACATATACAACCAAAACGAAGGGTGTTTGTTAATAGAAATCTCAAATCCATAACTGCAGAAATGGATATGTATAGAATCCACGGATCTGCTACACTACAAAATGCCGCTGGCTGCGGGGCACTCTGTTTCTCCCCTAATTTCTTGGACGCCTGACTGTATCTACATGCAGTAAGTTACAGTTGAGCAATACACCAATACTTTTCCATTTTAATAACCGAAATAGTGGAGCATCCTAAGGTGGGCTTTCTTCATGATATTAAAATGCTGAACTATAGCACGTCTGGATAAACAAAACCAAAGCTAATATGAGACCCGTTATGCCATAGTTAAGTGGTTAGCATGACCGACAATCAGGGGTGGTGGCTTTAGTATAAATATAAATAAACTGCTGCAGTTGACATCATGTGATCCGCCGCTGCCGGCAGTACCGGAGCTTGAATGGTTGAACCAGATTGTAGTGTTAGTTTTATTTATAAAGCGGGACGAAAACCTACATCAAAAGATTATAGAGGGGGAGGTCTATCAGATCCTAATCCAACTGCAAATCTTAGTACACAGTGTTCATGTACAATTCAGTAACGGCAATGATACTTAACTGAAATTTGCATTCAGGAGGGGCCCGCTCGTAGGAGAGAAAGGACTTCATCGGAGTGACCCTTTGTCTCTAATGTTACTTATCTCTAGTTAATTGTCCCGCGTTGTAACAGGGGCAAACATATTTTAGTTTTTTTAGAGTGGCAAACATATTTTAGTGATCAATAGCAAATTACGAGTGCCTCAAAAAAGACGTCACGAGTGCTTTTTTCCTATGGCATGTCCCACATCAACGTCGACGGCTAGGTTCATGTGGCAGAACACGAAGATGATGGAAAGTAAACGAATTTTCTTAGAAGGAGCCCACATAAATGATACATTTCCTAAACTAATGTGATCCTCGCTTGATGTATTTAACTGCATTAATGCGATCCTCGCATGCTATAGTCAAAAAAAAATGATACTCTTCGTGATCCTTTCATCCAACGCTAGATGATATTTTTCATAAATTAATGGATTTTCTTTAGGGAATGAGTAGGACAAGGAAAGAAAAGTATCGAATATATAATTTTGCACAATCATTTATTGGTACTGCGACATTTTATGTTTGGGCCAATGTGACGCCCCCAATTCGACCGTACACTAATCATGCACGCAAATGTGTACGATCAAGATCAGGGACTCACGGTAAGATATCACAACACAACTCTACAATATAAATAAGTCATACAAGCATCATAATACAAGCCAGGGGCCTCGAGGGCTCGAATACAAGTGCTCGATCATAGACGAGTCAGCGGAACCAACAATATCTGAGTACAGACATGAGTTAAACAAGTTTGCCTTAAGAAGGCTAGCACAAAAGTAGCAACGATCGAAAAGGCAAGGCCTCCTGCCTGGGACCTCCTAACTACTCCTCGAAGCCGAACTCCATGTAGAATCATCCTCGGGATTTCTAGCTCCTGGACTCCAGCATCTGGTTGCGACAATCAGGTATAGAAAGAGGAAAAGAGGGAGAAAAGCAACCGTGAGTACTCATCCAAAGTACTCGCAAGCAAGGAGCTACACTACATATGCATGGGTATATGTGTAAAGGGCCATATCAGTGGACTGAACTGCAGAATGCCAGAATAAGAGGGGGATAGCTAATCCTGTCGAAGACTACGCTTCTGGCCACCTCCATCTTGCAGCATGTAGAAGAGAGTAGATGGTAAGTTCACCAAGTAGCATCGCATAGCATAATCCTACCCGGCGATCCCCTCCTCGTCGCCCTGTTAGAGAGCGATCACCGGGTTATATCTGGCACTTGGAAGGGTGTGTTTTATTAAGTATCCAGTTCTAGTTGTCATAAGGTCAAGGTACAACTCCGGGTCGTCCTTTTACCGAGGGACACGGCTATTCGAATAGATAAACTTCCCTGCAGGGGTGCACCACATAACCCAACACGCTCGATCCCATTTGGCCGGACACACTTTTCTGGGTCATGCCCGGCCTCGTAAGATCAACACGTCGCAGCCCCACCTAGGCTCAACAGAGAGGTCAGCACGCCGGTCTAAATCCTATGGCGCAGGGGTCTGGGCCCATCGCCCATTGCACACCTGCACGTTGCGAGGGCGGCCGGAAGCAGACCAGCCTAGCAGGCGTTCCAGTCCAATCCGGCACGCGCCGCTCCGTCGCTGATGTCAAGAAGAGCTTCGGCTGATACCACGACGTCGAGTGCCCATAACTGTTCCCGCGTAGTTGGTTAGTGCGTATAGACCAAATGGCCAGACTCAGATCAAATACCAAGATCTCGTTAAGCGTGTTAAGTATCCGTGAACGCCGACTAGGGCCAGGCCCACCTCTCTCCTAGGTGGTCTCAACCTGCCCTGTCGCTCCGCCACAAAGTAACAGTCGGGGGCCGTCAGGAACCCAGGCCCACCTCTACCGGGATGGAGCCACCTGTCCTTTCAGCCCCCTCATCAGAATCACTTGCGGGTACTCAACGAGCCGACCCGACTTTAGTCACCACATGTGTCATGTATAAAAAGTATATAGTATGTACACGTGATCACCTCCCGAAGTGATCACGGCCCAGTAGTATAGCATGGCAGACGGACAAGAGTGTAGGGCCACTGATGGAACACTAGCATCCTATACTAAGCAGTAGGATAGCAGGTAAGGGTAACAACTATAGCAACAATGACAGGCTATGCATCAGGATAAGATTAACGGAAAGTAGTAACATGCTACACTACTCTAATGCAAGCAGTATAGAGAAGAATAGGCGATATCTGGTGATCAAGGGGGGGGCTTGCCTGGTTGCTCTGGCAAGAGAAGGGTTCGTCGTTGATGTAGTCGATCACAGGGGTACCGGCAGCGGTCTCGAGGTCTACCGGAAAGAAGTAACAGAGGGGGAACACAATAAATAACAGAGCAATCAAAGCATCACAAAGCATAACATGGAAATACGCGGTGCTAGTGGTGATCTAACGCAGGGATGGGTAATACCGGCGAAGGGGGAAAACATCCGGGAAAGTATTCCCGGTGTTTGACGTTTTCGGACAGATGAACCGGAGGTGGAAAGTTGTGTGTTCGCTATGATAGGGATGTGTGGCGGACGAACGGGCTACGTACTCAAATTCTTCTCGTCGTTCTGAGCAACTTTCATGTAGAAAACATTTTCATCTGAGCTACGGTTTATTTTATATTAATTTTTAAATATTTAAATTATTTTTAGGATTTATTTAATTATTTTAAATCAACATTATCCAGAATAGTGTATGCTAACGTCAGCATGACGTCAGCGGTCAACAGGGCGTTGACTAGGTCAATCTGACGTGTGGGTCCCGCATGTCATACTCTGTTTATTCTAATTAGGATCTAACTAATCTAATTGTTGTTTAATTAATTAACAATAGTTAATTAGGTTAACCAAATAGGATTAATTAAGTTAATTAATTTAGTTAGTTAATTAATTAATTAATTAAATTTATTATTATTATTTAAATCTTTTTCTTTTCTTTTCTTTAAAAAAATGTTTCAGGGGCGTGGGCCCCGAATGGCAGTGGCCTATCAGGCCAAACGGGCGCTGGTGCTTGCGGTTACGGGCTGCGGGCGCTGGGCGCTAGCGGCGCCCGACCAGGCGAGGACCGAGCGGCGCAGATGGGCACCGGCGTCGGGCGACGACCGGGGCCGCGGCGAGGCCGGCCGGGAACGGCACCGGCGAGGCCGGCCGAGTGGCGGCCTGCAGCAGAGGATGACGGGGGGGCGGGTCACGCGAGGGGGTGGTGGAGGCGGCTGCGACCGGAGACGAGACCACAACAGGGCAGGGAGCCAAGGCGGGCGCGGCAGAGGGGGCGAAATCGCGGCGGCAACAGGAGGCGACGCCGGAGTGGGGTCGCGCGGACGGGCGCAGGAGGGAAGAGGCGACGGCGCAGCGGGAAGGTCAGGGAGGCGGAGGAAGGCCGCGGCCGTAGGCGGGCGCGCCGGTACGCGGTGAGCACGCGGGCGACGCGGGTAGCAGCGAGTAGGACGGGCGGGCGAGCGCGAGCGCGGGGGCACGACCACAGGGGCGCGCGAGAGCGCGGACGGGCGCGGGCACGACATGGTGAGGGAGAGTGAGGAGGAGAGGGAGGGGCTCACTTGGTAGAGTAGGGTTCGGAGCAGCGGGTGTCGAGGAGGGGGGGCGGGGACGTCGTGCGTAGGGGGAGGCAGGCCGGCGAGGAGGTCCGGCGACGATGGACGGCGACGGGCGATCCGGGCGGCAGCGTCGGCGGTCTCCTCCCTCGATCCCGATCCAATCGGGGGGAGAGGGGGAGATATTTTGGGGGGAGTGGGGGGTGTCGGTGGTTGACTGGGAGGGGAGTGGGGGTTAAGGAGTGCGGGTGGGCCTTGGTCCAGTTGGGTAGGCCAGCTGGGCCGGAGCCCAGTGGGGGGGGGGGGTGCTTCCTTTTATTTATTTTTGTTTGTTTGTTTCTATTTTGTAATTTCTTTTCTTTTTATTTATTTTCTTTTCTGTTTTAAATCATTTTAAATTATCTAGGCATTTTATAAAAATGTGTTTATTACACCATATTTACTTATGCAAAATATGGTACCTCCCGAACATTTTTATTTTAAATTTTGAAAAACTTTTATTGTTGACATTAATTTGAATTTGAATTTTGAAACGGTTTTGATCCAACGCGATATTATCAACAGTAACCGGAGTGAGGTGGCACCGTTAGCGTGGGATTACTGTAGCTTAATTATCCGGGCGTCACAATTCTCCTCCACTACAAGAAATCTCGTCCCGAGATTTAAGAGGGGGGTAAGGGGGAAGAATAGGTTACGAAATTCTAACGATTCTTCTTGGTCTTGGTTGCTCTTCTCGAAGAGGTCGATCCATTACTTTGATGTCTTCATTTCCCTGCTCCAGGTCATCATGATGAAGCCGTCATCCTACCTTTTGAAACTCCATCGTACTTACGAATAGTTAAGGGGCAGCTCTACAACGATAGGATGTTATAAGGGAAAATCCTCTGGGGTATCCCAAGAATGAACACATGAGTATCTCTCGAGTTGAACAAATGAAACACATCGAGAGCAAAGTAAGAAGGTATCACGAGAGGTTTCGACCGGATAGGCAATCGTTCGATGCCTGAAACAGGGCATGAAAGGGGTTCAAAGCAACGGGGATAAGTATTGTGTTTGATACCAGAATTGATGATCCCTCGGAAGGTGGTCGTGAATTATATACGACGTCACGCGCGAGGAACAACCTTGGGAACCACTGGTGTACAGGAGAGTCAGGTTTTCGATCCCGTGGAACTGTGGGTTATGGGCCCACCGTGTGGCTAAAAGTAGGAAGGGCGTTGACATCTTGCACGGTCATGATGGCAAGGCATGTCAGAGAGTAGCATGTCAGTTATGTCGGCAACAATGTCGGTACCAAGGGCGAGGGACGAAGAGAACCATTTTCCTGCTCGTTGAACGAGGCGGACCAATAGGCAAAGTTCTCGTCCATCGGTGGCTACCAGAATGTCATCAACAATAGTAACAGGGTCTTGCTGACAGAATTGTACACCGAGGTGTTTACATAGGCAGGAGAATATTACTACTTAGATCATACATATCACAAGAAAGGTTAAACCAAACAATGGAAAGGAAAATATGATTATCAGATTAAATAGAACAATGGAAGGAAAATGTGTTTAAAGCACATATTTCAAGGGTATATCCTTCCCAAGGACAAGCAGAGCATGATATCCATAACAGGATATAATGTAGAAAACTCTTTAGGTAAGGGGAGAGAAATTTCATGACATTACCCATACAGCGGTGTTTGGATAATTGAGCAGCAAACATTTAGCATTGGGCTTCAAATGTTCTTGTTAAAAATCGGAGTACCATAGACATGCTTCGAGATAGCATTGACATGGTCATCAGGTGAAGATCAGACTTTGGAAACACAAAGGATCCATCAGGAATAACTTGCAGAATAAGTCTTACAATTTTCTCATGGAAGAATGGATAACCTTGCTGAAAGGAAGAACTATAACAATAGGTCCTCCGGTCAAGTGTGCTAGGCATGACATCACCTTACCGGGTCATATAAAGACCAATGTTATAACTCTTGAAAATATGCTCCAACCATCATAGCTGACCGAGATTCAGATCTGATCGGTGTTAGGAAACCTTAGACTCAGGATGCCTGAGAAGAAAAGGTGCCAGACAAATTGACGGGATGACACTATAAGATTCTCAGGAAATGAACTATGAAGTGATTTTCGTTAACAAGAGTTCATCATTAACCCAAGGAGAGGACAAGGAGGTGGCTGATGGGCTAAGGACAATTCATCAAGATTTCCAAAAGATGGATTTCCACAATTATGTGAACAAGGAGATAACATTCGTCAGATCAAATGATATAATGATGTATGCTCGAGGAAAACATACACGATGAAACATTGATTGAAAGGTGCACCCGAAATATGGGCTTTGGTAGTAAGATCAATGTTAGAAGGGTGATACGATATCCAATACACAAAGAATGTAGCTAACGTTCATTAACTTACAAGCAATAGGGTTGCTAGAAGTTTTGACTTCACACATCATAGTTAAATGGCTGGTATCCCGGTTAGAAACAACACGGGGACCAAAATATGAACGGAGATGGCGAGAAGTATTATTATATCAAGAATTCTTAAGAGGTGGTGAAATTCTCACGACATTCTTGACATAAAAGGTGGTAATACTCCAAGGTAAAGAACAAATGCTGGATAGCACGGATCCTAAGGTATAACACGAAACACGAACAAGTTTGTGTTGGAGGGAAGGCAGTAAAGTGGCCGATGATAACACAAATCATCGAGGGAAAGGATGGTATTTCTCATCCTGAATTTCGACACACAACTTGGAAGAAGTCAAATTGTTGACAATGATCACGACAAATTTGTCGAGAGGTTTTCAAGAAGATGTAATTGATCGACGATGACATCAAGTGAAAGGAATGATGAAAGCGAAAGGTTATTGGAACCACGGGTAGGACACAAACTCGAAATCAAGTTTGCTGTTCAAGGAGAAGTGATATGACGAGGAAGATCGACGCAAGATTAGCTCAGTGTCGGAATTTGTGCGCTGGGAAGGTCCAGGTAGCACAGTAGAAATCGGCACGATAATGACATAGCCGAGCAGGCTAGTAATGACTTGAAGGATTATTAAACTCGTAAGCAACAAAAATTACTTAGAGTTATTGAATCGGAGTGTGGAATTGATTCACTTATCGGTGTCCTTGAGGGGTTCTAACAACTCAGAACCCGTTGGAAAAATGGAATCGGCAAGAATATTAGTTGATGAAGAACTCATAAGAAGTTAAGTAGTTCCTTGGCATTCTCGAGATACCAGGGGGGTAATACTCGACGACAGACCAAAGTAGAGGTTGGACGGGGGTATTGCTCTGCAGAGGACAAGTGCTTAAACTTGCACGACAAATGGTATTTAAAGGAGAACATGGTCGGAACCACGATTGCAAAAGGATCAATACACAGATACTAGACGATATCATATCAAGGAAATAGTTATTATTACAAGAAGCTTCTATGATAGGATCTACATCGTGTCCATGGGCATGAACACAAAGTTCAAGGTCGACTCCCACTTCTCCAATGCATAACCTTTCATTCACTTCTCGCATTTGATAAAGGCATTAGTGTTGAAAGCTTTACTTGGTGAAATACCAGATGAGTATGGCCCGTGAAATCTTTCGGGCTCACATAGATTAGGTAAGGCATTGGTTCATCCCATCGAGGCATCTTAGGAACATATACCACAAATTTTTAGGAGTAATTAACACAAGCTCGAAAGTAGAGCAAGGTTGTCAAAGCATTATGTATCAGGGAAAGAACTCACAAGATTTGAATGTGAATGATACCATCGGATAACAACCCAACAATGGGTTTGGCGGTCCATAACGGAGCTGACGTGAGTATCGGTACTCAATCAGAGGAAGAAAGAATGCAAAGGCATCAGATTATGGGAATAACTAACTAATTCAAATCTCAAATGCAAAGGAATTGCGATTTCCAAATCAAGAGATCAGAAGCAAACGCTCTGATTAAGGATGGATAAGTTGAGTAGACTTAGGGGTACAGCCGACGGCAATTCGGTTGGTCGAGAACCAGTTCATGTTTAAAATGACGTCTGATCCGGAAGGATGAATTCTAGGATTTCGACCGAGGATTGCGAGCATTCACCACATATCAAATCAAAGGCTGAAAATGATGATGACAAGGGATACTAATGAATATTGCTAGACATATGGAACGCAACCATAATGCAAGCAGACAAGTATTTGCACAGCAACAGCTGGCAGGGAATTACCGGAAGACCGGATAGTATATCAATGTACCTTGTGGATCATATGATCAACTAGTAATGAATAGTTCCTCGATAAGGGTGAAGAATTATTCGTAGGGGTATTCATGCGGCAAAGAACTGCGGGGTAGTAAGCATAAAGGATGCTTGGAACATCGAAGAGTATTTGAGGGCACCTTGTAATAACAAGGGCAACCGGGGATGAAGGTATGAACGACAAAAGTATGTAGTTATCCATAAGGATTTATCGGTGGTAGGGATCGCAATGGCGAAGGGCACAAGGGTCTCGGGAAAGCATCAGAGGGTGTCTTCAGAATCTTCTGGTGCAGCAGGCGATCATCTGGCCGGAAGGGGCTCTCCGGGAGGAAGTATTTTCGAGAACCTAAAGTTAGATTTTAGCAAAATCATACAACCCGAATAGAAGAGAGTACAGAGTCCCAGAGTAAAGGTCGAGGAATAAAGGATCCTACTACCACCCAATGGCGACGTGGGCCCGTAAGCCACACATCCCTGTTAGTAAAATTTTTTCAATGACTAGACTCGACTTCGGCCAAGGAGTTGGAAAGGGGGATTCCTACAGGCAGTCGGATCTGATACCAACTTGTGACGCCCCCAATTCGACCGTACACTAATCATGCATGCAAATGTGTACGATCAAGATCAGGGACTCACGGGAAGATATCACAACACAACTCTACAACATAAATAAGTCATACAAGCATCATAATACAAGCCAGGGGCCTCGAGGGCTCGAATACAAGTGCTCGATCATAAACGAGTCAGCAGAAGCAACAATATCTGAGTACAGACATGAGTTAAACAAGTTTGCCTTAAGAAGGCTAGCACAAAAGTAGCAACGATCGAAAAGGCAAGGCCTCCTGCCTGGGACCTCCTAACTACTCCTCGAAGCCGAACTCCATGTAGAATCATCCTCGGGATCTCTAGCTCCTGGACTCCAGCATCTGGTTGCGACAATCAGGTATAGAAAGGGGAAAAGAGGGAGAAAAGAAACCATGAGTACTCATCCAAAGTACTCGCAAGCAAGGAGCTACACTACATATGCATAGGTATATGTGTAAAGGGCCATATCAGTGGACTGAACTGCAGAATGCCAGAATAAGCGGGGGATAGCTAATCCTGTCGAAGACTATGCTTCTGGCCACCTCCATCTTGCAGCATGTAGAAGAGAGTAGATGGTAAGTTCACCAAGTAGCATCGCATAGCATAATCCTACCCGGCGATCCCCTCCTCGTCACCCTGTTAGAGAGCAATCACCGGGTTATATCTGGCACTTGGAAGGGTGTGTTTTATTAAGCATCCAGTTCTAGTTGTCATAAGGTCAAGGTACAACTCCGGGTCATCCTTTTACCGAGGGACACGGCTAATCGAATAGATAAACTTCCCTGCAGGGGTGCACCACATAACCCAACACGCTCGATCCCATTTGGCCGGACACACTTTTCTGGGTCATGCCCGGCCTCGTAAGATCAACACGTCGCAGCCCCACCTAGGTTCAACAGAGAGGTCAGCACGCCGGTCTAAATCCTATGGCGCAGGGGTCTGGGCCCATCGCCCATTGCACACCTGCACGTTGCGAGGGCGGCCGGAAGTAGACCTAGCCTAGCAGGCGTTCCAGTCCAATCCGGCGCGCGCCGCTCCGTCGCTGACGTCAAGAAGAGCTTCGGCTGATACCACGACGTCGAGTGCCCATAATTGTTCCCGCGTAGTTGGTTAGTGCGTATAGACCAAATGGCCAGACTCAGATCAAATACCAAGATCTCGTTAAGCGTGTTAAGTATCCGCGAACGCCGACCAGGGCCAGGCCCACCTCTCGCCTAGGTGGTCTCAACCTGCCCTGTCGCTCCGCCACAAAGTAATAGTCGGGGGCCTTCAGGAACCCAGGCCCACCTCTACCGGGATGGAGCCACCTGTCCTTTCAGCCCCCTCATCAGAATCACTTGCGGGTACTCAACGAGCCGACCCGACTTTAGTCACCACATGTGTCATGTATAAAAAGTATATAGTATATACCCGTGATCACCTCCCGAAGTGATCACGGCCCAGTAGTATAGCATGGCAGACGGGCAAGAGTGTAGGGCCACTGATGGAACACTAGCATCCTATACTAAGCAGTAGCATAGCAGGTAAGGGTAACAACTGTAGCAACAATGACAGGCTATGCATCAGGATATGATTAACGGAAAGCAGTAACATGCTACACTACTCTAATGCAAGAAGTATAGAGAAGAATAGGCGATATCTGGTGATCAAGGGGGGGGGGCTTGCCTGGTTGCTCTGGCAAGAGAAGGGTTCGTCGTTGATGTAGTCGATCACAGGGGTACCGGCAGCGGTCTCGGGGTCTACCGGAAAGAAGTAACAGAGAAGGAACACAATAAATAACAGAGCAATCAAAGCATCACAAAGCATAACATGGCAATACGCGGTGCTAGTGGTGATCTAACGCAGGGATGGATAATACCGGCGAAGGGGGAAAACATCCGGGAAAGTATTCCCGGTGTTTGACGTTTTCGGACAGATAAACCGGAGGTGGAAAGTTGCGTGTTCGCTATGATAGGGATGTGGAGCGGACGAACGGGCTACGTACTCGAATTCGTCTCATCGTTCTGAGCAACTTTCATGTAGAAAACATTTTCATCTGAGCTACGGTTTATTTTATATTAATTTTTAAATATTTAAATTATTTTTAGGATTTATTTAATTATTTTAAATCAACATTATCCAGAATAGTGTATGCTGACGTCAGCATGACGTCAGCAGTCAACAGGGCGTTGACTAGGTCAATCTGACGTGTGGGTCCCGCATGTCATACTCTATTTATTCTAATTAGGATCTAACTAATCTAATTGTTGTTTAATTAATTAACAATAGTTAATTAGGTTAACTAAATAGGATTAATTAAGTTAATTAATTTAGTTAATTAATTAATTAATTATTATTATTTAAATCTTTTTCTTTTCTTTTCTTTAAAAAAACGTTTCAGGGGCGTGGGCCCCGAATGGCAGTGGCGTATCAGGCCAAACGGGCGCTGGTGCTTGCGCTTACGGGCTGCGGGCGCTGGGCGCTAGCGGCGCCCGACCAGGCGAGGACCGAGCGGCGCAGATGGGCACCGGCGTCGGGCGACGACCGGGGCCGCGGCGAGGCCGGCCGAGTGGCGGCCTGCAGCAGAGGACGACCGGGGGGGGTGGTGGAGGCGGCTGCGACCGAAGACGAGACCACAGCAGGGCAGGGAGCCAAGGCGGGCGCGGTAGAGGGGGCGAAACCGTGGCGGCAGCAGGAGGCGACGCCGGAGTGGGGTTGCGCGGACGGGCGCAGGAGGGGAGAGGCGACGGCGCGGCGGGAAGGTCAGGGAGGCGGAGGAAGGCCGCGGCCGTAGGCGGGCGCGCCGGCACGCGATGAGCACGCGGGCGACGCGGGTAGCGGCGAGTAGGACGGGCGGGCGAGCGCGAGCACGGGGGCTCGACCACAGGGGCGCGCGAGAGCGCGGACGGGCGCGGGCACGACACGGTGAGGGAGAGTGAGGAGGAGAGGGAGGGGCTCACTTGGTAGAGTAGGGTTCGGGGCAGCGGGTGTCGAGGAGGGGGCGGGGACGTCGTGCGTAGGGGGAGGCAGGCCGGCGAGGAGGTCCGGCGACGATGGACGGCGACGGGCGATCCGGGCGGCAGCGTCGGCGGTCTCCTGCCTCGATCCCGATCCAATCGGGGGGAGAGGGGGAGATATTTTGGGGGGGTGGGGAGTGTCGGTGGTTGACTGGGAGGGGAGTGGGGGTTAAGGAGTGCGGGTGGGCCTTGGCCCAGTTGGGTAGGCCAGCTGGGCCGGAGCCCAGTGGGGGGTGCTTCCTTTTATTTATTTTTGTTTGTTTGTTTCTATTTTGTAATTTCTTTTCTTTTTATTTATTTTCTTTTCTGTTTTAAATCATTTTAATTTATCTAGGCATTTTATAAAAATGTGTTTATTACACCATATTTACTTATGCAAAATATGGTACCTCCCGAACATTTTTGTTTTAAATTTTGAAAAACTTTTATTGTTGACATGAATTTGAATTTTGAAACGGTTTTGATCCAACGCGATATTATCAACAGTAACCAGAGTGACGTGGCACCGTTAGCGTGGGATTACTGTAGCTTAATTATCCGGGCATCACAGCCAAGTGACCAAGTCCATGTATTTTGGGAGTAAATAGACTACAAACATTTTTAGACTTTGCATCTAGGAAAGAAAGGGGCTAGGATCGGATTTTTCCCTCCTCCTTTGGCTGGCCAAACCCCTATGTACCTCCCTAAATACATCTCTTAGGGCATCAACTAAGGTCAAGGTTTTCTTTGAATGAGTTTTAGCTTTTGCTGCTCTTAGCCATAAGCGTGAATGTCGGCAGGACCTCCTACACTACACATCATCAGAACCTTAATTTGTTCTCAAGTAATTCATCTTATATTCACGATTTAGATTGCATGTCTGAAGTTCTTCCTTGTTCTTAATTGCATGTAGGGGTTGACTTGTGACTAGGTTGACCATGTTTTAGTATCATAAATAATCATATTGGGGTTGATTTATTGTTTTCTAAGGTTGTAGTGTCTAGTGTCCGGTCTAGTCGGATCGTCAAAATCTCATACACCAAAAATTGATAATGTACTCTCGTAAAAAGATTGTCACACCCTGCACAGAACAAGGAGTGCCTCGCTCTAGCCTTTAGCGAAAATGAAGCAACCACTCCTAGAAGTGCAACTTTAATGGTCGACCACTAGCACAATGAAGGAAATATGCCCTAGAGGCAATAATAAAGTTATTATTTATTTCCTTATTTCATGATAAATGTTTATTATTCATGCTAGAATTGTATTAACCGAAAACTTAGTACATGTGTGAATATATAGACAAACAGAGTGTCACTAGTATGCCTCTACTTGACTAGCTCGTTGAATCAAAGATGGTTAAGTTTCCTAGCCATAGACATGAGTTGTCATTTAATTAACGGGATCACATCATTAGAGAATGATGTGATTGACTTGACCCATTCTGTTAGCTTAGCATTTGATCGTTTAGCATATTGCTATTGCTTTCTTCATGACTTATACATGTTCCTATGACTATGAGATTATGCAACTCCCGAATACCGGAGGAACACTTTGTGTGCTACCAAACGTCACAACGTAACCGGGTGATTATAAAGGTGCTCTACAAGTGTCTCCGATGGTACTTGTTGAGTTGGCATAGATCGAGATTAGGATTTTTCACTCCGATTGTCGGAGAGGTATCTCTGGGCCCTCTCGGTAATGCACATCACTATAAGCCTTGCAAGCATTGTAACTAATGAGTTAGTTGCGGGATGATGTATTACGGAACGAGTAAAGAGACTTGCCGGTAACGAGATTGAACTAGGTATTGAGATACCGACGATCGAATCTCGGGCAAGTAACATATCGATGACAAAGGGAACAACGTATGTTGTTATGCGGTTTGACCGATAAAGATCTTCGTAGAATATGTAGGAACCAATATGAGCATCCAGGTTCCACTATTGGTTATTGACTGGAGACGTGTCTCGGTTGTCTACATAATTCTCGAACCCGTAGGGTCCGCACGCTTAACGTTCGGTGATGATTTGTATTATGAGTTTATGTGTTTTGTTGTACCGAAGGTAGTTCCGAGTCCCGGATGAGATCGGGGACATGACGAGGAGTCTTGAAATGGTCGAGACGTAAACATGGATATATTGGACGACTATATTCGGACATCGGAAAGGTTCCGAGTGATTCGGGTATTTTTCAGAGTACCGGAGAGTTACGGGAATTCGTATTGGACCTTAATGGGCCATACGGGAAAGAAGAGAAAGGCCCCAAAGGGTGGTCGCACCCTTCCCCATGGACTGGTCCGAATTGGACTAGGGAGGGGGGCGCCCCCTTCCTTCCTTCTCCTTCTCCCTTCCCTTTTTCCTATTCCACGTGGGAGGTGGAATCCTACTAGGACTAGGGAGTCCTAGTAGGACTCCACACTTGAGCGCGCCCTATGAGGGTCGGCCTCCTGCTCCCTCCATCCTTTATATACGTGGCCAGGGGGTACCCCATAGACACAACAATTGATCATTGATTTTTTAGCCGTGTGCGGTGCCCCCTCCACCATAATCCACCTAGGTCATATCCTAGCGGTGCTTAGGCGAAGCCCTGCTCGGTAGCATCATCATTACCGTCATCACGCCGTCGTGTTGACGGAACTCTCCCTCGAAGCTCTACTGGATCGGAGTTCGTGGGACGTCATCGAGCTGAACGTGTGCTGAACTCGGAGGTGCCGTGCGTTCGGTACTTGGATCGGTCGGATCGTGAAGACGTACGACTACATCAACCGCGTTGTTCTAACGCTTCCGCTTTTGGTCTACGACGGTACGTGGACACACTCTCCCCTCTCGTTGCTATGCATCACCATGATCTTGCGTGTTCGTAGGAATTTTTTTGAAATTACTACGTTCCCCAACAGTGGCATCCGAGCCAGGTTTATGCGTAGATGTTATATGCACGAGTAGAACACAAGTGAGTTGTGGGCGATATAAGTCATACTGCTTACCAGCATGTCATAGTTGGTTCGGCGGTACTGTTGGATGAAGCGGCCCAGACCGACATTATGCGTACGCTTACGCGAGACTGGTCTACCGACGTGCTTTGCACACAGGTGGCTGGCGGTGTCAGTTTCTCCAACTTTAGTTGAACCGAGTGTGGCTACGCCCGGTCCTTGAGAAGGTTAAAACAACACTAACTTGACGAACTATCGTTGTGGTTTTGATGCGTAGGTAAGAACGGTTCTTGCTCAGCCCGTAGTAGCCACGTAAAACTTGCAACAACAAAGTAGAGGACGTCTAACTTGTTTTTGCAGGGCATGTTGTGATGTGATATGGTCAAGACATGATACTATATTTTATTGTATGAGATGATCATGTTTTGTAACGGAGTTATCGGCAACTGGCAGGAGCCATATGGTTGTCTCTTTATTGCATAAGATGCAAGTGCCATGTAATTGCTTTACTTTGTCGCTATGAGATAGCAATAGTTGCAAAAGAAATAGCTGGTGCGACGACCATGTGACGAAACGTTGATAAAAGATCAAGATGATGGAGATCATGGTGTCATGCCGGTAACAATGGAGATCATGACCGTATTTTGGAGATGGAGATCAAAGGCGCAAGATGATCATGGCCATATCATGTCACATATTTTGATTGCATGTGATGTTTATCTTTTATACATCTTATTTTTCTTAGTTCGGCGGTAGCTTTATAAGATGATCCCTTACTAAAATTTCAAGGTATAAGTGTTCTCCCTGAGTATGTACCGTTGCGACAGTTCTTCGTGCCGAGACACCATGTGATGATCGGGTGTGATAAGCTCTACGTTCACATACAACGGGTGCAAGCCAGTTTTGCACACGCAGAATACTCGAGTTAAACTTGACGAGCCTAGCATATGCAGATATGGCCTCGGAACACTAAGACCGAAAGGTCGAGCGTGAATCATATAGTAGATATAATCAACATAGTGATGTTCACCATTGAAAACTACTCCATCTCACGTGATGATCGGACATGGTTTAGTTGATATGGATCACGTGATCACTTAGATGATTAGAGGGATGTCTATCTAAGGGGGAGTACTTAAGTAATATGATTAATTGAGCTTTAATTTATCATGAACTTAGTCCTGGTAGTATTAGCATATCTATGTTGTAGATCAATAGCTCGCGTTTAGCTCCCCTATTTGATTTTTGATATGTTCCTAGAGAAAACTAAGTTGAAAGATGTTAGTAGCAATGATGCGGATTGAATCCGTGATCTGAGGATTATCCTCATTGCTGCACAAAAGAGTTATGTCCTTGATGCACCGCTAGGTGACAGACCGATTGCAGGAGCAAATGCAGATGTTATGAACGTTTGGCAAGCTCGATATGATGACTACTTGATAGTTTAGTGCACCATGCTTTACGGCTTAGAATCGGGGTTCAAAGACGTTTTTGAAACGCCACGGAGCATATGAGATGTTCCAAGAGTTAAAATTAGTATTTCAGACTCATGCCCATGTCGAAAGGTATAAGACCTTTGACAAGTACTTTGCCTACAAGATGGAGGAGAATAGCTCAGCTAGTGAGCATGTGCTCAGAATGTCTGAGTACTACAATCACTTGAATCAAGTGGGAGTTAATCTTTCAGATAAGATAGTGATTGACAGAGTTCTCTAGTCACTATCACCAAGTTACTAGAACTTCGTGATGAACTATAATATGCAAGGGATAACGGAAACGATTCCCAAGCTCTTCGTGATGCTAAAATCAACGAAGGTAGAAATCAAGAAAAGCATCAAGTGTTGATGGTTGACAAGACCACTAGTTTCAAGAAAAGGGCAAAGGGAATAAGGGAAACTTCAAGGAGAACGGCAAGCAAGTTGCTGCTCGAGTGAAGAAGCCCAAGTCTGGACCTAAGCCTGAGACTAAGTGCTTCTACTGCAAAGGGACTGGTCACTGGAAGCGGAACTACCCCAAGTAATTAGCGGATAAGAAGGATGGCAAAGTGAACATAGGTATATTTGATATACATGTTATTGATGTGTACTTTACTAGTGTTTATAGCAACCCCTCGGTATTTGATACTGGTTCAGTTGCTAAAAGTAGTAACTCGAAACGGGAGTTGCAAAATGAACAGAAACTAGTTAAGGGTGAAGTGACGATGTGTGTTGGAAGTTGTTCCAAGATTGATATGATCATCATCGCACACTCCCTATACTTTCGGGATTAGTGTTGAACCTAAATAAATGTTATTTGGTGTTTGCGTTGAGCATGAATATGATTTGATCATGTTTATTGAAATACGGTTATTCATTTAAGTTAGAGAATAATTGTTGTTTTGTTTACATGAATAAAACCTTCTATGGTCATACACCCAATGAAAATGGTTTGTTGGATCTCGATTGCAGTGATACACATATTCATAATGTTGAAGCCAAAATATGCAGAGTTGATAATGATAGTGCAACTTATCTGTGGCACTGCCGTTTGGGTCATATTGGTGTAAAGCGCATGAAGAAACTCCATACTGATGGACTTCTAGAATCACTTGATTATGAATCACTTGGTACTTGTGAACCATGCCTCATGGGCAAGATGACTAAAACGCCGTTCTCCGGAACAATGGAGCGAGCAACGGATTTATTGGAAATCATACATACTGATGTATGTGGTCCGATGAATATTGAGGCTCGCGGCGGGTATCGTTATTTTCTCACCTTCACAGATGATTTGAGCAGATATGGGTATATCTACTTGATGAAACATAAATCTGAAACATTTGAAAAGTTCAAATAATTTCAGAGTGAAGTGGAAAATCATCGTAACAAGAAAATAAAGTTTCTACGATCTGATCGTGGAGGAGAATATTTGAGTTACGAGTTTGGTCTTCATTTGAAACAATGCGGAATAGCTTCGCAACTCACGCCACCTGGAACACCACAGCATAATGGTGTGTCCGAACATCGTAACCGTACTTTATTAGATACGGTGCAATCTATGATGTCTCTTACCGATTTACCACTATCGTTTTGGTGTTATGCATTAGAGACAGCTGCATTCACGTTAAATAGGGCACCATCTAAATCCGTTGAGATGACACTATATGAACTGTAGTTTGGCAAGAAACCAAAGTTGTCGTTTCTTAAAGTTTGGAGTTGAAATGCTTATGTGAAAAGGTTTCAACCTGATAAGTTCGAACCCAAATCGAAGAAATGCGTCTTCATAGGATACCCAAAGGAGACTGTTGGGTACACCTTCTAATCACAGATCCAAAGGCAAAATATTCGTTGCTAAGAATGGATCCTTTCTAGAGAAAGAGTTTCTCTCGAAAGAAGTGAGTGGGAGGAAAGTAGAACTTGATGAGGTAATTGTACTTTCTCCCGAATTGGAAAATAGTTCATCACAGAAATCAGTTCCAGTGATGCCTACACCAATTAGTGAGGAAGATTAATGATGATGATCATGAAACTTCAGATCAAGTTACTACCAAACCTCGTAGGTCAACCAGAGTACGGTCCGCACCAGAGTGGTACGGTAATCTTGTTCTGGAGGTCATGTTACTTGACCATGACGAACCTACGAACTATGGGGAAGCGATGATGAGCCGAGATTCCGCAAAATGGTTAAAGCCATGAAATTTGAAATGGGATCCATGTATGAGAACAAAGTATGGACTTTGGTTGACTTGCCCGATGATCGGCAAGCCATTGAGAGTAAATGGATCTACAAGAGGAAGACGGACGCTGATAGTAGTGTTACTATCTACAAAGCTCGAATTGTTGCAAAATGTTTTCGACAATTTCAAGGTGTTGACTACGATGAGATTTTCTCACTCGTATCGATGCTTAAAGGTCTGTCCGAATCATGTTAGCAGTTGCCGCATTTTATGAAATCTGGCAAATGGATGTCAAAACTGCATTCCTTAATGGATTTCTTAAAGAAGAGTTGTATATGATACAACCAGAAGGTTTTGTCGATCCTAAAGGTGCTAACAAAATGTGCAAGCTCCAGCGATCCATCTATGGACTGGTGCAAGCATCTCAGAGTTGGAATATACGCTTTGGTGAGTTGATCAAAGGATATAGTTTTATACAGACTTGCGGTGAAGCCTGTATTTACAAAAAAGTGAGTGGGGGCACTACATCATTTCTGATAAGTATATGTGAATGGCATATTGTTGATCGGAAATGATGTAGAATTTTCTGGAAAGCATAAAGGAGTATTTGAAAGGAGTTTTTTCAAAGAAAGACCTCGATGAAGCTGCTTACATATTGAGCATCAAGATCTATAGAGATAGATCAAGACGCTTGATAAGTTTTTTCAATGAGTTCATACCTTGACAAGATTTTGAAGTAGTTCAAAATGGAAAAGTCAAAGAAAGAGTTCTTGCCTGTGTTACAAGGTGTGAAATTGAGTAAGACTCAAAACCCGACCACGACAGAAGATAGAAAGAGAATGAAAGTCATTCCGTATGCCTCAGCCATAGGTTCTATAAAGTATGCCATGCTGTGTACCAGATCTATTGTATACCCTACACTGAGTTTAGCAAGGAAGTACAATAGTGATCTAGGAGTAGATCACTGGATAGCGGTCAAAATTATCCTTTGTGGAATAAGGATATGTTTCTCGATTATGGAGGTGACAAAAGGTTCGTCGTAAAGGGTTACGTCGATGCAAGTTTGGACACTGATCCAGATGACTCTAAGTCTCAATCTGGATACATATTGAAAGTTGGAGCAATTAGCTAGAGTAGCTCCGTGCAGAGCATTGTTGACATAGAAATTTGCAAAATACATACGGATCTGAATATGGCAGACCCGTTGACTGAACTTCTCTCACAAGCAAAAACATGATCACACCTTAGTACTCTTTGGGTGTTAATCACATAGCGCTGTGAACTAGATTATTGACTCTAGTAAACCCTTTGGGTGTTGGTCACATGACGATGTGAACTATGGGTGTTAAGCACATGGTGATGTGAACTATTGGTGTTAAATCACATGGCGATGTGAACTAGATTATTGACTCTAGTGCAAGTGGGAGACTGAAGGAAATATGCCCTAGAGGCAATAATAAAGTTATTATTTATTTCCTTATTTCCTGATAAATGTTTATTATTCATGCTAGAATTGTATTAACCGGAAACTTAGTACATGTGTGAATACATAGACAAACAGAGTGTCACTAGTATGCCTCTACTTCACTAGCTCGTTGAATCAAAGATGGTTAAGTTTCCTAGCCATAGACATGACTTGTCATTTGATTAAAGGGATCACATCATTAGAGAATGATGCGATTGACTTGACCCATTCCGTTAGCTTAGCATTTGATCGTTTAGCATATTGCTATTGCTTTCTTCATGACTTATACATGTTCCTATGACTATGAGATTATGCAACTCCCGAATACCCGAGGAACACTTTGTGTGCTACCAAACGTCACAACGTAACCGGGTTATAAAGGTGCTCTACAGGTGTCTCCGATGGTACTTGTTGAGTTGGCATAGATCGAGATTAGGATTTGTCACTCCGATTGTCGGAGAGGTATCTCTGGACCCTCTCGGTAATGCACATCACTATAAGCCTTGCAAGCATTGTAACTAATGAGTTAGTTGCGGGATTATGTATTACGGAATGAGTAAAGAGACTTGCCGGTAACGAGATTGAACTAGGTATTGAGACACCGACGATCGAATCTCGGGCAAGTAACATACCGATGACAAAGGGAACAACGTATGTTGTTATGCGGTTTGACTGATAAAGATCTTCGTAGAATATGTAGGAACCAATATGAGCATCCAGGTTCCGCTATTGGTATTAACCGGAGACGTGTCTCGGTCATGTCTACATAGTTCTCGAACCCGTAGGGTCCGCACGCTTAACGTTCGGTGACGATTTGTATTATGAGTTTATGTGTTTTGATGTACCGAAGATAGTTCGGAGTCCCAGATGATATCGGGGACATGACGAGGAGTCTCAAAATGGTCGAGACGTAAAGATCGATATATTGGACGACTATATTCGGACATCGGAAAGGTTCCAAGTGATTCGGGTATTTTTCGGAGTACCGGAGAGTTACGGGAATACGTATTGGGCCTTAATGGGCCATACGGGAAAGAAGAGAAAGGCCCCAAAGGGTGGCCGCACCCTTCCCCATGGACTGGTCCGAATTAGACTAGGGAGGGGGCGCCCCCTTCTTTCCTTCTCCTTCTCCCTTCCCTTTTTCCTATTCCATGTGGGAGGTGGAATCCTACTAGGACTAGGGAGTCCTAGTAGGACTCCACACTTGGGCGCGCCCTATGAGGGCCGGCCTCCTCCTCCCTCCATCCTTTATATACGTGGCCAGGGGGTACCCCATAGACACAACAATTGATCATTGATTTTTTAGCCGTGTGCGGTGCCCCCCTCCACCATAATCCACCTCGGTCATATCGTAGCGGTGCTTAGGCCAAGCCCTGCGTCGGTAGCATCATCATCACCGTCATCACGCCGTCGTGCTGACAGAACTCTCTCTCGAAGCTCTGCTGGATCGGAGTTCGTGGGACGTCATCGAGCTGAACGTGTGCTGAACTCGGAGGTGCCGTGCGTTCGGTACTTGGATCGGTCGGATCGTGAAGACGTACGACTACATCAACCGCGTTGTTCTAATGCTTCCGCTTTCGGTCTACGAGGGTACGTGGACACACTCTCCCCTCTCGTTGCTATGCATCACCATGATCTTGCGTGTTCGTAGGAATTTTTTTGAAATTACTACGTTCCCCAACACACAACTCATTGGAACATATGATTATTTTAACCTTTATAAGAAGTTAAATTTGGCATGTTTTAGAAATAATAAACTATTTTTATAGTACACTTATATGAACTTATATATTCGTACTCATTTCAATAAATAAATTCATTTGGTTTTAAATTATAAACTAGAACAATGCCCGTGCGTTGCAACGGGATATAAATATTCTACTACCTTCGTACTGGTGTATTTGTCCCCTTTGCAATTTGTGACAAATTTTGACCAAAGATTTAACTAACAAAATGTTAATGCATGTCAACAAAAATTGTATCATTGGATTCGTATTTAAACCTGGTTTTCAATGATATAATTTTTTGTGACATGCATGAACATTTTGTTAGTTAAATTTGTGGTCAAATTTTGGCACAAAATACAACGGCAACCAATAAACCAGGACAAAGGTAGTAGTACGTTAGCTTTTGATTATCTGTCAATAATAATGCGATTGTGTAAATAAATGTTCATCAAATTCTGACCGTGACTTACGTTATATTCTGATTGAAAGTTTGGTAAGTAAATTAAAGTGGAATTGGTTCAATAGGTAAGTAAATTAAGGTGATTGATTATCATATACATGGAAGGTTGGACGAAGGGATGGTGGGAAGAAAGGTGAAATGGGAACCTTGCATTCTTTTTAAGTAGTAGAGATAAGGTGATTGATTATCATATACATGGAAGGTTGGATGAAGGGATGGTGGGAAGAAAGGTGAAATGGGAACCTTACATTCTTTTTAAGTAGTAGAGATACAACCCAGAAGATTTGTTCAAGTGTAAACCTTCAAAGTATTTTAAACGGAGGGAGTACTAAATAAAATTTTCACAATACTAGTGAAAATTATTTAGCAATATCACAAAAAAATGTAAGAAAATATTTTCCATATATAAAACTAAATTTCCATACCAACAATGAAAAAATATTTTAGAAAAAATACTCATGGCCATGAAAAGAAACGTTCACATATTTCAAATGAGATGTTCATGTGGATAAGAAAAAAGTAATGTTTTTAAAAAATGTGGCACTAAAAATAAGTTATTGTTCATTCTATTATTTATTTACCATTGAAATAAAGTACTAAATATACGAAAATAGAGACGAAATCACTAATTAAGGGGTACCCTTTGCAAATGTCACTCCCATCTTCCCAGGTTGCGTCAAGTACCTGGGAGTTTTCCCTTTTTCTTTTTCTCGAATACGCAAAACTTGCGTATCATTGCATTGATAGAAGAAATAAAATGAGTACAGATAGGGGTACAACACATGACACGAACGCAGGCATGAACACGGTGCCCGGAGCAGAAAGGAAAGGGATGCTCGACCCAAGAGAAGATACATCACAGCTAAACCTACCAAACCCGAACCAAGAGTGGCAACGCCGAACCAACTAGAGCATCAACATCTCGAGAACAAAAACCGGGGACACCGCGAGCGAGCAAGATGGGGCCTTCAAGGAGGACGACGTTGAGATGTCGTCGCCATCCAAACCGGAGGAACCGGACCTAGGGCTTCCCCTGAGCTCGAAGAGGGGCGCAACCGAGGGCCTTGACATCGCCTCCAAGAAGGAAACGACATCCGCAGACGCCCGCCGCTGCCAGCATCGGCAAGCCGAGCAGGGGTTTCTCCCTGGCCTGAGGTTGAGCAATCCCATAGCCACCATATCTGAAAACGAAGATGAGGAAGCCAACGCCGGTCGGAGTCACCATGTCGGAAGGGGTTGGCAGGGCTGCAACTGCCGTCGGAGGGTGGCACCGCCTCTGAATCCACGAGCATTGGATCTGGCAAAAGCGGAGGCCTTGAGGCATACAAGGTAGGGCGGGTGCGAAGCAAGCCACGAGGGGGTGGGGCGACGGCGATCGGCGACGCCGGCAAGCAAGGACTGGTGGGACGCAGATCCTAGCTACCATGACCATAGTCGTCGGGACATCAGGGAGCCAAGCAAGCTGGAAGGAACGCAGCTCCTGGGTCACCGAGGCTGGAGCCGTCCGGCAGAGGACGCCGGCAACCATGGACACCGGAAGGGACGCAGGTCCAAGGTCGTCGCGACCGGAGCAGCGCCAGCAAGCACCCGCCTTGTGGGCTTCAAGACCACCACTAGCACTGTATACTCTTGGCCACCGCGAGAGCCGTTGCCGTTGCACGGGGAAGAGGACGGGCCGCCGGTGGCGAGGGGACCGCAAGCAGGAAGGCATGCCGCAGACACCCTTGCGACCGGCCGCAGATCCTGCGCCCAATCCAAGGGCAGCAGCACCAGCAGGGCTGGGCCATACACAGAGGGGAAGGGAGAGCTGCTAGGGACGGTGCCCTGTGGGCGAGGCTGGCACACAGCGGCCATCGCCGGACTGGCAAAGTGCAGCAGCTGGGAGGGAGGGCGCCGGCGCAGGAGCTGCGTGGCGCGGGGCGCAAGGGGGAGGGAGGAGCGTGCGCAGGGGTGGATCCGTCCCGCCGCCGTCTTCCCGAGGCGCGGCACGACCAAGCTGCCCCCTGGCGGCGGCGCAGCGGAAATGGCCGGGGAGGTGGTGTCCTGCGCGGAGGCGGATCTGGGGGAGGGGAAGGGGGTTGGGGCGGAACGGGTTCGCCCCGCCGCCGCCATCCCGGGGCGCAGCGCGGCTTCGCCGGACGGCCCTCCGGCGGCGGCGCAGCGGGGGCGGGCGGAGGGGGGTTGCCTGGCGGTAGCGGATGCAGTTTCCCCCGTGTCGGCAGGGAGGGCGACGCAGGGGCGCGTGCTTTCGAGTTTTCCCTTTTTCGTAGATTCATTTATTCAATATGTTTTATCTCTTAAGTTGTGCATCCAAACCTGTGACGCCCCCGTTTTGACCGTACACTAATCATGCACGCAAACGTGTACGATCAAGATCAGGCACTCACGGGAAGATATCACAACACAACTCTAAAACATAAATAAGTCATACAAGCATCATAATACAAGCCAGGGGCCTCGAGGGCTCGAATACAAGTGCTCGATCATAGACGAGTCAGCGGAAGCAACAATATCTGAGTACAGACATAAGTTAAACAAGTTGCCATAAGATGGCTAGCACAAACTGGGATACAGATCGAAAGAGGCGCATGCCTCCTGCCTGGGATCCTCCTAACTACTCCTGGTCGTCGTCAGCGGGCTGCACGTAGTAGTAGGCACCTCTGGTGTAGTAGGAGTCGTCGTCGACGGTGGTGTCTGGCTCCTGGGGTCCGGCATCTGGTTGCGACAACCAGGTAGAAGGGAAAGGGGGGAAAGGGGAGAAAGGCAACCGTGAGTACTTATCCAAAGTACTCGCAAGCAAGGAGCTACACTACATATGCATGGGTATATGTGTAAAGGGCCATATCGGTGGACTGAACTGCAGAATGCCAGAATAAGAGGGGGATAGCTAATCCTGTCGAAGACTACGCTTCTGGCCACCTCCATCTTTCAGCATGTAGAAGAGAGTAAATGGTAAGTTCACCAAGTAGCATCGTATAGCATAATCCTACCCGGCGATCCCCTCCTCGTCGCCCTGTTAGAGAGCGATCACCGGGTTGTATCTGGCACTTGGAAGGGTGTGTTTTATTAAGTATCCGGTTCTAGTTGTCATAAGGTCAAGGTACAACTCCGGGTCGTCCTTTTACAGAGGGACACGTCTATTCGAATAGATAAACTTCCCTGCAGGGGTGCACCACATAACCCAACACGCTCGATCCCATTTGGCCGGACACACTTTTCTGGGTCATGCCCGGCCGCGGAAGATCAACACGTCGCAGCCCCACCTAGGCTCAACAGAGAGGTCAGCACGCCGGTCTAAATCCTATGCGCGCAGGGGTCTGGGCCCATCGCCCATTGCACACCTGCACGTTGCGTACGCGGCCGGAAGCAGACCTAGCCTAGCAGGCGTTCCAGTCCAATCCGGCGCGCGCCGCTCCGTCGCTGACGTCACGAAGGCTTTGGCTGATACCACGACGTCGAGTGCCCATAACTGTTCCCGCGTAGTTGGTTAGTGCGTATAGACCAAATGGCCAGACTCAGATCAAATACCGCTAAGCATGTTAAGTATCCGCGAACGCCGACCAGGGCCAGGCCCACCTCTCTCCTAGGTGGTCTCAACCTGCCCTGTCGCTCCGCCACAAAGTAACAGTCGGGGGCCGTCAGGAACCCAGGCCCACCTCTACCGGGATGGAGCCACCTGTCCTTTCAGCCCCCTCATCAGAATCACTTGTGGGTACTCAACGAGCTGACCCGACTTTAGTCACCACATGTGTCATGTATATAAAGTATATAGTATATACCCGTGATCAGCTCCCGAAGTGATCACGGCCCAGTAGTATAGCATGGCAGACGGACAAGAGTGTAGGGCCACTGATGGAACACTAGCATCCTATACTAAGCAGTAGGATAGCAGGTAAGGGTAACAACTATAGCAACAATGATAGGCTATGCAGCAGAATAGGATTAACCGAAAGCAGTAACATGCTACACTCTTCTAATGCAAGCAGTATAGAGAAGAATAGGCGATATCTGGTGATCAAGGGGGGGCTTGCCTGATTGCTCTGGCAAGAAGGAGGGGTCGTCAACATCGTAGTCGAACTGGGGGTCGCCGGCAGTCTCGGGGTCTACCAGAAAGAATTAATGGAGGGGGAACACAATAAATAACAGAGCAATCAAAGTATAACATGGCAATGCGCGGTGCTAGAGGTGACCTAACGCGGTAGTAAGTGATACTGGTGAAGGGGGAAAACATCCGGGAAAGTATTCCCGGTGTTTCGCGTTTTCGGACAGATGAACCGGAGAGGGAAAGTTGAGTGTTCGGTATGCTAGGGGTGTGTGGCGAACGAACGGGCTGCGTATTCGGATCAGTCTCGTCGTTCTGAGCAACTTTCATGTAGAAAGTATTTCGATCCGAGTTAGGTTTATTTTATATTAATTTTAAAAGATTTAAATCATTTTTAGAATTTATTTAATTATTTTAAATCAACATTATCCAAAATAGTGATTGCTGACATCATCATGACGTCAGCAGTCAACAGAGGTGTTGACTGGATCAAACTGACATGTGGGATCTACATGTCATTGACTGATCAGGTTAATCAGGGTATAATTAATTAACTAGTGATTAGGTTAATCTAATCAGGATTAATTAAGTTAACTAATTTTTTATTTATTAATTAATATTTTAATTACTTTTAATTAATTAATTATTTTTAATTCTTTTTTAAAATCGTTCCAGGGGTGGGCCCCTACTGTCAGTGGCACAGGGGCCATAGCGGGCTAACGGGTACTGGGTCATGTGCGTCGCACGAGCCCGACCGGGGGGAAAGCGGGGCGAGGCCACCGGCGGGCGGCCGTGTTGGCGGAGTCGGAGCAGGGCGACGCGGTCGCGGCTATGGGCGCACGGGAGCGGGACCGGGCGTGGGGTGAGCGCGTGCTGCCCAGAGCGCGAGCTCCGGCACGCAGGTGCGCGCGCGAAGGCGCGGCCGTGGATGCGGCGGGGTCGTGGTGAGCGTGGTCGGCGTGCACGGGGACAGAGGGGAGAGAGGAGGACCGGGGTCCTCACCGCGAGGCATAGGGACGGGGCAGTGGAGCGCGAGGTGGAGGTCGGAGACGACGCGGACGGAGTGGAGGCAGTCCGGCGAGGTGGTCGTCGACGAGGTAGGGCGTGGCGGTGGCGTTCCGGGCGGCGGTGGCGGTTCGATCCCCCCGATCCAATCGGGGGGCGCAGAGGATGGGAGAGGGGGAGGCGCGGGCATCAGGGGACGGAGGGAGACCAGATCTGCGACGGGGCCTCCGGCGAGGTGGGCTCCAGCGAGGTCGCCGGCGGGACGCGCGAGGCCGGGAGGGTAGGAGGCGCACGGGACGGGGCGCTGCCTTGTGCGTGCGTGAGTGTGTTGTGGCGCGTATGGGAGACGAGGGAGACGTGGGGGCGAGTGGGGGCATGGGTAGGTTAGGTCACGGGGGAGTGGGGTTAATCGGGGAGGTGGGGGACTGGCTGGGCCGGCCTGGTTAGCCTAGAGGCCAGCTGGGCCGTGGCCAAGTGGGGGGGTCTCCTTTTAGTTATTTTTTTGGTTTGTTTTAATTTTGCATTTATGTTTTCTTTTTAGTATTATTAGCTTTTAGTTGTTGTAAGATTATAATCCTCACGATGAAGTCGTCATCCTTTCTTCGGAGTTTTCATTGTACATATGAAGGACAAGGGGTAACTTCGGAAAAACGGACCTCTGAAAGGTTGACTATCTGGTTGATAACATCGGGGATGGTGGCGGAAAGTAACTCTTGAATGGAAACTTAAGACAATATCGAGAGCAAGGTAAGTAGGTACCATGAGAAGTTTCGAGCGGGTGAATCGTTTGATGCCTGAAACAAAGTGTGAAAGGGGTTCAAGCAACGAGAGTAAGTATTGCGTCTGATACCAGAATAGAGCACTAGGAAGGTGACCCGTGAATTAAATACGAAGCCAAGCGTGAGGAATAACCATTAGAAACAGGGTTGTACAGGAGAGTCAGGTTTCGATCCTGTGGAACTGTAGGTTATGGGCCTACCATGTGGGTTAAAAGTAGGAAGGGCGGTGACATCTTGCACGATCATGTAAGCAATGCATGTTAGAGGATAGTCTGTCGGTTATGTCGGCAACAACATCGGTACCAAGGGCGAGGGATGAAGAGAACCATTTTCCTGCTCGTTGAACGAGGCGGACCAATAAGCAAAGTTCTCGTCCATCAGTGGCTACTGGAATGTCATCAACAATGGTAACAGGGTCTTGCTGACAGAATTGTACACCGAGGTGTTTACATAAGCAGGAGAACATTACTGCTTAGATCATATAGATCACAAGAAACGTTAAACCAACCAATGGAAAGGAAAATATGATTATCAGATTAAACAGAATAATGGAAAGGAAAATATGTTTAAACACATATTTCAAGGGTATATCTTTCCCAAGGACAAGCAAAGCATGATATCCATGACATGATATAATGTAGAAAACTCTTTAGATAGGGGAGAGAAATTTCATGACATTACCCATACAGCGGTGTTTGGATAATTGAGTAAGAAACATTTAGCATTGGCTTCAAATGTTCTTGTTGAAAATCGAAGTACCATAGACATGCTTCGAAATAGCATTGACATGGTCGTCAGGTGAAGATCAGACTTTGGAAGTACAAAGGATCCATCAGGAATAACTTGTAGAATAAGTCTTACAATTTCCTCATGAAAGAATGGATAACCATGCTAACAAGGAAAACTATAACAATAGGTCGTCCGGCCAGGTGTACTCGGCATGACACCACCTTACCGGGTCATCAAAGGACCAACATCATAACTCCTGGAAAGTTGTCCCAACCATCATATATATAGTGATGCTATTCATCACCCAGGGTGCAGAATAAGTTATTCTTCACCCGAGGTAATCTTATGATCACTTCATAATTAAATTATATTTGGAATTCAAATAATTATTCACTACGTAAAATTTGGTATAAAAATAAAAATATAGATCACAAGACAAGAAAATTTAGAGTTTATGTATATTTTATACTATGTTTTCACGTTTGTAATTTTACATAACATAAAATATTTTATATGGCGACTATATATTTTCTTACGGTCTCTTTTTACGTCAGAAATAAGATACATACGGAACGTAGAATTACACTGCATTGCTGCCCCCCGCCTCCCACCTCCCCGGCGACCAGCCGCGGCCCCGCCTCCCACCTCCCCGACGTCCAGCTGTGCCGCCACCTCCCACCTCCCCGGCGACCAGCCGCGGCCCCGCCCCCCACCTCACCGGTTTCCAGCCGTGCCCCCGCCTCCCACCTCCCCGGCTACCAACCGCGGCTCTGCCCCCTCTCCCCCTCCCACCTACCGGCGACTCGCCGCGCCCACTTCCTACCTACAGGCGAAAATACCGCGCCCCCGCCGGCCGCCGCGTCCACCGCCCCGCACCTGCAGCCATGACCACCAACCACCACGCTGGCGACCGCTTCCTCTCTGATTTTAGGCATCGCCGGGTCCCGTCCCCTTCCTTCCACGCGCTGTCGACCGCTCCCTGCTGATTCCACACGTCGCCACCCCATCCCCTGCTTCCACGTGCTGATGTCCTCTCTGCTTCCACCGCGTCGGCAGCTCACCCCCTGCTTCCACTTCCATTCGCCGCCTCTGAATCCCGCGCACTACCGCCCTCCCTTACCCCCTGCAGCTCGCCGTGTGCAAGTTCTTCAGTCCAAGTTCTCCGGCGAGCTCGTTCAAGTTCAGAAAGTTTTGGACTAATCATTCAAGTTCTTTAGTATAGAAGGTTCAGAAAGTTTTGTTCCTGAAACTGCACATATTTGGAGTACACCAAATATATATGTATTTCTGAATTTTGCTCTTGTGTAACAGTTCAACATGTACTATGCCATCAATTCATAATGGGAAGGCAGTAAACAGTTCAATACTTGTGTGTTAAAAACATAACAGTATAGAGAAAACTTTCGTAGTAGTTCGATGGAGTAAATCGCATCAGTTCTGACTCGGATCCATTCTTGCCTACAACGCATTGAAAAATCAATTTTTTTGCCTTTGTTCAGGCTTGAGAAGCATGTATCTCTAGGATATGTGCCATGTTAAACTTGAGTTGTTTTCAGTTAACACAGACTGACTGTCTCTTAAGCCTAAACTAAAATTTATTTATGTGAGAGAAACGTGAACTGAAGTTGTTCCCAAGTAAAAGAAACCTCAACTTGTTTGAGCATATGCTGGTTAGGATAATTGTAATTACTTTAGCTCTCGTCAATGGTAACAGAACAATTTTTTTGGCTCCTCTTAAATGTAACTTGAAGAACGTTAGGGCTGAGGTTGGGCATTGTTCATCAATGGTAAGTTGTTCATAGGGCCGGCCGGCAGAAAATTTCCAAAGTTCAACTATGTTGCTAGAGCTTCAGTCCAACTATGTTGCTTCTACGATTTTCCTTATGCAGAAAATCACACTGAAGAACGTTGAACTATGTTTCATCTATGAACTTAACCGTGTTTGTTCTTTGAGCTAAAATTCCTAGAGCTTCAGTCCAACTTTTGGTGATTCTTGTACCTATTGTTCAGAAATCAATGGTAAAAATTTCTGATAGCAGCAATGCCATGCTCCCAGCCCACCGAGACTGAATCATTCGACACCATTTCTCTGCACAGCGTGGCTCGATGTGCAGCCCGCCGGCTCCGTCGTGTACATCCAGACAAGACACTATGGTGTATAATTTAATGCATGAAGTAAGCCCATCAATTCGATTTCATTTTCTGAATTTCTTTTGAACTTGTTGTCACTTAACTTTTACATGTATCTAGTTACGGTAGTACTAACCAGATCAAACTACTTCAATTTTCTTATCAAATTCTAGAACTTTTACATGTATGTACTTTAGGTGCTAACCCAAGAATAAGCAAGGTTATTCAGATTGAGGATCTTAACTAATGATATTATTGTTTGGTCTTGCTCCCTGTGCATTTTCACTCACCGAGAGCGACTACTCCAGAAAAAAAGCCATGGGAACATGCTGCCCTCAGTCCTCTCTTGACAAATCCAGCAGTGCAGGTTCTCCTATGCGCCAAGTATTGCCAGCGGCGATGCCTCCATCATAGCTCACTGAGGAAATGCTGCTTTTCTGTATGCATATTTATCTGTTTTGTTTTCTGGCAGGAAGGCACACCATTGTTCTCGTGCAACCATCTCCAAACAAAACGTCCAAAACTTTTATGGACTTCAGTTCACTCAACCAAGCCCTGGATGGTTAGTGTTCTCTCTTGCATGCTGCTTGAAATATTAATGCAATTTTACTTTGCTATCTGATTGTGCATGTGTTGTCGAATATGAGGTTATCATGGGATTCTGAACATATGATAGTATTGTTTTGCATATGTATTATAGTTCATTAGTTCATCTATTCCTTGCTTCAGTTCTATAGACATAGTCATCAGCTATCATCATCTAGTACCACTTGGACTGAACATTCAGGAATTCAATTTATAATGTTGTTTACTGTCCTAATTTTTTGGTACCAGTAACCTTCCTATATACATATGCAGCATCAGTTTAGCCGCTGTTATGGTAATAAGTAGTTTAGTAACTAGAAAAACAACAAAACGTTGGTTCACTTTTTTTTCTCAGAAGCTTTTCCGGTTCACCTTGTATATGGTTTTTCAGTTGGCCTTGTATATGCCTTTTCAGTTTATCGTACATGTTTCAAAAGGAGCTCCCTTAGTTTCAGTAGATGTGGAGATTGGTAAAATATAAAGTTCAACTTTTCTGATGGGGCACTTCATAAAGCAAGGAAAAAAGAAAGCAGAGCAAAAGTGAAGAAAAAGAAAAGAAAACCAAAGTGGTTCTGAGAAGAAAATGCCTAGTGTCGAGTAATACATTCTCTCGTTAGTCTATGGTTATTTGTTCATGAGAATGAAAAAAACAGTGGTACTATACATATTACGTGAGCTGTTCTTTTAAAAAATACCTCGGTTTGTGTAACATCAGTTCTAACTTTTATAGCTTGATAAAAGATTAGAAGTCAACCTGAATTCATTTTGATCCATTCTCTTGTGATTTTAGGCTAAACTCCAATACTTGCATCCGCCACCCCAACGCCGGCGTGTTCCCTTAGTCCTCTCTCGACAAATCCAACAGTACAGGTTCTCTGGTGCGCCAAGTGTTGCCTGCGGCGATGCCTGCATCATGGCCCATTGAGGAGATCTTGTGTATTCCACATAGAAGAAATATTGTCAGTTCATGAATAGAGAATTTCTATACCAGACTTAATATTAGTTCGGTGCGTATTCTACCTTTAGTCCATGAAAAATCACAGAATAGTTGTTGCGTGTGCAGAAATATCATCAGTGCAAGTTTCAAAATTCTGAAACTTTAGATATATCACCTAATAAGTAATGATTTGCAGCGAGTTTCTTCAAAATTCAGTAAAGTTTAGATATATCACCCTAATATCGTCAGTGCAAGTTTCAAAATTTTGTAAGTTTAGATATATCGTAAAGAAAAATCGATGACTCACCATCTGCTTTATATTCATGTTCTCTGCAGCACAAGTAGCAAATGGGATTGACTGGGAGTGATCCCTGAACCATTTCATTAAAGTCCATGGTTTCCAACAACGCTAATGCTACTAGAAAGGAGCTGGAGGTGATGAAGCCTCTTGGCTTCTCCAATTAGCATGTTTGGCCAGTCCTGAAGCTCCTCCTCAAGCTCTTCGATGATGACTGGGCGCCCATCGAGGACGAGAGCTACCGCATCCTTGTTGACACCATACTGGATGGAAAAAGCAATGAACCAATACCTACCACTACCCGTCATGTAAAAAATGCTACTTTCGTTTTTGTTAGCCTTCCTTAATTACCACTTGATGCTCACCTTTCCAATTGCAGTTTCCAAAAAATTTTAGAGCTTCAGTCCAACTATGTTGCTTCTGCGATTATCCATATGTAGAAAATCACACTAAAGATTGTTTTGTTCTCTGAACCTAAACACATTTGTTCTTTGAGCTTAAATGCATTTATTCTCCAAACATAAACATGATGGTTCTCTGAACTTAAGTGTGTGTGTTCTATGTGTATTCGGTGTGTGTTAGAGAACAATATGATGTATTTTGTTCTTGTAGAATAAAAATATAATGTATGCATTGCTTCTTGGCCCAGCTGAGAGAACCCTCATGTTCAAAAGTATAAAGTACTTTTGAAGCAATTCCTAGTGTCTTTCGAAGCATTCATGGTTAAAAAGCAACGACAACCTCCTCCGTTCGAGTTGAGCATTGGTCATCGTTCGAGTTGAGGACTAGGTGCCGTCCAAGTTCAAAGAGGGATGTATGCAAGTACAGAAGTTTGTTTTAGTGAGAAAAATGCGGGTTTTGACAATATTCTGTATGATTCATTTGTTCAACCTTAGAACTTGGTGGTATTCAGTATATTTTTCTATGATGAAGGCACACATGAAGTCCTGTGCAAATGGTTATCCCCCTAGTGCTTCCAAGATTCGTATTTTGTTTCTTCAAATGTGTTGTGCGCCTGTTTGATGAGGTAAAGCAAAGTAAAAATGTGAAAATGTCATTAAAGACACTTGGAAGTACAATTGTAAAAAATAAATAAGTTCCGATTCTCGTCAGGTAGGAAGTTTGGAGAAGAAAACATAAGTTTTTAAAAGAAGGGGATGGTAAAAATGTAAGTCCGTTCAACTACATAAACCATAAAGGTACGATGTGTGATGACACCGTCGGTGAGGATAAGGATGAGAAAGAAAACTAAAAGCTAAAACTAAAAGAACATCGAGTGATTATTTTTTAAGAAGTACAAACTCTCTAGTACCATAAGTACCATAAATTTAAAATTTAAAATTGCATCAGTTCTGACTCAAGGGACATTAAATTTGCAAAAAAAGAAATTGTACCAGTAAAAGTTCGGAGGAAAAAAGCAACTTAATAGATGGAAAAAATGACAAGTTCACAACTACAAAAGTTGTACGTTCAAACATGACGTCTCAGATAAGTTTGGAAAAAAGCCCAAACAAAAAAAAAGCCCACGGAAATTCAAATGGTAAAAGTTCAAGTCGCAAAACGCGAGAAGTCCAAAAACATCGTTGCAAAAAAAAGAGTTCAAAAAAGAAACACACAAAACATTTTCTTTTTGAAAAATATAATTCAGTTCAAGATATAAACCATGCAAGTCCGAGGACTATAATACCGTAAACCATTGAAAAGTTATGAGAAAAACCGTACCAAAAAAGAGAGTAAAGTCTAGTCTGTGAAAACACGATCAGTACAAACCCATACGGACATCAGTTCAAATACTTTTTTCGGAACCATTCAAAATTACTCTATTAAAAATACCTCCTCGGTACACGCATACACATAGATTAGTACGAGTACTCTGTTTTTTCTGACGCGAAAACAACACGAAGGGTCTCACCGTATTTCAAATTATTCTTCACCAGTTGCAAATTTGAGAAAACGTTCAACATGACTAAGTTTCACATTTTCAATGGCTTTGCGTAGACGTTGAACTGAAATCTTTGGGCTCTTCGAAAGTTTCGCATTTGACAATTCTTTGTGAAATTTTGTGGATAAGCAAATAAGCAATCTGGCCCTTTCAAACAGCAAATGGATTTTGATTCATGGACAACAATAATTGATGGATGCAAATAAGCAATCTAGCCCTTTCTCTCAAAAAATGGAAATCGGAAACTTGCTATACACACAATTAAGGAACAAAGTGCCTCCTCTGTTTCTTCCCAAATTGGGAAGAACGCAACACAACTAGTACTATGTAGAGTATAACTGTGCTCTACTTAGCTGAACGATTAACTCCACAGGGCGTCTGCGTCTCCGCCATGCCGCTGTGCTTGCTGTCCTCTCGCCACGCTCCAGCGTCCGGCGGCTCGATGAGCATCCCCTGCGCCAAGCTCTCGTAGTACGACCCGGAAACCATGCCGCCAAACCACTGCTTGTCGTCGAGCTCCAGCAAGTCACCTGACGACATGGAGAACAGCGCGCCGCTCGGGATGACGGCCGGCTCCTCCGCTGGGCAAGCTACTGGAAGAACAATCTGCTGCCGCTGGAACGCTAAATTGCTGTCACGATTGATAAATTTAGGTGTTCTTTTGCAGGTTCACTCTCTGAGTATTTTCTTGCGGGGAATCCAATCTTTGGTTTACCTTGTAAAAGTACCTCCTTCCGGGCTCCAACCCATTCATGAGGCCAGCGAAGACGAAGCCCGGATCCCTCCACCCTACGCTGTCGTTCGCCGGCGCGTCGCACATGTGCTTCTGCTCGTACGTCCTCACCTCCGTGCCCATCTCCGTCCAGCCCTTCTCCTCCTCCTTCTCAAGCCCATACCTCACGGCCCTCTTTCCGGCGTCCGCGCACACGAACATCACCCGCATCTCGTCGGCCCTATCGGAGAACGTGAGGTGCACCTGCTCGGGCCGCACAGCCGAGCCCGCGAAAGAGACCTCGCCGGAGAGGGCGACGCGGTGGCGGCCATGGGGGAGCGGGTTACCGTTGTGGTCGACGTGGTGGTAGGAGTGCTCTTTGGGGTGCCAGCGGAAGAGGCAGAACTGGTAGGGCGCCGCAGGTTGGGGAGCCGTGGGAGGGTGAGCTCTCCACGGCCGCTGCGCCAGGAGGCGGAGCCATTGTGGAAGATGTAGCCGAGAAAGTCGCGGTCGCTGGATGTAGGGCCTGGGTTGCCGGGAGGGATCAGCCACAGGACAGGGATCTGCATGTCACCGTGTGACTCGCGGCCCAAATTCAAATTTAAACATTACAAAAAAATCTGAAAAAAATTATGCATGTTCACAGCACATATTAAGATAATCCCTAAAAAATTCAGATCAAAATTCAAAACATACATTAAGAAGTAAAAAAAAGAAACTCAGATGTGAATAGTATACACAGAACCATTTGCAACTATTCATGACAGATTTCTTTTTTTTTGCTTCTTGATGTATGTTTCGAATTTTGATCTGAATTTTTTAGGGATTATCTTAATATGTGCTGTGACTATGCATGATTTTTTTCAGATTTTTTCATAATGTTTAAATTTGAATTTAGGCCGCAAGTCACACGGTGACATGCAAAGGTGCATGTCACCTGATCCCTGTCCTCAGCCACAAGCAGCTCGGTCGACGGCTGGAGTGGCCGGCTGAACAGACAGGGGGAGAGAGGGAGGGGCTCTTATTTGCACTTTTAATAGAAAACGATCAGTTCAACGAAATGACAGAATCAGTACAGCCGCTCGAATTCATCAGTTCAAGTAGGGTAACAGAATAATATTCTGTTACGCGAAACAGAATAGCCCATAGATTGACTATTCGTCACCCTGGGTGAGGAATAGTTATTTTTCACCCCCTCTATTTTACCATCAATGCACTATAATTTTACGTTCCGTAAGTTTTGTCATATTTCTGATGTAAAAAGAGACCGTAAAAAATATATAATCATCGTAAAAAATATTTTATGTTATGTAAAATTACAAACGTAAAAATATAATGTAAAATATACATAAACTCCAAATTTTCTTGTCTTATGACCTATGTTTTTATTTTCTTATACCAAATTTTACGTAGTGAATCAATAGGAATGTAACTATTTGAATTCCAAATGTAATTTAATTATGAAGTGATCGTAAGATTACCTTGGATGAAGAATAACTTATTCTTTTCTACCATAGCTTGCTAGGGAAATAGCTATCGGAACCGTAGGCAACGCCTCGTGATTCGAACTGGCTGTGTGGTCCTGTTTTAAATCTAACCCATTTGTTGAATTATTGGAGGTGGAGGCAGGCCTGGTACTGTCCGCTTTATACCTGGTGGGCTGACAAAAGGCTGCGTTGCGTGGGCCTGGTGTGGCGTCCCTTTGTTCTTTTCTGCATGAGCATGTCTATTTCAAGTTCCTTGCGTTAAGAAAATTACTTCCACTGGTTCCACTGTGTACGACAAAACGTTACCACCCCGTTCTCTCGCATGTGACACCAGTCGGAGACACATCATAGGTTCGGTCCACTTAACGCGACGGTTCCATACACAGCTATCGATAGAGTCTGCAACCACCATGCATGGAACCGCACAGACTCGTTCTTATGTGGTATTTCACACTGGTCTGTGACACGTCACACACCGGTAGCTAGCGCTCCCACCCCATGCATATAGCCTCTAATTTTAATGTAGAACTACGTGCGATGAAAGACTATCGAGTTGTGTAAAGCGTACGTTTATGGTTTGGTTTTATACATGATTTTCCTTACGTATATGTAGCCCACGTACAGGAGTGTCAGAACCTTCAATGCATGTACAATAGGACGAATTTTTTAAGCGCAAGAGGATGGATAGTTTAATGCAACTCCTTATATGCACGTACAGGCATCTCAATTCATGATGTGCTCCTGCACGCAAATATACTACTAGTAATCTCAAAATTGAATATGAAAAAGAAAACAGTTGATGCGTAGCTGTGCGAGAAACTCCCTCTTGTCGCTTCTTTTATGAAGATTCGTTCAGCACCACCCATGGACTTGACGGTACTTCGTGACGACCAACTCCTTCCTATCGGTTCTTTCGTGAAGACTCATTTGGCATCATCCTTGAATTTGACAGTTCTTCGGGGCGACCAACTCCCTCCTATCGGTTCTTTCATGAAGGCTTGTTCGGCACCACCCTTGGGTTGGACCGTACTTCCTGGCGACCAACTCCCTCCTATCGGTTCTTTGGTGAAGGCTCGTTCGGCACCACCCTTAAATTTGACGGTTCTTCGGAGTGACCAACTCCCTCCTATCGGTTCTTCCGTGAAGACTCGTTAGGCACCACCCTTGGATTACGGTTCTTTGGGGTGACAAATTCCCTCCTATCGGTTCTTTCGTAAAGACTCGTTCGGCACCACCCTTGGCTTTGACGGTTCTTCATGGCGACCAACTCCCTCTTATCAGTTCTTTTGTGAAGACTCGTTCGGCACCACCCTTAAATTTGACGGTACTTCATGGCGATCAACTCCCTCTTATCGGTTCTTTTGTGAAGACTTGTTCGGCACCACCCTTGGATTTGACGGTTCTTTGGGGCGACCAACTCCCTCCTATCGGTTCTTTGATGAAGACTCGTTCGACACCACTCTTGGGTTTGACGGTTCTTTGGGGCGACCAACTTCCTCCTATCGGTTCTTTGATGACGACTCGTTCGGCACCACCCTTGGATTTGACGGTTCTTTGGGGCGATCAACTCCCTCGTATCGGTTCTTTGGTAAAGGCTCGTTCAGCATCACCTTTGGATTTGACGGTTCTTGACAAGATTACCTAAATATTACCTAGCTTAGTGGACACAAACTAGACCAAACTAAGTACGTATAGTAGTTTTATACCCGATGACTAATTAACTTAGCTAACACTAATCAACTGTCCTTGACAAGATTACCTAACATGGTAGTCCCCCATACAAGCCACGGGTCGTAGCTAGGGAAGCATGGACGGGAGATGGTGACCTCGAGGTACGGTTGTGCCGGTGGCGCGCGTGGCTAGTGCCATGGGCAGGAGGTCGTCACCTGCAGGGAGCCCACTGTCGGGTCCAGCAGGAGCACGCGCGCGACCATCACCGCGGGCGACCACGAGGAGAGGCGGGGCGGTTCTCGTCGGAGTAACGTGGAGGCGCTGCTAGGAGCCTTGGACGTGGCTTCCACGCGGCACCCGACGGAGTGTGGCAGGCGAGGAGCACGTCGGCAAGGCACAACGACCATGCGTGCGGAGGAGCACTTTGGTGACCATGGCGTGGGGAGAGCTAGAGGAGGAAGTGTGTAGGAGTACGAGTACGACGCTAGCAGTCACCTGGGAGAGACAGAGGAATACATCGAGTAGCAGTCACCACCGGTGTCCAGAACACCCTATGCAAACAAAACACAAATTCCCACCAGCTAGCGACATCTCTCTCTGACGGCACAATGTACTGATGGGCTTTATGGAAAAAATGAAAAGCTGATGGTGCCTAATCACACCTAGAGCCACTCACATGCTTATTTGATATTATGCTTACGGACCGTACTACCACAAAACTGCCGCACACATGAATAAAAAAACTTAAATAGCCAAGTTCACCTGGGTCAACCCATGCACATCCAAATGGGCCCACATAGTGCTCACATGCAAAACAGAGCAAAGAGCACCACAAAATCAGTTCCACACAAATGACTCGTTTCATCCAGAGGTTCCACCGGATGGGAAAGGCAAATTCACGTGTGAGGAGTTAGCCCCACTAGCATGTCATGCGTTAGTTGGACCACAGGATCACACTGCCGCATGCGCAGCCTTTTCTCTGACAGGCAAAACGCAGAAACTCTCCTAAATCACTTCACCTCTTTTCCCATTCCAGCCCCACACGAATCACGGAGCACAGGCGTGTGGATACGATAGCTATTACCAGGGCAAGCTATGATAGACACAATTTTGCCTATATATCGGTGATACCCGGTATTACCCGATATTTACCGCAACCCTTCCGGTGACCCCAAAACGCTTCCAGATCCTCTTGAAACTATTCTGAATATTAATGAAACAATTCCGAAAATACATTCTCATCACTTCCTTCCTACTAACACTCAGCAAATCGTGATTGCCTTAAGCTTGTGACCCCGTAGGTTCGGTAACTCATAGACATGAACGAAACCGTTCGTTCAATGACCGACAGAGGGATCGTGGACATCCATACCGGTCCCTATGAATACACGAATGATATTCGAGTGAACCTTTGGTTATCATGTGACGTTACCTTTGCTACATGATACTTCACAAAACCCGAGATGTATCGGTATCCTCTTGAGTCATCACCATGCTCACTATACCGAAATCCTCGTTACCGATTTTGTTCTTCTTTCTTGTTATTGTGTTTCGGCATCCCTGTGGTGAAGTCACGTGTGTCTGGCCAGATGATGATTGACGCCGTCACACCGAGAGGGCCTTAAGAATATCTCTCCATGTTGGAGGAGCAAATCCTACTCTTGAGCTATCGGGCCACTTGTCAAACTTTTCGATGAACCTGTAAGTTGTCGTTATGATCACTGTGTTACAGGTGACGTTTGAGCAAATCCCACTCTTGAGCTATCCGTATGGTTAGAAGTGACCACGATAATCTCATGGTCTAAGGATCAAGATCACACGTTAACACTCCGTGTCATTACAATTGAATATAGACGATATTAATCCAATTCACAACAAACAAGTTTGGGTCGATTCAATATGATCGTTCTCCAACAACACTCAACGATATTAATCTCAGTGTTGTTTAAGGATCATCGTTACACTCAACGATATCCTAAGATCCGGAAAACGTGATCACCAACAACACTTGAGTTAGTCCCAGAGGCAAGACTAGGAACCTTTTATTTAACCGTTTATCATTCCACACGTGCATATTGGTTTTCCACTGAATTGCATATTCCAGGATCATAGCAGTTATAACATAGAATATAAGCACTTAATTATGAATATGGAAATATAATAATACAAATATTATTGCCTCCAGGTCATTGCTACATCTTGAGCATGCGTTGGTTTTCCCTTGAAGAGGAAAGGGTGATGCAGCAAAGTAGTGTAAGTGTTTCCCTCAGTTTTTGAGAACCAAGGCATCAATCCAGTAGGAGGCCACACGAGAGTCCCTCGTACCTACACAAACAAATAAGAACCTTGCAACCAACGCGATAAAGGGGTTGTCAATCCCTTCACGGCCACTTGCAAAAGTAAGATCTGATAGAGATGATAAGATAATATTTTTGGTATTTTTATGATAAAGACTAAAAGTAAAGCTTGCAAAGTAAAAATAGATTGGAAACATATATGATGGAA
Organism: Aegilops tauschii subsp. strangulata; assembly: GCF_002575655.3. NCBI lineage: Eukaryota > Viridiplantae > Streptophyta > Magnoliopsida > Poales > Poaceae > Aegilops > Aegilops tauschii. The sequence goes on along the minus strand of NC_053039.3, from coordinate 88,876,590 downwards.
AATATACCCGGGGGCCATAGGTTTCACTAGTGTCTTCTCTCAAGATAGCATAAGTATTACGGTGGGTGAACAAATTACTGTCAGCAATTGATAGAAAAGTGCATAATTATGAGAATATCTAGGCATGATCATGTATATAGGCATCACGTCCGCAACAAGTAGACCGACTCCTGCCTGCATCTACTACTATTACTCCACACATCGACCGCTATCTAACATGCATCTAGAGTATTAAGTTCATAAGAACAGAGTAACGCATTAGGCAAGATGACATGATGTAGAGGGATAAACTCAAGCAATATGATATAAACCCCATCCTTTTATCCTCGATGGCAACAATACAATACGTGTCGTTTCCCCTTCTGTCACTGGGATCGAGCAACGCAAGATTGAACCCAAAGCTAAGCACTTCTCCCATTGCAAGAAAGATCAATCTAGTAGGCCAAACCAAACAGATAATTCGAAGAGACTTGCGAAGATAACAAATCATACATAAAAGAATTCAGAGAAGTTCAAATATTGTTCATAGATAATCTTGATCATAGAACCACAATTCATCGGATCTCGACAAACACACTGCAAAAAGAGTTACATCGAATAGATCTCCAAGAAGATCGAGGAGAACTTTGTATTGAGATCCAAAGAGAGAGAAGAAGCCATCTAGCTAATAACTATGGACCCGAAGGTCTGTGGTAAACTACTCACACGTCATCGGAGAGGCTATGGTGTTGATGTAGAAGCCCTCCGTGATCGATTCCCCCTTCGGCGGAGCGCCGGAAAAGGCCCCAAGATGGGATCTCACGGGTACAGAAGGTTGCGGTGGTGGAAATAGGGTTTCATGGTGCTCCTGGTTGGTTTCGGGGTATATGGGTATATATAGGAGGAAGAAGTAGGTCGGTGGAGCTGCGAGGGGCCCACGAGGGTGGGGGGCGCGCCCAGGGGGGCAGGTGCGCCTCCTTGCCTCGTGGCCTCCTCGATGATTTCTTGACGTCCACTCCAAGTCCTCTGGATCACGTTTGTTCCAAAAATCACTCTCCCGAAGGTTTCATTCCGTTTGGACTCCGTTTGATATTCATTTTCTGCGAAACACTGAAATAGGCAAAAAAACAACAATTTGCACTGAGCCTTGGATTAGTAGGTTAGTCCCAAAAATAATATAAAAGTGTATAATAAAGCCCATTAAACATCCAAAACAGATAATATAATAGCATGGAACAATAAAAAATTATAGATACGTTGGAGACGTATCAAGCATCCCCAAGCTTAATTCCTGCTCGTCCTCGAGTAGGTAAATGATAAAAATAGAATTTTTGATGTGGAATGCTACCTAGCATATCTTCAATGTAATTTTCTTTATTGTGGCATGAATGTCCAGATCCGAAAGAATCAAGACAAAAGTTTAATATTGACATAAAAATAATAATACTTCAAGCATACTAACTAAGCAATCATGTCTTCTCAAAATAACATGGCCAAAGAAAGTTCATCCCTACAAAATCATATAGTTTGGTCATGCTCCATTTTCGTCACACAAAAATGCTCTCATCATGCACAACCCCGATGACAAGCCAAGCAATTATTTCATACTTTAGTAATCTCAAACTTTTTCAACTTTCACGCAATACATGAGCGTGAGCCATGGATATAGCACTATGGGTGGAATAGAATATAATGATGGGGGTTATGTGGAGAAGACAAAAAAGGAGAAAGTCTCACATTGACGCGGCTAATTAACGGGCTAGGGAGATGCCCATCAATTGATGTCAATGCAAGGAGTAGGGATTGCCATGCAACAGATGCACTAGAGCTATAAATGTATGAAAGCTCAACAAAAGAAACTAAGTGGGTGTGCATCCAACTTGCTTGCTCACGAAGACATAGGGCATTTGAGGAAGCCCATTGTTGGAATATACAAGTCAAGTTCTATAATGAAAAATTCCCACTAGTATATGAAAGTGACAGAACAAGAGGCTCTCTATCATAAAGATCATGGTGCTACTTTGAAGCACAAGTGTGGAAAAAGGATAGTAGCATTGTCCCTTTTTATTTCTGTTTTTTTGGGCCTTTCTTTTTTTGGCCTTTCTCTATTTTTTAGTTGGGACAATGCTCTATTAATGATGATCATCACACTTCTATTTATTTATAACTCAATGATTACCACTCGATACTAGAACAAAATATGACTCTATATGAATGCCTCCAGCGATGTACTGGGATGGGCTATGAATTAAGAGTGACATGTATGAAATAATATGCATGGTGGCTTTGCCACAAATACGATGTCAACTACATGATCATGCAAGGCAATATGACAATGATGAAGCGTGTCATAATAAATGGAACGGTGGAAAGTTGCATGGCAATATATCTCGGAATGGCTATGGAAATGCCATAATAGGTAGGTATGGTGGCTGTTTTGAGGAAGATATAAGGAGGTTTATGTGTTATAGAGCGTATCGTATCACGGGGTTTGGATGCACCGGTGAAGTTTGCACCAACTCTCAAGGTGAGAAAGGGCAATGCACGGTACCAAAGAGGCTAGCAATGATGGAAGGTTGAGAATGCGTATAATCCATGGACTCAACATTAGTCATAAAGAACTCACATACTTATTGCAAAAATCTACAAGTCATCAAAAACCAAGCACTACGCGCATGCTCCTAGGGGGATAGATTGGTAGGAAAAGACCATCGCTCGTCCCCGACCGCTACTCATAAGGATGACAATCTAAGAACACCTCATGTTTCAAATTTGTTACACAACGTTTACCATACGTGCATGCTACGGGACTTGCAAACTTCAACACAAGTATTTCTCAAATTCATAACTACTCAACTAGCACAATTTTAATATCACTATCTCCATATCTCAAAACAATCATCAAGTATCAAACTTCTCTTAGTATTCAACACACTTATATGAAAGTTTTTATTATATCCATCTTGGATACTATCATATTAGGACTAATTTTATAGCCAAAGAAAATTACCATGCTGTTCTAAAGGACTCCCAAAATAATATAAGTGAAGCACGAGAGATCAATAATTTCTATAAATAAAACCACCACCGCGCTCTAAAAGATATAAGTGAAGCACTAGAGCAAAATTATTTAGCTCAAAAGATATAAGTGAAGCACATAGAGTATTCTAATAAATTCCGATTAATGTGTGTCTCTCACAAAAGGTGTGTACAACAAGGATGATTGTGGTGAACTAAAAAGCAAAGACTAAAATCATACAAGACGCTCCAAGCAAAACACATATCATGTGGCGAATAAAAATATAGCTCCATGTAAAGTTACCGATGGACGAAGACAAAAGAGGGGATGCCTTCCGGGGCATCCTACTACCTCTTGAGCACTGCGTTGGTTCTCCCTTGAAGAGGAAAGGGTGATGCAGCAGAGTAGCGTAAGTATTTCCCTCAGTTTTTGAGAACCAAGGTATCAATCCAGTAGGAGGCCACGCACGAGTCCCTCGCACCTACACAAACAAATAAATCCTCGCAACCAACACGATAAGGGGTTGTCAATCCCTACACGGTCACTTACGAGAGTGAGATCTGATAGATATGATAGGATAATATTTTTGGTATTTTTATGATAAAGATGCAAAGTAAAATAAAAGCAAAATAAAAGGCAACGGAAATATCTAAGTGTTGGAAGATTAATATGATGGAAAATAGACCCGGGGGCCATAGGTTTCACTAGTGGCTTCTCTCAAGAGCATAAGTATTTACAGTGGGTGAACAAATTACTGCTGAGCAATTGGCAGAATTGAGCATAGTTATGAGAATATCTAGGTATGATCATGTATATAGGCATCACGTCCGAGACAAGTAGACCGACTCCTGCCTGCATCTACTACTATTACTCCACACATCGACCGCTATCCAGCATGCATCTAGAGTATTAAGTTCATAAGAACAGAGTAACGCTTTAAGCAAGATGACATGATGTAGAGGGATAAACTCATGCAATATGATATAAACCCCATCTTGTTATCCTCGATGGCAACAATAAAATACGTGCCTTGCTACCCCTACTGTCACTGGGAAAGGACACCGCAAGATTGAACCCAAAGCTAAGCACTTCTCCCATTGCAAGAAAGATCAATCTAGTAGGCCAAACCAAACTGATATTTCGAAGAGACTTGCAAAGATAACCAATCATACATAAAAGAATTCAGAAGATTCAAATATTTTTCATAGATAAACTTGATCATAAACCCACAATTCATCGGTCTCAACAAACACACCGCAAAATAAGATTACATCGAATAGATCTCCACGAGAGAGGGGGAGAACATTGTATTGAGATCCAAAAAGAGAGAAGAAGCCATCTAGCTAATAACTATGGACCCGAAGGTCTGAGGTAAACTACTCACACATTATCGGAGAGGCTATGGTGTTGATGTAGAAGCCCTCCGTGATCGATGCCCCCTCCGGCGGAGCTCCGGAACAGGCCCCAAGATGGGATCTCACGGGTACAGAAGGTTGCGGCGGTGGAATTAGGTTTTTGGCTCCGTATCTGGTAGTTTGGGGGTACGTAGGTATATATAGGAGGAAGGAGTACGTCGGTGGAGCAACAGGGGCCCACGAGGGTGGAGGGCGCGCCGCGGGGGGGGGGGGGGGGGGGGGGGTAGGCGCGCCCCCTACCTCGTGGCCTCCTGGTTGAAGTCTTGACGTAGGGTCCAAGTCCTCTGGATCACGTTTGTTCTGAAAATCACGTTCCCGAAGGTTTCATTTCGTTTGGACTCCGTTTGATATTCTTTTTCTGCGAAACTCTGAAATAGGCAAAAAAATAGCAATTCTGGTTTGGATCTCCGGTTAATAGGTTAGTCCCAAAACAATATAAAAGTATATAATAAAGCCCAATAATGTCCAAAACAGAATATAATATAGCATGGAACAATAAAAAATTATAGATACGTTGGAGACGTATCAGGCATCTCCAAGCTTAATTCCTGCTCGTCCTCGAGTAGGTAAATGATAAAAACAGAATTTTTGATGTGGAATGCTACTTGGCATAATTTCAATATAACCCTTCTTATTGTGGCATGAATGTTCAGATTTGATATGATTCAAGATAAAAGTTTAATGTTGACATAAAAACAATAATACTTCAAGCATACTAACTAAGCAATTATGTCTTATCAAAATAACATAGCCAAAGCAAGTTATCCCTACAAAATCATATAGTCTGGCTATGCTCCATCTTCCCCACACAAGATATTCATATCATGTACGACCCCGGTTTTGGCCAAGCAATTGGTTCATACTTTTAACGCGCTTCAACCTTTTCAACTCTTACGCAATACATGAGCGCAAGCCATGGATATAGCACTATGGTGGAATAAGGTATAATGGTAGGGGTTATGTGGGAAGACAAAAAAGGAGAAAGTCTCACATCAACGAGGCTAATTAACGGTCTATGGAGATGCCCATCAATTGATGTTAATGCGAGGAGTAGGGATTGCCATGCAACGGATGCACTAGAGCTATAAGTGTATGAAAACTCAAAAAGAAACTAAGTGGGTGTGCATCCAACTTGCTTGCTCACGAAGATCTCGGGCATTTGAGGAAGCCCATCATTGGAATATACAAGCCAAGTTCTATAATGAAATTTCCCACTAGTATATGAAAGTGACAAAATGAGAGACTCTCTATTATGAAGATCACGGTGCTACTTTGAAGCACAAGTGTGGTAAAAGGATAGTAACATTGTCCTTTCTCTCTTTTTCTCTCATCATTTTTTTATTTGTTTGGGCCTTTTCTCTTTTTTTTATGGCCTCTTTTTTTTTATTTAGTCCGGAGTCTCATCCCGACTTGTGGGGGAATCATAGTCTCCATCATCCTTTCCTCACTTGGGACAATGCTCTAATAATGATGATCATCACACTTTTATTTACTTACAACTCATGAATTACAACTCAATACTTAGAAAAAAATATGACTCTATATGAATGCCTCCGGCGGTGTACCGGGATATGCAATGAATCAAGAGCGACATGTATGAAAGAATTATGAACGGTGGCTTTGCCACAAATACAATGTCAACTACATGATCATGCAAAGCAATATGACAATAATGGAGTATGTCATGATAAATGAAACGGTGGAAAGTTGCATGGCAATGTATCTCGGAATGGAAATGCCATGATAGGTAGGTATGGTGGCTGTTTTGAGGAAGATATAAGGAGGTTTATGTGTGATAGAGCATATCATATCACGGGGTTTGGATGCACCGGCGAAGTTTGCACCAACTCTCAAGGTGAGAAAGGGCAATGTGCGGTACCGAAGAGGCTAGAAAATTGCGGAAAGGTAAGTGTGCGTATAATCCATGGACTCACATTAGTCATAAAGAACTCATATACTTATTGCAAAAATTTATTAGCCCTCGAAGCAAAGTACTACTATGCATGCTCCTAGGGGAAGGGTTGGTAGGAGTTAACCATCGCGCGATCCCGACCGCCACACAAAGGAAGACAATCAACAAATACTTCATGCTCCGACTACGTTACATAACGGTTCACCATACGTGCATGCTATGGGAATCACAAACTCCAACACATGTATTTTTCAATTCCACAATTACTCAACTAGCACAACTATGATATTACTACCTTTATATCTCAAAACAATTATCAAGCATCAAATTTCTCATGATATTAATTAAAGCAAATTGCCATGCTATTTTAAGACTCTCAAAATAATATAAGCGAAGCATGAGAGATCAATAGTTTCTATAAAACAAATCCACCACCGTGCTCTAAAAGATATAAGTGAAGCACTAGAGCAAAAACTATATAGCTCAAAAAATATAAGTGAAGCACATAGAGTATTCTAATAAATTCCGAATCAAGTGTGACTCTCTCAAAAGGTGTGTACAGCAAGGATGATTGTAGTAAACTAACAAATAAAGACTCAAATAATACAAGACGCTCCAAGCAAAACACATATCATGTGGTGAATAAAAATATAGCTCCAAGTAAAGTTACCGATGGAAGTAGACGAAAGAGGGGATGCCTTCCGGGGCATCCCCAAGCTTTGGCTTTTGCCACTCCTTGTTCCATAATCCATCAAATCTTTTACCCAAAACTTGAAAACTTCACAACACAAAACTCACCAGAAAATCTCGTGAGCTCCGTTAGCGAAAGAAAACAAAAGATGACTTCAAGGTACTGTAATGAACTTATTATTTATTTATATTGGTGTTAAACCTACTTTATTCCAACTTCTCTATGGTTTATAAACTATTTTACTAGCCATAGATTCATCAAAATAAGCAAACAACACACGAAAAACAGAATCTGTCAAAAACAGAACAGTCTGTAGTAATCTGTAACTAACGCAAACTTCTGGAACTTCAAAAATTCAGCCAAAATAGGAAGACCTAGACAATTTGTTTATTGATCAGCAGCAATTGGAATCAATATTTTATCACGTTCTGGTGATTTTTAACAATTATTTTCGTGAACAGAAAGTTTCTGAAATTTTCAGCAAGATCAAATAACTATCATCCAAGAAGATCCTATAGGTTAACCTGGCACAAACAATAATTAAAACATAAAAACCCATCTAACCAGAGGCTAGATCAAATATTTATTCCTAAACAGAAGCAAAAAGCAAAAAAACTAAAAATAAAATTGGGTTGCCTCCCAACAAGCGCTATCATTTAACGCCCCTAGGTAGGCATAAAAGCAAGGATAGATCTAGGTATTGCCATCTTTGGTAGGCAATCCATAAGTGTCTCTCATAATAGATTCATAAGGTAATTTTATTTTCTTTCTAGGGAAGTGTTCCATGCCTTTCTTTAATGGAAATTGGAACCTAATATTCCCTTCCTTCATATCAATAATTGCACCAATCGTTGTAAGGAAAGGTCTACCAAGAATAATAGGACATGAAGGATTGCAATCTATGTCAAGAACAATAAAATCTACGGGCACATAGTTCCTATTTGCAACAATAAGAACATCATTAATTCTTCCCATTGGTTTCTTAATAGTGGAATCCGCAAGGTGCAAGTTTAAAGAGCAATCATCAAAATCACGGAAACCTAGCAAATCACACAAAGTTTTTGGAATAGTGGAAACACTAGCACCCAAATCACACAAAGCATAGCATTCATGATCTTTAATTTTAATTTTAATAGTAGGTTCCCACTCATCATAAAGTTTTCTAGGGATAGAAACTTCCAACTCAAGTTTTTTTCATAAGATTGCATTAAAGCATCAACGATATGCTTGGTAAAGGCTTTATTTTGACTATAAGCATGAGGAGAATTTAGCACGGATTGCAACAAGGAAATACAATCAATCAAAGAGCAATTATCATAATTAAATTCCTTGAAATTCAAAATAGTGGGTGTATTGAGATCTAAAGTTTTGACCTCTTTATTACCACTTCTATCAATTTTAGCATCAAGATCTAAAAACTCCAAATTTCTAGAACGCCTTCTAGGTAAAGGTGGATCATATTCAGTCCCATCATTATCAAGATTCATATTGCAAAACAAAGATTTAATAGGAGACATATCAATAACTTTTAGATCTTCATCTTTGTTTTCATAAAAATTAGAAGAACACGCTTTCACAAAGCAATCTTTCTTAGCACGCATCCTAGCGGTTCTTTCTTTGCTCTCATCAATGGAAATTCTCATGGCCTTGAGAGACTCATTGATATCATGCTTAGGTGGAATAGATCTAAGTTTCAAAGAATCAACATCAAGAGAAATTCTATCAACGTTCCTAGCCAATTCATCAACTTTAAGCAACTTTTCTTCAAGCAAAGAATTGAAATTCTTTTGCGAATTCATAAATTCCTTAACACTAGTCTCAAATTCAGAAGGCATCTTATTAAAATTTCCATAAGAATTGTTGTAGGAATTACCATAATTATTAGAGGAATTACTAGGATAAGGCCTAGGATTAAAGTTTCCTCTATACGCGTTGTTACCAAAATTATTCCTACCAACAAAATTCACATCCATAGGTTCATTATTATTCTCAATCAAAGTAGACAAAGGCATATCATTAGGATCAGAAGAAACACTCTTAGTAGAAAATAATTTCATAAGTTCATCCATCTTTCCACTCAAAACATTAATTTCTTCTATCGCATGCACTTTTTTATTAGTAGATCTTTCAGTGTGCCATTGAGAATAATTAACCATAATATTATCTAGGAGTTTAGTAGCTTCTCCTAAAGTGATTTCCATAAAAGTGCCTCCCGCGGCCGAATCTAAAGGATTTCTAGAAGCAAAATTCAATCCGGCATAAATTTTTTGTATAATCATCCACAAATTCAAACCATGCGTAGGGCAATTACGTATCATTAAGTTCATCCTCTCCCAAGCTTGTGCAACATGTTCATGATCAAGTTGCTTAAAATTCATAATATCGTTTCTAAGAGAGATGATCTTGGCGGGAGGAAAATAGTTAGAAATAAAAGCATCTTTGCACTTATTCCAAGAATCAATATTATTTTTAGGCAAAGACGAAAACCAAGCTTTAGCACGATCTCTAAGCGAAAAAGGAAATAGTTTCAATTTAACAATATCATTGTCAACATCTTTCTTCTTTTGCATATCACACAAATCAACGAAGCTATTTAGATGGGTAGCGGCATCTTCACTAGGAAGGCCGGTGAATTGATCTTTCATGACAAGATTCAACAAAGCAGTATTGATTTCACAAGATTCAGTATCGGTAAGAGGAGCAATCGGAGTGCTAAGGAAATCATTGTTGTTGGTATTGGTGAAGTCACACAATTTAGTATTATCTTGAGCCATCGTGACAAGCAAGCAATCCAACACACGAGCAAACAAGAGACGGGCAAAAAGAGGCGAACGGAAAAGAGAGGGCGAATAAAACGGCAAGGGTGAAGTGGGGGAGAGGAAAACAAGAGGCAAATGGCAAATAATGTAATGCGGGAGATAAGGGTTTGTGATGGGTACTTGGTATGTTGACTTTTGCGTAGACTCCCCGGCAGCGGCGCCAGAAATCCTTCTTGCTACCTCTTGAGCACTGCGTTGGTTTTCCCTTGAAGAGGAAAGGGTGATGCAGCAAAGTAGCGTAAGTATTTCCCTCGGTTTTTGAGAACTAAGGTATCAATCCAGTAGGAGGCTACGCGCGAGTGCCTCGCACCTACACAAAACAAATAACTCCTCGCAACCAACGCGATAAGGGGTTGTCAATCCCTTCACGGTCACTTACGAGAGTGAGATCTGATAGATATGATAGGATAATATTTTTGGTATTTTTGTGATAAAGATGCAAAGTAAAATAAAAGCAAAGTAAAAAAGCAAAGGCAATAACTAAGTGTTGGAAGATTAATATGATGAAGATAGACCCGGGGGCCATATGTTTCACTAGTGGCTTCTCTCAAGAGCATAAGTATTTTACGGTGGGTGAACGAATTACTATTGAGCAATTGAAAGAATTGAGCATAGTTATGAGAATATCTAGGTATGATCATGTATATAGGCATCACGTCCGAGACAAGTAGACCGACTCCTGCCTGCATCTAGTACTATTACTCCACTCATCGACCGCTATCCAGCATGCATCTAGAGTATTAAGTTCATGGAAACAGAGTAACGCTTTAAGCAAGATGACATGATGTAGAGGGATAAATTCATGCAATATGATAAAAAAACCATCTTGTTATCCTCGATGGCAACAATACAATACGTGCCTTGCTGCCCCTACTGTCACTGGGAAAGGACACCGCAAGATTGAACCCAAAGCTAAGCACTTCTCCCATTGCAAGAAAGATCAATCTAGTAGGCCAAACCAAACTGATAATTCGAAGAGACTTGCAAATATAACCAATCATACATAAAAGAATTCAGAAGATTCAAATATTGTTCATAGATAAACTTGATCATAAACCCACAATTCATCGGTCTCAACAAACACACCACAAAAGAAGATTACATTGAATAGATCTCCACGAGAGAGGGGGAGAACATTGTATCGAGATCCAAAAAGAGAGAAGAAGCCATCTAGCTAATAACTATGGACCCGAAGGTCTGAGGTAAACTACTCACACATCATCGGAGAGGCTATGGTGTTGATGTAGAAGCCCTCCGTGATCGATGCCCCCTCCGGCGGAGCTCCGGAACAGGCCCCAAGATGGGATCTCATGAGAAGGTTGCGGCGGTGGAATTAGGTTTTTGGCTTCGTATCTGGTAGTTTGGGGGTACGTAGGTATATATAGGAGGAAGGAGTACGTCGGTGGAGCAACAGGGGGCCCACGAGGGTGGAGGGTGCGCTGGGGGGGGGGGGGGGGGTAGGCGCGCCCCCTACCTCGTGGCCTCCTGGTTGAAGTCTTGACGTAGGGTCCAAGTCCTCTGGATCACGTTCGTTCCGAAAATCACGTTCCCGAAGGTTTCATTCCGTTTGGACTCCGTTTGATATTCTTTTTCTGTGAAACTCTGAAATAGGCAAAAACAACAATTCTGGGCTGGGCCTCCGGTTAATAGGTTAGTCCCAAAAACAATATAAAAGTGTATAATAAAGCCCAATAATGTCCAAAACAGAATATAATATAGCATATGGAACAATAAAAAATTATAGATACGTTGGAGACGTATCACATCCCCAAGCTTAGGCTTTTTGGTTGTCCTTGGATTTTACCTTGGGGTGCCTTGGGCATCCCCAAGCTTAGGCTCTTGCCAGTCCTTGTTCCAGAATCCATCAAATCTTTACCCAAAACTTGAAAACTTCACAACACAAAACTTAACAGAAGATCTCATGAGCTCCGTTAGCGAAAGAAAACAAAACACCACTTCAAGGTACTTTAATGAACTCATTCTTTATTTATATTGGTGTCAAACCTACTGTATTCAAACTTCTTTATGGTTCATAACCTCCGATACTAGCCATAGATTCATCAAAATAAGCAAACAACACACGAAAAACAGAATCTGTCAAAAACAGAACAGTCTGTAGTAATCTGTATCAACGCATACTTCTGGAACTCCAAAAATTCTAAAATAAATTGCTGGACGTGAGGAATTTATCTATTAATAATCTGCAAAAAGAATCAACTAAATAGCACTCTCCAGTAAAAAGTTGTAGCTAATCTCGTAAGCGCTAAAGTTTCTGTTTTTTACAGCAAGATCAAAAAGACTTCACCCAAGTCTTCCCAAAGGTTCTACTTGGCACAAACACTAATTAAAACATGAAAACACATCTAACCAGAGGATGGATGAAAGATTTATTACTAAACAGAACCAAAAATCAAGAAACAAAAATAAAATTGGGTTGCCTCCCAACAAGCGCTATCGTTTAACGCCCCTAGCTAGGCATTTATAATTTCGATGATGCTCACATGAAAGACAAGAATTGAAGCACAAAGAGAGCATCATATAGCATGTGAAAAACACATCTAAGTCTAACATACTTTCTATGCATAGGCATCTTATAAGCAAACAAATTATCATAGCAAGCAAAAATTAGCATATGCAAGGAAGAAGAAAGAGACGATAGCAATCTCAACATAACGAGAGGTAATTTAGTAACATGAAAATTTCTCCAACCATATTTTCCTCTCTCATAATAATTACATGTGGAATCATATTCAAATTCAACAATATAGCTATCACATAAAATTTTCTCTACATGATCCACATGCATGCAAAGTTGGCACTCTTCCAAAATAGTGGGAATATCATTAACTAAAGTCATGACCTCTCCAAACCCACTTTTATAAAAAAAAATCATAAGATTGAACATACTCCAAATATGTGGGATCTAAAGTTGAGACTCTTCCAAACCCACTTTCAATACTATTGCAAATACTAATATCAATCTCATATTCATCATGGGGCTTAAATAAGTTTTCAAGATCATAAGAAGAATCACCCCAATCATGATCATTGCAACAAGTAGTAGACATAGCAAAACTAGCATCCCCAAGCTTAGGGTTTTGCATAGTATTAGCACAACTGTCATCAAGAGAATTTATAGTAATATCATTGCAATCATGCTTTTCATCGAAGGAACTATCAAGTATGGGTGCAATAGCAACGATCTCATGTTTATCATAAGGAACTATAGCAAATTCATCTTCATAAATACTGGCATCATGGCCACAAGAATATCAAGCATCATGTTCATCAAGGGATATTTCAATCAAATCATCGGAATCATAATTATCTATAGATTCATGCATATCATTATTTTCTTCAGAAGCAACGGTCATTCTTTCAATAAATTCTTTGACATAGACATTATGAGCATAGTTTTCATAGCAGTATTTAAGTATGTCAAAATTTTCAGATTCGTAGAGAGTAATATCATACTGTTCAATCAAAGAAGCAACTTCATAAGCACCCTTAAAAAGCAACAAATTCTTCAATTTTTTCTTCATTTTCATTAAACTCACATAGGTAGGGGAGGTGTTTTTAGGGTCCTTAGAGCAACAAGTAAAATCAAAAATTTCACAAAGACTCCAAGTATAACACAGCAATCTGTTTATTTGATCCCATAAGAGTCTCCCTTTTTCAGACAAAGGGTGACGCACAAAATGATCATGCTCATCTAAAGATTTCCCATCAACTAGGATAGTTGGGGTTTCAGCACGAGCGCATAAGGATCGAAGATGATCCAAGTAGAACACTTTAAGTGGATCCATATCAATAGATTTTTAGCAAGCAAAGATGCAAGCAAATAGAAGGCACATGGAAACACAAACAAAGATACATACGGGAAGAAGGCGAAGAAAAGGCAAAGGTGAAGTGAGGGAGAGGAAAACGGGAGGCAAATGGCAAATAGTGTAAAGCGAGGGATAAGAGTTTGTGATGGGTACTTGGTATGTCTTGACTTGTGCGTAGACTCCGCGGCAACGACACTAGAAATTGGCTAGTTGATGGGAAATCAAATCTTGACTTGACCTTGCGTAAGCCTCCCCGGCAACGGCGCTAGAAATCCTTCTTGCTACCTCTTGAGCATGCGTTGGTTTTCCCTTGAAGAGGAAAGGGCGATGCAGCAAAGTAGCGTAAGTATTTCCCTCAGTTTTTGAGAACCAAGGTATCAATCCAGTAGGAGGCCACACGCAAGTCCCTCGTACCTACACGAACAAATAAGAACCTTGCAAGCAACACGATAAAGGGGTTGTGAATCCCTTCACGTCCACTTGCAAAAGTGAGATCTGACAGAGATGATAAGATAATATTTTTGGTATTTTTGTGATAAATACTAAAAGTAAAGCTTGCAAAGTAAAAATAGATTCGAAACTTATATGATGGAAAATAGACCCCGGGGCATAGGATTCACTAGTGGCTTCTCTCAAGATAGCATAAGTATTAGGGTGGGTGAACAAATTACTGTCGAGCAATTGATAGAAAAGTGCATAATTATGAGAATATGTAGGCATGATCATGTATATAGGCATCACGTCCGCAACAAGTAGACCGACTCCTGCCTGCATCTACTACTATTACTCCACACATCGACCGCTATCCAGCATGCATCTAGAGTATTAAGTTCATAAGAACAGAGTAACGCATTAGGCAAGATGACATGATGTAGAGGGATAAACTCAAGCAATATGATATAAACCCCATCTTTTTATCCTCGATGGCAACAATACAATACGTGTCGTTTCCCCTTCTGTCACTGGGATCGAGCAACGCAAGATTGAACCCAAAGCTAAGCACTTCTCCCATTGCAAGAAAGATCAATCTAGTAGGCCAAACCAAACAGATAATTCGAAGAGACTTGCAAAGATAACAAATCATACATAAAAGAATTCAGAGAAGATTCAAATATTGTTCATAAATAATCTTGAACATAAACCCACAATTCATCGGATCTCGACAAACACACCGCAAAAAGAGTTACATCGAATAGATCTCCAAGAAGATCGAGGAGAACTTTGTATTGAGATCCAAAGAGAGTGAAGAAGCCATCTAGCTAATAACTATGGACCCAAAGGTCTATGGTAAACTACTCACACGTCATTGGAGAGGCTATGGTGTTGATGTAGAAGCCCTCCGTGATCGATTCCCCCTCCGACGGAGCGCCGGAAAAGGCCCCAAGATGGGATCTCACGGGTACAGAAGGTTGCGGCGGTGGAAATAGGGTTTCTTGGTGCTCCTGGTTGGTTTCGGGGTATATGGGTATATATAGGAGGAAGAAGTAGGTCGGTGGAGCTGCGAGGGGCCCACGAGGGTGGGGGCGCGCCCAGGGGGGCAGGCGCGCCCCCCTACCTCGTGGCCTCCTCATTGATTTCTTGACGTCCACTCCAAGTCCTCTGGATCACGTTTGTTCCAAAAATCACTCTCCCGAAGATTTCATTCCGTTTGGACTCCGTTTGATATTCCTTTTCTGCGAAACACGGAAATAGGCAAAAAACAACAATTTGCACTGGACCTTGGGTTAGTAGGTTAGTCCCAAAAATAATATAAAAGTGTATAATAAAGCCCATTAAACATCCAAAACAGATAATATAATAGCATGGAACAATAAAAAATTATAGATACGTTGGAGACGTATCAGTCATATTTCCAACAGTCTCCCACTTGCACTAGAGTCAGTAATTTAGTTTAGCACATTTAACTTTTACACTGGCAATCCGGTGTTAGTCCATGCTTTTCTTGTGGTGTAGACTTCGTCCTATCGAATCTGACAATCTTCAGATCCGTGTGTATCATTTGCATTTCAATGCATCTGTTATGCTTTCTCATAAATTCATAATTTGTGTGAAACTGGCTTTGTATGTATTTGAATCACCGGCATGGCCTTTGATTCCTTAGATTGAGCTATTGAATCACTATTGATAATAATGTTCTATTTGCACAATCATCTAGAAACCATTCCAAGTTCATAAATGAACCTTTGGTTCATCACCCTCTATTGTTGCTTCTAAAGCGATAATATACTCAAACTTCTGTTATAGCAGTTCACCACAATAACTTGCTTGGATCAATTCCAACTTATTGTGCCACCATAAATTATTTAATTTAAATCAAAATTTGCTTGGAACACCGATTGAAAATTTTCGTTGATGTACTACTTACATCAAGCATGTATTGATGTAACTCTTTACGATAATCTCTTCATTTTCTCCGTATGCGAGAAACATGTCATCAGTACTCAACGATATTTTCACTATTGTCATATGATCAACAATTTGACCATTCTAGTAACTTTACTCGCAACTTACTTGGAGTACTGGACATATTTGGTTATTTACATACCATGGAATTAACACAAGTGTGATTGAAATCATGTATTTCATTCATCAGTATTTCAAGATACCGATTCTTGCTAAGAACTCCTTCCATGTGACTTGCACAAGAAACTCTTCTTGGCATTTTTCATACTAATTTGCTTTAGTATTTAGTCAATATTTGTTTTTGCTAAGCTCGATTAGACACTACTATCTCCATAGATTATTATGTCTAATATAAGGACTACATTGCTATGGGATCACGGGGAATCCCTTCTACGGTTGGCGGGCGCGGGGCTGTGGAAAGAGCGGGTTTAGGAGATCAACACGGGGGAATTTATCCAGGTTCGGGCCGCAAGTGATGCGTAATACCCTACTCCTGCTGGTTTGTGTTTTTCTGGTGTTCTTGGACTAGCTACAAAGCATGCAGGGTCCAAAAAGTCCGAATCCCCCCAGTATGCCTCGGGCCTCCTTTTATAGCCAAAAGGGGTCGCCACAGTGACACACAGGAGGTGGAAAGTTTGTACTGTATACAAGTCTATCCCCTGGCACTGTAGGACAAACGCATTTAATGCGCTACCGACGTGCCCTCTCTCTTTATCGGGGATGGCAAGGAAGCTCGTCCTGTCCGTCGCCGCTTCGCCTCGCTCCGACGCGCGTCCAGGCTGACTAAGCATGCAGCACCATGCTGGCTAGCTGCTGAGTTGGTGCGGTGACAGAGTCTTCATGAAGATCTGCATGCCACCACGTAGGTGCTTGTTGAGTTGGCCTAGAAGCTGCATGTCGCCACGCAGGTGCGTGCCTTGTTGGCGGGTTGACTGCTGTGTTGTAACGACGATGGAGCCTTGGCAGGTGCGGGCCTGGCTGCGGCCCCGCAGATGTCCCTGGCAAGGGTCTTGTCGGGGTCTCGCAGGTGCCCCCGGCAAGGGTCTTGCCAGGGGTCTTGTGAGCGTTCCCGGCAAGGGTTTTGCCGGGGGTCTCCGTCTTCTGGTTCTCATCTAGTCTTGTATATTCTTGGTCTTCACAAAGATCTGCATGCCACCATGCTGGCGCCTCCCGAGCCTTGGTTCCAATGTTGTCGATGGTGTCAGAACTCTCGGGCTCAAGGGCGGCGGCCTCGCTGGTGTGGGGCAAGTTGCCCCGGCAAGACTCTTGCCGGGGCTACGCAGGCTGCCCCGGCAAGGCTCTTGCCGGGGGAAAGCCCACCTTGTCCCTTTGCTCCTCGTGCCTCAGTCTTGGCGTTGCTCTGGTTCTCTTGTGTCTTCGCTTCCTCTCCAGCCCCGCCAAGCGCGGCTGCAGGCATGTGGCTGCGACTGCCCGCACACAAGTAAAGGGGTACAAAAAGGAACCCTACTTTTGTACACCGACAGGAGCCCCCGGGCCTGGGCCACATATAAGTGCGGAGCATTATTGGGCCAGGCACAGAACGGTGCGCGGGCGCGCGTGGCGGAGTTTTACCGCGGTAACTCCCCCGCCAGTTGCGCTTCCCCACGACCTGCGTTGAATGCGTTACATGGGGGTCGTGCGTGGGGCGGTTGCAGCACGCTCGCGTCACGTCATGGTAAATGGTAAAGAGGCGGCCCGCGTCTTCCCCATAAAAAGGAAAACCGTAGGGGCGCCGCTCATTTACCCTCTGCGTCTTCCCCAATCTCAGAACCATCGTTCCCCTCTTCTTCCTCAAGCTCTTGCCTTTGCTCGCCGCCGCCACGCCCCCATTGTCCCCGATTCTTTCCCTTTGAGCCGCTATGGCGCCCAAGACAGGCAAGGGCAAGGGAGCGGCCAAGGACGCCGGGGAGAAGGAGGCGCCGGAGATCGAGTTGGTGGCGCTTCGGACGTAGCACGCCTACTTCCCCTCGACGGTCAACGTGGTCCAGCCCAGGGACTACTTCAGGCCCCTGTGGGGGAGGGAAACAACGGGGCACCCTGCCACACGCATCGTCCCCGCCGATTTTTCCAAGGCCGGCCCAAATCGGTACCCCTTCTTCGTCGACTACTTCTCTTGAGGGCTCTGTCCCCCTTTCTCTGATTTTTTCAACGATGTCATGCACACCTACGGCTTCCATCTTCTGGACTTCACGCTGAATGCCGTGGCGTGCATGGCCTTCTTCGCCCATCTCTGCGAGGGCTTTGCCGGAGTGCTCCCCAGCACGTCGCTCTTCCGCCACTACTTCTACCCTCGTATCCAGCCAGGGGGTGCCATCTCCAGCTGCATCACCTGGATCCCGAGGTCCCAGGAGAAGGGCACGTACCCAGAGGGCGCCCAGAAGGAGAGGTGGGAGGAGTGGCGGAGCCGGTGGTGCTGGATCGAGGAGGAGGATCCATGGGAGTTCTGCCGGGTTTGCCGGAGTCCGCCGGTCCGCCGCAAGGACTGGAGCGACCTCGACGCCAACGACAAGAAGCTCTTGGTTGCCACCACCAGGATCCATCGCCTCACCAAGGCCGGGCTCACCCTTGAGATGATTGGGGCCGATTTCATCTGCCGCCGAATCGCCCCTCAGCTCAAGAAGGGGAGGCCGGCCTGGGACTATAGGAATGCGCCTGACATTGTGAGGCTCCGCCCGGGCTTGAAGCACAACTTCACGGTGATGGGGCATGCTCATTTTTGCTAGAGGCTCTTCCAACTCAGGGTGGACGACAGCGGCAGGGCTGAGAGGACCGGCAGGGCCAAGAAGGCCGGCAAGGCCGTCAAAGCGTCTCTGTTTGGGTTGCCGGCGGGAGTGGTCCCATTGAGCAACAACTCTCGCCAGACCGCCATCATTGCCATGATGTTGGACTTCAACGCGCATGACCTCAATCCCCTCTGGGACGAGCCGGAAGTGGAGGAGGTGTAGGCGTTCTGTGACAACTTGTCGGAGAATTACATCCGCGACGAGCCACTACTCATCTGCGACACCACCAAGGAGGAGCTGGACTACATCGCCGCTAGGGCAGCAGAGGTGATGTCTACTACACAACCTTCTTCTTGTAGACGTTGTTGGGCCTCCAAGTGCAGAGGTTTGTAGGACAGTAGCAAATTTCCCTCAAGTGGATGACCTAAGGTTTATCAATCCGTGGGAGGTGTAGGATGAAGATGGTCTCTCTCAAACAACCCTCCAACCAAATAACAAAGAGTCTCTTGTGTCCCCAACACACCCGATACAATGGTAAATTGTATAGGTGCACTAGTTCGGTGAAGAGATGGTGATACAAGTGCAATATGGATGATAGATATGAGTATTTGTAATCTGAAAATATAAAAACAGCAAGGTAGCAAGCGATAAAAGTGCGCGTAAACGGTATTGCAATGCTAGGAAACAAGGCCTAGGGTTCATACTTTCACTAGTGCAAGTTCTCTCAACAATAATAACATAATTGGATCATATAACTATCCCTCAACATGCAACAAAGAGTCACTCCAAAGTCACTAATAGCGGAGAACAAACGAAGAGATTATTGTAGGGTACGAAACCACCTCAAAGTTATCTTTTCTGATAGATCTATTCAAGAGTCCGTAGTAAAATAACACGAAGCTATTCTTTTCGTTCAATCTATCATAGAGTTCGTACTAGAATAACACCTTAAGACACAAATCAACCAAAACCCTAATGGCACCTAGATATTCCAATGTCACCTCAAGTATCCGTGGGTATGATTATACGATATGCATCACACAATCTCAGATTCATCTATTCAACCAACACAAAGTACTTCAAAGAGTGCCCCAAAGTTTCTACCGGAGAGTCAAGACGAAAACGTGTGCCAACCCCTATGCATAAGTTCACAAGGTCACTGAACCCGCAAGTTGATCACCAAAACATACATCAAGTAGATCACGTGAATATCCCATTGTCACCACAGATAAGCACATGCAAGACATACATCAAGTGTTCTCAAATCCTTAAAGACTCAATCCGATAAGATAACTTCAAAGGGAAAACTCAATCCATTACAAGAGAGTAGAGGGGGAGAAACATCATAAGATCCAACTATAATAGCAAAGCTCGCGATACATCAAGATCGTGCCGAATCAAGAACACGAGAGAGAGAGAGAGAGAGATCAAACACATAGCTACTGGTACATACCCTCAGCCCCGAGGGTGAACTACTCCCTCCTCGTCATGGAGAGCGTCGGGATGATGAAGATGGCCACCGATGATGGATCCCCCCTCCGGCAGGGTGCCGGAACAGGGTCCCGATTGGTTTTTGGTGGCTACAGAGGCTTGCGGCGGAGGAACTCCCGGTCTAGGTTATGTTCTGGGGGTTTGTGTATATATAAGAGGTTTTGGCGTCGGGAACAAGTCAGGGGGGTCTCCGAGGCAGCCACGAGGTAGGGGGGCGCGCCCAGGGGGTAGGGCGCGCCCCCACCCTCGTGGGTGCCTCGGGACTCTTCTGGCCCATCTCCGATACTCTGTGATCTTCTTCTGGTCCAAAAATAATCTCCGTGAAATTTCAGGTCAATTGGACTCCGTTTGGTTTTCCTTTTCTGCGATACTCAAAAACAAGGAAAAAAAGAAATTGGCTCTGGGCTCTAGGTTAATAGGTTAGTCCCAAAAATCATATAAAATATCATATAAATGCATATAAAACATCCTAGATAGATAATATAATAGCATGGAACAATCAAAAAATTATAGATACGTTGGAGACGTATCAGGACGCGGCGCTCGCCAAGGAGGCTGGCAGCGCCGGCACCGTGGAGGACGAGGCTAACACGGCCGCGGAGGAGAAAGAGCTTGCCGGATGGGCGGAGTCTGCTGGGGAGGCCAATAGCATCGGCGCCGGGCCCCCCCTCGTTGAAGACGTGGTCGAGGTATCGGCCGAAGAAGAGGCCGAGGCTGACGACCCCTCGGCCACAGGGAAGAGACGCGTCTTGCGGCGAGCTAGCTCCGGCGAGCCGGTTCGGCCCGGCAGGACCGCGCAGCGCCAACAGGTCCAGGTGCAGTCCGTGCGCCAGGTGAGGGCCGCGGCGACGAAGGCCGAGGCAGCGAAGAAGGCGGTGAAGGCCGCGGTAGCCAAGAGGACGGCTGCTGCTTCCTCCTCGTCCAAGCGGCGCCGGACCGCATCCCCTTCCCCTTCCCCTTCAGATGGCACCCCAGAGGTCGCTTTCGACCTCGGGTCCTTCAGCCCGAAGAGGAAGAGGAGGCTAGTGGAGGAGGAGGTGGAGGACGAGTAAGCACTTCGCCCCCCATCATCTCCTGATCCCTCGCCTGTGCTATCCTTTTTTTACTTGATGTTATCTTCACAGGGACACGGAGACGTCGGCCCAGAGGGTGGCGAAGAGGGCCAGGGCTTCAGCGGGCGACATGGCCCCGGCGAGCACTTCGCGCATGCCGGAGTTGGTGGTGATCAGCCCGGACGATAGTCCTCGACGCAGTCCCCGCTTCAGCCCCCAGCGTGAGTCCATTACTCACCCCACATCGATGGGCGTTGGGGCACGATCCCTTGGTGCTAACCTTGTCGGGTTTGTAGGAGGAGAGCGGCAGTAGGAGGAGCCTGATGACCCACAAGCGTAGGGGATCTATCGTAGTCCTTTCGATAAGTAAGAGTGATGAACCCAACGAGGAGCAGAATGACAAGCGGTTTTTAGTAAGGTATTCTCTGCAAGCACTGAAATTATCGGTAACAGATAGTTTTGTGATAAGGTAATTTGTAACGGGTAACAAGTAATGAAAGTAAATAAGGTGCAGCAAGATGGCCCAATCCTTTTTGTAGCAAAGGACAAGCCTGGACAATCTCTTATATTAAGGAAAACGCTCCCGAGGACACATGGGAATTATCGTCAAGCTAGTTTTCATCACGCTCATATGATTCGCGTTCGTTACTTTGATAATTTGATATGTGGGTGGACCGGCGCTTGGGTACTGCCCTTCCTTGGACAAGCATCCCACTTATGATTAACCCCTATTGCAAGCATCCGCAACTACAAAAGAAGTATTAAGGTAAACCTAACCATAGCATGAAACATATGGATCCAAATCAGCCCCTTACGAAGCAACGCATAAACTAGGATTTAAGCTTCTGTCACTCTAGCAACCCATCATCTACTTATTACTTCCCAATGCCTTCCTCTAGGCCCAAACAATGGTGAAGTGTCATGTAGTCGATGTTCACATAACACCACTAGAGGAAAGACAACATACATCTCATCAAAATATCGAACGAATACCAAATTCACATGACTACTTATAGCAAGACTTCTCCCATGTCCTCAGGAACAAACATAACTACTCACAAATCATATTCATGTTCATAATCAGAGGGGTATTAATATGCATAAAGGATCTGAACATATGATCTTCCACCAAATAAACCAACTAGCATCAACTACAAGGAGTAATCAACACTACTAGCAACCCACAGGTACCAATCTGAGGTTTTGAGACAAAGATTGGATACAAGAGATGAACTAGGGTTTGAGAGGAGATGGTGCTGGTGAAGATGTTGATGGAGATTGACCCCCTCCCGATGAGAGGATCGATGGTGATGACGATGGTGATGATTCCCCCCTCCCGGAGGGATGTTTCCCCAGCAGAACAGCTCCGCTGGAGCCCTAGCTTGGTTCTGCCAAGGTTCCGCCTCATGGCGGCGGTGTTTCGTCCCGAAAGCTTCCTTTTGATTTTTTTCCAGGGTGAAAGACTTCATATAGCAGAAGATGGGCACCGGAGGCCTGCCAGGGGGCCCACGAGACAGGGGGGCATGCCCAGGGGGGTAGGGCGCGCCCCCACCCTCGTGGCCAGGGTGTGGGCCCCCTCTGGTTAATTCTTTCGCCAGTATTTTTTATTAATTCCAAAACGTTCTCCCGTGAAGTTTCAGGACTTTTGGAGTTGTGCAGAATAGGTCTCTAATATTTTCTCCTTTTCCAGCCCAGAATTCCAGCTGCAGGCATTCTCCCTCTTCATGTAAACCTTGTAAAATAAGAGAGAATAGTCATAAGTATCGTGACATAATGTGTAATAACAGCCCATAATGCAATAAATATCGATATAAAAGCATGATGCAAAATGGACGTATCAACTCCCCCAAGCTTAGTCCTCACTTGTCCTCAAGCGGAAACCGATAACGAAAAATATGTCCACATGTTTAGAGATAGAGGTGTCGATAAAATAAAATACGGACATGAGGGCATCATGATCATTCTTATAACAGCAACATATATAAATATTGTCATATGATTTCTTATGCTCAAGTAACAATCTATTCACAATGTAAAGTATGAATCAGAAACTTCATTGAAAACTAACAAACTATAATCTCGGTCATTGAGGCAATTGCAATTTATCATAACATAGGAAAGAGTCAATATAAGAGTTTTTCAGCAAGTCCACATACTCAACTATCATTTAGTCTTTCACAATTGCTAACACTCACGCAATACTTATGGTTATGGAGTTTTAATAGGACAAAGAGAAAGATAGGGGCTTATAGTGTTGCCTCCCAACCTATTACCTCAAGGGTAATGTCAACAATAATAGTTCATGCTAACTTACATCCAATTGGATATATATATATATATATATATATATATATATATATATATATATTAGGATCTTTCCAACACAATGGGCTTGCCAAAGGATAAAATGTAAAAAGGAAAGGTGAAGATCACCACGACTCTTGTATAAGGTATAAGACAAGAATAAAAGATAGGCCCTTCGCAGAGGGAAGCAGAGGTTGTCATGTGCTTTTATGGTTGGATGCACAAAATCTTAATGCGAAAGAACGTCACTTTATATTGCCACTTGTGATATGGACCTTTATTATGCAGTCCGTCGCTTTTATTTCTTCCACATCACAAGAACCTATAAAGCTTATTTTCTCCACACTAATAAATCATACATATTTAGAGAGCAATTTTTATTGCATGCAACAATGACAACTTACTCGAAGGATCTTACTCAATCCATAGGTAGGTATGGTGGACTCTCATGGCAAAAACTGGGTTTAAGGATATTCGGAAGCACAAGTAGTATCTCTACTGGGTGCAAAGAATTTGGCTAGCATGAGGGGGAAAGGCAAGCTCAACATTTTGGACGATCCATGACAATATACTTTATTTCGGATATAAGAAAACATAACCCATTACGTTGTCTTCCTTGTCCAACACCAACTTTTTAGCATGTCATATTTTAATGAGTGCTCACAATCATAAAAGATGTCCAAGATAGTATATTTATATGTGAAAACCTCTCTTTCTTTATTACTTCCTATTAATTGCAATGATGACCAAAACTATGTTTGTCAACTCTGAACAACTTTTATTCATCATACTCTTTTATATGTGAAGTCATTACTCTTCATAAGATCATTATGATCTCTTTATTTCTTTTTATTCTTTCTTTTTCTTTTATTCCCTCACGATCATAGCAAGATATCCAAGCCCTTGACTCAAAACTAATCTTTATTATATATTGCTCACGGACTCGATTACATAGAGGGATCATAAAGCAAAACTCAAAACTAAATCATACTAAAACTTTATTCTAGTAGATCAAGATATTACTAAAAGGATCGAACTAAGAAAAAGGTAAAGATGGGAGTGTGATGGTGATACGGTACCGGGGCACCTCCCCCAAGCTTGACAGTTGCCAAGGGGAGTGCCCATACCAGATACTCAGTTATCCTTTGCTGGTGAAGAATATGGTGGTGATGATGGATAGTCGCACATCGAGCGCAGGAGATCCTTCAATTTGCGGATAATGCCCTTGAGTGCGGTGATATGCTCCTTCAACAAAATATTTTCATGTGTGAGATACTTATTTTGTATACGAGCTAACTCAATCATCTTGAAAGCTTCAATCTCCGTTGGGGTAAGACGATCGTAATGAGGTTGAAGGATGTCTTCTTCTTCTGCTACCAGAGCTTGATCCTCCATGGCCTTCTTGATCCCATCATCCTTGTTGATCTCCCCGGGTTCTTTTCTCTTCAGCTCTATCTTCATTAGCCAATCATCATTGCCCTCATTGTTGGAGGAGGGGGACGACATGATGCTTGGCCTTGACAACTCTAGCAGAAAACAGCTCGAAACAAAAATAGAGGATATTTGCGTGGTACGGTGGTCAAAACCTTCGGGAGATTATATAATGAATTTTTACCGACCAAAAGAAGTATCGTACAAGAAAACGGAGTCCGGAGAGCACACGAGGTGCCCACGAGGCAGGGGGCGCGCCCAGGGGGTAGGGCGCGCCCTCCACCCTCGTGGACGCCTCGTGTCCTTCCCAGACTACTTATTAGTTTCCTATTTTCTTAAATATTCCAAAACAGAGAAAAATTACCATTAGAACTGTTTTGGAGTCGGTTTACTTACCGTACCACATATTTATTCCTTTTCGGAGTCTGAAACGTTCTGGAAGGTGTCCCTTATATACTCCTCCGGGGTTACGGTTTCAATAACATTAGTTTCCACATTTATAGGATTACATGAGATATAATGTTTGATTCTTTGACCATTCACAACCTTCGGATTTGTGCCTTCGAAGTTGTTGATTTTTATGGCACCGGAACGATAGACTTCCTCGATAACGTAAGGCCCTTCCCATTTAGAGAGAAGTTTTCCTGCAAAAAATCTTAAACGAGAGTTGTATAGCAACATATAATCACCTACATTAAACTCACGCTTTTGTATCCTTTTGTCATGCCATCTTTTAACTTTTTCTTTAAACAGTTTGGCATTCTCATAGGCTTGAGTTCTCCATTCATCAAGTGAGCTAATGTCAAATAGCCTCTTCTCACCGGCAAGTTTGAAATCATAATTGAGCTCTTTAATGGCCCAATATGCCTTATGTTCAAGTTTGAGAGGTAAGTGACATGCTTTTCCATAAACCATTTTATACGGAGACATACCGATAGGGTTTTTATATGCAGTTCTATAGGCCCATAATGCATCATCAAGTTTCTTGGACCAATTCTTTCTTGATCTATTAACAGTCTTTTGCAAAATTAATTTGATCTCTGTATTACTCAATTCTACCTGGCCACTAGATTGTGGGTGGTAAGGAGATGCAATTCTATGATTAACGTCATACTTAGCAAACATTTTACGAAAGGCACCATGAATAAAATGTGAACCACCATCAGTCATTAAATATCTGGGGACTCCAAACCTCGGAAAAATAACTTTTTTAAGCATCTTAATAGAGGTGTTATGATCAGCATTGCTAGTTGGGATAGCTTCTACCCACTTAGTAACGTAATCAATAGCAACTAAAATATGTGTATACCCATTAGAGGAAGGAAACGGTCCCATATAATCAAAGCCCCAAACATCAAATGGTGCAATAACAAGTGAGTAGTTCATAGGCATTTCTTTATGTCTACTAATATTACCAATTCTTTGACATTCATCACAAGACAAGACAAACTTACGAGCATCTTTGAAGAGAGTAGGCCAATAAAAACCGGATTGCAATACCTTATGTGCAGTTCTATCTCCAGCGTGGTGTCCTCCGTAAGCCTCGGAGTGACACTTGCGTAGGATCTGTTCCTGTTCATGCTCAGGTACACAACGTCTAATAACACCATCTACTCCTTCTTTATAAAGATGTGGGTCATCCCAGAAGTAATGTCTTAAATCATAGAAAAACTTTTTCTTTTGCTGGTATGTGAAGCTAGGTGGTATAAATTTAGCAACAATGTAATTGGCATAATTAGCATACCATGCAGCAGTACGAGAAGCATTTATGACAGCTAATTGTTCATCAGGAAAGCTATCATCAATAGGTAGTGGGTCATCAAGAACATTCTCTAACCTAGACAAGTTGTATGCAGCGGGGTTCTCAGCTCCCTTTCTATCAATAATATGCAAATCAAATTCTTGTAGTAGGAGAACCCATCTAATAAGCCTAGGTTTAACATAGTTCTTTTCCATAAGATATTTAATAGTAGAGTGATCAGTGTGAACAGTTACTTTAGAATCAACAATATAAGGTCGGAACTTATCACAAGCAAATACAACTGCTAAAAATTCTTTTTCAGTAGTAGCATAATTTCTCTGGGCACTGTCTAGAGTTTTACTGGCATATTGAATAACCTTTAATTTCTTATCAACTCTTTGTCCTAGAACAACACCTACATCATAATCACTAGCATCACACATAATTCAAAGGGTAAATTCCAATCAGGTGGCTGAACAATAGGTGCAGAAATCAAAGCTTTCTTAAGTATTTCAAATGCTTCTACACAATCGTCATCAAAGACAAAAGGAACATCTTTTTGTAAGAGATTAGTCAGAGGCCTAGAAATTTTTGAGAAGTCCTTAATGAACCTCCTATAAAAACCAGCATGACTAAGGAAACTTCTTATACCTTTAATGTCCTTGGGACACGACATCTTTTCAATAGCATCAACTTTAGCTTTATCAACTTCAATACCTCTTTCAGAAATTTTATGCCCCAAGACAATACCTTCATTAACCATAAAGTGGCACTTCTCCCAATTGAAGACACGATTAGTTTCTTCACATCTCTGCAAAACTCGATCAAGGTTGCTCAAACAATCATCAAAAGAAGTTCCATATACGGAGAAATCATCCATGAAAACCTCAACAATATTTTCACAAAAATCAGAGAATATAGCCATCATGCATCTTTGAAAAGTAGCAGTTGCATTGCATAAACCAAAAGGCATACATCTATAAGCAAAGGTACCAAAAGGACAAGTAAAAGTGGTCTTTTATTGATCCTCTTTTGACATAGGTATTTGAGATAAACCAGAATAACCATCTAGAAAGCAAAAATGCGTATGTTTGGATAATATTTCTAGCATTTGATCAATAAAAGGTAAGGGGTAATGATCCTTTTTAGTAGCTTTATTTAGTTTGCGGAAATCAATTACCATTCTATAACCTGTAACGATTCTTTGTGAGATCAATTCATCTTTATCATTAGGAACAACAGTAATACCTCCCTTCTTAGGGACACAATGGATAGGACTTACCCACTGACTATCAGCAACGGGATAAATTATACCTGCCTCCAGAAGCTTTAGTATTTCTTTTCTTACCACTTCTTTCATCTTAGGATTTAACCGTCGTTGGTGATCAACAAACGGTTTAGCATCTTTCTCCAATTTTATTTTGTGCTAGCATAGAGTGGGACTAATGCCCTAAAGATCATCAAGAGTATATCCAATAGCAGTACGGTGCTTCTTCAGAGTTTTCAATAATTTCTTTTCTTCATGCTCTGAAAGGTTAGCACTAATAATAACAGGATATATCTTTTTCTCATCAATATAAGCATATTTAAGAGTATCAGGTAATGGTTTAAGCTCAAACACGGGATCACCCTTGGGTGGAGGAGGATCCCCTAGGATTTCAACAGGCAAGTTGTGTGTCAAAATAGGTCCCTGTTTAAAGAATACTTCATCTATTTCCCTTCTTTCATTCATAAACATACCATTTTCATGGTCGAGCAAATATTGTTCTAAAGGATAATTAGGAGCCACGACAATAGAAGCAAGACCAATAATTTCATCTTTACTAGGCAATTCTTTATCATGAGGTTGTCTACGAAATTTAGCAAAATTAAACTCATGAGACATATCCCCCAAACCAATAGTAACAACATCCTTTTGCAATCTATCTTAGCATTAAC
Organism: Aegilops tauschii subsp. strangulata; assembly: GCF_002575655.3. Lineage (NCBI taxonomy): Eukaryota > Viridiplantae > Streptophyta > Magnoliopsida > Poales > Poaceae > Aegilops > Aegilops tauschii. The sequence goes on along the minus strand of NC_053039.3, from coordinate 88,847,845 downwards.
AATATTCAAGAAGGGTCTACCAAATATAATTGACAAAAGTCATCTTGTGGGGAACCAAGAACAAGAAAATCAGCAGGATATTTAACTTTCCCACACAAGACTTCAACATCTCTAACAATCCCAACTGGTGAAATAGTGTCTCTATTGCCAAGTTTAATTGTAACATCAATTTCTTCTATCTCAGCAGGTGCAATATCATGCATAATTTCTTTGTATAAGGAATGAGGTATTGCACTTGCACTAGCCCCCATATCACACAAGCCATGATAACAATGATCTCCTATTTTAACAGAAATAACAGGCATGCCTACAACAGGTCTATGTTTATTTTTAGTATCAGGTCTAGCAATTCTAGCAACTTCATCGCAGAAGTAAATAACATGCCCATCAATATTATCGGCCAAGAGATCTTTAACCATAGCAATACTAGGTTCAACTTTAGTTTGCCAGGGGGTGTAGGTGTTCTAGTATTACTCTTACGAACCATAGTTGAAGCTTTAGCATGATCCTTTATTCTAACAGGGAAAGGTGGTTTCTCAATATAAGCAGTAGGAACAATAGGAACAACATTATAAGTGATAGTCTTTTCTTCAACTTTAATAGGTGCAACTACTTTTACTTCAATGGGAGGATTATATTTAAACCACTTCTCCTTAGGGAGATCAACATGAGTAGCAAAGGATTCACAGAAAGAAGCTACTATCTTAGAGTCAAGTCCATATTTAGTGCTAAGTTCACAGAAAACATAGGTATCCATAAAAGATTTAACACAATCAAGCTTAGGTGTTATACCTGACTCCTTACCTTCATCGAGATCCCAATCTTCAGAGTTGTGTTTAATTCTTTCCAATAAACACATTTGAATTCAATAGTCTTCATCATAAAAGAACCAGTACAAGAAGTATCGAGCATGGAGCGATTATTGAGAGAAAGCCGAGCATAAATTTTTTGAATAATAATTTCTCTTGAGAGCTCATGATTGGGGCATGAATATAACATTGACTTAATCCTCCCCCAAGATTGAGCGATGCTTTCTCCTTCGCGAGGCCAAAAATTATATATATAATTACGATCACGATGAACAAGATGCATAGGATAAAACTGCTGATGAAATTCCAATTTCAATCGGTTGTAGTTCCATGATCCCATATCATCACATAGCCTAAACCATGTCAATGCCTTTCCCTTCAAAGATAAAGGGAAGACCTTCTTCTTGATAACATCCTTGGGCATACCTGCAAGCTTAAATAATCAACAAACTTCATCCACATAGATTAGGTGCAAATCGGGATGCAATGTTCCATCTCCTGTAAAAGGATTAGCTAGCAGTTTCTCTATCATACCCGAAGGAATTTGAAAGTAAACATTTTCAGTAGGTTCAGTAGGTTGAGGAGCAACTCTTTGCTCTACTGGTCGGGGTGAAGATACCCCGAACAAGCCCCTCAAAGGATTACTTTCCATAGTAACAAGTGACAGTAAATTTCAGCACACTATATAATTTTTTCCTTACCAAATTCCACTTACCAAAGGCGCTTCATTCCCCGGCAACGGCGCCAGAAAAGAGTCTTTATGACCCACAAGTGTAGGGTATCTATCGTAGTCCTTTCGATAAGTAAGAGTGTCGAACCCAATGAGGAGCAGAAGGAAATGACAAGCGGTTTATAGTAAGGTATTCTCTGCAAGCACTGAAATTATCGGTAACAGATAGTTTTGTGATAAGGTAATTTGTAACGGGTAGCAAGTAATGAAAGTAAATAAGGTGCAGCAAGATGGCCCAATCCTTTTTGTAGCAAAGGAAAAGCCTGGACAAACTCTTATATGAAGGAAAACGCTCCCAAGGACACATGGGAATTATCGTCAAGCCAGTTTTCATCACGCTCATATGATTCGCGTTCGTTACTTTGATAATTTGATATGTGGGTGGACCGGCGCTTGGGTACTGCCCTTCCTTGGACAAGCATCCCACTTATGATTAACCCCTATTTCAAGCATCCGCAACTACAAAATAAGTATTAAGGTAAACCTAACCATAGCATGAAACATATGGATCCAAATCAGCCCCTTACGAAGCAACGCATAAACTAGGATTTAAGCTTCTGTCACTCTAGCAACCCATCATCTACTTATTACTTCCCAATGCCTTCCTCTAGGCCCAAACAATGGTGAAGTGTCATGTAGTTGACGTTCACATAACACCACTAGAGGAAAGACAACATACATCTCATCAAAATATCGAACGAATACCAAATTCACATGACTACTTATAGCAAGACTTCTCCCATGTCCTCAGGAACAAACATAACTACTCACAAATCATATTCATGTTCATAATCAGAGGGGTATTAATATGCATAAAGGATCTGAACATATGATCTTCCACCAAATAAACCAACTAGCATCAACTACAAGGAGTAATCAACACTACTAGCAACCCACAGGTACCAATCTGAGGTTTTGAGACAAAGATTGGATACAAGAGATGAACTAGGGTTTGAGAGGAGATGGTGCTGGTGAAGATGTTGATGGAGATTGACCCCCTCCCGATGAGAGGATTGATGGTGATGACGATGGTGATGATTTCCCCCTCCCGGAGGGATCACTACTTGGGAAAAGCGTATACACAGAATCTTACCAGCAGCACGCTTTAAAATAAGGCGCTGCTGCTAAGTAGCAGTAGCGCGCGCACAAAACTCACTGCTGAAGTAAATGTATCAGTAGCACGCCCGCTCTAAGACGCGCTACTGCTATAATTGCCACGACGCCGCCATGAGGCTAGTTCTAGCAGCAGCGCGTTAACATGAAGAGCGCTACTGCTATGGATCATAGCAGTAGCGCATTTACGCAATAACCGCTACTGCTAAGTTTACTACAAAAATTTAGTCCCACCTCGCTCCGTGAAGAGAGTTTGTACCACCTTAAATATGTTACTTCTCAAACTTTCACAAGCACTTGATCTTCATTGAACTCTATGTGTAGAATTTGTGGCCGCAATATGAGTCTTCACCAGTTCCTAAACGTGTGAGGACTCATATTGACAAATCAGATTGTACACAAAAAGATCATTGATGATCAGTGTATTTTTGATGTCTATTTTTACATGCTTACACATAGCAGTAGGGCGTTCTTTGTGAAAGGTGCTACTGCTAGGTCGTTTAGCAGTAGCGCCTTTTTCTATAGCGCGCTACTGCTAAGCCATTCCATCTCCCACCCCACTCTCCTCTATCCGATCCACTCACACTCACACTCACTCGATCTCCCCCTCAACCCCCCGCGCCGGTCCTCCCCCGTCGCCCTCCTCCGATCTGCGCCGCCGTCACCTCCTCCTCCTCGCTGGACTCGGTACCGGCCTCCTCCTCCGTCCTCCCTCCAGTCGCTGCTGGCCGGCCCCTCCTCGCGCCGCCATCCTCCTCCGTCCTCCCTCCACTCGCCGCCGGCCGGCCCCTCCTCGCTCTGTTCCTCCTCCGTCCTACTCTCTTCTCCCTCCTCGAGTCGCCCCTCCTTCTCCCTCCTCCCTCCTCCATCCAGAACCCCTCCTCCCTGCTACATTTTGATTTAGTAGGCTAGTTGATTTAGTTGATTTAGAACATGTTGATTTAGTTGATTTAGTATGCTAGTTGATTTAGTAGGCTAGTTGATTTAGTAGGCTAGTTGATTTAGTAGGCTAGTTGACTTAGTTGATTTAGTAGGCTAGTTGATTTAGTTGATTTAGTAGGCTAGTTGATTTAGTTGCTTCTGTTTTTCTGTAATAAGTTATTTTTTGGCAAAATGCAGGTGCCAACTTAGTTAACTTTGCCACTAGTTTTTTAAATCAATTAACTTAGGCAATAGGGGCCAAATTAGATGAAATGTCTTGGTAGGTGGTACCCTGATTTGGTAGATATTTGTGAAAAGTTTTTTCGGCAATAGGATTATAATTGTCCATCAAATTGCTTCTCGCGGAAGAACCAAAAATATCACATGCTACTGTTTTTCTTTCCTGTGAAGTGGATCGTTAATCCTTTGCTCATATTGCTTTAGGAAAATGGCGCCACCACCACCACCATGTCGACTATGCAAGTCAAGGTGCGCCAGCAGCCTTGCAACTGGCAAGCTGTTCGGCATCTACTTCCAGCCGAGTTTTCGTCATGCGGCGGTAAGAAATTAGATGAAATGTAACAACTATTTTATTTTTAGTATTGGCATTACTGCATTGCGTCATTTTGCTTTTTTACACAGATTGTCCCATGCAACGTGAGGTTGAAATTCAACAAGCTGACAGGAGACACTGTGACATTTGAGGCTCCTAGGGGGCCGTACACTATGGAGGTCGAGAAAGGACACAATATGTCGCAGATTGGAGGAGATGGATGGGCCCGTTTCCTCGCCCGCATGCGTCTTACTAGTGGTGAGTTGATCAGCTTCTCCTTCAGAGTAGAAAGCCCAAGCTGGTTGTCATTTATATCAACCTGGTGGAAGATGACGAAGATGATGAAGATGATGAAGATGATGAAGATAATGAGGACCCACTCGATGAAGATGATGAGAAGCCACTTCATGAAGCCATCGTAGCTCAAATAATGAGGCTGAGCGAGGAGGAGGTGTGCAACCTATGGGACATAATTCCACCACGTGATGACTTTGTCGGGGTGCCATTCGTGACCCGCCTGACAAGTACCATGGTCGATCGGCATGAAATGGTATGTTATACTGACTGTAGTAATTTGATGATATATATATGCTTTATTGTTATACTTACAAATGCAAATTATCCGATGATATGCTTAGTGAATCCGATGATATGCTTAGTGTAGAGTCCAATGATATGCTTTGTGGAATCTAGTCGATGATATGCTTTAGTGTAGAGTCTGATCACATGCTTATTAGTGTAGAATCCAAGGAACTATTAATAGTGTAGATAATCCATATATACTTATTAGTAGAATTCATGATTAATTAGTACAAATGTGTAGTACTGTGTCTTTTTATAGTGTAGAAATCTGGACTTAATAGAAATATATTTGCAAGAGTATGTGCGAGGCTATTTATTAATTGATATGTTTTTCTTATTCAGAAATTGCCAAAGAACCTATCTGTGAGTTGTGGTATCGAGCCTGATGAAGAAGGCTCAGCTGGACTACGCCTTACCGCAAGGGGCTCCGTCACCACCTGTACTTACCGCATGGACACAAATGGTCGCACACACTTAAACTCGGTTGGGTGGAAGAGATTCCTCGTTGGCAAGAATCTTCGTGTTGGACATGCCATCCTAATTACTATCAGGAACACCCACCGCCCAGGCTTGAGGATGATGATCGTCGATATCATCTAGAACTACATATGTGTGTGTGGCTATATCATCTAGAACTACATATGATGATCGTCGTCGATATCATGTAGAACTACATATGATGATCGTCGTCGATATCATCTAGAACTACATATGATGATCATCGTCGATATCACCTACTACTGCTTGATGATGCATGTTGAGTATATATGAAATTGTTATCTAGTACTCCCTCCGTTCCAAATTACTCATCGTGGTTTTAGTTCAAATTTGAACTAAAACCACGACGAGTAATTTGGAACCGAGGGAGTACTACCTAGTACCTATAATGCTTTATGAAATCGATATCTAGTAGTACCTAGTATCTAGAAATTGCAGTTTATTGAAGCTGAAACGGGGTAAGAAGCCGAGGGGAATTGATGAAAGATATAGCAATAGCGCGGGGCTAGGAAATCGCTACAGCTAATTAATAGTAGCGCGTTCCGGAAAAGCGCTGCTGATATAGTCAATAGTAGTAGCACGGGTACCGACCGCGCTACTACTAACAGTTAGCTGTAGCGCCTTATTGGTAGAGCGGCTTCCCGCGCTACTGATAGCCTCAAAACCTGCACTACTACTAGGGTTTTCCCTAGTAGTGGATGTTTCCCCGCCAGGACAGCTCCGCCGGAGCCCTAGATTGGTTCCGCCAAGGTTCCGCCTCGTGGCGGCAGTATTTCGTCCCGAAAGTTTCCTTTTGATTTTTTCCAGGGTGAAAGACTTCAAATAGCATAAGATGGGCACCGGAGGCCTGCCAGGGGGCCCACGAGACAGGGGGCGCGCCCAGGGGGGTAGGGCGCGCCCCCACCCTCATGGCCAGGGTGTGAGCCCCCTCTGGTTAATTCTTTCGCCAGTATTTTTTATTAATTCCAAAACATTCTCCCGTGAAGTTTCAGGACTTTTGGAGTTGTGTGCAGAATAGGTCTCTAATATTTGCTCCTTTTCCAGCCAAGAATTCCAGCTGCAGGCATTCTCCCTCTTCATGTAAACCTTGTAAAATAAGAGAAAATAGACATAAGTATCGTGACATAATGTGTAATAACAGCCCATAATGCAATAAATATCTATATAAAGAATGATGCAAAATGGACGTATCAGAGCCGCTGAGGGCCACCCCAACACGCCGCCCCCATCGACGACGCCGCCCAGAGGGGCGTCCCCGGCAAGGGCACCAATCACCGAGCCCACGCGCATGGAGGAGGAGGAGGAGGCGAACTTGGGTGGCGGTGGCTCCATCCTGGCAATGAACATTGGCGGGGAGGGCACCACTCCTTCCCAGCTGGGCACAGGTAAGAGGCCAGCCTCCTGTCCCTGTCTTTTTTCTTTCTCTCTCTTTTTTTGAACCTTGATTTCGGCTTCATCTCATTTTCCTTCTCGGCTTCCAGACCCTCCCCCGACGGACCAGGAGGATATCGACACCGTCATCGAGGAGGTCGCCAAGGACGCCGAGGCCAATGCTGACAAGATTGCTGCCGAGGAGGCCACCAAGACCGCTGCTGAGGAGGCCGCCAAGGGGCCTGCCGGGGAGGCCGGCAAGGCTGCTGCCGAAGAGGCCGGCAAGGGGCCTGCCGGGGAGGAGATGGCTGACGACCAACCTCCCTCCCCTGCAGCCCCTACCCCGGGCAAGTACTTGAAGGTGGGCGATGACCTGTTCGTCCACCTCCCAGGGACGGCGAGCAGTAGGGCGCCAGCCGAGGGGGAGGTGTTCGACGACGAGGCGCTCGCCACCGCCGGGCTCCAGGTTGTTGATGAACCGAGTGCTGGCGGTGGCGGTTCCCAAGAGGAGCAGCTTCTCCGGGACATGAGCGTCAACTTCCAGAAGCTCCAGGCACTCCACCGCACCCGCCTGGACAAGGTGAAATCTAGGATGGCAACAGCGGACAAGGCGGAGGCGGATCTTGAGGAGCGCATCGCTCAGACGCAGGCCTGGTTCCACGGGGATTGGGAAGAACTGAAGGCTGCTCAGGACGAGCTGGCTGAGCGCAAGCGAGAGCTCATCCTAAAGCAGGCTGATGTCGAGAAGGCCCAGGAGGCGGCGAAGGCACAGGCCACCCAAGACGAGGCTGCCCAGCAATAGCACCAGGCTCTGCTGAACTCCCAGGAGGAGGACCTTGCCGCTCGTGAGGAGGTGCTCGCCGCCACACTCCGCGGCAAGGACGAGGAGGTCGAGAAGCTCGTCGCACAGCGGACCCAGGAGCTGGAGCAGAGGCACAAGGATGCGCTCGATGCTCTGGCTTGGGTTCACGCCGGCGAAGTGGAGAAGCTGGAGCTGGAGCAGGACGGGCTAAAGAAGGTGGTCTCGGAGCTGAAGGAGGAGAGGGACACGGCCAACCGCGCTTTGGCGGATGCCAAGGCCGCAGTCTTCGACAAGGCCAAGCTGCTCTCTGAGGCCAACGACTCCATCAATGACCTTAAGCTGAAACTGGACAGCTTGGAGGGGAAGCTTTCGGAGGCCGGGGCTCGTGAGGAGACCCTGAACAAGGCCCTGGAGGACGAGAAGCAGCCGCGGAGCAATGACGCCGCTGAACACAAGGATTACGCGAAAAGCGTAAACCTCTGGATCAGCCGCCTCGTCGATGTTGCAGGGAGGCTCACCATGCAGCTGTCCGCCATGGGCATGCCGAACTTCAAGTACTCCTCGGAGGTGAACGTGAGCCCCAACGCCAGGCTGACCTTGTTCTTCGAGGGCGTCCTTGAAGCCCTGGAGCAGCTCTGTTCCAACCGAGCGACCTCTTTGGCCAATGAGGCCCAGAAGCTTTGCCGGGGCGCCCTGACCAAGGTCCTCACCAAGATGGCGTACTGGAAGCCCAACGTCGACTTCGCCGATGCGCTGGAGAGCTTGCCGGAGGATGTGGACCTTGCGGCGCTCGAAGATCGAATCGAGCCCATCATCAGCCGCGTCGACGGAGTCAGGAGGGTGGAGGGCCAGCACTGAGACTAGGCACCCCGTTTCTCACTGCCGCTGTGAGTTCATGACCAAGGCGATTTTATCTTAAGTTAGAACCGCAGCAACAATTGATGTAATATAACTCTGCAGTACTTTTAAGATGAAACATGCTATCTTCCTGTGTTGATCTTTCTTTGTACGTATACACCCTACGCCCAGCAGGATAGGTTTGCCAGCGCGTAAAACCCATGCTATAGTGCTTTGAGGATGGATCCTTAGCAGCCAGCCGGGGGGCGCTTGCTGCCGGGCAAACCACCTTGCCGCCCTCAGCGTGGCCGCTTGAAGTGTTGAGCGGACTCGAAACAGAACAAGGGCGTTGCTAATAGTGGGCAGGTCACCTTGCCGTTCTCAGCGCGGCCACTCGAACTGTTGAGCGGACTCGAAACAGAACAAGGGCGTTGACAATAGCGGAAGGGTCCCATTGCGTGTAGGTTTTCCATACAAAGAACACGATCTTTTTAGGAGAATAACCTTATATTAAAAGGAATTGTTCAAGGTTTTGCGTGACTTAGCTTTTCGTGGCCACGTAGATGGTTGTTGCAGCTGCGGATGGCACCAGAGTGCGGCTGATCGACGTTGCCTTCTTCCCTCGAGCCGTCGCGATGAAGGAGTCGGTGAGTTGACTCCAAAACCAGATTTTCACAGCTTGCACCCCCCTACCTGGTGTGCCAAAGATGTCGGGGAAACGACACCTATGGGATCGCGGGGAATCCCTTCTACGGTTGGCGGACGCGGGGCTATGGAAAGAGCGGGTTTAGGAGATCAACACGGGGGAATTTATCCAGGTTCGGGCCGCAAGTGATGCGTAATACCCTACTCCTGCTGGTTTGTGTTTTTCTGGTGTTCTTGGACTAGCTACAAAGCATGCAGGGTCCAAAAAGTCCGAATCCCCGCCTCGGGCCTCCTTTTATAGCCAAAAGGGGTCGCCACAGTGGCACACAGGAGGTGGAAAGTTTGTACTTTATACAAGTATATCCCCTGCCACCGTAGGACAAACGCATTTAATGCGCTGCCGACGTGCCCTCTCTCTTTATCGTGGACGGCAAGGAAGCTTGTCCCGTCCGTCACCGCTTCGCCTCGCTCCGACGCGCGTCCAGGCTAACTAGGCGTGCAGCGCAACGCTGGCTGGCTGCTGAGTTGGTGCGGTGGCAGAGTCTTCACGAAGATCTGCATGCCACCACACAGGTGCTTGCTGAGTTGGCCTGGAAGCTGCACGTCGTCACGCAGGTGCCTGCCTTGTTGGCGGGTTGACTGCTGTGTTGGAATGACGATGGAGCCTTGGCAGGTGCGGGCCTGGCTGCGGCCCCGCAGATGTCCCCGGCAAGGGCCTTGCCGGGGTCTCACAGGTGTCCCCGGCAAGGGTCTTGCCGGGGGTCTTGTGAATGTTCCCGGCAAGGGTTTTGCCGGGGGTCTCCGTCTTCTGGTTCTCATCTAGTCTTGTATGTTCTTGGTCTTCACAAAGATCTGCATGCCACTATGCTGGCGCCTCCCGATCCTTGGTTCCAATGTTGTCGATGGTGTCAGAATTCTCGGGCTCAAGGGTGGCGGCCTCGCTGGTGTGGGGCAAGTTGCCCCAGCAAGACTCTTGCCTGGGCTATGTAGGCTGCCCCGGCAAGGCTCTTGCCGGGGGAAAGCCCACCTTGTCCCTTTGCTCCTCGCGCCTCTGTCTTGGCGTTGCTCTGGTTGTCTTGTGTCTTCGCTTCCTCTCCAACCTCGCCAAGCGCGGCTGCAGGCGTGTGGCTGCGACTGCCCGCGCACAAGTCACTACAAAAAAAATACACTTCCGTGATGGTACGTGTTTGTCACAGTAGGTCGCGTTTTTTGTCATGCATGTACATCCATGAAGATTTTATGATGGAATCAAGATGGTCATACCTGTGCTATCGTAGAAGTGTTCCATGACATTACAAAAATTATCATCACGAAAGTGTCTACTTCCATGACGATAAATCGCGCGTCAGAGAAGTGCTTTCGTCAAGGGTGACCGACACGTGGCATCCACCGTAACGGAACGCCGTTAAGCTATCGGGTCGGGTTTTGGATCCGATAACCCGTTAACAGCCCCGACCAATGGGGATTTTCCACGTGTAAAATCATCATTGGCTGGAGGAAACACGTGTCGGCTCACCGTTGGGACAGATGTCATCCGCTCATTGGACCGAAGGCGCCTATGATACGGCGACACGTGGCACGGCCCAACAGAGGCCCATTCCTGTGAAAAGGCCGACCCGTTTCACTTGGTCAAAAGGTGGCGGGCCGGCCCACAGAAAGCCTGTTAACGGCCTGTTCGCATATAGCCCATTTACAGCCCGCTAACCCAGGGCCCATTACGCCCTATCCGAATTAGGCCCAGTAGCGTCATCTGGGCCGTCCAATATGATTCAGCCTGTTTTAACTTCCGGCCCATGTGTGGCCCATGACTTCTTTCGGCCCATATGAGGACCTTTGTAACTCTTGGCCCATTAACAGCCCGTGGTGAAACTGGCCCGTAATGAACAGTGTATCACTTTATACCCATTAACGGCCCGTTATTCCATTGGGCCGTTTCCAGCCCAAGTTATCTTTCGGCCTTCTCAGGGCCCATTGATTCTTGGGCTCATTTGCAGCATTCGGTTACATACGGCCCGTTACTGTCATTTTCTGCTTGTGGGCCAAATTCAGCCCGTCGTTACAGTCGGCCCGTTTGCGGACCGTTAATACGTTGGGCCGTTTTCATGTAAAGAAAAACCGTTGGGCTGTTTTCATAGAGTTATCAAATACGGCCTATTAACGGCCCGTTATGGTCCACGAATAGTATGGCCCATGATTGGCGAAATGATGATACGCCCCGTAGAAGGCCCATCGATCCTACGGCCCGTATGAGGCCCATGGATATTACGGCCCGTAGAAGGCCCATGGATCATACGGCCCGTAGAAGGCCCATGGACCCTATGGCCCGTAGAAGGCCCATGGACCCTAAGGCCTGTATAGAAGGCTGATGGATCCTACGGCCGGACGAAGGCCAATGGATCATACGGCCTGTAGGAGGCCCATGGTTACAATAGTCCGTGTGTTGCCATGATTATTTTGGCCTAGTTACCAAAAATAGGCTATTGTGGCCACTAGAAAAAAACAGAAAAGGAACTGCAGTGACTACAAGCAAACAACTAAACAAGACAATAAGGAAATAAATAAGCAAGCAATTAACGCTAGCCTATTACCGCTATTACACATATTACATCCACTGGGCACCAAAGTTCACCACCAGTGCAAATATAGGGAACAAAGCAGCACATTACATACACTGGCCGTCAAAATTGGCCACCAGTGCAAATAAACGCGGCAGCAAAACAAGAGCATAACTGAAACAACTTCAGAAGAGCTCAAGAAACGTTATCCTGGGTATCCACCATGCTGGCAATAAGCTTAGCAAGCTGATTAGCTTTGTCCTGTTTGGCGCTAAAATCCTCCAACGCTTGCAGTTGCACCAGAAAGTATGCATCTGAATGCTCCAGGGACTTCCGCAGTCCTTCCGCTTCTTGTCGCAGCACAGCTGATCGATGTCTTTCAGCTTGTAGTTGAGACTCAAGAAACCGAACTGATTCAGACAGTGAGTTTGAATAGCTTGTGCATGCGGTAGTGGCCAGTAACTCGAACACTAAACCAAGACATGACTTTGGGGTTGTCTCGCTGTCTTCAAGATAGTCTTCCTTAGTTGTTTTGTCAGCTTTGTTGGAGACCAACAAGGATGTGTCACTATCCTGAACCTTATCTGCATTACTTCCTTTACCATTGCTTAATAAGGCACTTTTCCCCAATATTCTGTCAGCATTCTAAAAGAAGAAACAAGCAGACACATAACAAGTTTAGCATGTACTAGTATATGAAACTCATTTCGGTGAACCAATTCATTAGCAAGGTGGACAGGATTAAACTACCAAGTCTTCTATTGCCAAGTACTAGTACATAATAAAAGCATCAAACAAACATATATCTATGTCCTATGGTCACTGCATTGTCTTGCCAAATCAAAATAGAGACACAGTTCAAATCATAGCAGTTCAAGACAAAGCAGCAGTGAAAGAATACAAAGCGTGGGAAACTACACGGCACAACAAGATTTCAGATGGGTACCATGGGTCTACATGTACAACAACACTATTGGCTCTGTTGTGATGCTAGTAATGTGCATGCTACGAAAGTCAACTGTATACACAATTGAAATTGAAATCAACAGAGCTATTGATAAGAGCAAACCTATTAAAGAAACATGCGTGAACATACCTGCTGTGCCATTGGAGTTTCGATTGGATCCTTCAATTTAAAAATAAGTTTGTATGAGTAAATACAGTGATACAAGAGCAAAGCAATCATAGTTAAAAAAGGCGCGCCTAAGCGAGCGCTTAAACGCGCCTAGGCTCTAGGCGTTGGCAAAATGCATTGCGCATAACTACGCATAATCTGTGCATAACTGCGCATAAGCATGCGCTTTGGTCAGTAAAGCGCAAGGCGGTGGCAAAACGCACAATTAACGCCTAGCGCTTTTTTGAACTATGATAGCAATGGAATCTTAAATTAGAACAGTTGTTCTTCAGGTTTAGGCACTTGTTCTACATGAACAGAGTACAGTAAGACGCAAGAATATAATACTTAAAAATAGAAAATGAGCTCATAGACCTTACCACATTCTTGGTTCGGGACCAGTACAGAACAAGGCCTTCCCAGTCATCGTCCAGTAAATGTGTCTCACGAGAACGTAAGGGAATTTGACGAGTTTCTTTGCCGGTGAAGTACGTTTTCTTCAGGTAATTCCGATACTGCCACCAAGCATTCTTGAAGATAGCAGAGGTATTAGCACAGGTTACCTCATCCTGAGTTTCCAAATCGGTTCTTCTCTATAGAGAAAAATGGGAAAATTTGCTGTATTATAACCATCATGGAGGTAGGATGTATGGGACGAAGCAAAGTAATTGCCATGAATAACATTACTTACACATAACTCCTGGACAAACATCTGCAACTGGCATTTTCCTTCATCTTCAGTATAATATTTCCAAGATGGGAAGATACGCACATACGATTTAACAACATCAAATGCGATAGATGCTAAACTACGACTAGTTGGTTGTGCTTCCTCCACAGGAATAGGCGTACTAACTGGTGGAGTTGGGGTTCGCCGTGATAGTACTGGCCCTTTGGGCACTGGAGCTGCCTTACTAACTGCTCTTGTTTGGGAGCTCTGTGGTGGAGATGGTGCTGTGTCAACAGGAACTGGGTTACTATCGGCTGGGGTTGGGGTTAGATTGGGTGAAGCTGGTTCTCTGTCCATCGCAGTAGGGGTACAATCTGCGAGAGTTTGGGTTATGTGTGGTAGGGCTGGTTCTTGTGCATGTACAACCGGGGTGCTATCTCCACCAAGAGGTATCACTGTTTTATTTGAAGACCGTGTTTTTAGTCCGCTAGATACTGGCATCACCCGCTCCAATTCAAATGGCTGGTAAACAGGAAACATAGTTGAATGTACAAACATTGTATGAGAGACAGATGCAATAGATAGTGTGGAAAAAAGAGGGCATGAAATAGTTGACATGTATACTGTTTAACTAAAACGGATAGCATGACATAATTTCACATATATGATGTCTATCTAAACTGGATAGCATAGCATAACATAATTCAAAGATATGATGAATAACTAAACCGGATCGCATGACATAATTCACCTACATGTTATCTAAGTAATTAGGATCGCATCATTTAATTCACATATGTGATTTATATGCTAAACAGAGGGCATTCGATATGATGTCTGAACTAAGAACATGGTGTTGAATATTGTGTATATGATGTCTAAACTATGCAATGCAAGACACCGTATGCATGATATGAGCAGTATAACCGTGCCAAGTTAGAGCATACACCTCAGTGGGGGAATAGAACTGGTCATCTGTCTCTGAATCCATCTCTGAGGAGCTATCGGGACCCAACAAGAGATCTGCTTCGACAGGTAGCACTGTCTGCTCTGAAGGCCTTGTTTTCACTCCAGATTTTTCCATCTCCCACCCAAATGGCTGATTCACAGGAAGAGTAGTTTAATGTACAAACATTGTCGACAAATGTAAATGTAATGAAGAAAAGGATGGGCAAGATATCATTCAAATATATGATGCCTGGTTAAACAGGATGGCATTGCACATTTCACATATATTATGGCTGGCTAAAAGACATGAGACTGCATAATTCCCATATATGATATAGAAACTAAACAGGTGGCATTAGAGAACATGTCTAAACTAAGCAGATGACATATATGATGTCAAAAGTAGGCACTGCAAGGCAACATATGCATGATATGACTAACATCATCATGCCAAGGTAGAGCAAACACCTTGGGGGGTAAATAGGAGTGGTCAGCGGCGTCTGAATCCACCTCAGAACAGATATCTTCCTCTGGATTACAATCTGGAGAGGGGTGGGGAGGGTTTGCCATTGAACCCACCATGGAGCGATGTCTGCATGACATTGTATTGCCGCGCAAAACTCTTCTCTTTTTCTCTACATGTTCAGCATGACTGTGTACAATATCTGACATGCATACGAAAAAAATATGGTGAGATTATGTAAGGAGAGCATGCAGAAATTTAGAGTGATGGTAACAACCAGTGGATCGACATTTTTCCATTGAACCAAAATAGCCCTAATGGATCGACATGAATGTATAGTAATAAGTGATGCAACAAGTGTACAACCTCTTTGCCGTAGCCGTGTCGACCTCAGCATCATTGGGTTGGTCGCTGAAGCAGTTGAGGCAGAGGTGGCTATCGAAGGTGTGGAGGAAGATCTGTAGACGGCGTCCAGGGCACTGCTCTGTTGTGATGGATCGTTCTGTCGTTGGAGCAGCTCCGGTGAGCCGTAAGACGTCAAGGCTGAAGCAGCACAAGATAGACATCGTCAATCTCAAGTGGGATTCTATTAGCATCTCCAATAGATGATGTAAAATGGATGTAAAATTAACATCACCAAAAACCACCTAACTACAACAGATGAGGTAAAAACTATTGACTCTGAACTTAACTGTCGAAACTGAAATTTACTGTGGAATCTGAATGCTACTGTAGAAACTAAACGCAATGGTAGCAGAGAGGCACTTGACATGTAGTTTAGGGAGGGCCTGCAGTTCATCTTCAACCTGCACGCCCCTGAGCCGCCAGCCACCACCGGCCGAACCGCCGGCCCCAGCGCCGCCTCGCCGCCCGAAACAACTCGCCACCGCCGCCCCGGCCAGCCCTCTAGGCCCCCCGCCCCACCCTGAACCCTAAGATAGATAGTGGGGTACCTCTCCGGCGAGCCCCCGTCCCCGCTGCGGGTGGTTCTTCCTTAACTCCGGCGAGCCCCCCAACCCCTGAAAATCGACTGACCCAAAAGTCGATTCAGTCGACTGAAGTGTGGCTTAATCGGAGCAGAGCAGCAGCACGAGTGAGGGGGAGAGCAGCAGCAGCAGCTGGGCGAGCGAGCGATCGAGCGAGAGCCGGAGAAGCAGCAGCAGCGCGAGCGAGCGAGCGAGAGCCGGAGCAGCAGCTGTTAAAATAGGTCTAGCGTGTCATGTACATGTACCCTGTGCGTATGTAGTTGTATGCTGATTGTTATATATATAGAAAGACGTGGAGAGGCTTTGCCCCACGGAAAACCCTAGACCCTATTTTCTAACTTGGTATCAGAGCCTACCCTAGCCGCCGCCGCCTCTCCTCCCGTCGCCGCCGCCGCAGTTTCCTCACGGCCGCCACGATGTCCACCGCGCCGGCACCCACGATGACCCCCTCCTCTGCGCTCACGCTCACCACCCCAGTCGGACTGAACAACTATGATTTTAGTGTGGATAAGACGCTCAACATGAGCCTGAAAGGCATAGAATACTTGCTCAACATCAGACTTATGCTTAAGGAGATAAATCCAAGAGAAGCGAGAGTAATCGTCAACAAAGCTCACATAATATTTATAACCTCCGGAAGAAGCAATAGCTGGCCCCCAAACATCAGAATGAATTAACTCAAGAGGCATAGTGGAAACATGATGTGATAAATGATAAGGCAATTGTCGACTTTTATCATGCTGACAAGCATCACACACGGAAGTCTGACGTTCAGAAGAACACACTAAATCATTATTCCTAACAATGTTGTGAACAATATTATTCGCGGGATGACCGAGACACTGGTGCCACTGGGACGGGGTGGTCTTGACGCTAAGGGACGCTTGGCGGGTGGAGGCTGATGACGCGCGACTGAACGGGATGGGGTAGAGTCCACCATGACATCTACCGTGAAGAAGGATTTTCTTCGTGGCCGTGTCCTTGACAAGGAAAAAGAAACAGTGAAATTCCACAAAAACATCATTATCAAGGACAAGATGATAAACGGAGAGAAGATGTTGATGAATGTGTGGTAGACGAAGAATATTGCGTAAACGAAGGGATGAACTGGGTATAGTGGAATGACCAATATGCGAAATAGAAAAACCTGCACCGTTTGCCACTTGCACTTGATCCTTCCCGCCGTAGCGCTCGTGGAAGTGCAGAGATCAAGATCATTCGTCAGGTGGTCCGTTGCACCGGTGTCCAGAATCCAGTGCGGCGGCTCATGGGAGGAGGATGTGGACGTGGAGTTGGCGGCGCGGTGGTCATGATCATAGCGGCTGCGACAGTCGCCGGCCTCATGACCCCAATTCTTGCATATCTGGCACTGGGGACGCCTGCGGCGGTTGCGACCACCCCCGTTGCCACCTCCGTTTCCTCCTCCATTGCGGCTATTGCCTCCATTGTTGTTGTTACGACCAGAGGGGTTGCCCTGGCTGTTGCCATAGCCGCCCGAGCTGGGCGGGAGGGAACCAGCGAAGGGGCGGCCGCCGCTCGGGCGGCCAGAATCGGAGGCTCGGCCGGAAGTGTTGTTGTAGACTGGCCGAGACGCAGCTTTGGCGGAGGACTGCCAATCCTCGTGCTCGGACTGCTGCTGCTGAAGTTGCTGCGGTCAAGCGAGACCGCGATGGGCGGAAGGACGGGGGTGGGAGCCGTCGCGGCGGGTGGGGCGATGACGGGAGCGATCGGGACGAGCGCGGAGGGGGTGGTGAGTGTCTTGATCGTTCCACGAGACGTATCTACATCTCCCGTGATGTTGTTTTCGACGAGTCTGTTTTTCCCTATGCCACTCCTGGGGTCACTGTCGATGTCTCATCTTTGGCTGATGTTCTCTCTTTTCCTCCCACTGAACCGGCTACGGGTGACCATATGCGCAAATACGACTTGTCCTATTTGTCTACTGACACGCCTGTCCCAGGCCCTATTGCTTCTATGCAGGATTCTTCGGCTTCGCCCTCTCCGGCGCTCAACGTGCATGGCGCATGCACGCCCTCTGCCGCCGCCCCCACGTGGCCGTCGCGCAGCCCTCCTTGGCGATCGACGTGCATGGGACATGCACGTCTCCCCGCTCGGCTCCCGCGTCGCCCGGCTTGGTCGTCGCCTCGCCCGGCCTGGCTGGTCCATTGGCTACCGCCTCGCCCGGCTCAACCGGCCCGTCCACGGACCCGGCCGATTCGCCCGGCCCCTCCGCGGCCTCCTTGCCGCGCGGTGACGCGGTGTCCCCCGCCCCGGTGCTCGAGGATGCTGCTCTGCCATCGCCACCGCAGCTCGCGTCGCCCTCTGTCGAGGGGAGTCCAGCTCCCTCGACCGCGACGCCCCCAGCTGTTCCTGCACACACCATGGTTACCCGCACCCGCGATCATACTCGCCGTGATCTTGTTCCTACCGACTGGACTATCCGCTATGATCCTCGTCGCCGTGCGTTTCTTGCGGTGCCTGTCTCTCATCATGATGCTCTCCGTGAGACTGTCTGGCGTACCGCGATGATTGATGAGCTCACTGCTCTGCATCACAACAAGACTTGGGTTCTTGTGCCTCGGCCGCGCGGTGTCAATGTTGTTGGGAGCAAATGGATCTTCAAGACCAAGCACCGTCCGGATGGCTCTGTTGATAAGTACAAAGCTCGTCTGGTTGCCCGTGGTTTCACACAGCAGCTTGGCATTGACTATGGTGATACCTTCAGTCCGGTTGTCAAGCCTGCCACCGTTCGTTTGGTTCTTGCCTTGGCTGTTTCTCACGGTTGGAGTCTTCGGCAGATTGATGTCAGCAATGCTTTCCTTCATGGGTATCTCTCCGAGGATGTCTATATGCAGCAGCCACCTGGTTTCGAGGATGCTCGTTTTCCCTCGCATGTGTGCAAGCTTCAGCATGCCGTCTATGGACTCAAGCAGTCCCCTCGTGCATGGTACGCTCGGCTCAGTGCTCGTCTTCTCGCTTTGGGTTTTGCCTCCTCCAAAGCAGATACGTCTATGTTTTTCTTCTGCTATCGTGATGTTCAGATCTATATGCTTGTCTATGTGGATGACATTGTCATTGCCGGATCTTCTCCACATGCGGTTGATGGTCTTGTTCATGCCCCCGCTGCCAGTTTTCCTATCAAGGACCTTGGGCCGTTGGAGTATTTTCTTGGTCTGGAAGCGCCCTACAACTCAGGGGGGATGACATTGACTCAACGGAAGTATGCCTTGGATCTTTTACACCATGTGAGCATGGGGAATTGTAAGCCTAATTCCACACCGCTGTCTACTTCCGAGCTGCTTGCACGAGTGTCTGGACGGCCTCTCAGTACCGATGATTCTTTTCGGTATCGCAGTGTTGTTGGTGGACTGCAGTATTTAACAATCACCCGCCCGGATATTTCATTTGCAGTGAACAAGGTGTGCCAGTTTCTCTCACAGCCCACTGATGCTCATTGGGAAGCTGTTAAGCGGATTTTACGCTATGTGAAAGGAACGTTGCACACAGGGCTGAAATTTCGAAAGGCTGTCTCTACTAGCATTAGTATCTTCACTGATGCAGATTGGGCAGGTTGTCCGGATGATCGTTGATCAACTGGAGGTTTCGCCATATTCGTTGGACCGAACTTCATTTCCTGGAGTTCGAAGAAACAACCAACAGTGTCAAGGTCGAGCACAGAGGCCGAGTACAAAGCCGTGGCGAATGGAGCTGCTGAAGCCATCTGGGTAGAGTCACTACTCAAAGAGCTTGGAGTGTCTCAGCAGCGTGTTCCGGTTCTCTGGTGTGATAACTCAGGGGCCACATATCTGACTGCCAACCCAGTTTTGCATCCATACCAAGCACATCGAGATTGATTTTCACTTTGTGCGTGAGCGTGTTGCTTTTGGAGCTCTTGAGGTCAGATTCATTTCTTCTAACGATCAGCTGGCTGATGTGTTTACTAAACCAGCCACCAGACAGATGCTAGACCGTTTTAGTACCAATCTAAACCTTGTACAGAGTAGAAGTTCAGATTGAGGGGGAGTGTTAAAATAGGTCTAGCGTGTCATGTACACGTACCCTGTACGTATGTAATTGTATGCTGATTGTTGTATATATAGAAAGACGTGGAGAGGCTTTGCCCCACGGAAAACCCTAAACCCTATTTTCTAACTGCAACAACAGATCCGGCTGGTATGGATGCCGCCGCCGAAGGGGCCTTGCACTAGGGGAGAGCCGCCGTGGAGATGTCGCCCGCGGCGCCGGCTTCAAGGTAGCCGCTCCATGGGGGTGCGGGATGGAGCACCGTCGGCGCCGGGAGGTCGAGTTAAAGAGAAGGTGCGATGCGATGAGTGTACAACCTCTTTGGTGGCGCCGAGTAGGCCTCGGCTTCGTCTGAGGAGTCGGTGAGGATGCTGCGGTTCCGGTGGAGCAGGTTAAGGCGGCGCTGTGGGGATGGAGCAGCCGCGATAGACGAGGCGATCATCGGAGCAGCTCCTTGGAGGTGGAGGACGGGGCGGCTGAACCGGCGGGACGGCGAGATGGATGAAGGATCCTCATCCGGGGAGGTGGACGAGGGACATCGAGCTGTTGCGGTGGACGACGTCGTCGGGGAAGAGGCTCCGGCTGGGCAGCGGTGACGTGGCGGACGGAGGAGGGTGGGGTTTCGCGGCTGGAGCGGAGAGGTTATGGCGGCCTGGGATTTCGAATGGCAAAAGGGGGGCGATGGGAGGGGGTGAAGCATGACTTAGGGACGTGCTTCTCCAAAATGTAGGGTGTGTTACAAAAGTACCCCCCACAGATTTGAAGTAGTGGCCCTTTCGGCTCAGGGTTAGAAGGGGGATTTCGCGTGTCGGGATTTGGCAGCTGAAGGGAGTTTTCGCGCGCGTTGTAATTTCGGGATAGCAAGGCGCGGGTTGTGAAGGCGCCAGTTTTGGGAGCACGATATCTGAATTTTCGGGATATAACAAGATGCGGGTTGAATTTTAGGGACAAGCCTAACGTGTAGTAATATTGTACTTGTACGTACCAAATCAATTCGCACTTCCCTCAACCAAAAAGAAAACGAAAAAAATAAAACTATTCACACCACACAAAGAGAGAGTCTTGCCCCGTTTTACTATACAGATGCTATTCAAAGCTACTCCCTCCTTCCATCTATATAGGGCCTAATGCGTTTTTGGATGCTAACTTTGACCAAATATTAGAGCAATGATATATGACATGCAACTTACACAAAGCACACCGTTAAATTCGTCTGTGAAAGGTTCTTTCAATGATATAATTTTCACATTGTGCATGTCATGTACTATTAATCTTGTCAATAGTCAAAGGCGGTCTTAAAAATCTCATTACGCCCTATATAGATGGAAGGAGGGAGTCTGAATCCATGTTATGTCCGATTAAATTTTTTCGCTTGCTTTATAATGCATGTAACCTACTCATACCAACATTTTAGTGCATTCCAAATGTCTACACTACCGCTGCAATTCGAACTAAATTTGAATTCGTTTCTCTATTTCAATAAGAATCTACAATCATGATTGTTGACAACTTCAACCATCATAGTTTCCTTGCTATCCGCCAGATATAAATCGGACGGCCTATAATGCAGGATGGCAGGCACACCATCATCAACAACTCCGTTTTTTATAAGGGTAGAGATAAAATATATTAAATGTAGTATAACATGTTCATAACCACACCATGTGTATCACCGTTATATATATTCACACATGCGTCAGTTTGAAACACTATGATAAATTCTTCAAATATCTGAATTCGCTTTTTATAATGAAGTATATATGATCTCTATTCGTCTTTTACACCCACAGAACCCTCTTATCTTTGTAGCTAGCGCTAACTTTCTCTTGTGCATGCACACGCCCGCATCCCTCTCACCCTCCCTCAGCATTCTCTAGCTCCATCGCGCAAATTCGTCTTTTCACTTTAGGTCGTTCACCCACGGTGTGTGTAGGCCCCCCAGCTCCTTCTTTACGACACACATCGATCGATATGCCTCTCTAGCCAGGTGTGCCTAGCACAAACACAAGCTTCCCCTCTTCTCTTGTCACCGTCCATGCCTCACTCCCACCACTCTTTTCATCGTTCTCGTACTCGCACACTCCTCCCCCTCGATATAGTATGCCTCTCGTACCACCTCCTACATGCATCCCTCTCTCTATCCTTCTCCTCATGCCTCATTTGCTTCTAACACACACATGCATGTATACCGATCGATCTCCCAACATATACCTAGATCGACTTTAACTACCCCCCTATCGATCGACGTACCTCACAAGTTATGTCTCTCCTTTCTCTAACAAAGGGCGATTGATCTTCCTATGTAGTTACGTCTGCTTACCACAGCCACATCGTCCCCCTCATCATTCGTGCATGCCTCCTGACCCGTCTCTCACACGCACGTGCACAGACAACAAGCAGCCATCTCCTCTCTTATTGATATTGCGGGCGTGCCCTCCGTTTGTCTAGCAAGCCTATCCCACCATTTGTTAGAAGCAACTCCAGTACCACCCCCTCCAACACTCTAGCTCTGTCTCTCTCCCAACCTTATTCCTCTCCTGCACATATGCATGGATGCCGATCGATCTCCCTTAATACGTGAGGTAGATCGGTCTCCTTAATACATGAGGTAGGCCTCTCTCCTCCTCCACACATATACCAGCCATTGTACCTCTATAGTTAATTGGGCCTCCCTCTTCCCCTACCACACACCGATAGTCGAGCGCTGCAGGTAGGTATCCATGCCACAGAGACAAACTGCACATGTCCCATCTCACGTTCCAGTAGGCCAGCCACTCTATATCTTTGACGTGGGCACACACAAATTCGATGGCACTCTTTATCGATCGCGCGCGCACACACACACACACACACACACATCATCCCTCTCTTCGATTCTATGGACACCTCAAGCCGATGATACCTCCACTCTCTTCTCGTGGATCGCCCCCTCTATATATATGTTATATCCAGGACTCTATTTCACACACATTGCATATGTTACATTTTTTGATTGACCCCCCAAAAAAAACTCTCAAGAACCCACACACTATATCTCTCTAGGTTTGTATCTCTCTCACACAACCCCACGTAGGTGGTGTACGTATACAAGAAGAGAATAGGTGCACCGTGCATGTACTCACGCTTCGTGCCCAGCCACACCCGCGCGGGTACACGGTGGAGCTCATTTCTTTACGAAATGGCAGCCCACATGCTAATTTGAACGACTGTAGCGGTTGTTTACCTAATGTGGTCGTGTACCACGCGTGCACGAAACAAAGTTCGACTTGACGCGTTGTCGCGTTATTTTTAAATAAAGTTATAGCGCTCAATGGCACGTACACAAAATATAAAACGATTTTTATGGAGAAAAAGGTAGTCCGCTCACTATATACAATGAAGCCTGCCTGCCTGGTTTGTCGCTCTTGAGAGTATCTCACACAAGGCTGCGGTGGCCTCTCTCTCTCTCACCGTTGGTCACTTATCCGGCCGCATCCTGTCCGCCGGGGGAAAGGGAGTGCGGTGGCCTCTCTCTCTCTCACCGTTGGTCACTGATCCGGCCGCATCCCGTCCATCGGGGGAAAGGGAGGAAGTGCATCGTTTCTCCGTTTGACGGCGCCGAGGCAGCACGTCCCGATCTGCGGTACACGCCATTCTCTCTGACCAAGCTCCGGTGCGGCAGGGCCTACGCCACCTGCTCGCAGATTCCGCCCGCCGTCGCTCACCTAGTTACATCCCGATGACCTCCAGGTATCCCCTCCAGCCTTGCTCCACTGCCCGTCTTCCCACGTCGCTGCATGTGGATCTTCCATAGTTCTTTGCCCAAAACATAGCTCGTCCGGCGTACTTTCCATATTGCATTCTCGTCCTCACACCGTTTTAGACAAACACAACCATGTTGTTATCTTCCCTTAGGACAAGGAATATGCTTCTTTTTTGTCGTCGCATGTGTCATCAACTGTTATTGGCCAGTAATTGTTTCCTTTGTACTCGTTGCTATTGCGAACTTTTGGTGAACTGCACAAATCACTTTTTTCTTAAGAGTGTTTTGTGCAGTTGTACTAAAATGTCACACGGGCAACGTCTCTACATTTAAGTGCGACTGCACAAAGGGAGATTGGTTTTGCACTATCCTCCTCATCCAACTCCGAGCCTAATCTTCTCCAACTAGTTAGTCTTAAGAGAGACTGCAAAGGTGACCGGCTTCTATTTGTGTGTTTATTGTTTCATCAGCAGTCCTCTATTATCGTAATCACACTTAATATCTTTGGAACAGGGACGATCAGCTCTATTTTAGTGGAATTGCACAAAATGATCGGAATGTTGCATGCTCCAGACAGCTACTTTTTTCCCAACATGCCTTGTTGATTTAGACAGAGCTGGGGGGACGTTGCTGCCAATGAAAGCATGGATCAATTTTAATTTAACACCTTCTCACAACTCTGTCTTCAGTTGTGATGTAATTATTAGCTCTGATCTGCTAATAATTGACATGCATTAGCAAGGAAGTTAGTTTTTTATTGTTTCCGAAAGAGCATCGATGGCAAGACACGCGAAACAAAAGCTGAAAGCTCACACCATTGTACAATTTCATGTCGCTGGAAAATTATTTGTATAGTACGTCAATTATGTAAACAAATGATGGAAGCTTGATAGCATTGCCAGAAGCCTCTTCATCATCCGGGTCCATGTGTCATGCACAAAATTATACTCCTTCGTTCCTAAATATTTGTCTTTTTACAAATTTCAAACGGGCATATTTTAGAGTGTAGATTCACTCATTTTGCTTCGTATGTGTACTCCCTCCGTTCCTAAATATTCTATTCGTCTTTCTAGAGATTTCAACAAGTGACTACATACGGAGCAAAATGAGTGAATCTACACTCTAAAATATGTCAATATACATCCGTATGTGCCAGTCCATTTGAAATCT
Organism: Aegilops tauschii subsp. strangulata; assembly: GCF_002575655.3. NCBI lineage: Eukaryota > Viridiplantae > Streptophyta > Magnoliopsida > Poales > Poaceae > Aegilops > Aegilops tauschii. The sequence continues at coordinate 88,823,313 of NC_053039.3, read as the reverse complement.
CTAAAAAGACAAATATTTGAGTAGTCACTCGTTGAAATCTCTAGAAAGACAAATACTCCGGAGTATATTTAAGAACCGAGGGGGTGGTGCAGAACCGCATGGGAGACTCAGCCCGGTCGTTGCGCCGCATTAATAGTGAATAATGAGAAGTCAAATCATAAGCCCCACCTTTCCCACTGTAAGTTGCTCTGAAGAAGCAACCATCAATATGCTCTTCTTTGAATCCGTTCATACTACTCCATCCGTCACTGTTTATACAACGTGCTTCAGAAAAAAGAAAAAAAATCTATGGGACCAAGGCGACTAGCGATCGGCCTGAAAAATAGCAATGGTAGTTATAGCACGGCATCTATTACTAGGGGGAATAATGCTTACACACATGCATGCCGTGCTTCCACCCCGGGTACACACATGCATGCACTTACTCCACTCCGTAGTAGTACAGTACATGGAGAGAAAATTGTGGACTTGATTGCGGTTACCACGCCCTAATTAATTGAGCATTAAACCAAACGCGTCTAAAGTTTCTCTGGTGGTGGAAATGCATTGAGAGAAATGCATCATAATGAAGTGCGCCCTGTAAACTGTGACGGAGGGAGGAGTAGTCTGAAGGTGCAAAACCAAGTACGCGTATGGCCAGTCGGTCAACGCACCTCCTCTTGGCATATCACTGACATGTGGGACAGGAGTGTGAGCAAACCGAACTCAATTGACGGCAAAGAGCCAACCCGCCGTTCCTTGAGAGAGACGAGGAGCTAGAACACACAGACGGGCTCGCACGGAGGCCAAGATATATTCGAGCATGGTTGGTTGATCGATATCATTCATTACATGTTGGGCTGCCGTTTTCCGCCCTTCTCCGGAATAAACGTGTACTTTATCAGAGATTAAAAATAAGAGTACAGACGCTCCACCATGCGGTTCTAGTGGTAGTACTACTTGTACTACTGCGCTTGGCTCTTCGCCTCTTCGTGAAGTCGAACAATGATGGTACTCTGCATGTTGGGTACTACAGTGTATGCCTCTGACAATCTGACACCGAATGGACTGATGCATGTCCACCGAGGGTAGGTTGCATTAGTCAAAAGGCGTAAGCGAGCTTCACCTTGTCCTGCAAGCTTCTCCTCATTCTGCGAGTTGACGGGACACAGCAAAAAGTAGTGCTAGTCCATACTCCCTCCTTTCCGGTTAATATGGCTTAATCTTTTTTGCGGGTAAATGAGAGAGCTTTATTCATATATAAGCATTCTTAGGACGATCAGCCAAGACACTGGTCACTAGGAAGCGAGGTACCCCACAAAAAAAGAAGTTGGAAGCGAGGTGTTTCATCAAGCTAGCTCTTGGCCACATTCAAAGTGCAGCAAGCACGGTTTGCACGAAAATGCGCCGCAAGGTTTGCTGACCTGTTTACATGATGAATAACAAAAAAAGAGGAAATATTACCGAGCGCTACTATTTGTAACAGGATATGAGCCAGAATTAAGCGAGAATTGTGGCGAGTGTTCCATGCAATCAACTTCCATTATCACATGCGAGAACCCTCGAAGAGAACCAAATGTGTTGAAGATTGCTTTATCACATTTTAAAATTATAATAAGAGTGCAGACGCTCCTCCATCCGGTTCCTAGTACTAGTATAGTACGTACCTTTATAGACTATAGTAGTAGTACTAGTAAACTTTGCGCTTGGCTGTTCGCCTATTCGGGAAGTCGAACAATAATAGCACTAGTAGTATAGTGTATGCTTCTGGAAATCTGACACCGAATTAACTGTTGCACGTCCACCGCCTGAGCGAGGGAGAGTTTGCATTAGTCAAAAGTTTCTCCTTGTCCTGCGAGCCACCGCGCGCAAGCTTCTCCCGTCCTGCAACCTTCTCCTCGTTCGGCAAGTTGACGGGACACAACAAAGTAATGCTAGTCCGTACTGCCTCCTCTCCGGTTAATATGGCTTAATTTCAAACGAGATAAATACACTATTTGTCACTGTATATTTGTAAAAATACGGTCAGTGGACTTCATAATACGCTCATTGCGCTCAATATATATATTTTCTAGTGTTTATACGGTCACTAGCTCACCCTGACTGAGTATGTGTGTGCATGCACGTGTAGGTTGAGCACTTGAGCGTGACCGTGTGGTTTCCGTCGTGTGCTCGGACATGCATGCATTAGGGCGTCGCGCGCGTTTTTGCGTCCATGTGTACGTGTGACTGTTGCATACACGTAGGGGGAGTACGTGTAGGGGCCACTAAGGAGCAGTCAAATCACACAGTAAGTTAGTCGGAAGAAGCAACCATCATTTCACTCTTGAATGACACGTACGCAATATAAAATGGTTGATATGGAGAGAAAAATGAAACGACTAAGCTACAAGCCTGGTTGCTTAGGTTGCTCTCTTCACAAGCATAGAACGACGGGCCTGATCCCGCAGCTGGGGGAAGGGAACAATGTTCTGCGTAGACGCGGTCGACATCGGCGAGGGAGAAAACCCACAGTCGGTGCGTCCCAATCGGGGGTCACCGCGGTATGGGCCGATGCCGCGTCCCAACCGCCCTTCTAGCTACAACCCGACGTCCCAGGTAGTCCATCTTCCTTTTGGAGCCGGCTTGCTCCACTGTCGTAGCTCCATCTCCATGTCGATCTTTCTCTACTTCTACCGGCTTCTACTTGTGATGAGTTTATGTCTCATGAACTAGTGCCAGTACTATTATTCTAATCACACTTCTTCAATATCTTTGCCATCAGGGATGCTCAGGTCAATTTTAGTGGAACTGCACAAAAGCATCGTATGATCCGAGGGTGCCAGCCGTGTTTCCTTCGACAGGTTCTACCTGGCCAGGAAATTAAATCATGTTTAGGGTTTAGGGTTTAAGTCATAGTGACCCCATCAGTAGTTTTTCTTTCATACACGCTCTCACAACTTTTTTCTTTAGTTGTGAAGTAAATATTGGCTATGATCTGTGAATCATTGAGATGCATCAGCATGCGTGTTAGTTCTCCTTTGTATTTGATGGAATGTTGTAACGGGGCAACCTTGGAATAGGAATGAAAATGGAGTGGAAAGTTTCCGTTTTTCCGGAGAAAAAATGGAAATGGAGAGAAACCAATGTTTCGTTTCGTTGGATCGCGCCATCGAGCAAAACCAACATTTAAATCACGTCTGTCGTGTTCGTGTCTCACCCTCCTCCACGGCTCGACCCACACGGTCGCTCGGCATGCCACTCACCGCAAACCGAGTATACGATAACTTTCTCGCCTGCTTGTCGATGGATCGCGCCATGGAGTACTAGCACTACTGTAAGAGATTGACGAGTTGGGGGAGGACAGCTAGCTGTAGCACGGACTCCCAAGAACTTTTTACATGCATGTTGTAGCCGGCTATTGCGACCTTTGAATACGGAGCAGCCGCGTGCACCCGGAAGCGGCGCGGGCGACGCTCTCTCGGCCGGCGGACCGCTTCAATGCCGGCGCCAGTGAGAGGTCGCGTCCGCTCTGGCCGGGCATGAATGCGGCACTGACCGGTTCGGGCGGGAAGCACACACAGGTGATGAAGAGGGTTCGGGTTGGTCAGGACCGGCCGTGGCAGCGGTCCGGACATGCGCAAACAAGAGATGTTGTACGTTAATATTGCTGCGCATATAATTAACAACGTAAATAATGTGCCAGTTGGACAAATATGATTGGAGATGGAGATGGAAATGGAATTTTGCGTAAACACGGATATGCATGTCTATGTCTATGTGTGTGTGCACGACGACTCTCGCGACCTGGAGGCGGGGGCGTGTTTTTGATCGAGTTTTCTTTCTTGGTACATTAGAAAATCAGTTTGTCTAATTCACATCTAGATGTTATTTAAGGATATCACATCTAAGCTCCCACAAGTATATAATGTAGCAACAAGAAACAAAAAAAAACTAGGAAAAAAATAGACCACAAACAGAGTGGACATCAACTTAGATGTGACATGACTATGTTATGTTACACGCTGGAGGCTCAGCGTTCATTTGCTAGGGTTTGCTATATTCACAGTCTCTCACCCTCTCTTCACAAGATCTAAACAAGACTGCGTTGGCCTCTTGTCTCTCTCTCTCCCCCCTCACAGCTGGTGAAGGAGGCGTCCGTATCCCGTCACACCGGGAAGGGGAAGAGGTGCAGCGTTCACTCTATCGCCTTCAGCGAGGGAGGCAATCCACTGCCGGCTGCGCTGTTCTCTTTCACCCAGCGCCTGTGCGGGAGGGCCACCGACCCCTTCTTCCTCGCTGCCGTACGTAGTGTGGGCAGATCCGGCCTCCCGCCGCACGCCTTGCCACATCCCGACGACCCTAAGGTATACGTTTCTTTGAAACCGTCGTTGCTCTAGCTGCATGTGGATCTTTTTCGATCTGTAGTCAAATCTAGGTCTTGTTCAAAGAGGAAAGAAGGGTGCGGTGGGCTGGAGCAAGAATCTAGGACGTGGTTCAATGAGGAAAGGAGGGGCGGAAAGTAGTATAGACTGGCTATCCAGCCGCTTTGTAGGTCGAAAAGGGAAAAAGGGGGTAACCCAGTACACACATCTGTAAGGAACCGATCTCTTTGTTGAAAAGGGAAAGAAACTGGGGGGTCGGGTAGTTTGTGCAGGACTAGATTTGCTGCCCTCACATAGGAAGAAGGTTCAAAGAGAACAAATATGGGACCAGCGCATATATGCTGCTTGGCTACATACTCTGCATCACCCATTTATACGTGTGGACGCACATGGTGCTGGCATGTCCCATACAGCTATTTTGCTGTTGTTAATCTAAGATGCCACCAGAAAATTGAAGCAATGCCACTGTTAAAAGTAAATTACATTTTTTAATGAATGTTGTTTCAAGAAAATGTCTATGTTAATATGAATCAATGCAACCGTTTTAGAAATGCTACTGTCCTACTTTGTTTTCCATCCAAGATAAGTTAGATGCTTCTTTCTGTCACCGTTTGTTTCATCCTCCTTTATCGGCAAGTAATTGTTTCCTTCTTTGCCTCTGTTAAAACAGGGCTATCGATTCTACTTGTTGCTATTGCGACATTTTGCTTCGCTACTCGAAACAGTTATGTTTTAAGAGTGTTTTGTGCAGTTCAACTTGAATGTCACACCGGTGACTTTGCTTAATTTTGGTGGAATTGCACAAAAGGAGATTGAGATTTGTTTCCAGTCTTCGTGGCGAGTTGTTTCAAATCTTGGTCTCAACCACATGATGTGCACTGTGCTTTGAGATGTTGTGCTGCTTGTTTTGGTACTGTTTTAAATAAATGTTGAATTGAAGCTATTGTATTGCTGTCTTTTCCCATTAAGTAGTGAACAAAAATGGGACCAACCCAGACATGATGCTTGTTGCTTTGTTACAAAAAATTCAGCATCACCCCCTTTATAAGCCAGTAATTGATGCCACTCTCAGAATTAACTACTGAATCTTATTTCAAAACTGCAACACTTGTTAGGGATTGGCGGGATTACCATTTTTGTGGCCGCATGTTTCATCCTCCTTTATTAGCCAGTAATTGATTCCTTTTTTGCCTCTGTTTAAACAGGGATATCTATTCAACTTGTTGCTATTGCGACATTTTGCTTCGCTACGCGAAAAACTTTGCTTGATCTCAGTGCAACCGCACAAAACGAGATTGGATTTCCTATTCGTGTTGGCAGATTCATATTTTATCTTGTCCGTCTCATGAAAGGTCAGTACAGGCCTTCATCCACATGATTGTGCAGTGTGCTTTGAGATATTGTGCTACTTGTATTGGTACTGTTTTAAATAAATGTTGAATTGAAGCTATTATATTGCTGTCTTTTCCCATTAAGTAGTGAACAAAAATGGGCATGATGCTTGTTGCTTTGTTACAACAAACTCTGCATCACCCCCTTTATAAGTAGATGGAAGCACATACTATTGTTGTGCCCACTCTCCCCTGGAACTGTTTATGCTTTTCGTTAATCTAATGCCGCTGGTAAAATTAAGCAATGCCACTCTCAGAATTAATTAACTACTGAATCTTAGTTCAAAACTGCAACACTTGTTAGGAATGGTACTATCCTGCTTTGTAGTTCTTTCTACATGTTTAACCAAGGTATTGTTAAGATAATGTCTCTGTTAAAATGAATCAGTTGCATTGTTTTAGGAATGGTACTTTTCTGCTTTGTCGTTCTTTATACATGTTGAAACAAGGCATTGTTAAGATAATGTCTCAGTCAATATGAATGAATCACACTGATGGAGAATTGCTAGTGTCCTGCTTTGTTTCCCATTAAGACAAAGTAGATCAGTAGATGCTTTTCTTCTGGGAGTACAAGTCATCAACCGTTATTTCTCAGTAATTGTTTCCCTTATACCTATTGTTGCTTACAGGGATATCAAAATTAAAGCTCGGTTTTATTCCGACTTCGATTTTAGTTGAACTGCACAAAAGGAACCAATGTGTCCAAGGCAAACTGCTGCATTACTGGGTCCAGTTGGTCGTTCCACTTTGCAGAAAGAAGCAGTCACTGTTTGCGCTACATTATAGAAGGAATGACCGAGAAGCTTTACAGAGTATTATTAGACACCGGTGACATGACTAGTCTGCAGAGACCAATGGCAATTTAACAACACGTGGAGTGCCCTAGGAAAAAAGTGCCCAAACAAGTACAAGAAGCTACGACAGGACTCCACGATCATAGGCATTACATATTTTGAATGGGAAAAGCTTGTCAAAGTTTAATCATTGATGTTAGCAAGAAGACGTTAGTTTAATATATTGGAATTGGAAAACCTTGTCAAAATTTGCTCATTGATGTTAGCCAGAAGACATGCATTTGATATTTTTGAGTGGGACGCCCTTGCTGTGAGCAGCGTCGAGTGTTTTTTCCTATTCCTGTGTTCAGTTTAGAAGTAAATAGTTACTCTGCTGAGATATTCCTGTGTTAAGAGTTTGTTCTGAATATTGTCTATGTAATGCCAGGCCTTGTGTTTGATTGCAAAGTTGAGCTTGGAATGTTGTGGCATGCGGCATCATGAGCTGTTCACCGTGCCTCCTAAGAATAATGCTTCGTATTGTTTTGCATGTCGATCTAATGCCAGTGATTTGCTTGTAAGAAGATCATCCTCTTCTGTTGTTTCCGTGCTTAAGAAGTTCATCGTCTGATGTTTCATTCATAGCCTATACAACAAGTCGGGTAGGTTAGACGTGAAACCATATGATCTTCCGACCAACTCATGATATTAGGCCGTGATTGGATCATCGTTTTCCAACCAAAACCGCTTGTAAAACTGACGCTTGTAAATTAAAGCAGATGGTCTCGGGCGAAGGCGCTTGGTTGGTCGATTTCGACTAGTAAAATATCGGAAGTAGTTCACACACTATATTTTTTTTTGCTTTCTCCTGGTTTCCTGACATCACGGTCCCACACCAGTGTCAACCCATGTAGTCAATATAAACGAGAGAATTGCACAAGGTGCGGCCGACAGCTGGGACCAAGCAGCTCGAGCAGTATTTGTGTTTTTGAGGCGTGAGCACTACAGAGTTTTTCTTGGCGATGATTTCGTTGTTGTTTAGAGGAGAGCAGGGTATTAACTGGGCGGGCTGTGGCCCGTCTAGCCCAGGCCAGATATCCAGCCCAGATACTAATTTTTTCAAGCTGAAAATGGCTAGCCCAGCTATACGTGTTTTTGAGGAATACCCAGGCAAGGTCAACTTGTTATTCTCCACCCGGCTGGGCTGCAAATCTTTCCTAGGAGGGAAGCATTAGGCTTAACAGGAAAATGGGCTTTAAAAATAATAAATGGGATGTAATTATAAAAACTGGGCAGTAACTATTAAAAAAATGCACCAAACACGAAATTAGTTTACAAAATATTATTTATGGATTTTGAAAATCTTAAATTTTCATTGTTGCGCGCGCAATGTTTCGTTGGATTTTTACGTAATACAAATTTATATTTAACCTGACTAGAAATTTTGGGATAAAAATATTTCGGATCCCATCAAAATGCGGGAAATTTTATTGAATTCTATCTTCAACGGTTGGTTGAAATTATTAATCGTTGTCCTAGCTAGAAACTGGGCTGTACTTTTAACAAACTGTAAATGGGTGTTGTAAATTCCATTAGAATTCAAAAATGGGTTGTACATTCTTACAAAACGCAAATGGGCTATAAGTTCTCTGCCACACACTTGTGGGCCTACTAAGTGACGCGTTCCCTAAAAAAATAAGTTGATGCGTATGCAAGGCTTTGTCAACTTATTATAGTCAACACATGGTTCTAGCAGCAGTGGCCGTTGGATGTCTATCCAACGGATGTCGTGCTTCTTCTTCAATCTCGGATATTCTTAGCTTCGGCCGCCCAAAAAATGATTCCTCCCCCTGACATCTGGGGCGCACCGTTTCGGAGGCTGACCTGTGGGCCTACTAAGTTGGAGCGTACGAAGGGCTTTGACAACTTAGTCAATATAAACGATTCTAGCTTCAATGACCGTACGATGTCCATCCAACGGCCGTAGTGCTTCTTCAACCTCTGGTCTTCTTGGTCCAGCCGCCCAAAGCAGCGCCGGTCGTGCCGCCTGCTCCTGCCTCCCGTGGCCGGCTGTGCTGCCGCGGAGGCCTCACCGCCCCCATACTACTCCCACCACTGGCCAGGCCATCCCACCACTCACCCACACCCCCTGTTATTCTGCGGCGACGGCAGCCTCACACCGCAGCCGAACCAGTGAACCCTCGTACTCCTCTCCGCGCGGGCTTCCACTGCTGCGTCTTCCCCGGCTCCGCGTCGTCCCCTTCCTAGGCCTCGCCGTCGTCCACCTCCCTGGTGCTCTCGGCGCGGCGTGGTCAACGATCGACTTCCATCGGAAGAGTACTATATCTAGAGAGGCTGACAGCTGGGTCCACGGCGGCCGCAAGGAAGTGCCTCCTTATTACGCGCAAAATAATTATTCCACCACCTGACAGCGGGGACCCACCGGACGGGCCACCTTATTTCATGAAAAAATGTTTCCCCCCTGACTGCTGGGACCCACCGGATGGGCCATCGTATTTTGTGAAAAAAACGTTCCCCCCGCTGTCAGCTCGGACCCACCGGAAGTGCCTCCTTATTACGCACAAAAAAATGAATACTCCCCCTGCTAGCTGGGACCCACCTTGGTGGGAGGCTGACTTGTGGGCCAACTAAGTTGACGGGGACGGAGGGCTTTGTCAACTTAGTCAATATGAACGATTCTAGCTCCAGTGACCGTACGATGTCCATCCAACGGCCGTAGTGCTTCTTCAACCTCTCGTCTTCTTGCTCCAGCCGCCCAAAGCAGCGCAGGCCGTGCCGCCTGCTCCTACCTCCCGTGGCCGGCTGTGCTGCCACGGAGGCCTCACCGCCCCTACTATTCCCACCGCTGGCCAGGCCCTGCGGCGACGGCAGCCTCACACCGCAGCCGAATGAGTGAACCCTCATACTCCTCCCCGCGTGGGCATCCACTGCCGCGCCTTCACCGGCTCTGCGTCGTCCCCTTCCTATGCCTTGCTGTCGTCCACCGCCCTGGTGCTCTCGGCGCGGCGTGGTCGACGTGGTCAAGGAACGACTTCCATCGGACGTGGACTGTACGTGGAGAGGCTGACAGCTGGGTCCACGGCGGCAGCAAGGAAGTGCCTTCTTATTACGCGGAAAATAATGATTCCTCCACCTGACAGCAGGGACCCACCGGACGGGCCATCATATTTCGTGAAAAAAAGTTTCGCCCTGACTGCTGGGTCCCACTAGCTACACCTTCGCACGCAAGGAAGTGCGTCCGGGCAAAAAAAACGATTCGCCCCCCTAACTGCTGGGACCCACCAGCTACATCTTCGCATGCAAGGAAGTGCGTACGGGCAAAAAAACCAAAACGATTTGCCCCCTTGACTGCTGGGACCCACCAGCTACATCTTTGCAGGCAAGGAAGTGCCTGACAGTCGGGACCCACCTGGTCGAAGCGTACGTAGCGTTGTCATTCTGGTCGCGAACGTGTACGTACATATATACTGGTCGATGTAGAGGCGCGCACGTGTCGTAGTAGAGGCGCGTACGTGTCATAGTAGAGGCGCGCACGTAGCATGTACACGTACGTACAGCGGCCAGGGTGCAAGAAAGAAAATACAGCCACGTACGTACATACGGGCAGGGTCTCGAACGCCTACTCGCGCATACGTACGGCGAGGGCTCGTGTACATGGCTGGGTCGGAACGGAGAAACAACGTCGTCGTCGGGTTCATGGGGAGGCAACGGAATGCGTCGTGTTCATGGGGAGGCAACGGAATGCGTCGTGTTCATGGGGAGGGGTGTGGCGTACCGCAAAACGGAGGAAACGGACCTCCTACGGTCGAAACGGGGGTCCTGTTGATCGGGAGGAGTGTGGCGTACCGCAAAACGGAGGAAACGGACCTCCTACGGTCGAAAAGGGGGTCCTGTTGATCAGGAGGGGTGTGGCGTACCGCAAAACGGAGGAAAAGGACCTCCTACGGTCGAAACGGGGGTCCTGTTGATCGGGAGGGGTGTGGCGTACCGCAAAACGGATGAAACGGACCTCCTACGGTCGAAATGGGGGTCCTGTTGATCGGGAGGGGTGTGGCGTACCACAAAACGAACGAAACGGACCTCCTACGGTCGAAACGGACCTCCTACGGTCGAAACGGGGGTCCTGTTGATCGGGAGGGGTGTGGCGTACCGCAAAATGGACGAAACAGACCTCCTACGGTCGAAACGGGGGTCCTGTTCATCGGGAGGGGTGTGGCGTACCGCAAAATGGGACTCCACGGGATACTGTTCATCTCCACCGTCGACCTCCTCCAGCCTCCACGGGCTCCTGTTCATTCAGCCTCCACCGCGCGCTACTCCACCGGCTACTGTTCAACCACCCCTCCACGGGCACCCCTCCACCGTCTACTGTTCATCTAGCCCTCCACACCATGGGGTCCTATTCAACCACCCCTCCACAGGCACCCCTCCACCGTCTACTGTTCATCCAGCCCTCCACACCATGGGGTCCTGTTCATCCAGAGGCAACGCCACCGCTCATTGTTCATCCAACCCCCCCCCCCCAACGCTCACTGTTCATCCAATCGATCGCCTTCAGTTAGCAGCAGTAGCGAAGGAATCGCTCGATCGGGTTCAGTTAACAGCCATCGATCGATTGCTTGGGTTCAGTAATGCGTAGCCTGTAGTGCAATCGCTCGGGTTCAGTTAGAGCCCAATGCCTCGCTCGGGTTCAGTTAGAGCCAACGCCTCGCACACACGCGCGTACGTGTACGAGAGAAACGCGCATCGCTCGGCCCTCGACCTCCCACCGTAACTGGGAACTCCCCGAAATTTTCCTCCCCCTCGCTTCTACCACGGTTTTTTCCGTCATGGACGGCCCAAAGAATGTCATGCAGCTGCGTCTCCGGCCCGCCTAGGACGAAAAGCCCATTTTCTGTCATGATTTTTTGTCATAGAAGTAGGAGCCCACCACATCTATGATGATACCGGGTTTTGTCACAATTATCGTCATAGAAGTGTCATATGTATGATAGAAAAAAAAATTATTCGGCCCAAAATGTCACGGACGTGTCTTTTTTTGTAGTGAGTAAAGGGGTACAAAAAGGACCCCTACTTTTGTACACCGACAATTGTCTAAGTACTTACTGAAAAACTATTTTTCAATAAAATCATAAACTTTATCAAGAAATTTATATAATTCCCAATCAACAATGTGTCATATTTACATAGTATTTAGAAAAAATATATTATCGTGCTCCCACTTACTTTCTTGTAAATACAAGCATCTTTGTTTCTATCGATGAATCATATCATTTGATCAATTCATCAAAACAAAGATTCCAACTCCACTATGCCGGCTTCATATCATTACTAGATCTCTTGAAGTTTGCATACTTACTAGCATCCTCTGGATCGAGAAAATTACCTTGGACCATATCAAATATACAACCTTGGTTCTATTTCCATCTCATTGGAATCATTTTGTCGTCCATCTGTTATATCTCATAACTGAAATATTTCATAATTGCTAGTTTAACTCGAACTGACTTCAAGTATTATTATGATGAGACAATCTCTTCATAATCAGCTCCTTGATCTTGTCATAAACTATTTGCAACAAGTCAAGCATTATAAAACATTTTTATCTTTGTCAATCTATAGATCCATCACTACACTTTAGACTTTAAGTCTTTTTGAGGGTCTATCAAGTTATAAACTTGAATTATGTCTATGGATACTATCTCGTATTATTTTCGTGTATAGCCAATTCCGGAGTCAGGGCCCATCAACACTTCTTTGTGTATTATCATTGTTTGTTTTAACAATATGTCGTCTACACACCCTGAAGGTCTGTACGAATTTTCCAACCTATATAGTTCAGTTGCACGTTCGACCGAAATCACTACATCTTATGTAAAGGCTTCCGTATCAGTCAAAGTATGAAATACTGGAACCAATTCTAGCTTCTCTTTTCTTTGACCTGATTAAGAAGATTCTGTAATCTTATCGAGTTGCACTGTCCTCCCACTCACTATTTTGTAGAAAACATTTTCTTCAAAATTACCACACTCTCTAGCAAAACACTTTGCCTTGACATAGTGATAGTGGAATACCCAATCATTTGGGATAACCTACAAAGTAGCACTTATTTTAATAAATTTGATGACGCTCTTTTAGTGTAAAAGCCACAGTCTCTAAAGCATCACACTTAAAAAGTATATTGGCAAAATAATTAATGTCATCTTTGATCGCACCATGTCATACATAATGATTACATCTACTCAAAATACTCTCCTCTTAGTAGTGTTTCTAGGAAGTGCAAGCTATAAAACTTTATACAGCTCAGACATTCGCTAAATTTGTAACTCAAATATTCTTTTCTGCAATCCAATTGTAGAAACATAATTGTCTTGTTACAATAATTTTTACTTAATTATGAAAATCTTTTGAAACATAAAAAAACCCAGATTTATGCCTCTATTAGTAAGTATATATATATACCTGAGTCATCATTTGAAGATAGATAAATCCGCTGCTTTCAACAACACTTATTTGACTACATACATCAATATGCATATTTCCAATTTATTTTTGTTGCTCGTTTTTTATGGCATGTGAACAATATTTTAGTTTACTTCACTTATTTGGACGAAAGTTGCAAGTGTTAGATGATTCATAATCATATGACTCCGAAATCCATCACTATGAAATTTCTCCAAGCGGATTTCTCCAATGTGACTAAATGCAGTGCACAAATATGTAGTATTGTTTTAGTCTTGCGACATTTAGCGTCAGTGTTAGAGATGTTCAATTCTATTATCAATATTCATAACTTACATCCTATTCACAATAGGAGTATGGCCCTTTTGTTCATTACATCAAACAACTATTGTTCTCTTATGAACAACCTCCTTGCACCTTTTATGCAATAGGCTAGAGTGTATAAAAACTCTAAAATGAATTATGACAATAAATTCAGAGGTAATATGTTGATGAAAAAGTATCATAAATTTTACAAAAAATTTAACACATATTTTAACCTCATTAATTTGTTGGTTATTAGGCCGTAGTAACTCTTGCATTGATTTGCAACAACATGCAATCGAGGGTGTATCCTTGTGATCAACTTTTAACAACAATTCCCGAAGATTTTAGTGTTTAACAATTTAATCACAATTCTCAAGAATCACACATTACTTGACCGACTTTTTCTACATCTTATAACTTGTATGACATTCATACCTGAGCTGGACATTCGATCCTTCTTTTCTTCTTGACTTTAAACTTCTTATAGTTTTACTTTCAATATTCCTCCCACTCAACCGAAGAATCATCTAAGTTTTTAAGAATAGCATGAGCCCCGAACTTCCCTAGGCCTGTAAGTCTCATTACATCCTTTGTTGTTGTTCTTTCTCTTTAAGTTCTCGCCATCAACTCATGACTGGCGTTCTTCCGGATTTTATGCATTTCGGTCTTAAACATACTTGAACACTTCACTAGATCTTGAAAACGAAACACTTCTTTAGATATCACATATCTTTTAATCTTTGTTTGTTTCTGAAGAAAAAATTCAATTCCAAGAATAACCCATAACTATCCCAACCATTTTGAAGTTTGGTTTTCACAAAAGCAAGCAAACCGTAATGCAATTCTAACTTTTGGATCGAAGGACGTGAGTCTCATCATCCACAGTATTAATTAGCAAGAGAGTATTGTGAGTATGAATTAGAACAAAATTGTAACATCCCAAAATTCTAAATTCTGGAATGTTATATTAAATAAATAGTTTTGATTGATTGTATGATTGCTTGTGTGTTTTGTTGGGTGAAATTGAGTGAAATTTGAAACTTTTTGAAAGTTGAATGAGAGGGAATGAAATAACTTTCCCAAACTTTCACCTTGCATTTATGATATCCACGAATTCAAATTCATTTCATCGCAAAACCCTAGAGTGAGGATGATATGACTTCTTCCATTTAAATAAATAAAAAGGGTTTTGAAAAGATTTGAATTCCATTTGGAAATATTTTAAATTCGGAAACTTTATGCAACTCAATGATTTTCATGAGAGAAGATAAAATGACTTCTTCAAATGCTAAGAAAGAGAGTTGGAAGTTTCAAAGAATCAAATTGAAAGTCCCTTTGAAGTTATTTTGAAACCCACTTTCAATTTGGAGTTATTTGGTTCTTATTCAAATTATTTTTCTCCAACAAAATTTTTGGAAAATAGGGTAAAATGATTCCCTACAGTGGAAAAATGGAGAGAAATAAATTTGAAATAATTTTGGTATTTTAAAAATAATTTTTATTGGGTTTTATTGCAACTGTAGCATTGTTTGCCTCTTTTGTATTTTTGTGGAATTTATTTGCCACTAAAAAAACGTTCATGTTTTAGAAAATCTTTTTCTGAAAATTTTGATATATAATATGCCTATATTTTTTTATTTTATTCTTTGTGGGTTGTTTAATTTTTGTTGTCAGTTTAAAAAAATTAGGTCGGGCCGACCGAACTGGGCCGCGCCCAGCGCAGCCAGCCCAGGCCGCCGACGCCATCGTCCCCGAGCCGGACTCCGGCTGGAGTCCGCCGCCGCCTCGCCTTGGCCCCTTCCCCAAGCCGCCGCACCCCTCCCCTCTTTAAATAGCGCCCACCCCCTCTTCTCGCAGCAGCACTGGCAAGCCGCAGCCGCCGCTGTGATCCGCCGCTGCCGACGCCGCTACAAGCAGCGTCGCCACCGCCGATCCGCCGACCCGCTAAGCCACCGTCGCCGCACTCCGCCCGCGCCACGCCTCGCAGCAGCCGGAGCCGACGCCGCCAACGCCCCGCGCCGCCGGAGATCCGCCCGCCGCCACCGAATTTCCCGCCGACGTCGAACCGCCGTGGACCGGTAAAACTGCCACCCCGGTCCAATCCGGTTTTCTTTTAGTTTTCGGTTTTTCTTTAAAACCCGATTTATTATTTATTTTAGTTATTTAGCGAACATTCGTTCGTTTAGGTTCTGTAGTGAACAGAAGCATTAGATTAGGTTCTGTAGCGAATGTTCGTTCGGTAGATTTTTATTTTTATTTTAGTTTTCGGCCAAGGACCCATCTGTGAATATTTTCTTCACAGATTAGCCCCTGATCTTTAAACCTTCGTAACTTTTTGCTCGCTTACCCAAATCCAACAAAATCAACGCCAAATTCTTCGTCATGATGCCCTCTATCTAGATAAACAACTTAAACATATTTTTTGAAAGTTTGAAATTTGATATCAAACAGATTTGAATTTGAACTTCTTTTGATCGTAACTTGAGTTTTGTATTTCTAATTTGGTTGATTCTTTTTGCAAATCGAAGCTCTTGATCTAAATTTTCTGTTAAGAACTAATCCACATAATTTTAATACTGCTGAAAATTGTTTTCTGTTTGCAAGAGTTGTTTGCCTGTTTTCGAAGTTTTCCGAGATCTTTTCTTTTAATTTTATGCTTGAGTGCTTATGTATGCTATTGTTTGTCTATGATAGATTTTCCAAAGTGCGAAGGTTGCTACTACGAATCTCTAGGGTTTACCGATCATCAGCAAGGCAAGTTACACTTTGATCATACTCTTTCATACCCAGTTTTATTATGCATTAGTTACATCCTCAAATATTGCATGAGTAGGATTGGGAACATGTGGTTATTGCTATGTAGTTGATGAGGTAGGAACCCAATACCTTTGATCACCCCGGGGATATACGTTATGCTCATATTGCTTAGCCATGCTCGTAGATGGGGATTGGTATGTGAGAATCATGCAAGTTGTGAGAGATAATAACTAAGAGAAACTTAAGGTGGCTACTTAATAGACATCTGGGTGGATTGGTTGCGGGCACCTGGGGAATCCAGTGTTGTCCTAGGAGATCCCGGGGTACCCATGTGATCATCCAGGCTCAAAGGGATCATAAGATTATTCATGCTAGAAACTTCCGTGTGTGGCCACAAGCCATTATGGGCTCTGGCATAGTTGAGTAAGTTGCGGGAAACCTTTCCTTGATGGGCTAGCAGATGTAGGGGAATTGTAGGTGTACCGGCCTATCTATCGGTTCAGGGGACCTCTTCAGAAAGGATATGTCTTGATCTTCCGATCATGGATGCGGTCGAGTCTTGTGGGGAAAAGTGCGCAAACCTCTGCAGAGTGTACAAACTAATCATGATTAGTCGTGTCCCCGGTTATGGAAAATTTGAGTATCTGGAAGTGAATTATTGGTTGATCTCATCACTTTACGTAATGAATTTGTTGGGTTATTATTATTATTACTTGGTAATTTTGGTATTGAGTTGGGGAAACCTTCTCAATAATGGTATAAAATTGGTAGTAAATAAAAATGTATTCCTTTGTTGTAGGGAAAAATTGGCTTTTTGTAAAATTAAACCTAGAGCCTCCACCAGCCAAATATGCGTATAGAGATAGACATTCTCATTATTATTCTATGGTGTGTAATTGCGAGTACATTCAATGTACCAACCTACATGGCTGCAACGTCTCGTGTTGTAGGACTCTTACGACGAGTAAGCGATACGTTAGGGTTACGATGTCTACACTCAACTTTGCCGTTGGTGTTGTTGGGACTCCACAACCTTGTTGTTACTTCCGCTATATGGATTGAGGTAATAGTATTTATGTTATTTTATACATGTGATTTACCTCTGTTATAAATCCTCGAGTACTGTGTGTGTCAGCATACCGTCAAGGGATGACACTTAAGCACAGAGACTTAGATCCATTCGGGCCGGGTCGCTACAAGATGGTATCAGAGCACATGTTGACTGTAGGATGTGACCCCCTAGTAACTGGCAAGCCCATTGGAAAGATTTTCTCTAAAACTTTATTTTCAAAAAGATCTTTTACCTCTCTTCTTTTCTGAGTTTATCAAATATTCCCTTGTGGTTAAACTATACCCCTTTCTCCTTTTGACCTCATGAAGATTCGACTGATGAGACCACTCCAAGAAGTACAAGATATCATACAACTAAGACCACTTCGAAATGAAGAGGATTTTACCGTGCATTATAATAATGGAAACTACAATGGTTGAAGACTCCGAAGACTAGGAGAATTTGAAGGCTATGAAGAATTTCCAGATTGGTATGACCTAGGAAGGCTACCCTGATGGAACTTGACAGACTATTGAAGCTGTCAATACCTGTGATCAAGGTGTGTCAAAGAAAGACCGGAACATGGAGCGTTAAAACTGAAAGTTTTTTTCAAGGAAACCCTAAGGCAGGAGATACCAACTATGGAATGATGTGGGCATAAACACGGCTATCCATGATGTTATCGCCCGCTTATGCTATTGTCACCGTGCTGAGTTAGGCATGCATTTCTTCGGAAGGATTGGATGACGAAAGGGCTAATGGAGCACCTATCAGCAAAAGATGAAGTTTTAACCTTAGCTGGTGTATCGCCAGGATCTGGAGTATTACGTCAAGAATTTTAAGATGGACGTGTAGGAAGCCATATTTGATAAGGAAGCATTTCGTGAAGAACTCAGGACCAAGAAGCTGAAAGTAGCCAAGCTGGAGGAGCAAAACCTCGAGATACCTGAGATTCGTTAGGAACTGAAGGACAGTAGGACCATGGTTCATGCCAAGGATGTTGAAACCCGGAAGTTTGGAACACAACTCCAGAATATTAAAGGACGTCACGAGAGACTTCATGTCAACAGTAATGGCCTGGCAGAAGAACTAGAGAAGATCAGCAAGCACGATCAGAAGAAGACCAAACCCCTGTTATATACTTACGTTAGATGCGACGAGTGTGAGCTGTCATTTGTTTGATGTTTTTCCGACAGCCCCAAAATAAAATCTGTCTCTTCAAAACTATTGTTTGTATTGTGTGTATCCCTCTCTATCTCTCTTATCTCACCCCAAAACCCTTGAAACCAATAGAGGATGAATGGATATGAACTCATATTTTCTGGACCGATGACTCAATTGGACACGGACCAATGGATTCTGAACATGGAAGATCACATGAGGAATAACACTATAGACGGAAAGGATATGGCCCAGCATGCTCTTCAGTGCTTTGAAAGAGGTGCTTATACTTGGTGGAGGATGTACCAAACCATCAATGGATGGCAAGGAGTAACCACTTGGAAAGAATTTAAATTGACTCTGCTAAATTCTCGGCTTGTGTCCCAGAAGTTGAAGGCTTATGGAAATGATATGAAGAAACCTTGTGCATGCAAGCTCTGTGGAGAAATAGGACACAACCATAAAGAACACAAGGATGAATGCCCTCATTGTGAAGAAAGTCACCCAACTGAAGAATGCCCAACTAGGCAGATTACTTGTTTCTTGTGTGAAGGGACTACCCACTACCCTGCTCAGTGTCACATTTACCCCATAGTACAACGAACCATCCAGCAAAAGAAAGAAGCAATGAAAGGAGCCCTCATGGAAATTTTAGAAGAACTTGTGATGAAGGAAGATGCCGAGGACACACACAAAGGAAACATCATTAAACCCTGCACCAAGTCATGCTATTCATGTGGAGAAGAAGGACACATCTCCCAGAATTGTCTGAAGGGGGATCTAGTAGCATTTCTGACAGTGGAAGTAGAGTATGACCCGCAGGTAATAGAAGACCTGATTGGCACGGAAAAGTCCAGGAAGAGAAATAGATTGGATTCCAGAAACAACCCAATTTCTACAAAGAAGGACCTGAGTCATATCACATGTTTTAGGTGCAAAGATTCAGGGCACTACTTCAGCGGTTACCCAAAAAGGAAGCCGAGGACCCAAGGAGGCTGTGTAATCACAAGGAAACCTCAAGACTTGTCAGAAGTAAAATGTTTTCGTTGTAATGAAGCAGGGCACTTTGCCAGAGATTGTCCCAAAGAGAAGCAGGCTTGTGCTAAATAGTTGAGTTTGCAACAAAAACATATAGTAGTAGTAGTGGGAACATTTCTTTTATTATTGAGGTGTTGAGTTGAGGCATGTAATGGAAATGCAAGAGATTGTAATAAATTCAGGAAATCAATAAAGTTCATGTGTTATGATTGCATACGTGGAATTTTATGAGTTGTTACTCTATGAAGAAAGATTTTGACCATTTTCGAGGATATGAGAAATATGGTCTATGGAAGACTTTGCGCATTTGAAGGGTGGTAGTACCCTGTGAGAACACCTGACCCCTGGAAAAGATAATGATATTCCACGGAGCGGACTTCGGACAAAATAAGTACGAGTTTTATCTGGATATGTGGGATACCCCAAGAATATGAAGAGATGAAGTACTATTGGATATGAATGAGGTATAATGTTGGTAATATGGAGCAATTGTAACCCCAGGATGAGTTAAAGCTATGAATGTGATGAGGTGGGCCCATAACCCACAAGCTCCAGGACTTGCCAAGAAGCAAGCACACTCTTGCTGAACGAAAGACCCTGGAAGAAGTTACGACTTTATCAATAGGCGATCTTATAGGAGTTTACGCAAAACCTGAGAGTTGTGAAGAAATGATAGATGTTTGTTTGGCTTGAAGAATCAATGGATTTTCTGAACCTAGTCCGTGGACAAGAGAAATTCTACAAGGTTTGTGAGGAAGACCGAGTGTTAGAATGCGAGATTCGCTAAACCATATACAAGGTAATGATTTGGGTGCTGAATGGATTGATCACCATGCCGACTTACTCTTATTATTCGCCTTTGCTATATGGGGTGGTAAATATGAGTGACTTGCCTATAATAGAGAGACGGCGATATTAAGCCTAATTGAACCTTAGAATGGTATGACAATTTTCACTTGTACAAGGCAACTGTTGCTAATCGTAGGTCATACGGTGAGAATGAAGCCCAGACCCGCTTTTCTGCAGGGACCCAGTCAAATTGTTTGATGACCACCATGAGATATCGATAGTTGTTTAGTATTGGCGCCAGACCTATCAGATAAGGAGATCCAGTCACAGAATGACCTTACTAAGATGAAAGGATAGAAGAATTGAGGAAAAAGGTTATGCCACTACCGGAAGAGCCCGGAGAAGGAATTATCCTGAAGATCTAAGAATATCGACACTGCCAACAATAAGGATGGAGTATATGAGTTTTGATGGAACTGTAACGATGTTTCTAAGGGTGGTAGCACCCGAGACCTTCATGCCAAGCGATGGATTTTTGAGGAGACCCCCGAACCTAACCTATTTCTTTCTAGCCTCTCCGAATCTCGACGGCGAGATTCATTTTAAGGGTGGTAGGTTTGTAACATCCCAAAATTCTAAATTTTGGAATGTTATATTAAATAAATAGTTTTGATTGATTGTATGATTGCTTGTGTGTTTTGTTGTGTGAAATTGAGTGAAATTTGAAACTTTTTGAAAGTTGAATGAGAGTGAATGAATTGACTTTCCCAAAATTTCACCTTGCATTTATGATCTCCATGAATTCAAATTCATTTCATTGCAAAACCCTAGAGTGAATACGATATGACTTCTTCCATTTAAATAAATGAAAAGGGTTTTGAAAAGATTTGAATTCCATTTGGAAATATTTCAAATTGGAAACTTTATGCAACTCAATGATTTTCATGAGAGAAGATAGAATGACTTCTTCAAATACTAAGCAAGAGAGTTGGGAGTTTCAAAGAATCAAATTGAAAGTCCCTTTGAAGTTATTTTGAAACCCACTTTCAATTTGGAGTTATTTGGTTCTTATTCAAATTATTTTTCTCCAACAAAAAATGGAAAATAGGGTATAATGATTCCCTACAGTAGAAAAATGGAGAGAAACAAATTTGAAATAATTTTGGCATTTTAAAAATAATTTTTATTGGGTATTTTTGTGAAATTTATTTGCCACTAAAACAATGTTCATTTTTAGATAATCTTTTTCTGAAAATTTTGATGTATAATATGCGTATATATATATATATTTTATTTTATTCTTTGTGGGTTGTTCTATTTTTGTTGTCAGTTAAAAAAATTTATTTCAGGCCGACCGAACTGGGCCGCGCCCAGCCCAGCCGGCCCAGGCCGCCGACGCCATCGTCCCCGAGCCGGACTCCGGCTGGAGTCCGCCGCCGCCTCGCCTTGGCCCCTTCCCCAAGCCGCCGCACCCCTCCCCTATTTAAATAGTGCCCCGCCCCCCTCTTCTCTCAGCAGCAGCAAGCCGCAGCCGCCGCTGTGATCCGCCGCCGTCGGCGCCGATCCGCCGCCCCGCTTAGCCACCGCCGCCGCACTCCGCCCGCGCCACGCCCCGCACCAGCCGGAGCCGATGCCGCCAATGCCCCGCGCCGCCGGAGATCCGCCCGCCCACCGCCAGATTTCCCGCCGACGTCGAACCGCCGTGGACCGGTAAAACCGCCACCCCGGTCCGATCCAGTTTTCTTTTAGTTTTCAGTTTTTCTTTAAAACCCGATTTATTATTTATTTTAGTTATTTAGCGAACGTTCGTTCGTTTAGGTTCTGTAGCGAACAGATGCATTAGATTAGGTTCTGTAGCGAACGTTCGTTCGGTAGATTTTTATTTTAGTTTTCAGCCAGGGACCCATCTATGAATATTTTCTTCACAGATTAGCCCCTGATCTTTAAACCTTCGTAACTTTTTGCTCGCTTACCCAAATCCAACGAAACCAACGCCAAATTCTTCGTCATGATGCCCTCTATCGAGATAAACAACTTAAACATATTTTTTAAAGTTTAAAATTTGATATCAAACAGATTTGAATTTGAACTTCTTTTGATCGTAACTTGAGTTTCGTATTTCCGATTGATTCTTTTTGCAAATCGAAGCTCTTGGTCTAAATTTTATGTTAAGAACCAATCCACATAATTTTAATACTACTGAAAATTGTTTTATGTTTGCAAGAGTTGTTTGCCTGTTTTCGAAGTTTTCCGAGATCTTTTATGTATGCTATTGTTTGTCTACGATAGATTGTCCGGAGTGCGAAGCTTGCTACTACAAATCTCTAGGGGATTTACCCATCGTCAGCAAGGCAAGTTACACTTTGATAATACTCTTTCATACCCATTTTTATTATGCATTAGTTACATCCTCAAATATTGCATGAGTAGGATTGGGAACATGTGGTTATTGCTATGTAGTTGATGAGGTAGGAACCCATTACCTTGATCACCCCGGGGATATAGGTTATGCTCATATTTCTTAGCCATGCTCGTAGATGGGGATTGGTATGTGAGAATCATGCAAGTTGTGAGAGATAATAACTAAGGGAAAGTTAAGGTGGCTACTTTAATACACATCTGGGTGGATTGGTTGCGGGCACCTGGGGATCCAGTGTTGTCCAAGGAGATCCCGGGATACCCGTGTGATCATCCTATGGAATGCCACCCAGGCTCAAAGGGATCATAAGATTATTCATGCTAAAAACTACCGTGTGCAGCCACAAGCCATTATGGGCTCTGGCATAGTTGGGTAACTTGTGGGAAACCTTTCTATGATGGGCTAGCAGATGTAGGGGAATTGTAGGTGTACCGGCCTATCTATCGGTTAAGGGGACCTCTGTAGAAAGGTTATGTCTCTATCTTCCGATCATGGATGCGGTCGAGTCTTATGGGGACAAGAGCGCGAACCTCTGCAGAGTGTATAAACTAATCATGATTAGTCGTGTCCCCGGTTATGGACAATTTGAGTATCTGGAAGTGAATTATTGGTTGATCTCATCACTTTACTTAATGAATTTGTTGGGCTATTGTTATTATTACTTGGTAATTTTGGGATTGAGTTGGGGAAACCTTCTCAATAATGGTATAAACTTGGTAGTAAATAAAAATGTATTCCTTTGTTATAGGAAAAAATTGGCTTTATGCAAAATTAAACCTAGAGCCTCCACCAGCCAAATATGCAAATAGAGATAGACATTCTCATTATTATTCTATGGTGTGAAATTTCCAATACATTCAACGTACTGACCTACATGGCTGCAACGTCTCATGTTGCAGGATTCTTACGACGAGTAAGTGATACGTTAGGGTTATGATGTCTACACTCAACTTTGCCATTGGTGTTGTTGGGACTCCACAACCTTGTTGTTACTTCCACTATATGGATTGAGGTAATAGTATTTACATTACTTTATACATGTGATTTACCTCTGTTATAAATCCTCGAGTACTGTGTGTGTCAGCATACCGATCAAGGGATGACACTTAAGCACAGAGACTTCGATCCATTCGGGTCGGGTCGCTACAAAAATCCTTCCTAGCACTTTTAGAGGATGATCCTCTCAATCATAAAGATTCAACCAGATTAATAACAGCTAATGAATTTCAACAACAAAGGTGGAACTGTGAGCCATAATTTTACAACTATAATGCAAGCTACACATAGACATTGTTCATAATTAATTTGCACTAGTGATTAAACTAAATTAATACATAATTGTGCTCCCACTCAAATCAGTATCTCTCATAATTGATTTTAAGTGATTCAATATCCAAACATAATTCTCATCCATTGATGCGGACATCACTGATGACGAGAATTTTGACCGGTGGGCAAACTATCGTCGATCTTATCACAATATGACTCTTGTTCATCTTTCGATGCTTCATGCTCCAAGTTTAGAACAATTCTACCAGAACTTGAAGACAACCGAGTGTTATCTGCACACATGGTCTGACCATCTCCGTCTTACATCTCTCATCTCATTTGAACTCATGTGTACATGACGAACTCCGAGATGCTAGAAATGTCGTAAACGGTTGCAACACTGGGAAGAACACCTTTTCACTTGATATTTGCTGTGCGAGATCACCCTAATAATTGACTATTGCACAATCAAAGGGTGCAAACAACAAATGGATAAACATCTAAGACAATTCATAAAAGCATGATATGGTATAGCCCTGGGCACCGGGAATCTCCGTGGTCATCTTCAATCTCCAGTTGAAGCGTCATGACGGCCAATATTTCGTTACCGTGGCAACTGTTTCAAAAACGTTGCCGTGGTGGCAATTTCAGAAAATGTTGCCATGGCGACCGTTTCAGAAACATTGTCGTGGCACCAAATTTAGATATTCCGTCGTGGCATGAAATTATAACTCCTCATCCCGCGCCAAGTACACCTTCTCCTCGTCGGGGTCCTCCATGTACGGTTGCCATCGTCACCTGTAACCGTTAGGCTATCTCTACGAAATTTACATTAGTGTGGATATCTCGTGGCTTGATACGTCTCCAACGTATCTATCATTTAAGAAGTATTCATGCTGTTATTTTATCATTCTTGGGTGTTTTACAATCATTTCATAGCAACTTTATATCATTTTTTGGGACTAACTTATTGACCCAGTGCCCAGTGCCAGTTGCTGTTTTTTGCTTGTTTTTTACATCATAGGAAATCAATATCAAACGGAGTCCAAACAACGCAAATTTTTTTGGAGATTTTTTTGGGCCAGAAGACATCCATTGGGCCAGAGCTACACCTAGGGGGTGCCCCGAGGGGGACACAACCCACCAGGTGGGGTTAACCTAGATCAGAAGTTCCGCTGCCGCAGGGCTCCGTAGCCACCGAAAACCAATCTAGACCCATTCCGACACCCTGCCGGAGGGGGGAATCATCTCCGGTGGCCATCTTCATCATCCCGGTGGCCACCACGATGAGGAGGGAGTAGTCCACCCTCGGGGCTGAGGGTTTGTACCAGTAGCTATGGCTATGTGTTTAATCTCTCTCTCTCTCTCTCGTGATCTATATCATGGGCTTTGTTAATATAGTCGGATCATATGATGTTCCTCCCCGTTATACTCTTGTTATGATGAATTGAGTCTTTACCCTTTGAAGTTTTGTATTGTCGGATTGAATATTCAGAGATGAGAACACATGATGTGTGTCTTGCAATATGAATACTTGAGGTGACAAATGGGGTATCATATTGATTCACTTGATATGTGTTATGGCATTCAACTCGAGGATTCCCTCGGTGATATTGGGGTAATCTATGCATAGGAGTTGATGCACGTTTTTATTATCTTTTTTGATAGAAACTTTGGGGTCTCCTTGTAGTTCTTTGTGTGGACTGAGTATTATGAATATGAATTTGCTTTGGTGTTATTCTAGTACGAACTCTTGATTAGATCGATCGGGAAGAATAGCTTGCGTTATTCTAGTACGAACTCTAGGATAGATTGATCAGAAAGAATAGCTTTGAGGTGGTCTCTTACCCTGCAAACAACTTCTATCTTTTGTTCTCCGCTAATAGGAACTCGGGAGTGATTCTTTGCTGCACTTTGAGGGATAATAATATGATCCAACTATGTTAGCATTGTTGAGAGATTGCACTAGCAAAAGTACGGACCCTAGGCCTTGTTTTCAAGCATTGCAATACCGTTTGTGCTCAATTTTGTTACTTGCTACCTTGCTGTTTTTTGTTCGTACTACGAAAACCAATATCTACTATCCATACTACACTTTTATTATCATCTCTTCGTCGAGCTAGTGCACCTATACAATTTGCCATTGTATTGGGTGTGTTAGGGACACAAGAGATTTCTTGTATTTGGTTGCGGGGTTGCTTCAGAGAGACCATCCTCATCCTACACCCCCCACAGATTGATAAACCTTAGGTCATCCACTGGAGGGAAAATTACTACTATCCTACAGAACTCTGTGCTTGGAGGCCCAACACGTGTCTACAAGAATAAAGTTGCGTAGTAGACATCATGGCTCCAGCCATCATGCCCTGACACGCAGGCCACTTATACAACATATAACTGATACGTCCATTTTGCATCATGCTTTTATATCGATATTTATTGCATTATGGGCTGTTATTACACATTATGTCACAATACTTATGCCTATTCTCTCTTATTTTACAAGGTTTACATAAAGAGGGAGAATGCCGGCAGCTGGAATTCTGGGCTGGAAAAGGAGCAAATTTAGAGATCTATTCTGCACAACTCCAAAAGTCCTGAAACTCCACGGAAGTTATTTTTAGAAATAATAAAAAATACTAAGCGAAGAAAATACCAGAGGGGACCCACACCCTGGGCACGAGGGTGGGGGGCGCGCCCTACCCCCTGGGCGCGCCCCTGACTCGTGGGCCCCCTGGTGGCCCTCCGGTGCCCATCTTCTGCTATATGAAGTCTTTCATCCAAAGAAAAATCATAAGCAAGCTTTCGGGACGAGACTCCGCCGCCACGAGGCGGAACCTTGGCGGAACCAATCTAGGGCTCTGGCGAAGCTGTTCTACCGGGGACACTTCCCTCCGGGAGGGGGAAATCATCGCAATCGTCATCACCAATGCTCCTCTCATCGGGAGGGGGCCAATCTCCATCAACATCTTCACCAGCACCATCTCCTCTCAAACCCTAGTTCATCTCTTGTATCCAATTCTTGTCTCTAAGTCTGAGATTGGTACTTGTAGGTTGCTAGTAGTGTTGATTACTCCTGGTAGTTGATGCTAGTTGGTTTATTTGGTGAAAGATCATATGTTCAGGTCCTTTATGCATATTAATACCCTCTGATTATGAACATGAATTTGCTTTGTGAGTAGTTACGTTTGTTCCTGAGGACATGGGAGAAGTCTTGCTATTAGTAATCATGTGAATTTGGTATTCGTTCGATATTTTGATGAGATGTATGTTGTCTCTCCTCTAGTGGTGTCATGTGAACGTCGACTACATGACACTTCACCATTATTTGGGCCTAGAGGAAGGCATTGGGAAGTAATAAGTAGATGATGGGTTGCTAGAGTGATAGAAGCTTAAACCCTAGTTTATGCGTTGCTTCGTAAGGGGCTGATTTGGATCCATATGTTTCATGCTACGGTTAGGTTTACCTTAATACTTATTTTTGTAGTTGCGGATGCTTGCAATAGGAGTTAATCATAAGTGGGATGCTTGTCCAAGTAAGGACAGCTCCCAAGCACTGGTCCACCAACATATTAAATTATCAAAGTATTGAACGCGAATCATATGAACGTGATGAAAACTAGCTTGACGATAATTTCCATGTGTCCTCGGGAGCGCTTTCCTCTATATAAGAAATTGTCCAGGCTTGTCATTTGCACTTTATTTACTTTAGTTACTTGTTGCTCATTACAAATTACCTTATCACAGAACTGTCTGTTACCTATAATTTCAGTGCTTGCAGACAATACCTTGCTGAAAACTGCTTATCATTTCCTTCTGCTCCTCGTTGGGTTTGACACTCTTACTTATCGAAAGGACTATGATAGATCCCCTATACTTGTGGGTCATCAAGACTCTTTTCTAGCGCCGTTGCCGGGGAGTGAAGCGCCTTTGGTAAGGGAAATTTATATAGTGTGCTGAAATTTACTGTCACTTGTTACTATGGAAAGTAATCCTCTGAGGGGCTTGTTCGGGGTATCTTCACCCCGACCAGTAGAGCAAAGAGTTGATCCTCAACCTACCAAACCTACTGAAAATGCAAATGTCTACTTTGAAATTCCTTCGGGTATGATAGAGAAACTGCTAGCTAATCCTTTTGCAGGAGATGGAACATTGCATCCCGGTTTACACTTAATCTATGTGGATGAAGTTTGTGGATTATTTAAGCTTGCAGGTATGCCCGATGATGTTATCAAGAAGAAGGTCTTCCCTTTATCTTTGAAGGGAGATGCATTGACATGGTACAGGCTATGTAATGATATGGGATCATGGGACTATAAAAGATTGAAATTGGAATTTCATCAGAAGTTTTGTCCTATGCATCTTGTTCATCGTGATCGTAATTATATATATAATTTTTGGCCTCGCGAAGGAGAAAGCATCGCTCAAGCTTGGGGGAGGCTTAAGTCAATGTTATATTCATGCCCCAATCATGAGCTCTCAAGAGAAATGATTATTCAAAAAATTTATGCTCGGCTTTCTGACAACAATTGTTCCATGCTCGATACTTCTTGTACTGGTTCCTTTATGATGAAGACTATTGAATTTAAATGGAATTTATTGGAAAGAATTAAACTCAACTCTGAAGATTGGGATCTCGACGAAGGTAAGGAGTCAGGTATAACACCTAAGTTTGATTGTGTTAAATCTTTTATGGATACCGATGTTTTCCATAAATTTAGCACTAAATATGGACTTGACTCTGAGATAGTAGCTTCTTTCCGTGAATCCTTTGCTACTCATGTTGATCTGCCTAGGGAGAAGTGGTTTAGATATCATCCTCCCATATAAGTAAAAGTAGTTTCACCTATTAAAGTTGAAGAAAAGACTATCACTTATAATGATCCTATTGTTCCTACTGCTTATGTTGAGAAACCACCTTTCCCTGTTAGGATAAAGGATCATGCTAAAGCTTCAACTGTGGTTCGTAAAAGCAATATTAGAACCTATACACCTCCTGAGCAAGTTAAAGTTGAACCTAATACTGCTATTGTTAAGGATCTCTTGGCTGATAATATTGATGGGCATGTTATTTATTTCTGTGAAGAAACTGCGAGAATTGCTAAACCTTGTGCTAAAGATAAACATAGACCTGTGGTAGGCATGCCTGTTATTTCAGTTAAAATAAAAGATCATTGTTATCATGGCTTGTGTGATATGGGTGCCAGTGCTAGTGCAATACCTATTTCTTTATATCAAGAAATTATGCATGATATTATACCGGCTGAGTTAGAAGAAATTGATGTCACAATTAAGCTTGCCAAATAGAGATACTATTTCACCAATTGGGATTGTTAGAGATGTTGAAGTCTTGTGTGGGAAAACTAAATATCCTGCTGATTTCCTTGTTCTTGGTTCCCCACAAGATAGCTTTTGTCCCATTATATTTGGTAGACCCTTCTTGAATACTGTTAGTGCTAAGATAGACTGCAAAAAGGATGTTGTTACTATTGGTTTGGGTGATATGTCTCATGAGTTTAATTTTTATAAATTTTGTAGACAACACCGTGAAGAGGAATTGCCTAGTAAGGATGAAATTATTGGTCTTGCTTCTATTGCCGTGCCTCCTAGTGATCCTTTAGAACAATATTTGCTATACCATGAAAATGATATGTTTATGAATGAAAGAAGGGAAATAGATGAAGTATTCTTTAAATAGGGACCTATTCTGAAACACAACTTGCCTGTTGAAATCCTAGGGAATAAACCTCCACCCAAGGGTGATCCCGTGTTTGAGCTTAAACCTTTACCTGATACTCTTAAATATGCTTATCTTGATGAAAAGAAGATATATCCTGTTATTATTAGTGCTAACCTTTTAGAGAAGGAGGAAGAAAAATCATTGAAAACTTTGAAGAAGCACCGTGCGACTATTGGATATACTCTTGATGATCTTAAGGGCATTAGTCCCACTCTACGTCAACATAAAATAAATTTGGAGAAAGATGCCAAACCAGTTATTGATCACCAACGATGGCTAAATCCGAAGATGAAGGAAGTGGTAAGAAAGGAAATACTAAAGCTCCTTGAGGCAAGTATAATATATCCCGTTGCTGATAGTCAGTGGGTAAGTCCTGTCCATTGTGTTCCTAAGAAAGGAGGTATTATTGTCGTTCCTAATGATAAAGATGAATTGATTCCGCAAAAAATTATTACAGGTTATAGGATGGTAATTGATTTCTGCAAATTAAATAAAGCTACTAAAAAGATCATTACCCCTTGCCATTCATTGATCAAATGCTAGAAAGATTATCCAAACACACACATTTTTGCTTTCTAGATGGTTATTCTGGTTTCTCTCAAATACCCGTGTCAGCTGATGATCAAGCAAAGACCACTTTTACTTGCCCTTTCGGTACTTTTGCTTATAGACGTATGCCTTTTGGTTTATTTAATGCACCTGCTACCTTTCAAAGATGCATGATGGCTATATTCTCTGATTTCTGTGAAAAGATTTGCGAGGTTTTCATGGATGATTTCTCCGTCTATGGATCCTCTTTTGATGATTGCTTGAGCAACCTTGATCGAGTTTTGTAGAGATGTGAAGACACTAACCTTGTCTTGAATTGGGAGAAGTGCCACTTTATGGTTAATGAAGGTATTGTCTTGGGGCATAAAATTTCTGAAAGATGTATTGAAGTTGATAAAGCCAAAGTTGACACTATTGAAAAGATGCCATGTCCCAAGGATATCAAAGGTATAAGAAGTTTCCTTGGTCATGCCGGTTTTTATAGGAGGTTCATTAAGGACTTCTCAAAAATTTCTCGGCCTCTGACTAATCTATTACAAAAAGATATACCATTTGTCTTTGATGACGATTGTGTAGAAGCATTTGAAATACTTAAGAAAGCATTAATTTCTGCACCTATTATTCAGCCTCCTGATTGGAATTTACCCTTTGAAATTATGTGTGATGCTAGTGATTATGCTGTACGTGCTGTTCTAAGGCAAAGAGTTGATAAGAAATTAAATGTTATTCAATATGCTAGTAAAACTCAAGACAGTGCTCAGAGAAATTATGCTACTACTGAAAAAGAATTCTTAGGAGTTGTATTTGCTTGTGATAAGTTCAGACCTTATATTGTTGATTCTAAAGTAACTATTCACACGGATCATGCTGCTATTAAATATCTTATGGAAAAGAAAGATGCGAAACCTAGACTTATTAGATGGGTTCTCTTGCTACAAGAACTTGATTTGCATATCATTGATAGAAAGGGAGCCGAGAACCCCGTTGCAGACAACTTGTCTAGGTTAGAAAATGTTCTTGATGACCCACTACCTATTGATGATAGCTTTCCTGATGAACAATTAAATGTCATAAATGCTTCTCGTACTGCTCCATGGTATGTTGATTATGCTAATTACATTGTTGCTAAATTTATACCACCTAGTTTCACATACCAGCAAAAGAAAAAGTTTTTCTATGATTTGAAACATTACTTTTGGGATGACCCACATCTTTATAAAGAAGGAGTAGATGGTGTTATTAGACGTTGTGTACCTGAGCATGAAGAGGAACAGATCCTACGCAAGTGTCACTCCGAGGCTTATGGAGGACACCACGCTGGAGATAGAACTGGACATAAGGTATTGCAATCCGGTTTTTATTGGCCTACTCTCTTCAAGGATGCCCGTAAGTTGGTCTTATCTTGTGATGAATGTCAAAGAATTGGTAATGTTAGTAGACGTCAAGAAATGCCTATGAATTATTCACTCGTTATTGAACCATTTGATGTTTGGGGCTTTGATTATATGGGACCGTTTCCTGCCTCTAATCGGTATACTCATATTTTAGTTGCTGTTGATTACGTTACTAAGTGGGTAGAAGCTATTCCAACTAGTAGTGCTGATCATAACACTTCTATTAGGATGCTTAAAGAAATTATTTTTTCGAGGTTTGGAGTCCCTAGATATTTAATGACTGATGGTGGTTCACATTTTATTCATGGTGCTTTCCGTAAAATGCTTGCCAAGTATGATGTTAATCATAGAATTGCATCTCCTTATCACCCACAGTCTAGTGGTCAAGTAGGATTGAGCAATAGAGAACTCAAATTAATTTTGCAAAAGACTGTTAATAGATCTAGAAAGAATTGGTCCAAGAAACTTGATGATGCATTATGGGCCTATAGAACTGCATATACAAATCCTATGGGTATGTCTCCGTATAAAATGGTTTATGGAAAAGCATGTCACTTTCCTCTCGAACTAGAACATAAGGCATATTGGGCTATTAAAGAGCTCAACTATGATTTCAAACTTGCCGGTGAGAAGATGCTATTTGACATTAGCTCACTTGACGAATGGAGAACCCAAGCCTATGAGAATGCCAAGTTGTTTAAAGAAAAAGTTAAAAGATGGCATGGCAAAAGAATACAAAAGCGTGAGTTTAATGTAGGTGATTATGTATTATTATACAACTTTCATTTAAGATTTTTGGCAGGAAAACTTCTCTCTAAATGGGAAGGTCCTTACGTTATCGAGGAGGTCTATCGTTCCGGTGCCATAAAAATCAACAACTTCGAAGGCACAAATCCGAAGGTGGTGAACGGTCAAAGAATCAAACATTATATCTGAGGTAATCCTATAAACGTTGAAACTAATATTATTGAAACCGTAACCCCGGAGGAATACATAAGGGACACTTTCCAGAACGTTTCAGACTCCAAAAAGGAATAGGTATGTGGTACCATAAGTAAACCGACTCCAAAACAGTTCTAATGGCAATTTTTCTTAGTTTTGGAATATTTAGAAAAATAGGAAAATAATAAGCACTCTGGGAAGGACACGAGGCCTCCACGAGGGTGGAGGGCGCGCCCTACCCCCCTGGGCGCGCCCCCTACCTCGTGGGCACCTCGTGTGCTCTCCGGACTCCGTTTTCTTGCATGATACATATTTTGGTCAGTAAAAATTCATTATATAATCTTCCGAAGGTTTTGACTCCTGTATCACGCAAATATCCTCTGTTTTCGTTTCGAGCTGTTTTTCTGACAGATCTAGATCATCATGACGTCTCCAAGCGCCCCCAAGGACAAGTTCTTCGAGAAGGTCATCAACCCTTACCTCGCGGAGGTGTTGCGACACCCTCAAACCATTGGGATGCGTGATGGGTTGCTGCACATCCGCGATGTTGAGGGACCAAGGAGGACCGGAAGCGTGGAGACGAGGCTCGAAGCAGTGGAGCAACAAGTTTTCAAGTGCCAGGGGATGGTGGAACATGGAATCAACGCCAACCACATGATGATCGCGGAGTTCACCAACAACCACAAGCTGGATGCCAAGAACATTGGGGAGACCATCTTCAAGCTTCACGAGAAGATCGAGCACCTCCAAGCCCAAATCTATGACCTGCAAAACCAAAACTGTGAGTATGAATATAGATTCAAGAGGATGAGTTTGGCTACAGATTTGAGGATCCCGGAGACTCGATCATCCTTCTATGATGGTGAGCCTATGCCTTGGAAGATGGATGACAAGCCCACATCATCAACAACTCCACCATCTTCTTCACCAGCAAAGGAGATATAGTCACATGGGTATGGGCACTCCCCTTGGCAACTGCCAAGCTTGGGGGAGGTGCCCCGATATCGTATCACCATCACACTCCTATCTTTACCGTTTTTGTTAGTTCGATCCTTTTAGTAGTATCTTGATCTAGTAGAATAAAGTTTTTGGTATGATCTAGTTATGAGTTTTGCTTTATGATCCCTTTATGTAATCGAGTCCGTGAGCTATATAGTAAAGATTAGTGTTGAGTCAAGGGCTTGATTATTTTGCTATGATCTTGAGGGGATAAAAGAAAAGAGAAAGAATAAAATGGAATAAAAAGGGATCATATTGATCTTATGGAGAGTAATGACTTCACATAGAAAGAGTATGATGATTAAAAGTTGTTGAGAGTTGACAAACATAGCTTTGGCCATCGTTGCAATTAATAGGAAGTAATAAAAAAGAGAGGTTTCACATATAAATATACTATCTTGGACATCTTTTATGATTTTGAGCACTCATTAAAATATGACATGCTAAAGAGTTGATGTTGGACAAGGAAGACAACATAATGGGTTATGTTTCCTTACGTCTGAAATAAAGTATATTGTCATGGATCATCCAACATGTTGAGCTTGCCTTTCCCCCTCATGCTAGCCAAATTCTTTGCACTAAGTAGAGATACTACTTGTGCTTCCAAATACCCTTAAACCCAGTTTTGCCATAAGAGTCCACCATATCTACCTATGGATTGAGTAAGATCCTTCAAGTAAGTTGTCATCGGTGCAAGCAATAAAAATTGCTCTCTAAATATGTATGACTTATTAGTGTGGGAGAAAATAAGCTTTATACGATCTTGTGATGTGGAAGAAATAAAAGTGACGGACTGCATAATAAAGGTCCACATCACAAGTGGCAATATAAAGTGACGTTCTTTTGCATTAAGATTTCGTGCATCCAACCATGAAAGCGCATGACAACCTCTGCTTCCCTCTGCGAAGGGCCAATCTTTTACTTTTATCTCTTACCCTTATGCAAGAGTCATGGTGATCTTCACCTTTCCTCTTTTTCATTCTATCCTTTGGCTAGCACAGTGTGTTGGAAAGATCCTGATAAATATATCCAATTGGATGTAAGTTAGCATGAACTATTATTGTTGACATTACCCTTGAGGTAAAAGGTTGGGAGGCGAAACTATAAGCCCGTATCTTTCTCTGTGTCCGATTAAAACTCCGTAACCATAAGTATCGCATGAGTGTTAGCAATTGTGAAAGACTAAATGATAGTTGAGTATGTGAAATTGCTGAAAAGCTCTTACATAGACTCTTTCTGATGTTATGATAAATTGCAATTGCCTCAATGACTGAGACTATAGTTTGTTAGTTCTCAATATAGTTTCTGATTCATACTTGACATTGTGAATAGATTATTACCTGAGCATAAGAAATCATATGACAATATCCATATATGTTGCTGTCATAAGAATGATCATGGTGCCCTCATGTCCGTATTTTATTTTATCGACACCTCTACCTCTAAACATGTGGACATATTTATCGTTATCGGCTTCCGCTTGAGGACAAGCGAGGTCTAAGCTTGGGGGAGTTGATACGTCCATTTTGCATCATGCTTTTATATCGATATTTATTGCATTATGGGCTGTTATTACACATTATGTCACAATACTTATGCCTATTCTCTCTTATTTTACAAGGTTTACATAAAGAGGGAGAATGCCAACAGCCGAAATTCTGGGCTGGAAAAGGAGCAAATATTAAAGATCTATTCTGCACAACTCCAAAAGTCCTGAAACTCCACGGAAGTTATTTTTAGAAATAAAAAAAATACTGAGCGAAGAAAATACCAGAGGGGACCCACACCCTGGGCACGAGGGTGGGGGCGCGCCCCCTGCCTCGTGGGCCCCCTGGTGGCCCTCCGGTTCCCATCTTCTACTATATGAAGTCTTTCGTCCGAAGAAAAATCATAAGCAAGCTTTCAGGACGAGACTCCGCCGCCACGAGGCGGAACCTTGGCGGAACCAATCTAGGGCTCTGGCGGAGCTGTTCTGCCGGGGACACTTCCCTCCGGGAGGGGGAAATCATCGCCATCGTCATCACCAACGCTCCTCTCATCGGGAGAGGGCTAATCTCCATCAACATCTTCACCAACACCATCTCCTCTCAAACCCTAGTTCATCTCTTGTATCCAATTCTTGTCTCTAAGTCTGAGATTGGTACTTGTAGGTTGCTAGTAGTGTTGATTACTCCTTGTAGTTGATGCTAGTTTATTTATTTGGTGAAAGATCATATGTTCAGATCCTTTATGCATATTAATACCCCTCGGATTATGAACATGAATATGCTTTGTGAGTAGTTACGTTTGTTCCTGAGGACATGGGAAAAGTCTTGCTATTAGTAGTCATGTGAATTTGGTATTCGTTCGATATTTTTATGAGATGTATGTTGTCTCTCCTCTAGTGGTGTCATGTGAACGTCGACTACATGACACTTCACCATTATTTGGGCCTAGAGGAAGGTATTGGGAAGTAATAAGTAGATGATGGGTTGCTAGAGTGACAGAAGCTTAAACCCTAGTTTATGCGTTGCTTCATAAGTGGTTGATTTGGATCCATATGTTTCATGCTATGGTTAGGTTTACCTTAATACTTCTTTTGTAGTTGCGGATGCTTGCAATAGGAGTTAATCATAAGTGGGATGCTTGTCCAATTAAGGACAGCACCCAAGCATCGGTCCACCCACATATCAAATTATCAAAGTGCCGAACGCGAATCATATGAATGTGATGAAAACTAGCTTGACGATAATTCCCATGTGTCCTCGGGAGCGCTTTCGTCTATATAAGAAATTGTCCAGGCTTGTCCTTTGCTACAAAAAGGATTGGACCACCTTGCTGCACTTTATTTACTTTTGTTACTTGTTGCTCGTTACAAATTACCTTATCACAAAACTATCTGTTACCTATAATTTTAGTGCTTGCAGAGAATACCTTGCTGAAAACCGCCTATCATTTCCTTCTGCTCCTCGTTGGGTTCGACACTCTTACTTATCGAAAGGAATACGATAGATCCCCTATACTTGTGGGTCATCAATAACCATCTCATACATAAACTCATTATCATGACGAAGACTATACCACATCATATGCATACCCTATAAAACCAAGTTAGACGTCCTCTAATCAATTTTAGCAAAATTGTAATTACGCAGTTAACTAGTTTTAACAGGTAATACTAGCTACCTACACCCACAATTTAGGTGATGATTCTTGATGCTTGATTAAGTTTCGGGGTATGTGAAACAAGTGACTTAACTAAAATCTCTAGCCCTACAATGAACTTCTTCAATACGCGTGACCCCCTAGAAGACCATCCATCTTTGGCACACTTTTGTGTACGTGACGGTTGACTATTCTCAACTATAGTGAAGCCCAAGGAACTTTTAGCAGATCGTCGACAACCAGAGCCAATCGTTTGTCAGAAACTTGTAAGAAGTGACACCACGTCGTCGATGAACTGAATCGAAGCAACACTCGAGGGAAGCATAGAAGGAACATTAACCCTCGTAGTCGCATGTGATCTAGATCGCAACCTGCATCTACTAACAAAACTGCTCATCATGCCACTGTTGGGGAACGTAGTAGAAAACAAAAACTTTCGCGCCTACGATTGATATCCCACAAGTATAGGGGATCACAACAATTTTCGAGGATAGAGTATTCAACCCAAATTTATTGATTCGACACAAGGGGAGCCAAAGAATATTCTCAAGTATTAGCAGCTGAGTTGTCAATTCAACTACACCTGAAAGACTTAATATCTGCAGCAAAGTATTTAGTAGCAAAGTAGTTTGGAAGTAACGGTAACAGTGGCAAAAGTAACAGTAGTAATTTTGTAGCAATCGTAATAGTGGCAACCGAAAAGTAGCGAAGCAAAGATCAATATGAAACGAGCTCATAGGCAATGGATCAATGATGGATAATTATGTCGGATGGCATTCATCATGCAACAGTTATAACATAGGGTGACACAGAACTAGCTCCAATTCATCAATATAATGTAGGCATATATTCTGAATATAGTCATACGTGCTTATGGAAAAGAACTTGCATGACATCTTTTGTCCTACCCTCCCGTGGCAGCGGGGTCCTATTGGAAACTAAGGGATATTAAGGCCTCCTTTTAAATATAGTACCGGACAAAATCATTAGCACTTAGTGAATACATGAACTCTCAAACTACGGTCATCACCGGGAAGTGTCCCGACTATTGTCACTCTGGGGTTGCTGGATCATAACACGTAGTAGGTGACTATAACTTGCAAGATAGGATCAAGAACACAAATATATTCATGAAAACATAATAGGTTCAAATCTGAAATCATGGCACTCGGGCCCTAGTGACAAGCATTAGGCATAGCAAAGTTATAGCAACATCAATCTTAAAACATAGTGGATACTAGGAATCAAACCCTAACAAAACTAACTCGATTACATGGTAAATATCATCCAACCCATCAACGTCCACCAAGACTACGATGGGATTACTCACGCACGGCGGTGAGCATCATGAAATTGGCGATAGAGGATGGTTGATGATGACGATGGCGATGATTTCCCCTCTCCGGAGCCCAAGACGGACTATAGATCTGCCCTCCCGAGGAAGAACAGGAGGTGGCGGCGGCTCCGTATCGTAAAACGTGATGAATCCTTCTCTCTTGTTTTTTTCTCCCCGAACGTGAATATATGGAGTTGGAGCTGAGGTCGATGGAGGTCCACGGGGCCCACAAGGACGAAGGGCGCGCCCCAGGGGGTGGGCGCGCCCTCCACCCTTGTGGATAGGGTGTGGACCCCCTTCGGTTGATTCTTTCTCCAATATTTTTTATTTATTCCAAAACTGTTCTCCGTGAAGTTTCAGGTCATTCCGAGAACTTTTATTTCCGCACAAAAATAACACCATGGCAATTCTGCTGAAAACAGCGTCAGTCCGTGTTAGTTCCATTCAAATCATGCAAGTTAGAGTTCAAAACAAGGGCAAAAGAGTTTGGAAAAGTAGATACGATGGAGACGTATCAACTCCCCCAAGCATAACCCATTGCTTGTCCTCAAGCAATTTAGTTGACAAACTGAAAGTGATAAAGAAAAACTTTTACAAACTCTGTTTGATCTTGTTGTTGCAAATATTAAAGCCATCATTCAAGTTTTCAAAAAAGATTATGAACTAACAATATTCACAATAACATTTAGGTCTCACTTTTACTCATATCAATAGCACAATCAACTAGCGAGCAATAATAATAAATCTCGGATGACAACACATTCTCAAACACAATCATGATATGATATAACAAGATGGTATCTCGCTAGCCCTTTCGGAGCAAAAGAATGGCAGAAAAAAAATGCCATGATATGTAGAAAAAATGTCATCCGTTCGATTGTGATTCGATGGTTTTAAGAGCATTCGCTATCGCAACCTGCTGTGTCAGATCTACCGGCCTCCTCCCCAAGAAAAGCCTAGGGTTCCTTTGCCTCTCATCGGCTGCACCGCCGGTCCACCTCGTCTCCGGTGGCCTTAGGACCATGGCGGCGCGGTGGATCCCGGCCCTTGCCGGCGGGAGGGCTTCATTTTTAGATGTTTCTTCGAGTTTTGT
Organism: Aegilops tauschii subsp. strangulata; assembly: GCF_002575655.3. NCBI lineage: Eukaryota > Viridiplantae > Streptophyta > Magnoliopsida > Poales > Poaceae > Aegilops > Aegilops tauschii. The sequence continues at coordinate 88,784,336 of NC_053039.3, read as the reverse complement.
CAGGGTTTGTGTCCTGCTCAGGAAGACGAGACGGCGGCGGCTCCCTGAAGATGGAATAAGGTCTTCCCCGCCTAGCCCCGTTCCGGTGGTGTCTAGCATCGTCGGTGGGCTTGTGGATGTGTCTCGGGCAGGTCTGTCCTTGGTCGATTTGCTCGGATCTAGTCGTAGTTCGTCTACATTTGTGTTTCTTCAGGTTGGATCGCTCCAATCTACGTTCATCGGCGGCGGTTGTTGTTCTGCTGCGCTGGTCCTATGGGGCCTTAGCACGATGACTTCCCAACTGTCTACTACAACAAGTTTTGCTCGGCTCCGACGAGGGAGGGGCGATGATGGCGGCGCGCCTTCGGCTCGCTTCAGTGCTTGTAGTCGTCGCTAGATGGTCTACGGACCTAGGTGTAATTTTTATTATTTCTGGTGTTTGTTGTATTGCAATGATTGAAGAGGAATAGATTGGAAGTTTTATGGAAATAAAGCATTTTCCGGATGCCTTAAAAATCTGAAGTTTCCTGGCTATTTGAGTCCTTGAACTTTAGCATGCGGGGACAATATTTGCTTGGGGCCTCAGTTCCGCCTCCCGGACGGAAATTCAACTAAGGGTATTTTCGATGCCGACCCTCAAACTGCCTACATAAGTCTGGTTTTGTGACGCCCAGATAATTAGGCTACAGTAATTCCACGTTAATGATGCCACGTCACCTCGCTTACTATTGGTAAACTCACGTTGATTCAAAACCAATTCAAAATCAAATTCAAAAAGAAGGCAAACAACAAAAGTTTTCAAATGTCAAAACTAAAGTTCTACATATGAAAAAAAAATCGTATGTGATATCGATGGAGAAACCACACTTTTATGAAGTGTTAAAATGCACTATAATAAATAAACTGTGGCAAAACAGTTATTCAAATGCTTTAAAAAATAAGAAACAATTTCAAAACTATTTTATTTCAGTGCTCAACTGTTTGTGGCAGCGGCATAAATTGTAACCATATTTTAGCTGCCACTTTTGTATTTTTATTGATACTAAAATAAAACCGATTAGAAGTAAATGAAAATTAATAAAAGGAAAACATTACAAGAAAAGTAAAACAAAAGAACAAAGCAAAAATAAAAAGAACGAAGGAAGACCCCCTCCCCTGGGCCGTTCGGCCCAACAGTGCTACCACTTCCCCCTGGCCGGCCCACCCCGCCTCCCTTATTCCCCACTTCCCCTGTGACCTAGCGCACACCCCCACAACCCCCACTCCCACGATCCCTCTCGTCTTCCCCACCCCGCCCCTGAGTGGATCTGGATCGGGGGGCAACCGACCCCCCCGCTGCCGTCGCGTGCCATGGCCCCGCCGCCCTCGTCGCCGGCAGCCCGGACGTCGCCCGTGGCCCGCCCCGCCGCGCCTCCGTCCTCCTCCGCGGCGTCACCTCGCCGGCGCCACCCCACCGCCTCTACCTCGTCGACGTCGCTTCGCCGTCGGACGTCCTCCCCGTCCTCTTCCCCAACGGCTCCATCAAGCCTCGCCGCCTCCCTTCTCACGACGAACGTGAGCACCTCCCGTGCTCCCTCTCTACCCCTCCTCCGTGGTCACCGCGCTCGTGCGCGCACTCTGCCACACCGGGCCTCGCTCACGCACACGCGTGTGCCCTGGCTCGCTGCTGCTCGTGGGCCTCGCAGCTCCACCGCCTGCCGCCCGCGTCCGCGACATGCTCGTCGCACGCCGAACCGCGCCCTCCCTCCTGGCGCAGTTCGCTCCCCTGGTGGCCATGGGCGCATGCCCGCGCCCACCGCCCGCTAAGGCCTCTGTGCCACTGCACGCGGGGCCTAGCCCCTGGAACAAAAAAAAGAATTAAAAAATATAGTAAATACTAATTAAATTAATTAATAAATGAATTAATTAACTTAATTATTTAGCTTAACGTAATTAATCTGTTTAGATTAAACTAATTAACTAGGTTAATTAGCTAACAGTCTATGACAACCGGGACCCACACGTTAGTTGACCAAGTCAACCGCACTGTGGACTGATGACCTCAGCATTGCATCATGTTGACATCACCAGACGCTATTCTGGATAATGTTGAATTAAAATGATTAAATAAATGCTAAAAATTATTTAAATCTTTTAAAATTAATATAAAATAAACCGTAACTCGGATGGAAAAACCTTGTACATGAAAGTTGCTCAGAACGACGAGACTAATCCGGATACGTAGCCCCTTCGTCTGCCACGCGTCCCTAGCATAGCAAACCTGCAACCTTCCCCCTCCGGTTCATCTGTCCGAAAACACGAAACACCGGGGATACTTTCCCGAATGTTTCCCCCCTTCGCCGGTATCACCTATCCCCGCGTTAGATCACCCTTGGCACCGCGTATTGCCATGTTATGCTTTGTGATGCTTTGATTGCTCTGTTATTTATTGTGTTCCCCTCCGTTACTTCTTTCCGGTAGACCCCGAGACCGCTGCCGGTACCCCTGTGATCGACTACATCGACGACGAACCCTTCTTGCCAAAGCAACCAGGCAAGCCCCCCTGATCACCAGATATCGCCTATTCTTCTCTATACTGCTTGCATTAGTGTAGTGTAGCTTGTTACTGCTTTCCGTTAATCCTATTCTGCTGCATAGCCTGTCATTGTTGCTACAGTTGTTACCCTTACCTGCAATCCTAACTGCTTAGTATAGGATGCTAGTGTTCCATCAGTGACCCTACACTCTTGTCCGTCTGCCATGCTATACTACTGGGCCGTGATCACTCGGGAGGTGATCACGGGCATATGCTATATACTTTATACTGTTACATTACTTATGATACTGTTCGGAGATGGGGGCTGAAGGGGCAGGTGGCTCCATCCCGGTAGAGGTGGGCCTGGGTTCCCGACGGCCCCCGACTGTTACTTTGTGGCGGAGCGACAAGGCAGGTTGAGACCACCTAGGAGAGAGGTGGTCCTGGCCCTGGTCGGCGTTCGCGGATACTTAACACGCTTAACGAGATCTTGGTATTTGATCTGAGTCTGGCCACTGGCCTATACGCACTAACCAACTACGCGGGAAAGATATGGGCACTCGACGTCGTGGTATTAGCCGAAGCCTTTGTGACGTCAGCGACTGAGCGGCGCGCGCCGGATTGGACTGGAACGCCTGCTAGGCTAGGTCTGCTTCCGGTCGCCCTCGCAACGTGGAGGTGTGCAATGGGCGATGGGCCCAGACCCCTGCGCCATAGGATTTAGACCGGCGTGCTGACCTCTCTGTTGTGCCTAGGTAGGGCTGTGACATGTTGATCTTCCGAGGCCGGGCATGACCCAGGAAAGTGTGTCCGGCCAAATGGGATCGAGCGTGTTGGGTTATGTGGTGCACCCCTGCAGGGAAGTTTATCTATTCGAATAGTCGTGATCTTCGGTAACAGGACGACTTGGAGTTGTACCTTGACCTTATGACAACTAGAACTGGATACTTAATAAACACACCCTTCCAAGTGCCAGATATAACCCGGTGGTCGCTCTCTAACAGGGCAACGAGGAGAGGATCGCCGGGTAGGATTATGCTATGCGATGCTACTTGGTGAACTTACCATCTACTCTCTCCAACATGCTGCAAGATGGAGGTGGCCAGAAGCATAGTCTTCGACAGGACTAGCTATCCCCCTCTTATTCTGGCATTCTGCAGTACAGTCCACCGATATTGGCCCTTTACACAGATACCCATGCATATGTAGTGTAGATCCTTGATTGCGAGTACTTTGGATGAGTACTCACGGTTGCTTTTCTCCCTCTTTTCCCCCTTCCCCTTCTACCTGGTTGTCGCAACCAGATGCAGGAGCCCAGGAGTCAGACACCACCTTCGACGACTCCTACTACACTGGAGGTGCCTACTACTACGTGCAGGCCACTGACGACGACCAGGAGTAGTTTAGGAGGATCCCAGGCAGGAGGCCTGCGCCTCTTTCGATCTCTATCCCAATTTGTGCTAGCCTTCTTAAGGCAAACTTGTTTAACTTATGTCTGTACTCAGATATTGTTGCTTTCGCTGACTCGTCTATGATCGAGCACTTGTATTCGAGCCCTCGAGGCCCCTGGCTTGTATTATGATGCTTGTATGACTTATTTTATTTTTAGAGTTGTGTTGTGATATCTTCCCGTAAGTCCCTGATCTTGATCGTACACGTTTGCGTGTATGATTAGTGTACGATTGAATCGGGGGCGTCACAGGTTTGCATGGTCCAGATCGTGGAAGCCATCCAACATGGTCCTGTATCGGTCCGATTGACAGTCTAGACATGTATTTTTCCGCAAACCGGAGACAGTGGGGGAGGAATCTTTGCGAGCGTCCGGACCGCTGCCACGCCCGCATTTGACTACCCTGGCCTGCCCAAACAAAACTACCCGTCTCTCCCGCGCTTTCCATCCAATGCCGCGCCGCATTCATGCCGACCCAGAGCATGCAGCTGCCGGCATTGATGCCCCCGATTTGATCGGACGGGAGGGCTGCGCTGACGGGCGCGACCTTTCGGGCGTCACCGCTTTAATGCAGATGCCGCATCCCGGGAAACCAACTTTGGCCGCTGCGCCCCATTGAAGCGGGCTGACCGCCCCTTCGCATGGCCTGCCCGCGACTATTTAAGCAGTGCACCGGTGACGAACAGAGCCGCACTCCTACTCCCCGTCACCGTCCCCGAGCCCTTCCTCCTCTCCGAGCCCAACGGCCATGCCGAAGTCCTGGTTCTCCGTGCCGCCAGGCAGAGGCGGTGGAAGCTCCTCATCAAGCGGATCTTGGCACCGCCACCCACGCTGTCCTGGCCCCTCGGCATCCATGGCGCTCGGCTCCTCCGGCAAGGAGGATATCGTCATCTCCTCTGGTGACGAGGCGGACTAGACGCCGCAGAGGCCCTGCCTCTTCTCGGAGGCCACTGTGATGGACGAAGAATTCATTCGTCGGATCGAGTTAATGACGGAGTGTTTGCTCCGTCACATGGGCCTGTCGCCACCATCGTCGGCGCACATCAAGGAGGAGCCGCCGTCCCCGCCGCGACACCGCGTGAAGCACGAGCCGACTTCCCCACTCCGACGGGTCAAGGGCGAGCCGACATCCCCCGAGTGCAACCGCGGTGTCCAGACCGGACGTCGCATCAAGGACGAGCCGGCGTCGGCCCCGCACTACATACCGTGGCGTCCGGATCGAACGCTGGGTCAAGAACGAGCCGATGTTGCCCCCGCACTACCATGGCGCCCATATCGAACGCGGGGTCAAGGACGAGCCGACATCGCCCCCGCACAACCAATATGCCCGCAATGACGGGCCTGCCTCGCTGCCCCATCGCCACCACCGCGCCGTCAAGGAGGAGTTGCTGCCCGCGATTGCGAAGGCGCGGGGCCGCATCCTCCACTACCTCCGAGGCGGCGGTGTTGGCAGACCCTCAGGCTGCAGGGTCGTCGTCTCCGACGAGGAGCACGCGGTGAGGCAGCAGGCATGGTACGACCGCCACAACGCCGGCCGCCGCCCTGCATTCGCCAAAAGCGGCGTCACGTTGGATTGGAACCTCAGCGACCCCGACTTGGCCGCTGCAGGCACTCGACCGCTCCATCACCACCGGGACACGGCCACCGGGGTCAGCGTTGGAGATGCCCTAACCTCCTCCCCCCTCCCCCAAATTTCAGTCCGGTGGGCCCCGCCTCATCCCAACGTCCAATTCAAAGTCCCCACGTTGGCCACTCAGTTGGCCCCGTGTGCCTAGCATTGCTCCACAATCCTGCTCCTCGATCGGTCTCTCTCGATGTTTATGCTTCGGTCCTCATGTATGACCCGTAGCAGAGCTTCTACCTGCCATTCCTTCCTAAAATAGTTGAATTACCTGTTGGGCTGACTCACTCTCTGCAGCTCTGCTCTAGACTGTTCTTAGCTCACTTGGCCACCAAACCAAGCGATACCTATCTACCAGAAATGAAGTTGACTTCCAACGACACATCACCAGTCCGTCATGCATGATGGAGCACTTGAACTGTGTTGAGCAGCGAGAAGCACGCGAAAACTTCCATGGGAAACGTGGCGAGAAATCAAAAGATCACGCTTTTCGCGCGCTGCCCGGGGCCAAGTATCCGTGGAAATGTGTGAAGCCATGCACACGAGACTTCCATGCTGCATGCATGCGTATTCGCTTTTCCAAAAGAAAAAAATGAGACAATTACACCGGTGGTGCTTGAACTTGACGTGAACGGTCACTTCGGTGCTAGAACTTGCGGTATACATCGAACTAGTGTAATAACTTGGCTCCAGCGTGCAAATACGGTGCAAATCTCGGTTGTGTACGCCCGAGCCACTGACTAGGCGCGCCAACATGGCGGTCCCGCAGTCAGGACGGCAAAGAGAGGGAGTGTGGCCAGTTTTTTTTTTGAAACCTCCTAGAGTTTTTTTCTCATAAAAAACCTTATTGACGTTGGAAAGGTGGCATTTCAATTTTTTTACGACTCTATTGTCAGTGGGTCCCGTGTGGGCATACTAAAATTAACAAGAAAAAAGGAGGCTTGGCCTCTCGAGCGTGTGACCCTTGGTTAGGTCACAGTTGGTCTTGGCCGCTATACCATTCACCTATTAACAACTTCACATGGATAGTTTTTTTTTTTAGAAACACTTCAACATGGATAGTTAGGTTAATTTAGTCGAATAGAGGCGCTTGTGGGGCTGAAATGGACTGCCGTCAGTACGGCCCATTTGCTCCTGCTTGTTTTATTTAGATATTTGTAGGTATGTAAATTCTAATCTCATTAATAAAAATAATCTTTCAATTTTCATGAAGTATAAATATTATTATACATACTAACAAAATAAATTACTTTTCTAAAATGTTAACATATAATTTTAAAAATATACATATATATGTAAAATAATATTTGTGAAATTATAAAAATATTTGTATAATAAGAAATACAAATATTTTTAGCATTACAATTCATAAATGTTATTTTAATTGTACAAACATTTCAATAATCATACGCATATTTGTATAATTCGATGTTTGTATAATTAAAAAATAGGTAGTTTAAGATTTAAAATGTTAATACGAATATTCAGTCGTGCTAATATTTAAATTAGATAATTGTTTTCAATATAAGTCCGAAGTGAATATTCATAAATATTTAGTAAATGTTTATATTCATCAGTTTGAATAATTTAAATATAGCTGCAACTCTATACTTTTTTATATTCATTAAACATTTTAAGTGCCCGCATTTACTAAACAATTTATATAATACATGTCTGTTTAAAAACTTTTATGTACTAATCATCATTTGTATGTATAATATTTATCACACATAATGTTTTGCACTTTATTTTTATTACTTACGTTTTACAATTATTTCAAAAAGAACTAGCGCGTGTAAAATGGGCCGCACTATCTGCAGCCAATTTGAGCCCCAAATGCATCATCTTTATACTACTTTTCTTTTTCCAAATACCCTTATATACTACATTACCGACTGTTATACTTGTTGAACATCCGGGAGCAGATGTTGCCGTGGCTATGAGGGTGTGCGTCCTAGCAGTAGTTGGCGTGTTCGAATGTAGAGGCCTAAGATTTCTTCTTTTAGTTTTCACGTCAGCACCTACTTGTCATACAGCAAAAAGAAAAAAAACATCTACCACGTGAACATGGTCTTTTTTATGAGAAATAAATTTTTTGAGGGGTTTTTGTTGCCAAGAAAACAGGCCACACACTTCAAGTCGCTGACAGCGGGCCCCATGCCACGCTGGCATGCCAAGTCAGCGTTGACTTCCTATCCATACGCGATTAGGACCGTATTTGCACAACCGAGCCAAGTTATTGCACCAGTTCAATGTATGCCACAAGTTCTAACACTAAAGTGATCGTTTACGCCAAGTTCAAGCACCACCGGTGTAATTGACTAAAAAAAAATCCATGCGTGTTTGTTGTGGGTTTTGAACCATGGTTTCGTCCCTAAAAACATAATTATCCAAAGGCGATGGAGGTTAACGTGTCCACACATGTGTCTAGAGAGAGTACGTACGTGTTCTTATAGTTAAGGAACTGTCAAATTGTATGCGTACAATTCATAGTTTGCTAGTAGCTACAGTTCCAGCTAACTGGATATATAGTGTCGAGCTGGTGCGGCGGTCACGTTCCATCTGCCACGCAGTTAGTGTCTTGGTGATCGATCGAGGCTGCTCATCTCTCACAAGCGGAAAATTCTTCAAGCAAACGATGCCAAGTCTAACTCAACAAGTATAATCAATTGACACACATGCATGCTTGTTATAGCCGTCTACTAACTCAGCCGTACGTACGTCGGCTTCTAACTAACCACGGGCCAGCACGCTTCAGTTGGTCTTTCCTTCCGGCAACCAAACCAATTTGCACTGGATAAGCACATCATTCTCCCTCTCGATCTGCTGTTTCAGACGCGTACGTACGGTCACTGAAGACTGAGAACGCACACTTGCAAGCTACGACGACCTCGCAATGCAAGGTGCTTGCTTGCTTGCTAAGCTACGAAATCGACGTGTTGACCCGTGCGCTGCTGGCTTTGGCGCCAAAGCTTTGCTAGCCTAGCCCAGGTGTGCACACAAACAACTGGCTACGTGGGTCGTACCGTGACCGTGCATGAGCTATTCACGTACGTAGCTGACACGTATGGTAAGCAACCGCAAAGTCGACATATGTAAGATAATGTACCAACAAATTAACCAAGATCAGTGTTAAAAAAACAAGATCATGAAATTAATATTCGTTAATGATACATATATACATTATTCATGGATAAGCACACACAAACCAATGGAAGAATCAATCCTTCTAAACGAGCTGATAGCCCGTACCTATCTAGCTAGGTCTAATCCTGAAGTTACAATGAACAAACCAATGGACTACAGTTCCTACTTTACATACACGAATGAATGAATCAATGGTCATCACTCATCACCAATAATAAGCTATAAACAGTTATGCACACTAACTAATTAATCAGCAGATTCTACCCTGAACTTTGACCAAGTATATGCAGGTAACTGTGGATTTACGCCGTGAGCATGAGCCTCGGCTTCTTGAAGGAAACGGGGCTGAGAACCTCCTCCCCATCTTCCGTGACCGCGCGCCGCTCCGGGATGTCCGGCAGCGCCGGCAGGTTCAGGTCGAAGCCCCGGCTCGCCGCCGTCGCGCTGGCCTCGGCCGCCTTGGCAGCCAGCTTGTGCGTGGGCCCCGCGGCGGCGCTGCCGATGGTGCCGTCGTAGTGGCACCGCTTGTGGCCGCCCAGCGCCTGCCCAGTCGGGAACGTCTTCCTGCACACGTTGCACTCGTGCACCTTGCCGCCTCCGGCGCCGGCCGCGGCCTCGCCGGACCCCGACAAGGAAGCTGCCGCCACCGCCGCCTGCGGTTTCTGGTCCGCTGCGCCAGCCGGCGCCGCTGTCGGCTTCCGATGGCTGGCCTTGTGGCCGCCGAGCGCCTGGTAGGACGCGAACACCTTGCCGCAGACGGAGCACCCGTGCTGCTGCTCCGGCGCTGCATCAGTGGCGCTGTCGCGGTGGCCGTGCGCCAGCATGAGGAGGCAGAGCGCGAGGTACTCCTCGCTGGGGTCGAGCGCGCGCGGCCGCCTCGAGCGCTTCCGCTTCGACCACCCCTCCGCCTGCCCCAACAACGCCGACGCCTCCTCGCTGGTACTAGTAGACGCCTCCATCTCCTTGCTCGGCGGCGACGGTCTCATCGTTGCCGCTTCAAGAACCGCCTCCACAGCCATGCCAATCAGAGCTCACGTGCGTGTATCTTTCTTGCACACCTGAAGAACTACAGAGAGTAGGAGCAACCAGTGGGCAAGAGAAAGAGAAAGTTGTGAGCAGAGCAGCTCCTGCAAAGGTTGTTTTATACGGGAGGGGCGACGAGTTGATCTAGCAAAACGTGTGCGCCTGTGACTGTTGAAAAGGAAGGGATTCTTGAGGTCACAATGACACTTGGAAGTTGGAACACACTAAAACGGGCGCGATCGGATAGAAGACATTGGACGGATTCGTGCGCGCGTGGAATCGGCTAGGGTGGCCTAGACTCCACGAGATGGAAAATTAGGCGTGGAATGGTGTGGGGAAGACAGGCGGCGCCAACTGCCGAGGGGATATGGACGTGACGTGTATAGAGAGTGTGTGGTGAGGTTTAAGGCCTCGAGAACGACACAACACGCATATGTGCCGTGCTTCGGTGTCAGCTGTGATAGTGTTTTAGGCATTACAGGAAAGCAAAGATAAGTATGTTGTACAATCTTGCCTTACATAAAAAGATTATAAGATTTTATGATATACAAGTGGGCGGGCTCCCAGTGCCTAGAGCGCAGTGGTGTGTGTTAGAGTAGTCATTATGGTATACGACTTCTAGTTCAAGTCAGTTTTGTACCCCTACCCCAAGTTGATTTGTACCCTCTTATATACTCTTGTATGCCGCACCAAATCATCAGTAAGCAATAGTTTTATTCAGCTTTCATGGTATCAGATACCGGTCCCAGGGTTTAGGGTATGGCTCCGCCAACGCCACCGCCGCCGCCGCCGCCCGGCTACTTCGAGCGCCGGGCCGCACTCATCGCCAAGGCTGCCAACGCCGCGGCCGCTTCTCTCTCGGCCCTCACCATAGCTCCACAAAACTACCCTGCACCCATCCTCGCCGCACCAACATCTCTTGCTGACACAATCTTCGACGTCAGCCCCTACATCCCCATAGTTCTTGATCTCGCCGCCCACAACTACTACCATTGTAGACATCACTTCGATCTCCACCTCGGCCGCTGCAACCTACGCTCGCATGTCGCCGCCAACTGTCTTCCCCGCCCCGACGATCCGCAATGGTTGAAAGACGATCTCGCGATCGTCCAGTGGTTCTACACCCGCATCACCACCGAGATCTTCAACATGCTCGATCACGACGGCGCCACCGCTGGCAACATCTGGCACTCCCTCCGTCAGCTCTTCCAAAGCAACACCGACGCTCGGAAAAACGCTCTCCACACCGAGCTTCGCAATATGGTGCAAGGAGACGCCCCGGTGAACCTGTTCTGCCAGCGCGTTAAGACCATTGGTGATGAGCTCCGCGAATTCGGCGATACAGTTAGCGACTCACAGCTAATCAATATTGTCGTCGTCGGCCTCAGTGAAGACTTTGACAAGCAAGCCTCGTTCATACCGATGATACGGCCCCCTCCTACCTTCGCTGAAGTTCGTTCCTTGCTACAACTCGTGGCGGAAACACAAGCTCGCAAGGACTCTCGCCCCAAGGTCATTCATGCTGCGGCTCGTCCTCCTCTGTCGTCTACACCAGCGCCGCCTTCCATGCCGGCTCCTGCCGCCGGGCCGTCCGCATCGTCATCTGTTCAACCGCCCCCAGGCTGGCGTCCTAGTCCGAACTACCGCGGCAAAAACCCTATCTACAGGCCGTCGTTGACTCGTTCGGTTCCGCCTACGACATCACCAGCACCGAGTCCTGCACCACCCACCAGTGCTCCATCTGCGGTTGCATGGCGGCCTCCTCATGATCCTTGGACGGGGCTTGTTCAAGCATGGCCCATGCCCTGGTCCGCTCCGTCCACCCTCGGTGCTCCGCCGGCATACTCAGGTGCCTAGCAACCCGGCCTTCGGCCGCCTACTGGTGCTCCCGGGGTTCTCAACCCCCGACAGTCGGCCAATGCCTATCACGCCGCCCCGACGTATGCTCCTTATGGTCATTACACCACCGACGGCGGCGCCTACTACACACCTCAGCCGGCCCTGCTCCCGACGCCACCCCCACCACAGTCGGCCAATGCCTACTACAGTCCCCAGCCGGCCCTACTGCCTTCACCATCGTATCCGCCGGCACTGCTTCCGACACCACCCTCACCTGCGACGCCGAGCTGGGATCAAGCTGCCTTTCTCCAGGCCATGAATAACTTTGCTGCACAAGGAAACTCAGGTACGGATTGGATCTTTGATTCAGGGGCCTCTAGTCATATGTCTGCATCTAGTAATTGGTTATCTTCTTGCACTAAATCTCCTTTCCCTTCCATTATCCTGGGAGATGGATCATCTATTCCTATATATTGTGTTGGTCAGGCTCAACTTCCCTCTTCCACCAAACCTCTTTTACTTCGCGATGTTCTAGTTGCACCCGCCCTCATTAAAAATCTTATCTCTGTTCGCCAATTTACTTGCGACAATCTAGTTTCGGCTGAATTTGACCCTTTTGGTTTATCTGTGAAGGATTACCTGACCAAGGCCGAGATAGCTCGCTTCAATAGCTCCGGTGATCTTTATTCTCTTAATGGAGTTCCTGCCTCCACCCCTCCAACATCCATGCTGGCCTCCGTCGATCTCTGGCATCGTCGCTTGGGCCATCCCAACCCCGCCGTCTTAGCTTCTATGCTTAGTGAATTTACCATACCATGTAATAGGGACTCTCATAATTCTGTGTTTTGCGAGTCTTGTCAATTAGGCAAACATGTGTGTCTTCCCTTTAGTTCCTCTAGTTCTTGTAGCACTTATCCCTTTGAATTAATACATTGTGATTTATGGACCTCTCCCATTGCAAGTGTTTCGGGTTTTAAATACTACCTTGTTATCCTAGATGATTTCACCCACTTTGTCTGGACTTTTCCTCTACGCAACAAATCCGAGGTCCATTCTCTTTTCCTTAATTTTCAACGCTATGTGTCTGTTCACTTCTTCCTCCCAATTCGCTTTATCCAATGTGACAATGGTCGCGAGTTTGATAACACTAAAAATCGTACTTTCTTCTTACACATGGCATCCTGCTTAGGTTCTCATGTCCCTACACATCCCCTCAAAATGGTAGAGCAGAACGCTCTCTTCGCACCCTCAATGATATAGTTCGCACTCTCCTCATTCAATCATCTATGCCTCCCAAGTTTTGGGCTGAAGCCCTACACATGGCCACCTTCCTTCTAAATATTCGACCTTCTAAAACTAAACCCAACACTACTCCCTATTATTCCCTCTTTCTTTCCCACCCCGACTACTCCGCGGTTCGTGTTTTCGGCTGTCTCTGTTTTCCCAATGCCTACGCCACTTCTGCAAATAAATTGTCACCACACTCTATCCCATGTGCTTTTCTCGGCTTCTCTGACGAGCACAAAGGCTATCGCTGTCTCAACCTTCATACCGGACACGTTCATGTCTCTCATCATGTCACGTTTGCTGAGCACATTTTTCCTTTCTCACAACGCACTACTACACCATTCAACACCCCTAGCTCCGCAAACACCCCCTCTCCCCGTCCTTTCCAACTATATACTCCCCTACCTGCCGAACACAACTTATCACCACCACCATTAACACCCACCATAGCCAATCCCAACCATACACTCACCCCACCCGAGACGTCCCCAACACCCCCGGCCCCTGCTCCCACTCTACCACCCAGCCCTGCTCCCGCTCCACCACCCAGCCCTACTCCTTCGTCCGACTCTTCCGCTGCGCCGGACTCACCAGTACCCACCTTACCCCCTCGTGCTATTCCTACAGCAGCCCCGATTAATGATCATCGCATGCGTACTAGGGCCAAATCAGGATTTCATCAACCCTAAGACTGCCTAAACCTTCATACCTCCGTATCTCTCACTTCTCTTCCAAAGAATTACAAAACTGCTCTACTTGATCCCAATTGGGCCGCTGCCATGCAAGAAGAATATAATGCTTTACTTCAAAACAACACTTGGCAACTTGTTCCTCGTCCTCCCAATACAAATATTGTTTCTGGCAAATGGATTTTTCGCCAAAAGTTCCACTCCGATGGGAGCCTCTCACGATATAAAGCCAGGTGGGTTTGTCGTGGCTTTTCTCAGCAACAAGGAATTGATTACGAAGAAACCTTCTCTCCTGTTGTTAAACCTAGCACCATTCGCACCGTTCTTAGTGTTGTTGTCTCCTCTTCATGGCCCATTCACCAACTTGATGTTAAAAATGCTTTCCTCCATGGTTCCCTTCAAGAAACTATCTACTGCCAGCAACCTCTGGGTTTTGAAAATCCATCCTTTCCAACTCATGTATGTCTTCTTCAGAAATCTCTCTACGGTCTTAAACAGGCCCCACGAGCTTGGTTTCAACGCTTCTCCTCCTTCATTCAAACAATAGGCTTCACTCCATCTCTCTCCGACACCTCTCTTTTTGTGTATCATCAAACTTCTGACACTGCCTATTTACTTCTCTATGTAGATGATATCATTCTTACCGCCTCCTCTCAAAAGTTCTTAGATCATATTGTCTCTCTTCTTAGATCTGAATTTTCTATGACTGACCTAGGACTCCTTCATCATTTTTTAGGCATTGCTGTTGTTCGAGATTCCTCCAGCCTTTTTCTTTCCCAACGCCAGTATATTCTTGATCTTCTTAATCGTGCTGGTATGCTTGACTGTCAATCATCTCGCACTCCTGTCGATACTAGTTTTAAACTTTCGGCTACCGGTGAACCCTTTTCCGATCCTACTCTCTATCGTAGCCTAACAGGTGCTCTCAAATATCTCACCATTACTCGTCCTGAAATCTCTTTTGCTGTTCAACAAGCATGTCTCTATATGCATGATCCCCGGGTTCCTCACTATAATCATGTTAAACGCATTCTTCGGTATTTAAAAGGAACTCTCAATCATGGTCTCCACCTCAATAATTCTTCTCCAAACTCGCTTACCGCATACTCTGATGCAGACTGGGCTGGTTGTCCTGACACTCGAAGGTCCACTTCCGGTTTTTGTGTTTTTCTTGGTAACAATTTGATTTCTTGGTCTTCGAAAAGATAGGTTACAGTCTCACGTTCGTCGGCCGAGGCTGAGTATCGCGCTGTGGCACATGCCGTTGCAGATACAATCTGGATTCGGCAGTTACTCTCCGAGCTACACAGGCCTATTGAGCAGGCCACTATTGTCTACTGTGACAACATATCAACAGTCTACATGACCAGCAATCCAGTTCAACACCGACGCACAAAGCATATTGAGATTGATGTTCATTTTGTTCGTGAAAAGGTTGCTCTTGGTCAGGTTCGGGTGCTTCATGTTCCCTGTACGGCTCAGTTTGCTGACATTTTCACCAAGGCACTGCCTACTAAGCCGTTTCAAGATATCTGTTTCAGTCTCAACGTCGTCGAGCCTGACATTGATACTGCGGTGGGATGTTAGAGTAGTCATTATGGTATACGACTTCTAGTCCAAGTCAGTTTTGTACCCCTACCCCAAGTCGGTTTGTACCCTCTTACATACTCTTGTATGCCGCACCAAATCATCAATAAGCAATAGTTTTATTTAGCTTTCAGTGTGTCGTAGCCAACATGGAGCCTGTTTCTCAAACAAAAAGAAAAAAACGACATGAAGCCTCGGCTCGGATGTTGTGCCCCACATTCTCATCTTAATTAAAAAGCCCAGTAGAGGCTCCGCCTACTGGCCTATTTTTTTCAAGATTTGAGGATATATTGCTGGTCTCCATAAATTGTAGTCATGACGCAAGAGCAACTTTAGCAGACCCCGCATTTTGCCGACCTGTAAAATGTGTTTGCAGGTCGTATGGAGGCGGTTATGCAGGCCGAATTTTGCGGCGGCAGACTAGAAACCGCAAATAAACCCTTAATTTTTTAAAAAAGTTGTTTCGCGTGAGAAATTTAAGCAGCGGCTCACCGGAGCTCGCTCGCATAGATGGTTCTTCTTCGCATAATAAGTTTGTACACGCCACATACATACATAAAGGTTAGATATGCTAGACATGGCCTACGCTACCGCACCACTACAACAAAATTGAGCTCACCGGAGCTCCTGCGATAGCTGCCGACTGGCGGCGATCAGTCGGAGTCGGAGTCGACCTCGATGTAGAGCTTCGCCTGCTCCGCCTTCATCACGCGTAGGTCAGCCTCCTTCAATGCGTGCGCCTGCGATGCCGTGAGGCCCGTCTCGAGGAAGAGCCGCTCGTACTCGAGCTCGCGCCGGATGCGCTCTTCCATCTCCTCCTGATCCCTCGCCGACCGCTCGAGGACGATGCGCTCGAGGAGCTCCTCCTGCCCCGGTGGGAGGTAGTCCTCGGGTTCGATGACGCCTCGGCGCGGCGGCGCATCGGGCACGGCCTCCTCCGGCCCCCTCTTCACCGGAATGAGCCGCGAGCTCGATGCGCCCGCGGATGAGCACCCCGCGGAACCGTGGCCGGATGAGCTCCCCGCGGACCAATAGCCGGAGGAGGTGCGGCGGCGACGGGCGCGCTCGAGTTCGAACTCGTCGAGCTTGCGCCGGTTCAATGCCGGCGGCGGCCGGGCACCGTGGTTGAGCCACCGACGCGCCCCCCGCTTGCGCGCGGCGTCAGATCTGGCGTGGCGGCGGCGCTCCGCTGCATCCCCCGAGTCGGGCATGGTGGTTCAAGGCTCGCCGGCGGCGAGAAATCGAGCGGCGCGGTGGGGAATTGGAGGGGAACGCGGCTGCGGGAGGGGTAGGGTTTCGACCCGCATATGCCCGCAAACCCGCAGTTATAGTGGCTCGGGGTTGCGTTTGCGGGCTGCGGCAAAAATATTTACGGGCCGGACACCGATGCTGGCTCTGGTCTGGCCAGAAAAATGGGCCAAACCCGTATAATCGCCGGAATTATGCGGGTTTGCGCCGGATGCGGGGTCTGCTAGAGTTGCTCTAAAAGGATACTCAAATGCTCTCTATGATGCAAACAATTGTATTTTGATTCCTTAAAAAATGGTATTTTGATTTGAGTTTTGACTATTAACTTTTTTTGTGTGACTTTCAAGCAAATGATTTCTTCCGGGTTCGAGCGCCCCTTGTCCGCCCACGTGTTGCTTCCAGTACCCCTCGCGGAGGTGGCACGTTCTGGTGGCCCAAACCATCACATTTTTCATACCTCGTCCTTATCTCTTCTCGCAGCCTCATCATATCTGCTTCTCTCTCATTTTCCTCTTTCTTTTTTCGCATGCGATTGCCATGGATCAAGCATGAGCAAGCTCGCCCCTTCCTTCCTTTCTATCTCTATCTTCAGACCTTCGACCTTCTCGGTTGCTCGCCATGCATGGCACCCACCAGGCAGTGTTGCAGCGCCACTCGCCTCACACCACTAGTGACGCAAGGGACCAATGATCAGGAGTGCCCTGCCATTGCGCTGCCCGCTGGGGAGGCATTGCTATAGGGAAATGGAATTAGAAAAATGATGTGCTGCATACAAGAGGCGGCGAGTTGCAACCGTGATGGTGGCCAGCTGCGACCGTGCTCCTGGCTTGCTGGAACTGCGGCAGTGACGACCACCATGGTGAGCTGCAACAATGGTGCGACGAGCTGGAACCATGGCAACGGGATGCTACAATGGTGATAGAGGCTTGCTGGAACCACGACCTCATCAAGCTGCGACGGTCACCGCGGTGAGCTGCAAAAATGGTGCAACGAGTTGGAACCATGGCAGCGGGATGCTGCAATGGTGATGGAGGCTTGCTGGAACCATGACCTCGTCAAGCTGCAACGGTTATCGGTGTCAAAACCGGCAGATCTCGGGAGGGGGTCCCAAGCTATGTGTCTAAGGATCAATGGTAACAAGGGACAGTAGGAACACGATGTTTACCCAGGTTCGGGCCCTCTTAAAGGAGGTAAAACCCTACGTCCTACTTGATTGTATTCGAAGAGTATAGGGGTTACAAGAGTTGATCTACCTCGAGATCGTAATGGCTAAACCCTAGCCGTCTAGCCTACGATTATTCTGATAGCCTCTACTGATTAAACCCTTCGGTTTATATACCCACCGGAGGGGCCTAGGGTTGTACAGAGTCGGCTTGCAGAGGAAGGAAATATTACACCCGGACACCAAACTTGCCGTTCTACACACATAGGAGTCCTACCCGGACATGGGGGATAATCTTCTGCTTTGTCTTCATGGCCCATAAGTCCGGCCCATATCGAATAGTCCGGACACCCGAGGACCCCCTAGTCCAGGACTCCCTCAGTAGCCCCTGAACCAGTCTTCGATGACGAGGTGTTTGGTATGTGAATTGTCTTCGGCATTGCAAGGCGGGTTCCTTCTTCCGAATGCTTTAGGTTGGCTTCCTGCATAAAGGGATAGTGTCCGGCTCTGCATAATCAATACAACCCTTAGCCAAGAAGGCATGGCATCCAAATAGGAACAGTGTTTTACTGACAACTTTTTTGGCGAAGCATCGCACTTGACTTTTTAACACTTTTGCATTTCACGTTTCGCGTTTCAAGGTCTAACCTCCATTGGCACGTCCTATCGAAACAGAGATCATACCCGCCCATTACGGGATTCTCATTAATACGATTTGGGTAATCCAACCACACCAGGCGCACGATCTCGTTGGGAAGAGGCGAGTTTTATGGCTACAGAGGGGGACGTTTGGCATTTTCACCGTCTATAAAAGGATAAAGATCCCTCCTTTGTCTTCATGCCTTCCTCTAGCTTCTATCTCCCAACCTCCAAGCTCCAGCGCCCACAACTCCGATCTCCTCCACCGCTGCCACCCTTCCCAGCAATGGCCGGGTCCGGCTCCAAGGGCAAGTGGGAGGCCTCCTCTGTCACCGAAAAGGACATCAAGGATCTCCGGAGCGCGGGCTATCTGTCCGCGGACATTGCGCATAGGATTCCAGACAAAGATCAAGTCATTCCTACTCCAGGGCCTGGTGAAAGGGTTGTGTTCATCCCCCACTTCCTTCGGGGGCTAGGATTTCACCTCCACCCCTTCGTCCGGGGTCTTCTGTTTTTCTACGGGCTAGATTTCCATGACCTAGCCCCAAATTCCTTCCTCCACATATCGGCTTTCATAGTCGTGTGTGAGGCTCTTCTCCGCATCCCCCCACAAATCGGCATGTGGCTCAAGGTCTTAAATCTGAAGCCGAAGGTGGTCGATGGACAGCATGCGGACTGCGGCGGAGCTATGGTAAGCAAGCTCCCCAACGTCGCCTGGCCCAAAGGGGCATTCGTAGAGACAATCAAGGTATGGCAGCAGGAGTGGTGCCACCTGGGAGGCCACACCCGACTTTAGATACGAACCCCCCATGAGACTCACCTCATGGACCGCCAAGGGCCTTGATTGGGGGTCCAAATCAGAGGTGAAGATGCTCCAGAAACGCATCTCCGACATGTTGGCTGAGAACACCGGTCTCACTAATGTGATTCAAGTGATGCTCTTCCGCCACACCCTTCCCTGCTAGCTTCGGGCCTCCCCCATGTGGGAGTTCAATACGGAGGAGCCACGGACCCTGAAGCGCTTCTTCGGCACCACGCACGAAGATATATGGAAGCAGCTGAAAGCACAAGTGCTCCCTGGTTGATTTTGGTAATTAATGTCAACATATCTCTTGTTGTACTAATATCTCACAAGTGCTCTGATTTTCTTTTTACCCTATCTTCTCCCGTTATCCAATATAAGATTCAGGGGGAGAAAGACGCTTAAGGGAAGAAAATCTTCGGAATTCATTGCATATATTTACTCTTTGGGGACATGTCTATATCCAAATAGAGTACCAAGTACTCACTCTCTACATGTCATCCCAATCTTGGTACTCTTGTGGTTTTCTCAACTTGCTTTGTTTAGTAGGTGTTCGTGTGTTATCTAACCTTGTTTACTCAGGTTCATCTCTTCCAAAGCCATCTCTAGACCACAAAGTAAGTATATGCATCACACTCATGTGCATGATGATTTCTTGCTGGTGTACATATTGTTTGCAAGAAGGAATCATGAACATGGAGGTACATTTCCTATAGTTACATCATTTTCTCTGATGCATATAACCAAGATACATGTAACTCATTGCTTGCTCTGACAAGCTTATGCATTCACATGCTCTTATATTCTCTATTTACATGGTTGAATACATGTAGGGGGAGCATATGCATGTTACATGTCTTTCCAAAGCTTTACTTGTTATTCTTCATATCTTTATCTGAAGCTTTGATGTATGTTGTCATCAATTACCAAAAAGGGGGAGATTGAAAGCACAAGTGCTCCCTGGGTGATTTTGGTAATTAATGTCAACATATCTCTTGTTGGACTAATATTTTCATCTAGTATATTTCAGAAAGTTCAACAAAGGTGTGGCATGGACAAGAGGATGTGGAACCCCTTCAAGAAGCTAAGGACAAAGATTGGCAGAAGCTCAAGACTCTTCATTTCTATTTTAGTGATCCAAGATCACATTGAGTCCATAGGAAAGCCAATACTATTAAAAGGGGATGAGGTGTTGCTTAATGGTCTGCTTGCTCAAAGTGCTTAGTGATATGCTCCAAAGCCCTCAACCACTTTCTCATTTCCACATATGTCCTAAACCTAAAGTCAAACTTGGCCCCACCGATTTGACCTATCCCGTGCCACCGAGTTCACTTGACATAGCCACTGCAAGAAACCCTAATCAGTTTGGCCTCACCGAGATGGGCTTGCAAACTCTCTGTTACCTGTTGCAATTATTTCAGTCCCACCGAGATATGCAGTCGGTCCCACCGAGTTTGCTGGACCTCTGTTTGCTTATTACCAAAATCGGTCTCACCGAGTTTGTGTAATTGGTCAAACCGAGTTTAGGTTTTACCCTAACCCTAGCACATCGGTCTCACCGAGTTGATCATGTTGGTCCCACCGAAAAGCCTAACGTTCACATTTTGAACCATGTCGGTATCACCGAGTTTCACTATTCGGTCCCACCAAGTTTGGTAAATTGTGTGTAACGGTTAGATTTTGTGTGGAGGCTATAAATACCACTCCACCCCCTTCTTCATTTAGGAGAGAGCCATCAGAACGTGCCTACACTTCCGCTACTCATTTTCTGACAGAGAACCACCTACTCATGTGTTGAGACCAAGACATTCTAATCCAACCACAAGAATCTTGATCTCTAGCCTTCCCCAAGTTGCTTTCCACTCAAATCATCTTTCCACCATTTCCGAATATGTGAGTGAGAGTTGAGTGTTGGGGAGACTATCATTTGAAGCACAAGAGCAAGGATTTCATCATCAACACACCATCTATTACCTTTTGGAGAGTGGTGTCTCCTTGATTGGTTAGGTGTCACTTGGGAGCCTCCGTCAAGATTGTGGAGTTGAACCAAGGAGTTTGTAAGGGCAAGGAGATCGCCTACTTCGTGAAGATCTACTCTAGTGAGGAAAGTCTTTCGTGGGTGATGGCCATGGTGGGATAGACAAGGTTGCTTCTTCGTGGACCCTTCATGGGTGGAGCCCTCCGTGGACTCGCGCAACCGTTACCCTTTGTGGGTTGAAGTCTCCATCAACGTGGATGTATGATAGCACCACCTATCGGAACCACGCCAAAAATCTTCGTGTCTCCAATTGCGTTTGCACACTCCAATCCCATCCCTTTACTTTCTTGCAACTTGCATGCTTTACTTTCTGCTGCTCATATACTCTTTCCATGCTTGCTTGAAATGTATTGTGAATGTTTAAACTTGTGCTAAAACTCCACGTTAATTTAAAGAACATAAAAACTGATACTTTTCTTTGTTGAAGGTCTAATCCCCCCTCTAGACACCTATTCTCGATCCTTTCAATTGGTATCAGAGCATTGGTCTCCATTACTTTGTTTTAATCAGCATTGGAGGAAGATGGATGAGTCTACGATGGGGAGTAGACGTAGAGTGCCGATACTTGATGGAGTGTTCCTTCATGCTTGGAAAAATGAGATGCTTGAGATTTTCAATGAATATCATTTGAACAAGTACATTACTAGCCCTTGTGCGCCCCTTGTTGACCCCTTGCATCCTACCCCCAATGAGTCACTTGAAATGATCCGCAATCTTAGGACTATTAACCATATCATTAGAGGATTGCCTAGAAATTTGATTGGTTGCTTGCCTACTCTTGATTGTGCTTACACCATATGGAGATTTCTTGAGGAATGTTTTCCAAACTATTCCTTGAAAAATATACATGTGATTCTTCAAAAGTCCATTGCTTTAAACAAAATGAATCCTAATGATCCTAAGTTTGGTGATCGTTTATTTGAGCTTCGTGACCTTATGCGTGCCAAAGGAGATGTTGGAATCATTAGTAACATCATCTCGGAAGTTATTAGAATTCATAAAGATGAACATTGCCATGGTCATACATCTAATGAATCACCCTCTCTAGGAAATGATCAATCACAAGACGATGTTGAACATGGATACTATGATGAGGATGATGATAGTGACTTCGATCTCGATGAGTCTATGAGACACTTTGGTCTTATGGCTAATCTTCGCGGCTACATGGCTGGAGGAAAGGAATGGGTTCTTGATAGTGGATGTACCGATCACATGACCGGAGACAAGGATATGTTTCGTGAGCTTGCTGAAAATGACGGCCCTCGAAAGTGTGTCACTTTTGGTGATAACTCAAAGGGTAAGGTGGTTGGCCTTGGTAAGGTGTCCGTCTCACATGACAGCTCCATCCAAAATGTTATGCTCGTTGAATCTCTTGGCTATAATTTACTTTCCGTATCTAGACTAGCTGACTTTAGATTCATTGTCCTCTTTACTGAAGTAGATTGCCAAGTGTTTCGAAGAGATAATCATAATATGGTCTTTACCGGTATACGTAGAGGTGATCTATACATTGTTGATTTCACTAAAAAGGCTCAACCTAGAACTTGCTTAATTGCTAAATCTTTGAAAGGTTGGTTGTGGCTTAGAAGGTTAGGTCATGTGGGCATGCGAAATCTTGATAAGCTTATTAAAGGTGATCATATCCTTGGAGTGAAAGATGTTATATTTGACAAGGATAGATTGTGCAGTGCATGTAAAGCAGGAAAACAGGTTGGAGGAAGCCACCCCGTCAAAAACATCATGACCACGAGAAGACTGCTCAAGCTACTTCATATGGATCTCTTTGGTCCAAACGCCTATAAAAATCTCGGTGGTAATTTGTTTGGTTTAGTCATAGTCGATGACTTCTCAAGATTTACGTGGGTGTTCTTTCTTGATGATAAATCTCAGGTCCAAAAGATCTTCAAGAACTTCGCTAGGAAGGCCCAAAATCAATTTGAAGTGAAGATCAAGAAAGTTCGCAGAGACAATGGAACGGAGTTCAAGAATGCAAATGTGGATACCTTTCTTGACGAAGAAGGGATTTCACATGAGTTCTCGGCTATGTACACGCCTCAACAAAATGGAGTTGTTGAGAGGAAGAACCAGACTCTTATTGAGATAGCGAGAAATATGCTTGATGAGTACAAGACGCCAAAACAGTTTTGGGCGGAAGCGGTTGAGATAGCTTGTCATGCAACAAATCGTCTATATCTTCACAAGCTACTCGGCAAGACGACATATGAGCTTCTCACCGGTAACAAACCCCAAGTTGGATACTTTCGAGTATTCGGCTCAAAGTGCTATATTCTTGATAAGCATCATCATTCTAAATTTGCTCCTAAATCTCATGAGGGTTTCCTACTCGGTTATGGCTCAAACTCTCACACTTACCGTATCTACAACAATTTCACCCGAAAGGTTGAAGATATGGTAGAAGTGAAGTTTGATGAATCTAATGGCTCGCAAGTAGAGCAATTGCCAATTGATCTAGGAGACAAAGACCCTACGGAAGCAATCCAAGACTTGTCTATTGGCAAGATTCGCCCAACGGAGGTGAATGAGAGTACCTTGTCCGTCCAAGTGGAAGCTTCTACCTCATGACAAGGTGAACCACGAGTTGACTCGGAGGCATCCACAATTGGGACACGCCAAGATGAAGAAAATGAGGAAGTACACCAAGATGAACCTCATCAACCTCCTTCTCCACCTCCACGAGAGAACAACAGCACCAAAAACAAAGAAGGCCGAGAGGAAGAACAAGGTGATGAAGAGGATGTTCCACCGCGACCCAAACAAAAGCTCTCACGAGTTAGAGCAAGAGTTTCAAGAGATCATCCCGTCGAACAAATGATGATATCCAAATTGGGAGAATTACTCGCTCTAAAACTCGTTTGGCTAATTTTTGTGAACAATATTCATTCATCTCTAGCATTGAACCTTTGAAGGTTGAAGATGCGCTTGATGATCCGGATTGGGTGAACGCCATGCACGAAGAGCTACACAACTTTGAGAGGAACCAAGTGTGGACATTGGTAGAGAAGCCGGCCAACAACCAAAATATCATTGGTACAAAATGGGTGTTTCGGAATAAGCAAGATGAATATGGACAAGTTGTACGCAACAAGGCCCGTCTTGTCACCCAAGGATACACTCAAGTCGAAGGTATGGACTATGGTGAGACTTATGCCCCCGTTGCTAGACTTGAGTCCATACGCATCTTAATTTCTTATGCCAATCATCATGATATCACATTATATCAAATGGACATTAAAATTGCTTTTCTAAATGGTAAAATTGAGGAGGAAGTTTATGTCAAACAACCTACCGGCTTTGTTAATCCTAAGAAATCCGATCATGTTTACAAACTTCACAAAGATCTTTATGGTCTTAAACAAGCTCCTAGAGCGTGGTATAAATGCTTGAACAAGTTCCTTATTGAAAAAGGCTTTGGGATTGGAAAGATTGATTCTACACTCTTTACTAAAAGGGTTAATGGAGAACTATTTGTGTGCCAAATCTATGTGGATGATATCATATTTGGTTCGACTAACCCTCATTTTAGTGAAAAGTTTGGAAGGCTAATATCGGAGAAGTTTGAGATGTCTATGATGAGTAAACTCAAGTTCTTTCTTGGTTTGCAAATCAAGCAAACTAAGGAGGGTACCTTTGTTTCTCAAACGAAGTATACCAAGGACTTATTCAAGAGGTTCAACATGCAAGAAAGCAAAGGTATGAAAATACCCATGCCTACTAGTGGACATCTTGACTTGACTAAGGATGGCAAACCGGTTGACCAAAAGGTTTATCGCTCTATGATTGGTTCATTGTTATATCTATGTGCCTCCCGTCCCGATATTATGCTAAGTGTGTGCATTTGTGCACGATATCAAGCGCCCCCAAAGAATGTCATCTTAAGGCTGTGAAAAGGATAGTGAGATACTTAATTCATACACCAAATTTTGGCATTTGGTATCCTAAGAGGTCCTCTTTTGATCTTGTTGGCTACTCCGATTCGGACTATGCCGGTGACAAGGTTGATAGAAAGTCCACTTCGGGTACTTGTCAATTTCTTGGTAGATCTCTTGTGTCTTGGTCCTCCAAGAAACCAAACTCAATATCCTTATCCACTACCGAAGCGGAATACATTGCCGCCGGTTCATGTTGTGCTCAATTACTTTGGATGACCCAAACTCTTAAAGATTATGGGATAAATGTGAAACATGTTCCATTGCTTTGTTATAATGAAAGTGCTATTAAGATTTCTCACAATCCCGTGCAACATTCTCGAACTAAGCATATTGAAGTTCGTCATCATTTCATTCGATATCATGTTGCTAAAGGAGACACTGATCTTAAGCATGTTCGTAACGATAAGCAATTGGCGGATATATTCACCAAACTGCTTGATGAGAAAGTATTTTGCCATTTCAGAGGTGAATTGAACATCATTGATGCCTCAAACTTGGAGTAGACACTCCATTTGGATACATGCAAGGCATGAGCCTTTGACTAATCCTTGATATTTCTTTTATGATGATGATCATATGTCTTGGATCTATACTTGTACCCTTGCATGCTATCTAACCCTTGTAGGTACTTGGATGAATCTAAATCTATGAGATTGCAACTCACTCACATCTTGAGCAATCTCTACATCACCAAGTCTCTACAATTTGGTGGTTGGAGACAAGGAAGCATAAATTGTTTCAATGTATCCTTTGACAATTTTTGTATATCAAATTTCATTTGGTATCAAATTTCATGCTTGTCATTTTGGATACACAAGTGCTCTTCCTTGCAAGACTAAACCATGTAGGTAGATGAACTCAAACTTCAAGTGGTGATCCCAACTCTTGATGAGCTACATCAACCTTGAGCATCCCACACAAGTTTGACTACATGATCAAGATCAACACCACCACCCAAGGTATGTCATTCCATCTTAGAGAAGCTTTACCCCAAGACTTGGGTCAAAGCATCTCAACAAGATGTGAATACATCAAAATGCTTAAACGAAAAATGGCAACCCCATTTTGAGCTTAAACGATGAGTATGACCTACGATCAAGTTTTCTCACTTGACTCCTCAGTCAATATACTCTAACATAGGTGACTTTGTCGCCGACCAATTCTAGATGAAGTTCTCTAGTGTTTCTCTGTGTTCTTGCATTTATCTCTTGCATGCTTGTTCCCCTTTCAAATAAAACTTAATCTAGATTTCTTCTTTTTCTTTTCTCTATTATGTTCTGCATTCCCTGCATCCAATTCATTGCAAATCCTTCAGTTAATTCCTTGCAAATCTTTGTGAGATCTTATTTGCCTAGTGAGCTGAGATGACAAAAAATTTCCTCTATATTGAACTCGGTCTCACCGATTTTTGCCTCTTGGCTAGACCAAACTGCAATGCTACATTGAAGATTGTTCATCGGTCCAACCGACAAGGACAAACCCGGTGTGACCGATATGCATCATCTCTGACACTGCCAACTCGGTGTCACCGATGAAAATGAATCGGCCTAACCGATTTCAATACTGAGAAAACATTTTGCCATTTGCATCCTGCATATCTATTCCAGCTCCACTCGATGATTCTTGTCCTCTACCAGCATCTTAACTTACATCTTTGTTTGTAATGTGACTCAAGGACCAAACCTACTTGACCCATGCTCCAGAAGAACCTTTCTTGGAAATTGATGTCAAAGGGGGAGAGAGAGCGCACCAAAGCTTATCACATAAGGGAGAAATCATGCCTTAAGCTTCTCGAGATGCTTATTATCCATAGAGGAGAGAGGTCACATGTCTTCAAGAGGGGAAAGACATGTTAGTATGCGTTATGATTGTATTGCTCTGATTTTGTTTTGCTCTGATTTTCTTTTTACCCTACATATCTTTACACTTTGGGGACATGTCTATATCCAAATTGAGTACCAAGTACTCACTCTCTACATGTCATCCCAATCTTGGAACTCTTGTGGTTTTCTCAACTTGCTTTGTTTAGTAGGTGTTCGTGTGTTATCTAACCTTGTTTACTCAGATTCATCTCTTCCAAAGCCAGCTCTAGACCACAAGGTAAGTATATGCATCACACTCATGTGCATGATGATTTCTTGCTGGTGTACATATTGTTTGCAAGAAGGAATCATGAACATGGAGGTACATTTCCTATAGCTACATCATTTGCTCTTATGCATATAACCAAGATACAGGTAACTCATTGCTTCCTCTGACATGCTTATGCATTCACATGCTCTTATATTCTCTATTTACATGGTTGCATACATGTAGGGGGAGCATATGTATGTTACATGTCTTTCCAAAGCTTTAGTTGTTATTCTTCATATCTTTATTTGAAGCTTTGATGTATGTTGTCACCAATTACCAAAAAGGGGGAGATTGAAAGGACAAGTGCTCCCTGGGTAATTTTGGTAATTAATGCGAACATATCTCTTGTTGGACTAATATTTTCATCTAGTATATTTCCAAAAGTTCAACAAAGGCGTGGCATGGACAAGAGGATGTGGAACCCCTTCAAGAAGCTAAGGACAAAGATTGGCAAAAGCTAAAGACTCTTCATTTCTATTTTGGTGATCCAAGATCACATTGAGTCCATAAGAAAGCCAATACTATTAAAAGGGGATGAGGTGTTGCTTAACGGTCTACTTGCTCAAAGTGCTTAGTGATATGCTCCAAAGCCCTCAACCACTTTCTTATTTCCACATATGTCCTAAACCTAAAGTCAAACTCGGCCCCACCGATTTGATCTATCGGGCGCCACTGAGTTCACCTGACATAGCCACTGCCAGAAACCCTAATCAGTTCGGTCTCACCGATGGGATCTCGGTCTCACCGAGATGGGCTTGTAAACTCTCTGTTACCTGTTGGAATTATTTCGGTCCCACCGAGATATGTAGTCGGTCCCACCGAGTTTGCTTGACCAACTCTCTGTTTGCTTATTACCAAAATCGGTCTCACCGAGTTTATGTAATCGGTCAAACCAAGTTTAGGTTTTACCCTAACACTAGCACATCGGTCTCACCGAGTTGATCATGTCGGTCCCACCGAAAAGCCTAACGTTCACATTTTAAACCAGGTCGGTCTCACCGAGTTTCACTATTCGGTCCCACCGAGTTTGGTAAATTGTTTGTAATGGTTAGATTTTGTGTGGAGGCTATAAATACCCCTCCACCCCCTTCTCCATTTAGGAGAGAGCCATCAGAACGTGCCTACACTTCCACTACTCATTTTCTGAGAGAGAACCACCTACTCATGTGTTGAGACCAAGACATTCCAATCCAACCACAAGAATCTTGATCTCTATCCTTCCCCAAGTTGCTTTCCACTCAAATCATCTTTCCACCATATCCAAATCTGTGAGAGAGAGTTGAGTGTTGGGGATACTATCATTTGAAGCACAAGAACAAGGAGTTCATCATCAACACACCATCTATTACCTTTTGGAGAGTGGTGTCTCCTAGATTGGTTAGGTGTCACTTTGGAGCCTCCGTCAAGATTGTGGAGTTGGACCAAGGAGTTTGTAAGGGCAAGGAGGTCGCCTACTTCATGAATATCTACCCTAGTGAGGAAAGTCCTTCGTGGGCGATGGCCATGGTGGGATAGACAAGGTTACTTCTTTATGGACCCTTCGTGGGTGGAGCCTTCCGTGGACTCGCGCAACGGTTACTCTTCGTGGGTTGAAGTCTCCATCAACGTGGATGTATGATAGCACCACCTATCGGAACCACGCCAAAAATCTCCCTGTCTCCAATTGCGTTTGCTCACTCCAATCCCATCCCTTTACTTTCTTGCAACTTGCATGCTTTACTTTCTGGGTCTCATATACTTGTAACATCCCAAAATTCTAAATTTTGGAATGTTATATTAAATAAATAGTTTTGATTGTTTGTTTGATTGTGGTGTGGTTGCTTGTGTGAAATTTGGAACTTTTTGAAAGTTAAATGAGAGGGAATAAAAGGACTTTCCCGAACTTTCACTTTGCATTTATGATCTCCATGAATTCAAATTATTTTCAAATACAAAACACTAGAGAGAAGAACATGACTTCTCCCATTTAAAATGAAAAGGGTTATGAAAATATTCGAATTTCATTTGGAAATATTTCAAATTCGTAAACTTTATGCAACTCAATGATTTTCATGAGAGAAGATAAAATGACTTCTTCAAAACATATGAAATGTGAGTTTTTGGAAATTATTTCCAATTTGGAGTTATTTAGCTTTTACTCAAATTATTTTTCTCCAAAAATAAAATATATGGAAAATAGGGTAAAATGATTCCCTACATCACAAAATTGGGGAGAAATAAATTTGAAGTCATTTTAGTATTTTTAAAATGATTTTTACTGGGTTTTATTGCACCAGTAGCACTCTTTGATTTATTTAAAATTTTGTGTATTTTATTTGACGTTAGTAAAATGTTCATGCTGTAGAAAATCTTTTTTTTTGAAAATTATTATATATTATATGCCTATATAATATTTTTATTTTCTTTTTTGTTTTATTCTTTTTGACTGTAAAAAAAACTCCCCGCGGACCGAACTGGGTCGAAGGCCCAACCGGCCCAGGACGCCGCCGCCTACCTCGCGTGAGCGCGCCGGACACCGCCGCCGTCCCTGACGCGGACTCCGCCCCTTTGCCTCCTCCCCGCGCCTCCCCGCCTATATAAGGCGAGGCCCGGACCACCTCTCCTCCCGAGCCGCGCCGCCGCCCTCGCGTCACGCCGCCGCCGGCGCCGCCGCTGCATCTCGCCGCCCGCCGCTGCTGCATCTCTCGCCGCCGAAGGTCGCCGCATTGCGCTGCCGCACCGCGCCGCTTTCTACGCCGCCGCTGGCCGCCAACGCCGCCGCCTCGCGCAGCCGTCGTCGCTCGCACCCGCCGGAGCCCGCCGCCGCCGGTTTTTGACGAAAACCGCCCGAACCGGTAATATACCGCCCCGATCCGGTTTATTTTTTTTAGGTTTTTCTTTGGTTTTCTTTAAACCGGTTTTATTATTTAGTCAGGTTATTTAGAGAGCCTTCGTTGTCTATGCCTCTGGCGCGAATGTGTTCATAGTTTAGGGTTCAGTAGTGAACGTTCGTTGTTTAGATCTTTCTTTTTCTTTTTATTTTCGGCTAGGGATCCATCCGTGAATATTTTATTTACAGATTAGTCCCTGATCTTCAAACCTTCGTTACTTCTTGCTCGTTTATCCAAAATCAATGAAACCAATGCCCACTTATTCGTTATGAACCCCTCTATCCAGATAACCAACTTAAACATGTTTTTTAAAGTTTTAAAATTTGAATTCAAATAGTTTTGTATTTGAACTTCGTTTGATCGTAACTTGAGTTTTACAACTCCGATTTAGTTGATTCTTTTTGCAAATCGAAGCTGTTGACCTAAACTTTCTGATAAGGCCAAATTCACCCAATTTTGGTACTGTTAGAAAGTGTTTTATGTTGCACGAGTTAATTGTTTGTTTTCGAAGTTTTTCGAGATCTTTTCTTCGATTCTTTTGCCTGAGTGCTTATGTATGCAATTGCTTGCTTACGATAGATTGATCGGAGTGTGACGAGTAGAACTATCAGGAGTTATGAGTGCGAACCATCTTCATCAATAGTACAAGGCAAGTTCACACTTTTATCATATCCCTTTCATACCCAGTTTTTATGCATTAGTTTCACCCTCAAACATTGCATGAGTAGGACTTCATAACATGTGGACTTTGGGAAGTAGTTGATGAGGTAGGAACCTATTGTCTTATATTCAAACCTAGGGTGTTACTACGTTATGCTTATACTGCTATGCTATGCTCGTAGACGTGGGTTGGTTTGAGAGAATTCATGAAAGATGTGAGAGATTATTGTTAACTAAGGGTTAACTTAAGGTGGCTACTTTAATACACATCTGGGTGGATTGGTTGGGGCACCCTGGGGATACCAGTGGATTGTCCGGACACCTGGGGAATCCAGTGTTGTCCAAGGAGATCCCGGGGAATCCGTGTGATCATCCTATGGTTCGCCACCCAGGCTCAAAGGATCATAAGATTATTCAAACTAGAAACTTCCGTGTGCAGCCACAAGACATTATGGGCTCTGCCATAGTTGAGTAAGTTGTGGGAAACCTTTCCATGATGGGCTAGCAGATGTGGAGGATTGTAGGTGTACCGGCCTATCCATCGGTTAAGGGGACCTCTTCGGAAAGACTGTGTCTCGGTCATCCGTTTCTCAAACATCATGCAGTGCAAGAAATTCAACGGAGGAGATTGAGTCTTGTGCGGAAAAGTGTGCAAACCTCTGCAGAGTGTACAAACTAATCATGATTAGCCGTGTCCCCGGTTATGGACATCTTGAGTACCTGGTTCTTGAATTATTGATTTGATCTCATCACGTTACTTAATTAATTTGTTGGGTTATTAATACTATTTTGGGATTGAGTTGGAGGAACCTTCTCAATATTTTCAAAAAACTTTGTAGTTAAATAAAATATATTTCTTTGTTGTAGGAAAAAATTAGCTTTATGCAAAAATTTAAACTTAGAGCCTCCACCAGCCAAATATGCATGTAGTGATAGCCATTATACAACATTGCTACAATGTGAAATTGCCAGTACATTTAATGTACTGACCTATATGGCTGCAACGTATCATGTTGCAGGAATCTTACGACGAGTAAGTGATACGTTAGGGTTACGATGTCTACACTCAACTTTGCCGTTGGTATTGATGGGAATCCACAACCTTGTTGTTACTTCCGCTATATGGATTGAGGTAATAGTATTTACGCTACTTTATACATGTGATTTACCTCTGTTATAAATCCTCGAGTACTGCGTGTGTCAGCATACCGATCCAGGGATGACACTTAAGCACAGAGACTTGATCCATTTGGGTCGGGTCGCTACAAGATGGTATTAGAGCACATGTTGACTGTAGGATGTGACCCCTAGAAACTGGCAAGCCCATAGGAAAGATTTTCTCTACAACTTCGTTTTAAAAAAGATCTTTTATCTCTCTTCTTTTCTGAGCTTTATCAAGTATCCCCTTTTAGTTAGACCATACCCCTTTCCCCTTTTAACCACGCGAAGATTCGGCTGATGAGACCACTCCAAGGAGTACAAGATATTGGACAACTAAGACCATTTCGGAATGAAGAGGATTTTACGAAACATTATAATAATGGAAACTACAACGGTTGAAGACTCCGAAGACTAGGAGAATTTGAAAGCTCTGAAGAATTTCCAGATTGGCATGACCTATGAAGGCTACCTTAGGGAACTTATTAGACTATTGGAGCTGTCAATACTCGAGATTAAGGTGTGTCGGAGAAAGACTGGAACATGGAGCGTTAAACTCAAAGTTTTTGTCAAGAAAACCCTAAGGCAGGAGGTATCAACTATGGAATGATAGCTCATGGCAATGACATGGGCATAAACATGGCTATCCATGAGGTTATCGCCCGCTTATGCTATTTTCACCGTGCGGAGTTAAGCATGCATTTCTTCGGAAGGATTGGATGGTAGAAGGCTGATGGAGCACCTAACAGCAAAAGATGAAGTTTTAACCTTAGCTGGTGTATCGCCAAGATCTGGAGTATTACATCAAGAAGTTTAGGGTGGACCTTTAGGAAGTCAGAATTGACAAGGAGGTATTTCGTGAAGAACTCAGGACCCAGAAGCTGAAAGTAGCCAAGCTGGAGGAGCAAAACCTCGAGATACAGGGTTCGTCAGGAAATGAAGGACAGTAGGACCATGGTTCATGCCAAGGATGTTGAAACCCAGAAGTTTGGAACGCAACTCCAAAATATTAAAGGACATCACGAGAGACTTCGCGTCAACAACGATGATCTGGCAAAAGAGCTTGAGAAGATCAGCAAGCACGATCAGAAGATGACCAAACCCCTGTTATATACTTACGTTAGATGCGACGATTGTGAGCTGTCATTTGTTTGATGTTTTTCCGATAGCCACAAAATAAAATCTGTCTCTTCAAAACTATTGTTTGTATTGTGTGTATCCCTCTCTATATCTTTCATCTCACCCCAAAACCCATGGACCCAATAGAGGATGAATGGAGATGAACTCATATTTTCTGGACCGACAAGTCAATTGGAGACAGACCGATGGATTCAGAACATGGAAGATCGTATGGAGAATAACCCTATAGTCGGAAAGGATATGACCCAACTTGCTCTTCACTGCTTTGAAAGAGGTGCTACTACTTGGTGGAGGATGTACCAAACCATCAATGGATGGCAAGGATTAACCACTTGGAAAGAATTTAAGTTGACTTTGCCAAAGTCTCGGTTTGTGTCCCAGAAATTGAAGCCTTATGGAAGTGATATGAAGAAACCTTGTGCATGCAAGCTCTGTTGAGAAATAGGACACACCCATAAAGAACACAAGGGTGAATGCCCTCATTGTGAAGAAAGTCACCCAGCTGAAGAATGCCCAACTAGGCAGATTACTTGTTTCTTATGTGAAGGGACTACCCACTACCCTGCTCAGTGTCACATTTACCCCATGGTACAACGAACTATCCAACAGAAGAAAGAAGCAATGAAAGGAGCCCTCATGGAAATTTTAGAAGAACCTGTGATGGAGGAAGAGGTGGAGGACACACCTAAAGAAGAACCAATTAAACTCTGCACCAAGTCATGCTATTCATGTGGAGAAGAAGGAGACATCTCCCAAAATTGTCTGAATGGGGATCTAGTAGAATTTCTGACAAAGGAAGTAGAGTATGACCGACAGGAAATAGAAGCCCTGATTGGAACGGAAAAGTCCAGGAAGAGAAGTAGATTGGATACCAGGAAGGACCTGAGTCATATCACCTGTTTCAGGTGTAAGGAGTCAGGGCACTACTTCAGCAGTTGCCCAAAAAGGAAGCCGAGGACCCAAGGAGGCTATGTAGTCATAAGGAAACCATGAGACTTGTCGGAAGTAATATGTTTTAGTTGTAATGAAGCAGGGCACTTTGCCAGAGATTGTCCCAAGGAGAAGGAGACTTGTGATAATTAGTTGTGTCTGTGAGGAGTATAGTAGTAGTAGTGAGAACATTTTCCTTTATATTGAGGCGATGAGTTGAGGCATGTAATGGAAAAGCAAGAGATTGTAATCATTGGAGAATCAATAAAGTGAGCATCGTTTGTACTGATTTGGATTTTATGAGTAGTTACTCTATGAAGAAAGATTTTTGACCATTTTTGAGGATATGAGAAATATGGTCTATGGATGAATTTGTGCATTTCAAGGGTGGTAGTACCCTATGAGGACACTGGACCACTGGAAAAGATAATGATATTCCACGAAGTGGACTTCGGACAAAATAAGTATGAGTTTTGTCACGATATGTGGGATATCCTAAGAATATGAAGGGATGAAGTACTATTGGATATAAAGGTGGCAGAATGTTGGTAATATGGAGCAATTGCAACTCCATGATGAGTCTGAGTAATCGCGTCTTAATTTGGTACTAATAGAAGGAAAGGAGACAGTACAATTGGATGGATTTAAGAATGCTAGGAAGCTGGATGTTGGAATAATGATCAGTTGCCCTGATTATGATTTCAAGGTTTGCAAGTGATGAGATAGGCCATAACCCATAAGCTCCAGGACCTGCCAAGAAGCAAGCACATTCTTGCTGAAGGAAAAACCCTGGAAGAAGATATACCTTTGTTAACAGATGATCTTATAGGAGTAACGGGAAACCTGAGAGTTGTGAAGGAACGATAGATGTTTTGTTCAGCTTGCGGAATCCATGGATTTATGCAAACTTAGTTCGTCGACAAGAGAAATTCTGCAAATGCTTGTGAGGATGACCGAGTGTTAGAATGCGAGATTCGCTAAACCATGTACAAGGTAATGATTTGGGTGCAGGATGGATTGATCACCATACCGACTTACTCTTATTATTCGCCTTGCTATATGGGATGGTAAATCTGAGTGACTTACCCATAGTAGAGCGACGACGATCAAAACCTTGTTTAAACCTTAGAATGGTATGCCAATTTTCCCTTGTACTAAGCAGATGTTGCCAATTGTAGGTCATACGGTGAGAATGAAGCCCAGACCCGTTTCCTGCAGGAGAAACCATAAATTGATGACCACCATGAGATATCGATAGTTGTTTAGTATTGGCGCCAGACCCGTCAGCTAAGTAGACCCAGTCACAGAAGAACCGTACCAAGATGAAAGGCCACAAGGATTTAGTGAAAAGGTTATGCCACTACCGGAAGAACCAGAGTAGGAATTTTCCCGAGAATCTGAGAATACCGACACTGTCTACAAAAAGGATGGAGTATATAAGTTTTTATGGAACCGTAACAATGCTTCTAAGGGTGGTAGCACCCCAGACCCCCTGTGATGATCGATGGATTTTGAGAAGACCCCGACCCTAACCTATTTCTTTCTAGCCTCTCTGAATCTCGAGGATGAGATTCATTTTAAGGGTGGTAGATTTGTAACATCCCAAAATTCTAAAATTTGGAATGTTATATTAAATAAATAGTTTTGATTGTTTGTTTGATTGTGGTGTGGTTGCTTGTGTGAAGTTGAGTGAAATTTTAAACTTTTAGAAAGTTAAATGAGAGGGAATAAAAGGACTTTCCCGAACTTTCACTTTGCATTTATGATCTCCATGAATTCAAATTCTTTTCAAATACAAAACCCTAGAGAGAAGATGACATGACTTCTTCCATTTAAAATGAAAAGGGTTCTAAAAATATTTGAATTTCATTTGGAAATATTTCAAATTCATAAACTTTATGCAACTCAATGATTTTCATGAGAAAAGATAAAATGACTTCTTCAAAACATATGAAATATGAGTTGGAAGTTTCAAAGGATCAAATTTAAGGTGCTTTTGGAAATTATTTCCAATTTGGAGTTATTTGGCTTTTACTCAAATTATTTTTCTCCAAAAATAAAATATATGGAAAATAGGGTGAAACGATTCCCTACATCAGAAAATTGGAGAGAAATAAATTTGAAGTCATTTTAGTATTTTTTAAATGATTTTTACTGGGTTTTATTGCACCAGTAGCACTCTTTGATTTATTTTAAAAAAATTGTATTTTATTTGACGTTAGTAAAATGTTCATGTTGTAGAAATATTTTTCTGAAAGTTTGGATATATTATATGCCTATATAATATTTTTATTTTCTTTTTTGTTTATTCTTTTTTACAGTAAAAAAAATCCCCACGGACCGAACAGGGCTGAAGCCCAGCCGGCCGAGGACGCCGCCGCCTACCTCGCGTGCGCGCGCCGGACACCGCCGCCGTCCCCGACGCGGACTCCGCCGGCCGTCGCCGCTTTGCCTCCTCCCCACGCCTCCCCACCTATATAAGGCGAGGCCCGGACCCCCTCTCCTCCCGAGCCTCGCCGCCGCCCTTGCGTCACGCCGCCGCCGCCGCTGCATCTCGCCGCCCGCCGCCGCTGCATCTCTTGCTGCCGAAGGTCGCCGCACAGCCGCGGCATCGCGCTGCCGCACCGCGCCGCCGCCTCGCGCAGCTGCCGTCGCTCGCACCCGCCGCAGCCGCCACACACGCCGGAGCCCGCCGCCGCCGGTTTTGGACGAAAACCGCCCGAACCGGTAATAAACCGACCGGTCCGGTTTATTTTTTTAGGTTTTTCTTCTGTTTTATTTAAAATCGGTTTTATTATTTAGTCAGGTTATTTAGAGAGCGTTCATTGTCTAAGCCTCTGGCGCAAATGTGTTCATAGTTTAGGGTTCAGTAGTGAACGTTCGTTGTTTAGATCTTTCTTTTTATTTTCGTCCAGGGACCCATCCATGAATATTTTATTTACAGATTAGTCCCTGATCTTCAAACCTTCGTTACTTCTTGCTCGTTTATCCAAATTCAACGAAACCAACGCCCACTTTTTCATTATGAACCCCTCTATCCAGATAACCAACTTAAATATGTTTTCGAAAGATTTAAAATTTGAATTCAAACAGTTTTGTATTTGAACTTTGTTTGATCGTAACTTGAGTTTTACGACTCCAATTTAGTTGATTCTTTTTGCAAACTGAAGCTCTTGACCTAAACTTTCCGATAAGGCGAAATTCACCCAATTTTGGTACTGTTAGAAAGTGTTTTATGTTGCAAGAGTTAATTGTTTGTTTTCGAAGTTTTCCGAGATCTTTTCTTTGATTCTTCTGCCTGAGTGCTTATGTATGCAATTGCTTGCTTACGATAGATTGATCGGAGTGTGACGAGTAGAACTATCAGGAGTTATGAGTGCGAACCATCTTCATCAACAGTACAAGGCAAGTTCACACTTTGATCATATCCCTTTCATACCCAGTTTTTATGCATTAGTTTCACCCTCAAACATTGCATGAGTAGGACTTTATAACATGTGGACTTTGGGAAGTAGTTGATGAGGTAGGAACCTATTGTCTTATATTCAAACCTGGGGTGTTACTATGTTATGCTTATACTGCTATGCTATGCTCGTAGACATGGGTTGGTTTGAGAGAATTCATGAAAGATGTGAGAGATTATTGTTAACTAAGGTGTAACTTAAGGTGGCTACTTTAATACACATCTGGGTGGATTGGTTGGGGCACCCTGGGGATACCAGTGGATTGCCCGGACACCTAGGGAATCCAGTGTTGTCCAAGGAGATCCCGGGGAATCCGTGTGATCATCCTATGGCTCGCCACCCAGGCTCAAAGGGATCATAATATTATTCAAACTAGAAACTTCCGTGTGCAGCCACAAGCCATTATGGGCTCTGGAATAGTTGAGTAAGTTGTGGGAAACCTTTCCATGATGGGCTAGCAGTAGGGGACTGTAGGTGTACCGGCCTATCTATCGGTTAAGGGCACCTCTTTGAAAAGACTGTGTCTCAGTCATCCGTTTCTCAAACATCATGCAGTGCGAGAAATTCAACAGAGGAGAGTGAGTCTTGTGGGGAAAAGTGCGCAAACCTCTGCAGAGTGTACAAACTAATCATGACTAGCCGTGTCCCCGGTTATGGACATGTTGAGTATCTGGTTCTTGAATTATTGATTTGATCTCATCATGTTACTTAATTAATTTGTTGGGTTATTAATACTATTTTGGGATTGAGTTGGAGGAACCTTCTCAATATTTTCAACAAAATTTGTAGTTAAATAAAATATATTCCTTTGTTGTAGGGAAAAATTAGCTTTATGCAAAAATTTAAACTTAGAGCCTCCACCAGCCAAATATGCATGTAGTGATAGCCATTATACAACATTGCTCTACAGTGTGAAATTGCCATTACATTCAATGTACTGACCTATATGGCTACAACGTATCATGTTGCAGGAATCTTACGACGAGTAAGTGATACGCTAGGGTTACGATGTCTACACTCAACTTTGCCGTTTGTGTTGATGGGAATGCACAACCTTGTTGGTACTTCCGCTATATGGATTGAGGTAATAATATTTATGCTACTTTATACATGTGATTTACCTTTGTTATAAATCGTCGAGTACTATGTGTGTCAGCATACCGATCCAGGGATGACACTTAAGCACACAGACTTGATCCATTCGGGTCGGGTCGCTACAATATTCTTGACATGCTTGCTTGAAATGTATTGTGAATGTTTAAACTTGTGCTAAAACTCCACCTTAACTTAAAGAACATAAAAACGGCTACTTTTCTTTGTTGAGGGCCTAATCCTCCCTCTAGACACCTCTTCTCGATCCTTTCAATTGGTATTAGAGCATTGGTCTCCATTACTTTGGTTTAATCACCATTGGAGGAAGATGGATGAGTCTACGATGGGGAGTTCTAGACGTAGAGTGCCTATACTTGATGGAGAGTTCTTTCATGCTTGAAAAAATGAGATGCTTGAGATTTTTAATGAATATCATTTGAACAAGTACATTACTAGCCCTTGTGTGCCCCTTGTTGACCCCTTGCATCCTACCCCCGATGATTCACTTGAAATGATCCGCAATCTTAGGACTATTAACCTTATCATTAGAGGATCGCCTAGAAATTTGATTGGTTGCTTGCCTACTCTTGATTGCGTTTGCACACTCCAATCCCATCCCTTTACTTTCTTGCAACTTGCATGCTTTACTTTCCGCTGCTCATATACTCTTACCATGCTTGCTTGAAATGTATTGTGAATGTTTAACCTTGTGCTAAAACTCCACCTTAACTTAAAGAACAGAAAAATTGCTACTTTTGTTTGTTGAGGGTCTAATCCCCCCTCTAGACACCTCTTCTCGATCCTTTCAGCGGCTCTTCAAGGCTCAGAAAAAGTGGCCGAAGAAGACTGAAGGCACCGGGCTCGACATTGAGAACCCGGCCATGGCGGTAAGCATAATCTTTGTGAAGACCTATCTGATCAATATTTTAGATGTAATGGAAATTACATTGCTTGCTTTCCTTACAGGCCTGGACGGCAAAGGCGGAGCGGATCAACTGTCCGGCACCGCTACCTGAGGGCCCAGGCACACCCCAGCTAAAGGAGATGCTGGTCCCGGCGCCTTATCAGGTGCCGGAGAAGAAAACAAAGAGGAAGAAGGGCAAGGACACCAAGGGCGGCCCCCGCCCTAAGGGTCCTACGGAAACAGTGCCCAGAGAGACCGAATCCCTCTTCTCCCACGATGGAGACGAGGAGAAAGAGGAAGAGGATGTGGAAATGACTCCCCCCATAAGGGGAGGAAGAAGAAGAAGGCGGCCTTAGACGACACAGAGGAGGAGGCACCCAAGAGGAGGAAGCTCCCCGAGTGCTCCTCCCAGACAGTTCGGACTCAGGGTCTGAAGTAGTCCCCCAGAGACAACCCAGGGCGAAGCCCCTGGCCAGATCGTAAGTATTCGGAAACTTACTGTCATCTTCGGTCTACTCGCTTCCATTGTGTAAATCATTTTATTATTTTCCTTTCAGCCCTCCCCGCGTGCTCCCCAGTACTCCAATATCGAAGGGGAATTATCTGCCGCCCGAAATGGTAGAGAGTGATACGCCACCAGGAGCCTCCTCGCCTGTCGCCATGGAGGACACTGAAGTGTCGTCCCAGAGGACATCCCCTTGCCAAGAGGGGGCGGGTGGGCCGACAAGAGAGCGCCCGAGGTTAATACCTCGGTCGCTGAAAACCAAGGGGAGGCAATCCCTATGACAACCGAGGGTGGGGAGCCCAAGCAATCGGGGCTCCAGCCGAACACCATTCCGGAGGCAAGCACGGCTTTGGGATCGGATAAGCAACCCTCTTTGAAAGAGGGGGAAGGAGCACCAGCTCCATCGGCAGCCTCCACTAATCCGGAGGCGCCCAACGCTCTGGAGGAAGCACTGCAAAGTGCTTCCGTTCTGGAGGAGCACCGCACCCTGATGGGTGCGATTATGGGGAAGGTTCAGTCTGCTAGAAATGGACTGAACGAAGCCTTCTGCAGCCTACTGACAGGCTTTGAGGTATGAGACGTAATGTTCTAAAAAACTTTTCATATAGAGGAATAAACCTATGTATAGACAGTAGCCCCTGAGGCTCTGTCCGGTTTAGGAAAAACCGGACGGAGGATCCACATAGTAATCGGGATAATAACATACTGTGTTATCATTGTAACATGCCTCCATGTTGGTGGCTACTTCCTAGGCTGCAGAAGTTTCCGAACTCAATCGGAAGCTTCAAGTGGCCAATGAAGAGCTTGACCGCATCAACAAGCGGTTCGATGAAACGCAAGGTATGCCTATGATGTAAAGATTTATTTTCATGTCTGGAGTGATATGTATATTTAGAGTTTAACTCACAGAATGCGTTGATTATGATCATAGTTGGCGCGGCCGAGGTCGAGACCCTCAAAGGCGCCCTTGCCCAGGCCAAGAAAGAAGCAGAGGCTAATAAGGTAGCCGCTGATAAAGCGGCTGCTGAACTAGAGGCCGAACAAACTGCCCGCTGCCAACATGAAGCTCGGGTGACCGAAATCGAGCAGGAGCTGAAGGATGCCATCAGCAAATGCGAGACATTGGAGCAGAAGACTTCGGCCAAGTTTTCCGTGCTTGGCAAGGCTCTCCAGGACGCCAAAGAGGTGCGAAGTGAGTCTCGGAGCGCTCATGAAGACATCCACCAGGCGAGGCAGATAGCAGCTGGTAAGGCCTATATTTTGCAGAGTATCTTTGGAGGTCAAAGGTACACTTTGCTCACACGAGTGTGGAGTTCTCTAGGCACGTTTATGGATCTTTAGAAGAGTGCCGCCGATGCCGCGCATTTCTTCCGAGCCCAGGAGGGGAGCTCGACCGAGAAGCTGTTCTAGTCGCAATTTCTCGCGCCAGGATACCCAACACCTCTTAATGGCCAACTGAAGCAGCCGGTAGAGCTGCATAGGGTGCTGGGTTTGGCTATGAAGGACTTGATAGTACAACTTTGGCCGGCCGAGCCGATCCCTAGCAGCTACTTTGGTTTGGTGGCGCGGCTTGTCAACGCGCAGCCGTGGTTTGATGCTTTGAAGCGCTCGGCCTGCATAAAGGGTGCCCAGATGGCCTTCGCCCACGTGAAAATGCAATGGGCGAAGATGAAGGCCACCGAAGTGGCAACCGCAGGCCTGCCCGAGGGCAAAGATCATCGAAAGCCGTAGAGGTACTTTGACGATGTCCTAGAAGGAGCCCGAGAGATAGATGGCCAATGTTCGAAGGACATAATATTTGATTAAATGTGTTCGGGTTGTACAAACTATGTTGTCAACCCATGCTGTTATATATCTATGTTTGTGCCTTTTGTTGCGATTTTTCTCCTGTGCGGCCATTTATTGTTATATTTCTGAAAGTTGCCAGTCGTCGGCTTCAGCCCCTGTGTAGATGCTACAGGGGTGTTTGACATAACGCGTGACCACACTTTATCCAACATCTTGGTTCATAAAGGAGGTGTCCGTGAGGTGAACCAGGCAATCGGACTATGCGGCTTTACTACTTTCACTTAGCCCTAGGAGTTTGACTGTGGAGCTAAGTACTAGCCCCTTGTGCATGTACGGCTATCCGGGCTATGGTGCTTTTTCCACGTGGGTGGACAAAGACTAGCCCCTCATATAACACGGGGTGAATCGCTAACGATTTGTAGTATAATACTAAGTCGCCGAATCGCCGACTAGCTCTCGCCTATCATGACAGTCAGTTTTTGGCTTTCTCTAATGAGGTACTTGACCGGACGAACCAGAAATACAATTGCAGTAGTTCTCCCTTTACTACCTTAGCCGAACAAGCGGAACATAAGGTGGTAAGCATAGGAGCCGGGCAACCCAACTATGGACCAAAGACATGATTCGGAGCCGATGCATATAATGCAATATCCAGGACGCCGAAGAGTGCCCTATAGGTGTTCGGACTTGAAATGTGCAGGGCCGAATACGGCCCCCGGTGTTAAGGCCTGACTAATGCATGTGTGGCAGTCTGCAGTAGGTAGGGGATACACATAATAATATAAAATAAAATGATTGCCAAACAAAGTGGTGATAAACTGCTTCCTTTATACTCTGATTGATACGCCATGCCGTGTTGTTACAGATAATGCCATGAGTATCTAGGCCATTTTACATGCCGAGAGTTTACAAAAGGGAAAGGTTTAGAAAGGGACTAAAAGCAGTGGTTTGAAGACCCCAATGACGCCCTGCTGCATGTCTGCGCTGTTTCTCCTTGGTGAGACATCCTTGGAGAGGAGGAGTCCAATGGTCGTCTGCTAGAAAGAGGAGCCTAGAAAGGAGTCCCCGTACGACCGTACATCAGGTAGGTTTTTTAATGAACCTACAATGGAAAAAATATTTGAGGTCCGAATAGGGTCAAGCCGTACTATAGACTTTTTTCGCAGTGTGCCTCCGGCGCTGCCCAAGGTATTTTAAGTGCGTACTCTTATGTACGCGAGGTACGTATGCTGCAACCTTATGGGGCGATCGGCGGAGGTGAAACTGCTATTCAAGCTCCGGTGCCACTGAGCTACCCCATTGTAACGCAGGTCGGACACGTTTAGCAGTTTCATTGGTCTTGATGACCGATGAATTGTTCGGCTTGACGAGGCCGCCCTGTACTCCGGCTGCTAGGGCCGCGGTATGCTCCTCAATACGGAGGGAGCGCTCCATATTCCCATTTACTGTAATGACGCCACGAGGTCGAGGCATTTTGAGATTTAGATAAGCATAGTGCGGGACTGCATTAAAGCGTGCAAAAGCAGTTCGTCCGAGCAGTGCGTGATAACCACTGCAAAAAGGGACGATGTCGAAGATCAATTCTTCACTTTGGAAGTTGTCTGGAGAGCCGAATACTACTTCCAGTGTTAAGGAGCCCGTGGAGCGAGCCTCCATGCCAGGTATCACTCCTTTAAAGGTAGTGTTGCTAGGCTTGATTCTTGAGGGGTCGATAGCCATCTTACAGACAGTATCCTTATAGATCAAGTTGAGACTGCTGCCGCCGTCCATAAGGACTCTAGTGAGATGGTATCCGTCGATGATAGATCGAGTACCAGGGCCGCCGAACCTCCATGAAGGATACTGGTTGGGTGGTCCCTGCGATCAAAGGTGATCGGACAAGCTAACCATGGGTTGAATTTTGGGGCGACAGGCTCTATAGCGTAGACGTCCCTTAATGCGCATTTGCGCTCCCTCTTGGGGATGTGGGTGACATAGATCATGTTCACCGTTTTCACCTCGAGGGGAAAACTGTTTCTGTCCCCCAGTGTTCGGCGGGCGAGGCTCATCATCGTCCTCACTTTGAGGTCCTTTCCCCTAATGTTTGGCATTTAATTTACCGGCCTGTTTAAAAACCCAGTAGTTTCTTTTGGTGTGGTTGGCAGGCTTGTCAGGGGTCCCATGAATCTGGCAAGGTCTCTCTAGTATTTTGTCCAAGTTGGATGGACCGTCCCTATTACCTTTGATCGGCTTCTTCTGCTGACCGGTTTTGGAGCCACTGAATCTGGCGTTTACTGTCGTATCCTTTGTTTCTTCGTTATTGTTCCGATGCTTGTTTTTGCTGCGTCGTGGCCTGCCATTGCCATCCCTGGCCTCAAAAGTGTCGGGGTCGCTGGTACTATTGCTTCTACGAGCCAACCAGCTATCTTTGCCCGCACAGAAGCGGGTCATAAGTGCAGTAAGAGCTGACACGGTCTTCGGCTTTTCCTGACTAAGGTGTCCGGCGAGCCATTCGTCAGGGACGCTGTGCTTAAATGCCGCTAAGGCCTCGGCGTTCGGACAGTCCACGATTTGGTTCTTTTTAATTAAGAACCGG
This sequence comes from Aegilops tauschii subsp. strangulata, assembly GCF_002575655.3. Classification (NCBI taxonomy): domain Eukaryota; kingdom Viridiplantae; phylum Streptophyta; class Magnoliopsida; order Poales; family Poaceae; genus Aegilops; species Aegilops tauschii. Next base: position 88,740,138 of record NC_053039.3, on the reverse strand, counting down.
TTCCAAAGTTTGTGAGCTGACTCTCCGGGTCGCTAGATTATGTGACTCAGGTCATCAGCATCCGGTGGCCCGACATAAGTACCCTGAAAGTTGGCCCGAAAGGCATCCTCTAGGTCTGCCCAACTTCCGATGGAGTTCTCTGGGAGGCTGTTCAACCAGTGTCGTGCTGGTCCTTTCAACTTTAGAGGTAGGTATTTAATGGCGTGGATATCATCTCCATGAGCCATGGAATGTGTAGAAGAAAATCTTCAATCCATACAGCGGGATCCATCGTTCCATCGTATTACTCGATGTTCACGGGTGTGAACCTTTCCAGAAATTGGTGTTGCATTACCTCAGCGGTAAAGCACATGGGGTGTGCGGCACCTCTGTATCGGGCGACATCGCGACGGAGTTTGGATGATATCTGTGTTGGGTGTTGATCCCAGACTTGGTTATGTTTGTCGTGCCAGGCTTGATGGTTGTCATCACGTGTTGGGGCACGTCCTCTTGATCCATTGATTGATCTGGTCTGGCCGGCTCTATTGGTCAGGTCCTGACGTAGATCGTACGTGTAGCCCGGAGCCGCTATGTCCTTACCTCTATGGTGAGGGGCGCGGTCTGGTGTTCGGCATAATTAGCCGTTTTGTCCCGTCCACGTGGTGGTCAGTCCGGTTGATCAGCCTGATTGTATTTTGGCGGTATTGGCTCAAAGGCCTCCTCGTCGAATTGTGGCAGTAGCCTGCGTTTGGGATAACTCTTTGTTTGGCGCTCAAAGCCATATCCTTCTTCGGCGGCTAGGACCTTAGTCCATCTGTCATTGAGTGTATCCTGTTCGGCTTTAATCTGTTGTTGTTTCTTTTTCAGGCTTCATGCAGTGGCGATGAGCCATCGCTTGAAGCGCTCTTGTTCGAGGGGTTCCTCTGGGACGATGAAATCTTCGTCACTGAGGCTAACATCCTCTTCGGAGACAGGTAAGTAGTTACTATCTTCCAAATCCTCATGGTCGGCAAGTTCGTCGGGGTTGAATTTACCCTCTTCCCTCTCATGTTGCTCGAACGCAGGCTCAATGGGGTGGTCGGGGTCTTCAGCGTTGTTCAGAGTGTCATTATCTCTGGTGCGGGTATTGCTTTCCCTTCCCCGACACGATCGTGAGCGGCGCCGCTGATGCCGGCATTTTGGTGGTTCATCAACGGGCTTATCCTCATCTGGATCTTGAGTGCCATCATCGTCCTTCTTCTCAGGCATGTCCATCATGTATACATCATAAGTAGAAGCGGCTGTCCAACGCCCAGTGATGGGCGGGTTTTGACCTGGTTCGGCTTCGACATCGTCGTCCATGCCATTGATGTCTTCAGAGGCATAGTCTAGCATGTCGGTTAGATCCTCGACAGTGGCTATTAAGTGGGTGGTGGGTGGGATGTAAAACTCCCTACTCTGAGCCCCCAGTTCAAGCTGGGCATAGTTCGTAGGTGACACTTTCATAATGGCGAGAGATTGTATTAAGTCCAACATTTCGTTTAAGAGCGAAAGATGGACGGGCGTCTGAGGATCTGCGGAGCTAGGCTCGGGGATAACCACTTGACCGAGCCCGAAGGACACAGACCTCGAGAGTTCGGAGTTTGTGTCCAGAGGCGAGTCCGACTCCCCGATGACGGGGGGAGTCCCGTTTGACTCCGGGTTCGCCGATAGCGTGGTCGCATCTGGGTGTCCGGCTAGAAGCTCCGTGATGGGAGAGAGTCTGGCAGGGTTCATCCTCCCGTCTTCGGACGAAGTGGTCCGCCCGGGATCTAAGGCCGAGGCGGACATGAGTGTCGGCCCCTGGACGGGATCTGATGGTAGATTCGAAGGGCCTCCTTCGTGCGGGTGGGGAGCGGCGGCCGAGGCCGCGAACCCCTCGAAGATCAGGTCTCCTCGAATATCGGCGATGTAGTTCAGACTTCCGAACCTGATCCGGTGTCCAGGGGCGTAGCTGTCGACCTGCTCAAGGTGACCGGTCGAGTTGGCATGTAGCACGAAGCCGCCAAACACAAAGAGTTGACCAGGGAGAAAAGTCTCCTCGGAAACAGCGTCGTTGTCGATGACGAGGCGAGCCATCGATTCTTCTGTCGATAACACAACAGAACTCTCAATGAAAGCACTAATGTCGGTGTCAATACCGGCCGATCTCGGGTAGGGGGTCCCAAGCTATGTGTCTAAGGATCAATGGTAACAAGGGACAGTAGGAACACGATGTTTACCCAGGTTCGGGCCCTCTTAAAGGAGTTAAAACCCTACGTCATGCTTGATTGTATTCGAAGAGTATAGGGGTTACAAGAGTTGATCTACCTCGAGATCGTAATGGCTAAACCCTAGCCATCTAGCCTCCGATTATTCTGATAGCCTCTACAGACTAAACCCTCCGGTTTATATACACACCAGAGGGGCCTAGGGTTGTACAGAGTCGGCTTGCAGAGGAAGGAAATATTACACCCGGACACCAAACTTGCCGTTCTACACACATAGGAGTCCTACTCGGACATGGGGGATTACCTTCTGCTTTGTCTTCATGGTCCATAAGTCTGGCCCATATCGAATAGTCTGGACACCCGAGGACCCCCTAGTCCAGGACTCCCTCAGTAGCCCCTGAACCAGTCTTCGATGACGAGGTGTTTGGCATGTGAATTGTCTTCGGCATTGCAAGGCGGGTTCCTTCTTTCGAATACTTTAATTTGGCTTCCTGCATAAAGGGATAGTGTCCGGCTCTGCATAATCAATACAACCCTTAGCCAAGAAGGCATGGCATCCAAATAGGAATAGTTTCTTTACTGACAATGCTGCGATGTGGGGGACATATGCTGCAGATGTTCCCCATGATGCCCTCGTGCTGCAAACTGTCACCGCCTATGGGAGTGGCGGTCCTGCATTCTTGCTATGACGGTGGCACGTGATAGGGAGGGACTGCGACGAGGTGTGCTACTTGTGAGCTGCGTTGAGATTTCCTTGAAGAGGAGAGGATGATGCAGTACAGTAGAGATAAGTATTTACCTCAGTTAAGAACCAAGGTTATCAATCCATTAGGAGAACCACGCGAAACCTCGTGAATTGTACCTACATACAAAAGAACAAATACTTGCATCCAACGCGATCAAGAGGGTTGTCAATCCCCTTGGCCATTATTTGCAAGCATCAAATCTGCTACTGATAGATAAACAAAAACACACAAAAAAAGGGTAAACAAATTGCAGCAAGGTATTTTTGGATTTAGTATATGGTAAAGGTAGATCCGGGGGCCATAGTTTTCACAAGAGACTTCTCTCTCGAACAAAAAGCATACGGTGGGTAAACACATTACTGTTGGGCAATTGATAACAAACACATAGTTATGATGATTGATGTCTACTACACAACCTGCTTCTTGTAGACGTTGTTGGGCCTCCAAGTGCAGAGGTTTGTAGGACAGTAGAAAATTTCCCTCAAGTGGATGACCTAAGGTTTTATCAATCCGTTGGAGGTGTAGGATGAAGATGATCTCTCTCAAGCAACATTGCAACCAAATAACAAAGAGTCTCTTGTGTCCCCAACACACCCAATACAATGTTAAATTGTTTAGGTGCACTAGTTCGGCGAAGATATGGTGATACAAGTGCTATATGGATGGTAGATATAGGTTTTTGTAATCTGAAAATATAAAAACAGCATGGTAGCAAGTGGTAAAAGTGAGCGTAAACGGTATTGCAAAGCTAGTAAACAAGGCCTAGGGTTCATACTTTCACTAGTGCAAGTTCTCTCAACAATAATAACATAATTGGATCATATAACAATCCCTCAACGTGCAACAAAGAGTCACTCCAAAGTCACTAATAGCGGAGAACAAACGAAGAGATTATTGTAGGGTACGAAACCACCTCAAAGTTGTCCTTTCTGATCGATCTATTCAAGTGTCCGTAGTAAAATAACACGAAGCTATTCTTTCGGTTCGATCTATCCTAGAGTTCATACTAGAATAACACCTTAAGACACAAATCAACCAAAACCCTAATGTCACCTAGATACTCCAATGTCACCTCAAGTATCCGTGGGTATGATTATATGATATGCATCACACAATCTCAGATTCATCTATTCAAACCAACACAAAGTACTTCAAAGAGTGCCCCAAAGTTTCTACCGGAGAGTCAAGACAAAAATGTGTGCCAACCCCTATGCATAAGTTCACAAGGTCACTGAACCCGCAAGTTGATCACCAAAACATACATCAAGTAGATCACGTGAATATCCCATTGTCACCACAGATAAGCACATGCAAGACATACATCAAGTGTTCTCAAATCCTTAAAGACTCAATCCGATAAGATAACTTCAAAGGAAAAACTGAATCCATTACAAGAGCGTAGAGGGGGAGAAACATCATAAGATCCAACTATAATAGCAAAGCTCGCGATACATCAAGATCGTGCCATATCAAGAACACGAGAGAGACATCAAACACATAGCTACTGGTACATACCCTCAGCCCCGAGGGTGAACTACTCCCTCCTCGTCATGGAGAGCGCCGGGATGATGAAGATTGCCACCGGTGATGGATCCCCCCTCCGGCAGGGTGCCGGAATAGGGTCCCGATTGGTTTTTGGTGGCTACAGAGGCTTGCGGCGACGGAACTCCTGATCTAGGTTATTTTTTGGAGGTTTGGGTATTTATAGGAGAGGTTGGCGTCGAGAACAAGTCAGGGGGCCCCACAGGGAGTCCACGAGGTAGGGGGCACGCCCTCCACCCTCGTGGGGCCCACGGGACTCCCCTCCGGTAACTCTTCGTTCCAGTATTTTTTATATTTTCCAGAAAAAATCTCCGTTGATTTTCAGCGCATTCCGAGAACTTTTATTTCTGCACAAAAATAACACCACGGTAGTTCTGCTGAAAACCGCGTCAGTCCGGGTTAGTTCTAATCAAATCATACCAAAATCATATAAAACAATAGTAAACATGGCATGAATACTTCATAAATTATAGATACGTTGGAGATGTATCAATGATATTAAAGGCAATGATCATGTATATAGGCATCACGTCCGAGACAAGGAGACCAACTCCTTCCTGCAGCTACTACTATTACTCCGCCCATCGACTGCTATCCAGCATGCATCTAGAGTATTAAGTTAATAAGAAACGGAGTAACGCCTTAAGCAAGATGACATGATGTAGACAAAGTAAATCCAACCAATGTGAATAAACCCCATTGTTTTCCACTTAATGGCAACAATACAAATGTGTGTCTTGTCCCCTTTTGTCACTGGGATATAGATCACCGCAAGATTGAATCCATTACAAAGCACATCTCCCATTGCAAGATAAGTCAATCCAGTTGGCCAAACCAAATAGATAGATCAGAGATAAATACAAAACTATAACAATCATGCATATAGGAATTAAGAAAAGACTCAAATAATATTAATGAATAATCTGATCATATACCCACAATTCATCGGATCCCAACAAGCACACCGCAAAAGAAGATTACATTGAACAGATCTCCAAGAACATTGAGGAGAACATTGTATTGAAGATTAAAGAGAGAGAGAAGAAGCCGTCTAGCTACTAGCTATGGACTCGTAGGTATATGGTAAGCTACTCACACATCATCGAAAGGGAAGCAAGGTTGACATAGAAGCCCTCCGTGATAGATTCCCCCTCCGGCCGAGTACTGAAAAGGGCCTCCAGATGAGATCGCGGAAGAACGGAAACTTGCGGTGGTGGAAAAACTATTTTCGATGGCTCTTTGATATATTGGGAATATTTGGGAATTTATAGAGGTGGAATTAGGTCACGAGGTGCCACCTGGGGCGCATCTCCTGAGATTCGCTCCCTCGTGGCTCTTCAGGTCTTCTCCCGAACCTTCTAGGGTCCCTTCTAGTCTAGAAAAAATAATCCAAAGTTTTCCCTCCGCTTGGACTCTGTTTGATATTTATTTTCTGAAAGCCAAAAACAAGCAAAAAACAACAACTGGCGCTGCGCACTGGGTTAGTAGGTTAGTCCCAAAAAATGATATATAATTGCATATAAAACATCCAAGATTGATACTATAATAGCATGGAACAATCAATAAGTATGGATACGTTGGAGACATATCAAGGTACGAGAGCAATGGAGGTGGGTGCACGCGAGCGACACAGAGGGGGATGAGAAAAGAAGTTAAACAACTGCCCTTGAGGACAAAGTGGTGGGGACAGAAGAGGATGATGTTGTGCTGAGGACCAGACGACTATGGGTGGGTCGATCCGATGGTGCACGTGCAACCGACCGAACGCCTAGTGTTGCCCTTTCGTTTATATGGTTAGAGAAGCACACGCATACAAGGATTTTGGATATGAGTAATGATACCTCCTTTTAGAGATCGATAAAGGAACAGGAAAGTATCCCACACCTATTTCCCCAGAGGTGACCCTGGGTTATCGAACCCACGAGAGGAAGATTGAAGCGATGGTCTCTACCAAGCTTTTGTTAAAAGAGCAGTTCCAGCTTTTGGCCAGATCAATCAAGCAAAGATGATTCAAACAATATAATAAAAACAAGTACGGGCATGAGGTCTTAATGCTTACAACCATGTATTCGTGTTGGGACCAGATATGATCTTAATTCGTGTGTTGGAAGTCACCTATCGAGATGTGCTTGTTACGGACCGAAGTGGGGGATGTGTCCAAATAACATCTTGACCAACACGAGTCCTGCATCAAGAATCAGTTGTCCTACCACATGCCCTATCCATCGCGTGGGGTAGCCTCTATAATTAAGATTATAAATAATCAGACAAGAGCTTTAGGTGTTTAATGACTACATCTCTTGAATCGCCAAGGATTGGATCCGTATTACCATACTAAACCTTTGTGTCACTGGTGTTCAGAATAACACTTCATGTTCTCCCATGCACTTTGCCTCACCGTTGCTCAATCTCCATGATCCTGGGTACCTACAGGGATGAAGATCTCGGACAAGACAAGATACATCTATGAAACAATTTTATTTCACACATACGGGGTGTTAATTTAAAGCTCTTCCATTGCCCCCAAAACAGAGGGTTGCAAGGCCTATGCCTCAACCCATACCTTACCGAACTACTCACACATGGAGATCAGATCGCAAGAATAAAGCACTAAAGGACACATCATGAAGATTTATTGATTGCAAATATGTCTTACAATGGCTGCCTTGTGCGATGCACAATTACAAGTATGAATTAGAAGGAGCTGGACTATGGTGGTGATGCCAGCTATGGAGATGGAAGTGGTGGTGGCTAGGGTTGATGAAAGGGGATGATGGTGGTTCTATTCTGGCTTCGATCAATGCGCTCCCGTTGACATTTTGATGGGGTCCCCTTTATAAAAGTTATTCAGGAGGACGAGCGGCCTTGGAATCCATGCCATACAGGCACATGCGCTAGTATGAAACTTCGTCTTTTGGCCTTTGGCCACTGGTGCGCCTCCTGGTGATTGCTTCTTCCTTCCTTTCCGTTCCTTTCCATGTTCTCACATGATTTCTTCCCTTTTTAGCCCATTTCTCATGGAAACACATCAAAGAGAGGATTTATGGAATCCTTTGCATTCATTAGTCATTAGTAGCAATATCAGAGTGAATATCTCAATTTAAATGAAATATCTCAGTTTAAACTAAGGGTGAATGAGTGTAAAATATCACTCATCAACTCCCCCAAGCTTAAACTTGATCGTCCTCGAGCAACATAGAGAGAAATCCGAATCATAAGGAACTCAACTGTTTAAACCAAAATAACAAGAAGGTTTTTGTTCACTTATGATCGGTATGCCTAGATAGCCCACTGCTTCTTGACCTGAAAACTTAGTATAGCTATAGTGGTGGCATGGTAATTGTACAAGTGTTAGTGAAGAAAAGATAATCAACACAAAGATTTTAATCTAGTAGATAAAACAACTTTGCAACACTTTATTCTATTTATTCTAGATTACACTTGCTCTCCGGGAATGCAAGGAAGAGTTTTCTTTGTGGAGCCATAAAAACATAAGTTAGGGAGTGAAAGGCATGTAAAAAAACATGATGCTTTAGTGCTCATAAACATACCCACAATTATCTCGTCCTCAAGGCTCTTAAGAACTTCATTTCAATCATTATCTGCAGAAACTTTGGTTCTTACATGAAGGGATTATGCCAAGTAAGTGATCATGCATAGACTTTCGTTGTGGCTTAATTTTTGGACCTTTGATATATGTCTGTTTCAAGCTCTTTTGATCAGTCCCCTTTATTTTCCACATACACATCCATTCAAGAGAAAGCCGAATAATATGCATTTGTGGTGTTGCCACTACGTACGGTAACAAATTAATAGCCGAAGTCTGAGCTGTCGCTCTTGGTGGATCATTCATTGGCTAGCGGATTCCTTAGCATAACATCAAGAAAGGTGACGAAGCCACATTTACACACGTACACGTGTATATAGTAGCAGGGGCATGGCACCAACGAGAAGGTAAAGCACCATGTAAGAGATACAACACAGATTTTTGGCAAAATCTCGTTCACCCTTCAACTAAGTTCCTCTAGACAATTTAGTCCACAAGAGCTACCAAGTCTATTAAAATTGACAATATGGGGTTGATAGTTTCAAACATCATCTTCTATATAATTTTTCTCAACACCAAAGTATTTGAAGACTTTCTCTTGTGCATGGTTATTCTTAGTTAAGATCATTCATTTAAAAACTGTCCCACGACAAGTCTTGGTCATCTAGACTAAATAGAACAAATGCTACAAAATTATTACAGCTATTAGAACAAGAGCTTTGTCTTAATTATAAGGACTTACTCCCATTTGCACATGTCACACATAATACTACTACATCTACGCTAAGTATTTCAAGTGCAGAAGGTGGGAGTCGTAGGACTTACCTTCACAGTTGTGAATTTACACACCTCTCTTCCTTACTCTTGCATTCCTTGTTGTCCGGCATAGATTGCTACTTGTGAGCTGCGTTGGATTTTCCTTGAAGAGGAGGGGAGATGTAGTACAGTAGAGATAAGTATTTCCCTCAGTGAGAACCAAGGTTTATCGAACCAATAGGATAATCACGCAAAGCCTCGTGAACAGCACCTACACACAAAAGAAAATACTTGCGCACTACTGCAGGATGGTCCAAACGCGACACTACGATCAGAGACCCTTCGACGAAACTGTGTACGATGCCATAACCGCAAACGGTGGTGTAAAAAACCCGTGAAAAAGGTGCAAAACGTTTGCGATGATGGATGCACGATTCAGATTTTTGTTGCGTGTTGGATGCAGGGCATACGTTTCAGCTCTATTAACTATTTGGGATGAGGAGGAACAAAAGAAACGGGCAGCCAGATGAAGGCGTGCGCGATATACAGCATATAGTTCACTAGGATGAACTGTGTGTGATTAGGCAACACAATGGAAATGGTTCAACTGAACAAGATGTGTGTGATACGCGACAAACAGGTCCGTAATCAGAAATGTGTGCGAAGACCAATAATAACACAGACGATTGCTGCTAATAAGCCGTGTGATTTGCTCTGTCTACAGTAGAATAACATGTGTATATATATAACTGAAATAAACATCCAATTACATAAGTGACTATACAGATCATTCGCACACACCTCAATAAACAATTGCATGCATTCTAAAGTAGGAGAAACGATCGTCTAGTCATCTACTTCTTGTGACGCTCCCGCCACTGCTATGTGGCTCAATCCCTCGTCTGGGTCAGGAAGAAGACAATTCCTCATGTCAACGATCCGCGTGTACATCTCGTAGCTTGTGTATGCGTCTATGGCCGCGTACTTGACATGTTGTTCATCCAGTCTCTCATGCCACACACTGTGCCAGGCGTTCTTGTCCTTATTACTCTCATTCTTCATCTTCATGTAGTAGGGGTCAATGATGGCCGAGGCGAGGTCAACTAGGGAGTTCAGTTTTTTTTGTCGCTGCCCCAGACCTTGTAGTGGCGCTGGATGTTGACAAGATTCGGGCATTTACAGCCCGAAACCTTGAGCGCTTTTAGATAGTTGGTGGTGTCCACCGCAACGAAACTGTAGTCGGAGCTGTTGATAAACATGGAGAAGCGCTCACAAGGCGTTGTGGCCAGGTGGTAGTGGTAGACGAGGACGTCATGTCGCACACACAACTGGGTGACGACAACCTTCTGATCGTACCCGGCACGACCCATGGTGTACTCGAGGTCGAAGCCGACCACTGGGTACTTGTCCTCGGCAAGGAACTGCTCCATAGTTTGGATGGAGCTCTCCACCGAGACCGGATCGTTCATGTACACCACCGAGAGAGCCTTCCCCCTCACGTGGGTGTCCACGACGTGTTGCATGGTGAACTGCCCGCCGTTGTTGTTGTCGGCCGCTAGGAGCGCCATTGGAGCCACGGGGAGCGCCATTGGAACCGCTGGATGTCCTCTCTGTATGTGTCCTCGTGGGTGTGCTTATTGTGTCATGTAAGACGAGAGATGAAGGTAAATGGCCGCAGGAATAAAAGTGGGCCGGGTGGCATGGATTCTCGGAGCGTCCGCAGTTTTTGCAGCGGGTAACTGCATCGTCGCGCCGCGCCTGGCGCAACCGCATGGACACGAACATGCATGATCGTGCGCCGGCCCCAATCATTGGCAGCGCGCGTGGAGGGACAAGAGCAGAGCACCCGGAGGGACGCGAGAGTGATAACCCACAAGTATAGGGGATCGCAACAGTTTTCGAGGGTAGAGTATTCAACCCAAATTTATTGATTCGACACAAGGGGAGTCAAAGAATATTCTCAAGTATTAGCAGTTGAGTTGTCAATTCAACCACACATGGATAACTTAATATTTGCAGCAAAGTATTTAGTAGCAAAGTAGTATGATAGTAACGGTAACGGTAGCAAAAGTAATATTTTTGGGTTTTGTAGTGATTGTAACTGTAGCAACGGAAAAGTAAATAAGCGAAGAACAATATGTGAAAAGCTCGTAGGCATTGGATCGGTGATGGAGAATTATGCCGGATGCGGTTCATCATGTAACAGTCATAACATAGGGTGACACAGAACTAGCTCCAATTCATTAATGTAATGTAGGCATGTACTCCAAATATAGTCATACGTGCTTATGGAAAAGAACTTGCATGACATCTTTTGTCCTACCCTCCCGTGGCAGCGGGGTCCTAACAGAAACTAAGGGATATTAAGGCCTTCTTTTAATAGAGTACCGGACCAAAGCATTAACACATAGTGAATACATGAACTCCTCAAACTATGGTCATCACCGGGAGTGGTCCCGATTATTGTCACTTCGGGTTGCTGGATCATAACACATAGTAGGTGAATATAGACTTGCAAGATAGGATCAAGAACTCACATATATTCATGAAAACATAATAGGTTCAGATCTGGAATCATGGCACTCGGGCCCTAGTGACAAGCATTAAGAATAGCAAAGTCATAGCAACATCAATCTCAGAACATAGTGGATACTAGGGATCAAATCCTAACAAAACTAACTCGATTACATGATAAATCTCATCCAACCCATCACCGTCCAGCAAACCTACGATGGAATTACTCACGCACGGCGGTGAGCATCATGAAATTAGTGATGGAGGGTGGTTGATGATGACGACGGCGACGGATTCCCCTGTCCGGAGCCCCGTAACGGACTCCAGATTAGCCCTCCCGAGAGAGTTTAGGACTAGGCGGCGGCTCCGTATCGTAAAACATGATGAATCCTTCTCTCTGATTTTTTTGTCCCCGAACATGAATATATAGAGTTGGAGTTGAGGTCGGTGGAGCACCAGGGGGTCCACGAGGCAGGGGGCGTGCCCTAGGGGGGCAGGCGCGCCTCCCATACTCGTGGACCGGGTGTGGGACCCTGGCCTTGATTCTTTCGCCAATATTTTTTATTATTTCCAAAAATAATCTCCGTGACGTTTCAGGTCATTCCGAGAACTTTTGATGCACAAAGATAACACCATGGCAATTCTGCTGAAAACAGCGTCAGCCCGGGTTAGTTCCATTCAAATCATGCAAGTTAGAGTCCAAAACAAGGGCAAAAGTGTTTGGAAAAGTAGATACGACAGAGACGTATCAACTCCCCCAAGCTTAAACCTTTGCTTGTCCTCAAGCAATTCAGTTGATAAACTGAAAGTGATAAAGAAAAACTTTTACAAACTCCGTTTACTATTGTTGTTGTAAATATGTAAAGCCAACATTCAAGTTTTCAGCAAAGATTATGAACTAACCATATTCACAATAACACTTAGGTCTCATGTTTACTCATGTCAATGGAATAATCAACTAGCGAGCAATAATAATAAATCTCGGATGACAACACTTTCTCAAAATAATCATAATATGATATAACAAGATGGTATCTCGCTAGCCCTTTCTGAGACCGCAAAACATAAACGCAGGGCTCCTTTAAAGATCAAGGACTGACTAGACATTGTAATTCATGGTAAAAGAGATCCAGTCATAGTCATACCCAATATAAATAAACAGTAATGGATGCAAATGACAACAATGCTCTCCAGCTGGTGCTTTTTAATAAGAGGGTGATGACTGTAAATAGATAAGCCCTTCGCAGAGGGAAGCAGGGATTTGTAGAGATGCCAGAGCTCGGTTTTAAAGCAGAGATAAATAATATTTTGAGCGATATACTTTCATTGTCAACATAACAACCAAGAGATGGCGATATCTCCCATGCTACACACATTATAGGCGGTTCCCAAACAGAATGGTAAAGTTTTTACTCCCCCTCCACCAACAAGCATCAATCCATGGCTTGCTCGAAACAACGAGTGCCTCCAACTAACAACAGTCCCGGTGGAGTTTTGTTTGCAATTATTTTGATTTGATTTGCATAAAGCATGGGACTGGGCATCCCGATGACCAGCCATTTTCTCGTGAGTGAGGAGCGGAGTCCACTCCTCTTGAGAATAACCCGCCTAACATGGAAGATACGGACAGAGCTAGTTGATACATGAGATATTCGAGCATACAAAACAGAATTTCATTTGAAGGTTTAGAGTTTGGCACATACAAATTTACTTGGAACGGCAGGTAGATACCGCATATAGGAAGGTATAGTGGACTCATATGGAATAACTTTGGGGTTTAAGGGATTGGATGCACAAGCAGTATTCCCACTTAGTACAAGTGAAGGCTAGCAAAAGACTAGGAAGCAACCAACTAGAGAGCGACAACAGTCATGAACATGCATTAAAATTAATAAACATTGAGTGCAAGCATGAGTAGGTTATAATCCACCATGAACATAAATACGTAACATCCCAAAATTCTAAAGTTTGGAATGTTATATTAAATAGATAGATTTGATTGCTTGTTTGATTGTTGTGTGATTGATTGATTGAAATTCGAAACTTTTTGAAAGTTAAATGAGAGGGAATAAAAGGACCTTCCCAAACTTTCATTTTTGATTTTATGATCTCCGTGAATTCAAATTATTTTGACCACAAAACCCTGGAGAGAACATGACATGACTTCTTCAATTTATTTAAATGACAAGGGGTGTTGAAAATATTTGAATTTCATTTGAGAATATTTCCAATTCTGAAACTTTATGCAACTCAATGATTTTCACGAGCGAAGATAAAATGACTTCTTCAAAACATATGAAATATGAGTTGGGAGTTTCAAAGGATCAAATTCAAAGTCCTTTTGGAAATTATTTTTAATTGGAGTTATTTGGGTTTTATTCAAATTATTTTTCTCCAAAAAGTATAATACATGGAAAATAGGGTAACATGATTCCCCACAATAGAAAATTGGAGAGAAATAAATTTGAATTCATTTTGGTATTTTTAAAATGATTTTTGTTGGATTTTATTAGAGCTGTAGCACTCTTGGCTTTCTTTAAATTTATGTGGATTTTAGTTGACGTTAGGAAAATGTTCACCTTGTAGAAAATCTTTTTCTGAAAATTTTGATATATTATATGCCTATATAGTATTTTCATTTTCTTTTGTTTTTATTATTTCTTTCTCTGTTTGTAAAAAAAAGAATTTCCCTCCGCCGAACTGGGCCGGCCTAGCTCTTGCCAGGCCAAGGCCCAGCTCCGCGCACCGCCATCGTCCCCGTCGCCGAGCCGGACTCCGGCCGGAGTCCGAGCCGCGCCCGCCGCCGCTTTGCCCCTTCCCCACGCCTCCCGAGGCCACCCTCCCCCTTAAATACCGGGCCACCCCGGCCCCCTCTCTCTTCTCTCTCCTCGCCGCCGCCGCATCTCGCCGCAACTGTCGCGCTGCCGCCGCAGCTCCCGCCGCCGCCGCTGCTCCGCCCGCACCGCTGCCCTGCGCCGCCCGCGACGCATCCCGCCGCTGCCGCCTTTGCCCCACCGCCTGCAGCGCCGCCCGCACCGCGCAACCCCGCCGCCGACCTCGCCGGAGATCGCCACCGTCGCCAGATCCGCCGCCGGTTTACTCCGCCGCGAACCGGTATAACCGCCGCCCCGGTTTTCTCGGTTTTCCTTGTTTAGTTCATTTTTTCTATAAAAAAAACCTAGACTAGATCTGTTTTTTAGGGTTTTATTTAAACAGCGAACGTCCACTGTTTAGATCTTATAAACGAGCGTTCGTTATTTAGTCTTTTCGTTTTCTGTTTATTTACGCCAGGGACCTAGATGTAGTTGTTTTATTTTACAGTTTAGCCCCTCTTTTTCAAACGATCACTACTTTTTACTCGTTTGTCCAAATCCAACGAAACCAATGCCCACGTCTTCGTTATGATCCCCTCTACCCAGATAATCAACTTAAACATGTTTTTGAAAATTTAAAATTTGGTTTCAAACAGATTTAGATTCAAACTTCGTTTGATCGTAACTTGAGTTTTATAACTCCGACTAAGTTGATTCTTTTTGCAAATCGAAGCTCTTGACCTAAACTTTTTGATAACGCCAAATTCACATAATTTTGGTACTGTTAGAAATTGTTTTATGTTGCAAGAGTTATTTTCTTGGTTTTGATGTTTTTTCGAATTGTCTTCTTCGTTCTTTCCGATCTTTTGAGTGATTGCTTATGTGTGGTTACTATTGCTTGCTTACGATAGATTGACCGGAGTGTGACGAGTAGAACTATCAAGAGTTATGAGTGCGAATCATCTTCATCAACAGTACATGCAAGTTCACACTTTGATCATATCCCTTTCATACCCAGTTTTTATGCATTAGTTTCGGCCCTCAAACATTGCATGAGTAGGATTGATAACATGTGGGTATTGGGAAGTAGTTGATGAGGTAGGAACCTATTGCCCTGCATTGAAACCTTGGGAGTTACAATTACGTTATGCTTACTGTTGTGCTATGCTCGTAGACGTGGTTTGGTTTGAGTGATTCATGGCAGATGTGAGAGTTATTATTAATGGTTAACCTAAGGTGGCTACTTGAATACACATCTGGGTGAAATGGTAGGGGCACCCTGGAGCACCCAGTGGTTTGCCCGGGCACCTGGAGAACCCAGTGCTTGCCCAAGGGGATCCTGGAGGACCCGTGTGATCACCCTATGGAAAGCCACCCAGGCTCGAAGGGATCATAAGATTATTCATGCTAGAAACTTCCGTGTGCAGCCACAAGCCATTATGGGCTCTGGCATAGTTGGGTAAGTTGTGTGTGAAGGAAATATGCCCTAGAGGCAATAATAAAGTTATTATTTATTTCCTTATATCATGATAAATGTTTATTATTCATGCTAGAATTGTATTAACCGGAAACATAATACATGTGTGAATACATAGACAAACAGAATGTCACTAGTATGCCTCTACTTGACTAGCTCGTTGATCAAAGATGGTTATGTTTCCTAGCCATAGACATGAGTTGTCATTTGATTAACGGGATCACCTCATTAGGAGAATGACGTGATTGACTTGACCCATTCCGTTAGCTTAGCACTCGATCGTTTAGTATGTTGCTACTGCTTTCTTCATGACTTATACATGTTCCTATGACTATGAGATTATGCAACTCCCGTTTACCAGAGGAACACTTTGTGTGCTACCAAACGTCACAACGTAAATGGGTGATTATAAAGGTGCTCTACAGGTGTCTCCAAAGGTACTTGTTGGGTTGGCGTATTTCGAGATTAGGATTTGTCACTCCAATTGTCGGAGAGGTATCTCTGGGCCCTCTCGGTAATGCACATCACTTAAGCCTTGCAAGCATTGCAACTAATGAGTTTGTTGCGAGATGATGTATTACGGAACGAGTAAAGAGACTTGCCGGTAACGAGATTGAACTAGGTATTGAGATACCGACGATCAAATCTCGGGCAAGTAACATACCGGTGACAAAGGGAACAACGTATGTTGTTATGCGGTCTGACCGATAAAGATCTTCGTAGAATATGTGGGAGCCAATATGGGCATCCAGGTCCCGCTATTGGTTATTGACCGGAGACGTGTCTCGGTCATGTCTACATAGTTCTCGAACCCGTAGGCCTTAAAAGGTGGCCGCATCCCTCCCCATGATCTGGTCCGAATTGGACTAGGGAAGGGGGGCGCACCCTTCCTTCTTTCTCCTTCCCCCTTCCCTTCTCCTACTCCCACAAGGAAAGGAGGAGTCCTACTCCCGGTGGGAGTAGGACTCCCCCCTATGGAGCGCCTCTCCCCTTGGCCGGCTGCCTCCCCCTTACTCCTTTATATACGGGGGCAGGGAGGCACCCTAGAGACACAAAAATTGATCCTTGAGATCTCTTAGCCGTGTGCAGTGCCCCCCTCCACCATATTACACCTCGATAATACCGTTGCGGAGCTTAGGCGAAGCCCTGCGTCGGTGAAACATCATCATCGTCACCACGCCGTCGTGCTGACGAAACTCTCCCTCAACACTCGGCTGGATCGGAGTTCGAGGGACGTCATCGAGCTGAACGTGTGTAGAACTCGGAGGAGCCGTACGTTCGGTACTTGATCGGTCGGATCGTGAAGACGTACGACTACATCAACCGCGTTGTGATAACGCTTCCGCTGTCGGTCTACGAGGGTACGTGGACAACACTCTCCCCTCTCGTTGCTATGCATCACCATGATCTTGCGTGTGCGTACGATTTTTTTTGAAATTACTACGTTCCCCAACAGTGGTATCAGAGCCAGGTTTTATGCGTTGATGCTATGCACGAGTAGAACACAAGTGAGTTGTGGGCGATATAAGTCATACTGCTTACCAGCATGTCATACTTTGGTTCAGCGGTATTGTGAGATGAAGCGGCCCGGACCAACATTACGCGTACGCTTACGCGAGACTGGTTTCACCGTTGCGAGCACTCGTTGCTTAAAGGTGACTGGCGGGTGTCTGTCTCTCTCACTTTAGTTGAACCGAGTGTGGCTACGCCCGGTCCTTGCGAAGGTTAAAACAGCACCAACTTGACAAACTATCGTTGTGGTTTTGATGCGTAGGTAAGAACGGTTCTTGCTAAGCCCGTAGCAGCCACGTAAAACTTGCAACAACAAAGTAGAGGACGTCTAACTTGTTTTTGCAGGGCATGTTGTGATGTGATTTGTCAAGACATGATGTGATATAATTTGTTGTATGAGATGATCATGTTTTGTAACCGAGTTATCGGCAACTGGCAGGTGCCATATGGTTGTCATTTTATTGTATGAGATGCAATCACCATGTAATAGTTTTACTTTATCACTAAGCGGTAGCGATAGTCGTAAAAGCAATAAGTTGGCGAGACGACAATGATACTACGATGGAGATCAAGGTGTCGCGCCGGTGACGATAGTGATCATGACGGTGCTTCGGAGATGGAGATCACAAGCACGGTGCTTCGGAGATGGAGATCACAAGCACAAGATGATGATGGCCATATCATATCACTTATATTGATTGCATGTGATGTTAATCCTTTATGCATCTTATCTTGCTTTGTTTGACGGTAGCATTATAAGATGATCCTTCACTAAATTATCAAAGTATAAGTGTTCTCCCTGAGTATGCACCGTTGCGAAAGTTCTTCGTGCTGAGACACCACGTGATGATCGGGTGTGATAGGCTCTACGTTCAAATACAACGGGTGCAAAACAGTTGCACACGCGGAATACTCAGGTTAAACTTGACGAGCCTAGCATATAACAGATATGGCCTCGGAACACGGAGACCGAAAGGTCGAGCGTGAATCATATAGTAGATATGATCAACATAGTGATGTTCACCATTGAAACTACTCCATCTCACGTGATGATCGGACATGGTTTAGTTGATATGGATCACGTGATCACTTAGAGGATTAGAGGGATGTCTATCTAAGTGGGAGTTCTTAAGTAATATGATTAATTGAACTTAAATTTATCATGAACTTAGTCCTGATAGTATTTTGCAAATTATGTTATATGCTAGGCTCGTCACTGCAAAGGGACTGGTCACTGGAAGCGGAACTACCCCAACTATTTTGTGGATAAGAAGGATGGCAAAGTGAAAAAAGGTATATTGGATATACATGTTATTGATGTGTTTATAGCAACCCCTCGGTATTTGATACTGGTTCAGTTGCTAAGAGTAGTAACTCGAAACGGGAATTGCAGAATGAACAGAAACTAGTAAAAAGGCGAGGTGACGATGTGTGTTGGAAGTAGTTCCAAGATTGATATGATCATCATCGCACACTCCCTGTACTTTCGGGATTAGTGTTGAAACTAAATAAGTGTTATTTGGTGTTTGTGTTGAGCATGAATATGATTTGATCATGTTTGTTGCAATACGGTTATTCATTTAAATTAGAGAATAATTGTTGTTCTGTTTACATGAATAAAACCTTCTGTGGTCATACACCCAATAAAATGGTTTGTTGGATCTCGATCGTAGTGATACACATATTCATAATATTGAAGCCAAAAGATGAAAAGTTAATAATGATAGTGCAACTTGTTTGTGGCACTGCCGTTTAGGTCATATTGGTGTAAAGCGCATGAAGAAACTCCATACTGATGGGATTTTGGAATCACTTGATTATGAATCACTTGATGCTTGCGAACCGTGCCTCATGGGCAAGATGACTAAAACGCCGTTCTCCGGAACTGTGGAGAGAGCAACAGATTTGTTGGAAGTCATACATACAGATGTATGTGGTCCAATGAATATTGAGGCTCGTGGCGGATATCGTTATTTTCTGACCTTCACAGATGATTTGAGCAGATATGGGTATATCTACTTGATGAAACATCAGTCTGAAGCATTTGAAAAGTTCAAAGAATTTCAGAGTGCAGTGGAAAATCATCGTGAAAGAAAATAAGGTTTCTACGATCTGACCGCGGAGACAAATATTTGAGTTACGAGTTTGGTCTTCAATTAAAACAATGTGGAATAGTTTCACAAATTCGTGCCACCTGGAACACCACATCATAATGGTGTGTCCGAACGTAATAATCGTACTTTATTGGATATAGTGCAATCTATGATGTCTCTTACCGATCTACCACTATCGTTTTGGGGTTATGCATT
This sequence comes from Aegilops tauschii subsp. strangulata, assembly GCF_002575655.3. Lineage (NCBI taxonomy): Eukaryota > Viridiplantae > Streptophyta > Magnoliopsida > Poales > Poaceae > Aegilops > Aegilops tauschii. The sequence goes on along the minus strand of NC_053039.3, from coordinate 88,720,715 downwards.
AGAGACAACTGCATTCACGTTAAATAGGGTACCATCTAAATCCGTTGGGATGACATCTTATGAACTGTGGTTTGGCAAGAAACCAAAGTTGTCGTTTCTTAAAGTTTGGGGTTGCGATGCTTATGTGAAAAGGTTTCATCCTGATAAGCTCAAACCCAAATCGGAGAAATGTGTCTTCATAGGATACCCAAAGGAGACAGTTGGGTACACCTTCTATCACAGATCCGAAGGCAAGACATTCGTTGCTAAGAATGGATCCTTTCTAGAGAAGGAGTTTCTCTCGAAAGAAGTGAGTGGGAGGAAAGTAGAACTTGATGAGGTAACTGTACCTGCTCCCTTATTGGAAAGTAGTTCATCACAAGAAACGGTTCCTGTGACGTCTATACCAATGAGTGAGGAAGTTAATGATGATGATCATGAAACTTCAGATCAAGTTGTTACTAAACCTTGTAGGTAAACCAGAGTAAGATCCGCATCATAGTGGTACGGTAATCCTGTTCTGGAGGTTATGTTACTAGACCATGACGAACCTACGAACTATGAAGAAGCGATGGTGAGCCTAGATTCCGCAAAATGGCTTGAGGCCATGAAATCTGAGATAAGATCCATGTATGAAGAACAAAGTGTGGACTTTGGTTGACTTGCCCGATGATCGGCAAGCAATTGAGAATAAATGGATCGTCAAGAGGAAGACGGACGCTGATAGTAGTGTTACTATCTACAAAGCTAGAATTGTCGCAAAAAAGGTTTTTCGACAAGTTCAAGGTGTTGACTACGATGAGAGTTTCTCACTCGTATCTATGCTTAAGTCTGTCTGAATCATGTTAGCAATTGCCGCATTTTATGAAATATGGCAAATGGATAAACAAAACTGCATTCCTTAATGGATTTATTAAAGAAGAGTTGTATATGATGCAACCAGAAGGTTTTGTCAATCCTAAAGGTGCTAACAAAATATGCAAGCTCCAGCGATCCATCTATGGACTGGTGCAAGCATCTCGGAGTTGGAATATACACTTTGATAAGTTGATCAAAGGATATAGTTTTATACAGACTTGCAGTGAAGCATGTATTTACAAGAAAGTGAGTGGGAGCACTACAACATTTCTGATAAGTATATGTGAATAACATATTGTTGATCGGAAATAATGTAGAATTATTCTGCAAAGCATAAAGGAGTGTTTGAAAGGAGTTTTTTAAAGAAAGACCTCGGTGAAGCTGCTTACATATTGAGCATCGAGATCTATAGAGATAGATCAAGACGCTTGATAAGTTTTTTCAATGACTACATACCTTAACAAGATTTTGAAGTAGTTCAAAATAGAACAGTCAAAGAAAAGAGTTTCTTGCCTGTGTTACATGGTGTGAAATTGAGTAAGACTCAAAGCCCGACCACGGCAGAAGATAGAAAGAGAATGAAAGTCATTCCCTATGCCTTGGCCATAGGTTCTATAAAGTATGCCATGCTGTGTACCAGATCTATTGTATACCCTACACTGATTTTGGCAAGGGAGTACAATAGTGATCTAGGAGTAGATCACTGGACAGCGGTCAAAATTATCCTTAGTGGAATAAGGACATGTTTCTCGATTATGGAAGTGACAAAAGGTTCGTCGTAAAGGGTTACGTCGATGCAAGTTTTGACACTACTCTAGATGACTCTAAGTCTCGGTCTAGATACATATTGAAAGTGGGAGCAATTAGCTAGAGTAGCTCCGTGCAGAGCATTATAGACATAGAAATTTGCAAAATACTTATGGATCTGAATGTGACAGACCCGTTGACTAAAATTATCTCACAAGCAAAACATGATCACACCTTAGTACTCTTTGGGTGTTAATCACATAGCGATGTGAACTAGATTATTGACTCTAGTAAACCCTTTGGGTGTTGGTCACATGACAATGTGAACTATGGGTGTTAATCACATGGTGATGTGAATTATTGATGTTAAATCACATGGCGATGTGAACTAGATTATTGACTCTAGTGCAAGTGGGAGACTGAAGGAAATATGCCCTAGAGGCAATAATAAAGTTATTATTTATTTCCTTATATCATGATAAATGTTTATTATTCATGCTAGAATTGTATTAACGGAAACATAATACATGTGTGAATACATAGACAAACAGAGTGTCACTAGTATGCCTCTACTTGACTAGCTCGTTAATCAAAGATGGTTATGTTTCCTAGCCATAGACATGAGTTGTCATTTGATTAATGGGATCACCTCATTAGGAGAATGACGTGATTGACTTGACCTATTCCGTTAGCTTAGCACTCGATCGTTTAGTATGTTGCTACTGCTTTCTTCATGACTTATACATGTTCCTATGACTATGAGATTATGCAACTCCCGTTTACCGGAGGAACACTTTGTGTGCTACCAAACGTCACAACGTAAATGGGTGATTATAAAGGTGCTCTACAGGTGTCTCCAAAGGTACTTGTTGGGTTGGCGTATTTCGAGATTAGGATTTGTCACTCCAATTGTCGGAGAGGTATCTCTGGGCCCTCTCGGTAATGCACATCACTTAAGCCTTGCAAGCATTGCAACTAATGAGTTTGTTGCGAGATGATGTATTACGGAACGAGTAAAGAGATTTGCCGGTAACGAGATTGAACTAGGTATTGAGATACCGACGATCAAATCTCGGGCAAGTAACATACCGGTGACAAAGGGAACAACGTATGTTGTTATGCGGTCTGACCGATAAAGATCTTCGTAGAATATGTGGGAGCCAATATGGGCATCCAGATCCCGCTATTGGTTATTGACCGGAGACGTGTCTCGGTCATGTCTACATAGTTCTCGAACCCGTAGGGTCCGCACGCTTAACGTTACGATGACTGTTTTATTGAGTTTTGATGTACCGAAGGAGTTCGGAGTCCCGGATGAGATCGGGGACATGATGAGGAGTCTCGAAATGGCCGAGACGTAAAAATCGATATATTGGACGACTATATTCGGACTTCGGAAAGGTTCCGAGTGATTCGGGTATTTTTCGGAGTACCGGAGAGTTACGGGAATTCGTATTGGGCCTTAATGAGCCATACGGGAAAGGAGAGAAAGGCCTCGAAAGGTGGCCGCACCCCTCCCCATGATCTGGTCCGAATTGGACTAGGGAAGGGGGGCGCACCCTTCCTTCTTTCTCCTTCCCCCTTCCCTTCTCCTACTCCCACAAGGAAAGGAGGAGTCCTACTCCCGGTGGGAGTAGGACTCCCCCCTATGGCGCGCCTCTCCCCTTGGCCGGCTGCCTCCCCCTTGCTCCTTTATATACGGGGGCAGGGGGGCACCCCAGAGACACAACAATTGATCCTTGAGATCTCTTAGCCGTGTGCGGTGCCCCCCTCCACCATATTACACCTCGATAATACCGTTGCGGAGCTTAGGCGAAGCCCTGCGTCGGTGAAACATCATCGTCGTCACCACGCCGTCGTGCTGACGAAACTCTCCCTCAACACTCGGCTGGATCGGAGTTCAAGGGACGTCATCGAGCTGAACGTGTGTAGAACTCGGAGGTGCCGTACGTTCGGTACTTGATCGGTCGGATCGTGAAGACGTACGACTACATCAACCGCGTTATGATAACACTTCCGCTGTCGGTCTACGAGGGTACGTGGACAACACTCTCCCCTCTCGTTGCTATGCATCACCATGATCTTGCGTGTGCGTAGGAATTTTTTTTGAAATTACTACGTTCCCCAACAGCGTGAGCTCTCGAAGAGGAGGACTAGCAGATGTAGGGGGATTGTAGGTGTACCGGTCCGCCCGGAGTAGAGAGTTAATGCTCCTGAAAGACTGTGTCTCGGTCATCCGTTTCTCAAATACCATGTAGTGCGAGAAATCCAACGGAGGAGATCGAGTCTTGTGGGGAAAAGTGCGCAAACCTCTCCAGAGTGTACAAACTAATCATGGTTAGCCGTGTCCCCGGTTATGGACAATCTTGAGTCTCTGGTACTTGGATTATCATATTGATCTCATCACGTTACTTAAATAATTTGTTGGGTTATTGATGTTAATTTGGGATTGAGTTGGAGGAACCTCCTCAATGTTTTCAACCAACTTTGTAGTTAAATAAAATATATTCCTTTGTAGTAGGGAAAAATTGGCTTTATGCAATAATAAACTTAGAGCTTTCCACCAGCCACATATGCATGTAGTGATAGCTATTATTCATCATTATCCTATGGTGTGAATTTGCCAGTACATTCAATGTACTGACCCTTTGTGGCTGCAACGTCTCATGTTGCTGGATTCTTACGACGAGTAAGTGATACATTAGGGTTACGATTTCTACACTCAACTTTGCCGTTGGTGTTGATGGGAATCCACAACCTTGTTGTTACTTCCGCCATTTGGATTGAGGTAATAGTATTTACGTTACTTTATACATGTGATTTACCTCCGTTATAAATCCTCGAGTACTGTGTGTGTCAGCATACCGATCCAGGGATGACACTTAAGCACAGAGACTTCACCGTTTGAGATCGGGTCGCTACAAGATGGTATCAGAGCACATGTTAACTGTAGGACGTGACCCTAGAAACTGGCAAGCCCATAGGAAGGATTTTCTCTAAAACTTTCTTTTTCGAAAAAGATCTTTTCCTCTCTTCTTTTCTGAGCTTTTTCAAATATTCCCTTTTAGTGAGACTATACCCCTTTCCCCTTTTGAGCTCGAAGATTTGACTGATGAGACCACTCCAAGGAGTACAAGATATCAGGACAACCACGACCACTACGGAATGACGGAGATTTTACCGTGCATCTGAATAATGGAAACTACAACAGTTGAAGACTCCGAAGACTAGGAGAATTTGAAGGCTCTGAAGAATTCCCAGATTTGACCTAGTAAGGCTACCCTTATGGAACTTGTGAGACTATTTGAATATGTCAATACCCGAGATCAAGGTGTATCGGAGAAAGACCGGAACATGGAGCATTAGAACTCAAAATTTTTGTCAAGAAAACCCTAAGGCAGGAGATATCAACCATGGAATGATAGCTCATGAGAATGACAAGAGCAGAAACACGGCTATCCATGATGTTATCGCCCTGGATCGGTAATGCTGACACGCACAGTACTTTGAAGGATTTATAATAGAGTAGCAATCACACACTTATTACATTGAATAGTTCAAGATAACTCAATACAATAAATATGGCTTAAGGCCATCTAAAATACGATAACAGCAGAAGGCTTGGAAGATAAAGTGAGTCCATCAACTCCAACGGCATCACTGAGTATAAGACCACGACCTAAGGCTCCTTACTCGTCGTCTAAAAAGTCTGCAACATGATACGTTGCAGTCCGAAAACGGGTCAGCACATGGAAACCTTGTGACTCCAAAACTATTAGGTCTGAGGGGGAAACATGCCTACCTATGGCCAATGGCAACTGAAAACATCCTTGGCTTGCCATATACTCTGCTCCTGGCGAGGTTACTAACATAGGTGTTCTAAGAACTTTGGTGGGCAACTTAAATTTATCCACAAATCCCCTTGATATGTATGAATGTGATGCACCAGTATCAAAAAGAACGATTGCAGTAAATGACTTAACCAAGAACTTACCTATTACTGCATCAGGCTGTGCTTCAACCTCCTCCACATTAACGTGGTTCACCTGTCCCCTGTTGAAAGGGTTCGGCTTCTTCCCCGAGCTTCCATTGCCATTTCCATTCTTTGCTTCTGGACAATCATTGGCATAATGTCCAGTCTTCTGGCACTTGAAACAGGTAACGTGGCTTAGATCCCTCTTGGCTAGGGTTGATGGGTTGGTACGGTTCTGTCCGTTGCTTCCTCCGTTCCCATTGCCATTCTTGGGGCCACTATGATTGTGCGAACTTCCTCCATTGTGATTGTGACCTCCATGGTTATGCTGAAGGTGTCCTCCCGAGTTCGGGGTAAAACGAGGCTTCTGGTGAGCTCCTGTACTGTACTTTCCTTGTCCATACTTCCTCTTACGACTCTCAATCTGCTGCTGCTTCCCTTCAATCATGAGAGCTCTATCTACCAACTCCTGGTAGTTGTTAAAAGTTGCCACCATCAACTGCATGCTCAACTCATCATTCAGTCCTTCCAGAAACTTCTCCTGCTTAGCTGCATCCGTAGCAACGTCATCTGGGGCATAACGTGCTAACTTACTAAAATCCTCCACGTACTGGCCAACGGTACGTCCTCCTTGGCGTAAGTTGCGAAACTCACGCTTCTTCATGGCCATAGCTCCTGCTGAAACATGGGCAGTACGGAAAGCTTGCTGAAACTGGTCCCATGTGACAGTGTCAATGGGGTGAGTGGCTGTGTAATTCTCCCACCATGATGCTGCGGGTCCATCAAGCTGATGTGCGGCAATCAAGGAATAAATTTTATTTAACTATCATGGTGGTTGTTAAACATTGAGAAGGTACCTCCAACTCAATCCCAATTAAGGACGTGATTAACCCAATCAAATTAAATTAAGTAACATGATGATGAGATTCACATGATAATCCAAGAACTAGATACTCAAGATGTCCATAACCGGGGACACGGCTAATCATGATTAGTTTGTACACTCTGCAGAGGTTTGTGCACTTTTCCCCACAAGACTCGATCGCCTCCGCTTGATTTCTCGCACAACATGGTGTTTGAGAAACGGATGACCGAGACACAGTCTTTCAGAAACACCACTCTTTACTCTGGGTGGACAGTTACACCTACTTTCCCCTACATCTGCTAGCCCGCCTCTTCAAGAGGTCATTTAACCTAATCAACTATGCTAGAGCCCATAATAGCTTGTGGCCGCACACGGAAGTTTCTAGCATGAATAATCTCATGATCCCTTTGAGTCTGGGTGGCGGTCCATAGGATGATCACACGGGTACTCCGGGATATCCAAAAATACAGGCAACACTGGTTTCTCCACGTGCCTCAATCCACCCAGATGTAAATTAAAGTAGCCACCTTAAGTTGAACCATAAATTAATAATCTCACATCTGTCATGAAGAATTCACTCAAACCCAATCCACTTCTACGAGCATAGCATAGCATAGCAATATAAGCAAACGTAGAAGTAACTCCCAAAGGTTTGATAGTAAACAGGATAATAGGTACTACCTCATCTACTTCCCAAAACCCACATACTAATCAGATCCTAATGATGCAACTGTTTGAGGATTGATCTAATGCAATAAAACTGGGTGATGAAAAGTATGATCAAAGTGTTACTTGCCTTGCTGATGATCCGTGAAACCTAGAGATTCGTAGTAGCACGCTTCGCACTCCGGGTACTCTATTGCAAACAAACAATATATACATAAGCAATCAAGCAAGGGTGCACGAAATAATTCTCAAAATAAGAGATCTAACCAGAAAGTTCAACTTAAGAACTCCGGTTTGCAAAAAGAATCAATTCAAACGAAGCAACGAAGGTCAAACGGCAAAAGAAACAAGCTTTGTTTACTAATCTGGATCTAAGTCACATTTTACAGTAGCAAAAACTTGTTTGAGTTGGTTAAACGGAAAGAGAATTTCGAGACGAAACTCTAGGCGCTTCAATCGCCTGATTCCGATAAACGAGCGAAAAGTTATACTAAAACGAAAAACAGATCGGAAATCGCGATCAGGAATAATCGCGGAAAATCCGAGAAAAAGAAAAACTGACGAACAAGCTAACGATCGAACGTTCGCTGTCTGTAAAAAAATGAAAACCGTTCGTTAAAATGAACGAATGAACATTTTAACGAACGCGCGTTCGCTATTTAACTAAACCGGAAAAAATAAACCGATCTAATATAAAAAAACGCATCTCGGTTTCGAAATTAAACCGAACGGTTTTTCGAGAAAAACCGGCGGCTACCTCGGTTCTCGTGACGGCGGCGGCGGCGAGCGGCTCCGGCGGGTGGCGGCGTCCGGCGAGAGGCGGCGGGGCTCCGGCGGGCGGCGGCGGACGGCGGCTGGGCTCTGGCGGGTGGCGGGTCGGGCGGCGGGTCGACGTGGGAGGCGCAGGCGGCGGCGGCTGCTAGGGTTTCGGGGCGGCGGCGACTTGGGCTGAGGCGGGGCTCGGGCCGCGGCTTTAAAGGCCGGCCGGGCTGAGGTGTCCGAGTCGGACACGGCCCGTAAGGCGGTTGACTTAAAAAATATTAATTTGGACATGCAGAAAAAGTAAGAAAAGAAATACTAAAAGGACTCCAAAAATCCCGAAATAAATTTTCCCCGTCCTCTAAAAATAAGGCGGACAAGATGAACATTTATTTGGGCCTAAAATGCAATTTTGAAAAACGCGTATTTTTCCTAATTCGAATAAAATCAAATCAAATCAAATATTTGTTTTTTAATATTTTTCCTCCAATATTTCGTTATTTGTGGAGAAGTCATTTTATCCCCTCTCATATATTTTGATACGAAATATTTTCGGAGAGAAAAATAATTAAAACAAATGATCCTATTTTCAAAATTTGAGAAAACCCAAATATGAAAATAACGAAATCCCCAACTCTCTCCGTGGGTCCTTGAGTTGCGTGAAATTTCTAGGACCGCAAATCAAAATGCAATAAAATATGATATGCATGATGATCTAATGTATAACATTCCAAATTGAAATTTTGGGATGTTACATTATGCTATTGTCACCGTGCTGAGTTAAGCATGCATTTCTTCGGAAGGATTGGATGACAAGAAGGCTGATGGAGCACCTATCAGCAAAAGATGAAGTTTTAACCTTAGCTGGTGTATCACCAGGATTCAGAGTATTGCATCAAGAATTATAAGATGGATCTTTAGGAAGCCGTATTTGACAAAGAAGCATTTTCGTGAAGAACTCAGGACCCCAGAAGCTGAAAGTAGCCGAGCGAGAGGAGCAAAACATCGAGAATACCGGAGATTTGTCAGGAAATGAAGGACAGTAGGACCATGGCTCATGCCAAGTGTGTTGAAACCCAGAAGTTTGGAATGCAACTCCAGAATATTAAAGGACGTCACGAGAGACTTCGCGTCAACAAACATGATCTAGCAAAAGATTTTTTTAGAAGGACAAGCATGATCAGAAGAAGCCATCGGAGACATGAACAAGACTTGAAGAGTTTGGCGACGTTGACCCTTGGAAGACCAAACCCCTGTTATATAGCCACGTTAGATGCGATGTTTGTGAGCTGTCATTTGTTTGATGTTTTTTTCGACAGCCACAAAATAAAAATCTGTCTTTTCAAAACCATTGTTTGTATTGTGTGCATCCCTCTCTATCTCTCCTATCGCACCCCAAAACCCAAGAACCCGATAAAGGATGGGGATGAAACCATATTTTCCGGACCGATAAACCAATTGGAGACGGACCGATGGATTCAGAACATGGAAGGTCACATGAAGAATAACCCTATAGTCGGAAAGGATATCACCCAGCATGCTCTTCAGTGTTTTGAAAGAGGTGCTGCTACTTGGTGGAGGATGTACCAAACCATCAATGGATGGCAAGGAGTAACCACTTGGAAAGAATTTAAGTTGACTCTGCTAAAGTCTTGGCTTGTGTCCCAGAAGATGAAGCCTTATGGAAATGGCATGACGAAACCCTGTGCATGCAAGCTTTATGGAGAAATAGGACACAACCATAAAGAACACAAGGATGAATGCCCTAATTGTGAAGGAAGTCACCCAACTGAAGAATGCCCAACTAGGCAGATTACTTGTTTCTTGTGTGAAGGGACTACCCACTACCCTGCTCAGTGTCACATTTATCCTATGGTACAACGAAGCATCCAGCAGACGAAAGAAGTAATGGAATGAGCCCTCATGGAAATTTTAGAGGAATCTGTGATGAAGGAAGAGTGGAGGACACACCCGAAGAAGAACCAATTAAACCCTGCACCAAGTCATGCTATTCATGTGGAGCAGAAGGACACATCTCCCAGAATTGTATGAATGGGGATCTAGTAGAATTCCCGACGGAGGAAGTAAAATATGACCCACAGGAAATAGAAGCCCTGATTGGAACGGAAATATTCAGGAAGAGAAGTAGATTGGATTCCAGGAAGGAGCTGAGTCATATCACCTGTTTCGGGTGCAAGGAGTCAGGGCACTACTTCAAAAGTTACCCAAAAAGGAAGCCGAGGACCCAAGGAGGCTATGTAGTCATAAGGAAACCACGAGACTTGTCGGAAGTAATATGTTTTCGTTGTAAGGAAGCAGGGCACTTTGCCAGAGATTGTCCCAAGGAGAAGAAGACTTGTGATAATTAGTTGTGTCTGTGAGAAGTATAACAGTAGTAGTGGGAACAACTCTTTTATATTGAGGTGATGAGTTGAGGCATGTAAAGGAAAAGCAAGAGATTGCAATCATTGGAGAATCAATAAAAGTTAGCCTCGTTGGTACTGATTTGGATTTGATGAGTAGTTACTCTATGAAGAAATATTTTGACCATTTTCGAGGATATGAGAAATCTGGTCTATGGATGAGTTTGTGCATTTTAAGGGTGGTAGTAACTGTGAGGACCCTTGACCCCTGGAAAGGATAATGATGTTCCATGGAGTGGACTTCATAAGTATGAGTTTTATCTCGATATGTTGGATACCCCAAGAGTATGAAGAGATGAAGTACTATTGGATATAAAGGAGATATGATGTTGGTAATATGGAACAATTGTAACTCCAGGATGATTCTGAGTAATCACGTCTTAGTTTGGAACCAATAGAAGGAAGAGAGACAATACAATTGGATGGATTTTAAGTATGCTAGGAAGCTGGAAGTTGGATGTTGGATTAAAGATCAGTTGCCCCGAGGATGAATTCAAGGTTTACAAGTGATGAGATGGGCCATAACCCACAGGCCCCAGGACCTGCCAAGAAGCAAGCACACTCTTGCTGAAGGAAAAACCCTGGAAGAAGTTACGATTTTATCGACAGACGATCTTATAGGAGTTACGCAAAACCTGAGAGTTGTGAAGAAACGATAGATGTTTGTTTGGCTTGCAAAATCAATGGATTTATCCGAACTTGGTTCGTTGACAAGAGAAATTCTGCAATGCTTGTGAGGATGACCGGGTGTTAGAATGGGAGATTCACTAAACCATATACAGGGTAATGATTTGGGCGCGGGATGGTTTGATCACCATACCGACTTACTCTTATTATTCGCCTTGCTATACAGGATGGTAAATCTGAGTGACTTACCTATAGTAGAGAGACGACGACATTAAACCTTGTTTAAACCTTATAATGGTATAAGTATTTTCCCTTGTACAAGGCAGCTGTTGCCAATCGTAGGATATACGGTGAGGTTCAACCCAGACGCATTTCCCGCAGGAGAAACCATAAATTGATGACCACCATGAGATATTGATAGTTGTTTAGCAAGGGAGCCAGACCCGTCAGCTAAGAAGACCCAGTCTTGGAATAAACTTACCAAGATGAAAGGACGGAAGAGTTGCGGTAAAGATTATGCCACTACCGGAGAGCCCAGAGAAGGAATTTTCCGAGAATTTGAGAAGACCGGCCCCGTCAAGAATAAGGATGGAGTATATGAGTATTGATGGGACCGTAACGATGTTTCTAAGGGTGGTAGCACCCCAGACCCCCTGAGACGGTCGATGGATTTTGAGAAGACCCCGAGCCTAACCTATTTCTTTCTAGCCTCTCCGAATCTCGAGGACGAGATTCATTTTAAGGGTGGTAGGTTTGTAACATCCCAAAATTCTAAATTTTGGAATGTTATATTAAATAAATAGATTTGATTGATTGTTTGATTGTTGTGTGATTGATTGAGTGAAATTCGAAAGTTTTTGAAAGTTAAATGAGAGGGAATAAAAGGACTTTCCCAAACTTTCATTTTTGATTTTATGATCTCCGTGAATTCAAATTCTTTTCACCACAAAACCCTGGAGAGAAGATGACACGACTTCTTCCATTTATTTAAATGATAAGGGGTGTTGAAAATATTTGAATTTCATTTGAGAATATTTCCAATTCTGAAACTTTATGCAACTCAATGATTTTCACGAGCGAAAATAAAATGACTTCTTCAAAACATATGAAATATGAGTTGGGAGTTTCAAAGGATCAAATTCAAAGTCCTTTTGGAAAATATTTTTAATTTGGAGTTATTTGGGTTTTATTCAAATTATTTTTCTCCAAAAAATAAAATACATGGAAAATAGGGTAACTTGATTCCCTACAATAGAAAATTGGAGAGAAATAAATTTGAATTCATTTTGGAATTTTTAAAATGATTTTTGTTGGATTTTTATTAGAGCAGTAGCAATCTTGGCTTTCTTTAAATTTGTGTGGATTTTATTTGACGTTAGGAAAATGTTCACCTTGTAGAAAATCTTTTTCTGAAAATTTTGAGATATTATATGCCTATATAATATTTTTATTTTCTTTTGTTTTTATTATTTCTTTCTCTGTTTGTTTAAAAAAAGAATTTCCCTCCGCCGAACTGGGCCGGCCCAGCTCTTGCCAGGCCAAGGCCCAGCTCCGCGCACCGCCATCGTCCCCGTCGCCGAGCCGGACTCCGAGCCGCGCCCGCCGCCGCCTTGCCCCTTCCCCACGCCTCCCGAGGCCACCCCTCCTCCTTAAATACAGGGCCACCCCGGCCCCTCTCTCTTCTCTCTCCTCGCCGCAACTGCCGCACCGCCGCCACTGCTCCGCCCGCACCGCCCGCGACGCCTCCCGCCGCTACCGCCTTGCCCCACCGCCTGCAGCGCCGCCCGCGCCGCGCAGCCCCGCCGCCGATCTCGCCGGAGAACGCCGCCGTCGCCAGATCCGCCGCCGGTTTACTCCGCCGCGAACCGGTATGACCGCTGCCCCGGTTTTCTCGGTTTTCCTTGTTTACTTCGGTTTTTCTAAAAAAAACCCTAGACTAGATCTGTTTTTTAGGGTTTTATTTAAACAGCGAACGTCCACTGTTTAGATCTTATAAACAAGCGTTCGTTATTTAGTCTTTTCGTTTTCTGTTTATTTACGCCAGGGACCTAGATGTAGTTGTTTTATTTTACAGTTTAGCCCCTCTTTTTCAAACGATCACTACTTTTTACTCGTTTGTCCAAATCCAACGAAACCAATGCCCACGTCTTCGTTATGATCCCCTCTACCCAGATAATCAACTTAAACATGTTTTTGAAAATTTAAAATTTGGTTTCAAACAGATTTAGATTCAAACTTCGTTTGATCGTAACTTGAGTTTTATAACTCTGACTTAGTTGATTCTTTTTGCAAATCGAAGCTCTTGACCTAAACTTTCTGATTAGGCCAGATTCACATAATTTTGGTACTGTTAGAAATTGTTTTATGTTGCAAGAGTTATTTGCTTGGTTTTGATGTTATTTCGAATTGTCTTCTTCGTTCTTTCCGATCATTTGAGTGATTTCTTATGTGTGGTTACTATTGCTTGCTTACGATAGATTGACCGGAGTGTGACGAGTAGAACTATCAAGAGTTATGAGTGCGAATCATCTTCATCAACAGTACAGGCAAGTTCACACTTTGATCATATCCCTTTCATACCCAGTTTTTATGCATTAGTTTCGGCCCTCAAACATTGCATGAGTAGGATTGATAACATGTGGGTATTGGGAAGTAGTTGATGAGGTAGGAACCTATTGTCCTGCATTCAAACCTTGGGAGTTATAATTATGTTATGCTTACTGCTGTGCTATGCTCGTAGATGTGGTTTGGTTTGAGTGATTCATGGCAGATGTGAGAGTTATTATTAATGGTTAACCTAAGGTGGCTACTTTAATACACATCTGGGTGGAATGGTAGGGGCACCCTGGAGCACCCAGTGGTTTGCCCGGGCACCTGGAGAACCCAGTGCTTGCCCAAGGGGATCCCGGAGGACCCGTGTGATCACCCTATGGAATGCCACCCAGGCTCGAAGGGATCATAAGATTATTCATGCTAGAAACTTCCGTGTGCAGCCACAAGCCATTATGGGCTCTGGCTTAGTTGAGTAAGTTGCGTGAGCTCTCGAAGAGGTGGACTAGCAAATGTAGGGGGATTGTAGGTGTACCGGTCCGCCCGGAGTAGAGAGGAAATGCTCCTGAAAGACTGTGTCTCGGTCATCCGTTTCTCAAACACCATGTAGTGCGAGAAATCCAACGGAGGAGATCGAGTCTTGTGGGGAAAAGTGCGCAAACCTCTGCAGAGTGTACAAACTAATCATGGTTAGCCGCGTCCCCGGTTATGGATAATCTTGAGTCTCTGGTACTTGGACTATCATATTGATCTCATCACGTTACCTAAATAATTTGTTGGGTTATTGATGTTAATTTGGGATTGAGTTGGAGGAACCTCCTCAATGTTTTCAACAAACTTTGTAGTTAAATAAAATATATTCCTTTGCAGTAGGGAAAAATTAGCTTTATGCAATAATAAACTTAGAGCTTTCCACCAGCCATGTATGCATGTAGTGATAGCTATTATTCATCATTATCCTATGGTGTGAATTTGGCAGTACATTCAATGTACTGACCCTTTGTGGCTGCAACATCTCATGTTGCAGGATTCTTATGACGAGTAAGTGATACGTTAGGGTTACGATTTCTACACTCAACTTTGCCGTTGGTGTTGATGGGAATCCACAACCTTGTTGTTACTTCCACTATTTTGATTGAGGTTATAGTATTTACGTTACTTTATACATGTGATTTACCTCTGTTATAAATCCTCGAGTACTGTGTGTGTTAGCATACCGATCGAGGGATGACACTATTTACACGGGAAAGCTCCCAACAAACAAAAGAAGAACATGAAATCTTTTTGGGTTTCCTTTTAGTTACTACTACTACTAGCTAAAAGCTACAACTAATTTTTTTGGGGTTTTTCTTAAAGGTTTTTCAAACACACAAGAAGAAAGCAAGAAAAACAAAATAAACTAGCATGGATAATACAATGAAAGAGTATGAGCACCGACAACTAGCAATGAGATACGTACTCCCCTAAGCTTAGGCTTTTGGCTTAAGTTGGCCTAATGCCACGGCTGGCCTGGCGGATATCCAAAGTTGTAACTGGGGTCATACTGAGATGCAGCGGCTATTGCATCGTGGGCTGCAGCTTGGAGGCGAGCTGCCCTCGTCCTCCTCTCGTACTCATCTGCCTCCTCCCTGGTTATAACATGTCTCCCTTTTGCCTGAAAGTCAAAGAAAGTAGGAGCAGGGAGAGCGACGTGATAGGTGCGTCGTCTGTCAAAGATTAGTCGGTACTGGAGGAACTGATCGTTCCTCTCAAAAAACTGATGACGAACCATAGCCTCATAATCTAAATAAACAGGAGGCAACTCAATATCATACTCACGTATGGGTATACCAAGAAAATTAGCTAAACGGGTTGCATAAATTCCACCAAAGAAATCTCCATTAAATCTATTATTATGCAACCTACGTGCAACAATGGCTCCCAAATTATAATGTTTATCTCCTAATACAGCACTCCTGAGAACACTGAGATCAGGGACACACATGTGGCATGCTTCATCCTTACCATTTATGCACCTACCTATGAAGAGAGCAAAATAATGTATAGCAGGAAAATGAATGCTCCCTATGGTGGCTTGTGTTATGTCTCTAGATTCCCCCACAGTTATACTAGCAAGAAAATCTCTAAATTCAAATTTGCGAGGTTCACTAGGACTACCCCATTGTGGAAGTTTGCAACAGTATTAAAATCCTCTAAGTCCATAGTATAAGAATTTTCATAAAGATCAAAAAGGACAGTTTGAGAATTGCGTGATGAAGTAAATTCAAACCTCCTCACAAAGGAATCAGTGAGATAGTGGTACTGACGGCACTTATCTGCCTCGAAGCTCACAAGATCAGCGTTACGCACATATGCGTTAAATTCTTCCTTGATTCATGCTCGATCCATGAAGTCCTCTGAAGGCCATTCACAAGCTCGCACTTGAGCGTCCCTTGGTGGTTCATTGTCGGCATCATGCATTGCGAGCCTAGGTCCTTGCTTCCTTGAAGGGCCACCTTGGTACATTTTCCTAAACATATTTCTTCCTCTGAAAATTTTCTAAAAATTTTAGTAACTTCAAAATAAAAGTGAACCAAACTCAACAAAATTGATAGCAACTACTCCTACAAGTGCCTAGAGACTATATCATGCATTAGAATTACTTGGGACCATATAAATTTGACACGCAAGCTCAAGAACGGGGTCACCTAAGCAGCAAAAATTTGCAATGAATAAAGCACTAGAACAAAAACTAATTGGACCATTGGAGGAGTCACATACCGAAGAACAATCCCCCAAAGCCATTTTGTGAGAGGTGCCTTAAGCAAGGAGATCGAAAATTGCAGCAAAATGAGCTAGAACTCGTGCTTGAGCTGGTTGGTGATTTTTTTGGGAGGAAGGAGTGTGTGGGTGCAGGAATAAGTGGAGGGGAGCCACCATGGGCCCACGAGGCAGGGGGTGCGCCCTGTAGTGCTGGGCACGCCCTGGACCCTCATGGCCAGGTGCTTGCTCCCCCTGCTGTGTTCTCAGTGCCAGATATTCTCAAATATTCTAGCAAAAATCATATTTCAATTTCGGGGCATTTGGAGAACTTTTATTTTCGGGGTATTTTTATATTGCATGGATAATTCAGAAAACAGACAGAAAATACTAATTTTACTTTATTTCAACTAAATAACAGAAAGTAAAAGGAGGGTACAGAAGGCTTGCTTTCTAACTTCATCCATCTCATGCTCATCAAAAGGAATCCACTAACAAGGTTGATCAGGTCTTGTTAACAAATTCATTCCGAATTGCATGAAACCGGAGAAATTTCGAATAACACTATGTTACTTCAACGGGGATATGCACGTCCCCAATAATAAGAATATCATATTTCATCTTGACAGTAGGTAGAGGAAATTCAAAACCTCCAAAAATAGTCGATGGAATTTTTCCAATAGAATTTATACTATGAACTTGAGGTTGTTTCCTCGGAAAGTTTATCATATGCTCGTTGCCATTAACATGAAAAGTGACATTGCCTTTGTTGCAATCAATAACAGCCCCTGCAGTATGCAAAAAAGGTCTTCCAAGAATAATAGACATACTATCGTCCTCAGGAATATCAAGAATAACAAAGTCCGTTAAAATGGTAACATTTGCAACCACAACAGGCACATCCTCACAAATACCGACAGGTATAGCAGTTGATTTATTAGCCATTTGCAAAGATATTTCAGTAGGTGTCAACTTATTCAAATCAAGTCTACGATATAAAGAAAGAGGCATAACACTAACACCGGCTCCAAGATCACATAAGGAAGTTCTAACATAATTTCTTTTAATGGAGTATGGTATAGTTGGTACTCCTGGATCTCCTAGTTTCTTAGGTATTCCACCCTTGAAAGTGTAATTAGCAAGCATGGTGGAAATTTCAGTTTTCGGTATCTTCCTTTTATTAGTAACAATTTCTTTCATATACTTAGCATAAGGATTCATTTTGAGCATATCAGTCAAACGCATACGCAAAAAGATAGGTCTAATCATTTCAGCAAAGCGCTCAAAATCCTCATCATCCTTTTTCTTGGATGGTTTGGGAGGAAAAGGCATGGGTTTCTGAACCCATGGCTCTCTTTCCTTACCATGCTTCCTAGCAACAAAGTCTCTCTTATCATAACGTTGATTCTTTGATTGTGGGTTATCGAGATCAACAACGGGTTCAATTTCTACATCATTATCATTACTAGGTTGAGCATCAACATGAACATCATCATTAGCATTTTCACTAGGTTCATGTTCATTACCAGATTGGGTTTTAGCATCAGAAATAGAAATATCATTGGGATTCTCAGGTGTGTCTACAACAGGTTCACTAGAAGCATGCAAAGTCCTATCATTTTTCTTTTTCTTCTTTTTACAAGAACTAGGTGCATCAACATTATTTCTATGAGAATCCTGCTCAATTCTCTTAGGATGGCCTTCAGGATATAAAGGTTCCTGAGTCATTCTACCAGTTTTAGTAGCCACTCTAACAGCAAAATCATTATTCTTACTATTCAATTCATTGAGCAAATCATTCTGAGCTTGAAGTACTTGTTCTACTTGAGTGGTAACCATAGAGGCATGTTTACTAATGAGTTTAAGTTCACCTTTAACTCTAGACATATAATCACCCAAATGTTCAATCATATAAGCATTGAAGTTTCTTGTTTGACAATAAAATTATCAAACTCATCTAAGCATTGGCTAGCAGACTTATAACGAGGAATATCACCTTCATCAAATCTATAAAGAGAATTTACCTTTACTACCTGTGTCGGGTTATCAAGACCATGTGTTTCTTCAACAGGCGGTAAATTAAGACCATGTATTTCTTCAACAGGAGGTAAATTCTTAACATCTTAAGCTTTTATACCTTTTTCTTTCATAGATTTCTTTGCCTCTTGCATATCTTCAGGACTGAGAAATAGAACACCCCTTTTCTTTGGAGTTGGCTTAGGAGTTGGTTCAGGAAGTGTCCAATTATTTTCATTGGTCAACATATTATTCAATAAAATTTCAACTTCATCTGGTGTTCTTTCCCTGAAAACACAACCAGCACAACTATCCAGGTGGTCTCTGGAAGCATTGGTTAGTCCATTATAAAATATATCAAGTATTTCATTTTTCTTGAGAGGATGATCAGGCAAAGCGTTAAGTAATTGGAGAAGCCTCCCCCAAGCTTGTGGGAGACTCTCTTCTTCAGTTTGCACAAAATTATATATTTCCCTTAAAGCAGCTTGTTTCTTATGAGCAGGGAAATATTTAGTAGAGAAGTAATAAATCATATCCTGGGGACTATGCACACAACCAGGCTCAAGAGAATTAAACCATATCTTAGCATCACCCTTTAATGAGAACGGAAATATTTTCAGGATATAATAGTAGCGAGTTTTCTCATCATTAGTGAACAGGGTAGCTATATCATTTAATTTAGTAAGATGTGCCACAACAGTTTCAGATTCTAAGCCATAGAAAGGATCAGATTCAACCAAAGTAATTATATCAGGATCAATAGAGAATTCATAATCCTTATCAGTAACAAAGATAGGTGAAGTAGCATAAGCAGGATCTAGCATTCAGAGTTTTTTGTTTAAGCTTAGCTAATAATTTCTTCAGATCACTTCTATCATTGCAAGCAAGAAAGTCTCTAGCAGTTTCTTCATCCATAACATGGCCCTCAGGCACAACAGGCAATTCATATCTAGGGGGAGAATCTTCATCATCACTTTATCAATATTATCAGTTTCAATAATTTCATTCTCTCTAGCCCTAGCAAGTTGTTCATCCAGAAATTCACCAAGTGGCACAGTAGTATCAAGCATAGAAGTAGTTTCATCATAAGTATCATGCATAGCAGAAGTGGCATCATCAATAACATGCGACATATCAGAATTAATAGTAGAAGCAGGTTTAGGTGTCGCAAGCTTACTCAAAACAGAAGATGAATCAAGTGCAGAGCTAGATGGTAGTTCCTTACCTCCCCTCGTAGTTGAGGGATAAATTTTGGTTTTCTCGTCTTTCAAGTTCCTCATAGTGACCAGCAGATATAAATCCCAAGTGACTCAAAGAATAGAGCTATGCTCCCCGGCAACGGCGCCAGAAAATAGTCTTGATAACCCACAAGTATAGGGGATCCCAACAGTTTTCGAGGGTAGAGTATTCAACCCAAATTTATTGATTCGACACAAGGGGAGCCAAAGAATATTCTCAAGTATTAGCAGTTGAGTTGTCAATTCAACCACACCTGGATAACTTAATATCTGCAGCAAAGTATTTAGTAGCAAAGTAGTATGATAGTAACGGTAATGGTAGCAAAAGTAATATTTTTGGGTTTTGTAGTGATTGTAACAGTAGCAACAGAAAAGTAAATAAGCGAAGAACAATATGTGAAAAGCTCGTAGGCATTGGATCGGTGATGGAGAATTATGCCGGATGCGGTTCATCATGTAACAGTCATAACATAGGGTGACACAGAACTAGCTCCAATTCATCAATGTAATGTAGGCATGTATTCCGAATATAGTCATACGTGCTTATGGAAAAGAACTTGCATGCCATCTTTTGTCCTACCCTCCTGTGGTAGCGGGGTCCTAACGAAAACTAAGGGATATTAAGGCCTCCTTTTAATAGAGTACCGGACCAAAGCATTAACACATAGTGAATACATGAACTCCTCAAACTATGGTCATCACCGGGAGTGGTCCCGATTATTGTCACTTCGGGGTTGCCGGATCATAACACATAGTAGGTGACTATAGACTTGCAAGATAGGATCAAGAACTCGCATATATTCATGAAAACATAATAGGTTCAGATCTGAAATCATGGCACCCGGGCCCTAGTGACAAGCATTAAGCATAGCAAAGTCATAGCAACATCAATCTCAGAACATAGTGGATAATAGGGATCAAACCCTAACAAAACTAACTCCCTCTCCGGAGCCCTGAACGGACTCCAGATCAGCCCTCCCGAGAGAGTTTAGGGCTTGGCGGCAGCTCCGTATCGTAAAACGCGATGAATCCTTCTCTCTGATTTTTTTCTCCCCGAACACGAATATATAGAGTTGGAGTTGAGGTCGGTGGAGCACCAGGGGGCCACGAGGCAGGGGGCGTGCCTCCCACCCTCGTGGACAGGGTGTGGGCCCCCTGGCCTTGATTCTTTCGCCAATATTTTTTATTATTTCCAAAAATAATCTCCATGAAGTTTCAGGTCATTCCGAGAACTTTTGTTTCTGCACAAAGATAACACCATGGCAATTCTGCTGAAAATAGCGTCAGTCCGGGTTAGTTCCATTCAAATCATGCAAGTTAGAGTCCGGAACAAGGGCAAAAGTGTTTGGAAAAGTAGATACGATGGAGACGTACCAAAGAGCTGAGCGCGCACGGCGGGACGCGAGCAGAGCGCGTCGCGGCCGCCTGAACCGCAAGCAACCACACGCATAGAGCAGTTGAACACGCAGGAAATGGTCACCTACAAGCCGGCCGACAGTTGCGTCGCCGCGTAGAGAGCGGCCGTGTGCTGCCACCTCTGTCTAGTCTATAGTCCCCTTTATATTCTGTGCCATACTTTGCCCTCAAATTTAACCAACAAAATGTTAATGCACGTTATAAAAATTATATAATTGGAAACTATGTTCAAATACGAATCAACTATATAATCTTTGGCGACATGCATTCTTATTTTATTAGTTAAATCATACTTATAAACCAGGACGGGGGTATAATAGGTAATTAAATCAAAAATGTTTTTTTATTAACCGTATGTGTACGTGGCCTTTCGTCCTCCTCTCGCACGTCTTGTCACCCCGCTGCCGCAGACGGCTTACAGCGCAAGCTTGCGCAGCGCGCGGGGGCGTTGTTTTGGCCAAACGGTGGTGCCAATGAATCGTCGGTGAGCCCGTTCTCGCGCAACCTCGCAGGTTCCCGCGCAAGCTTCCCGCCCGACTCGGTAAAATCCCCCAAAATCCCAATGCTTACCGGCCTACTATAAAAACTCTCACAGCCGGCGAGTCCTGCGTCGCATTTTCCCCTCCCTCCTTGTAGCTTATCTCGTCTGCTTCTCCCACAATCGCCAATGACACCGGTTCGTCGTCGTCGCTCAGCCACTCCACCGTCATCAGAGGACAGCTCCAGCTGGGAGGCTACACCGCGGCGGCGGCGCAGTCCCCAGTGTAGTTTAGTGCGCGTGGCGTCCCTGTTGGGTGTGCGCGGAACACCCACCACATGCTCGGCCGCCTGTGCCCGTCGGCAGCTTTTGCCGGCCGCCGTTGCCACCACACCTCTGTCGAAAGCCAGGGCCATCCCCGCTCTGCCGCCGCGGCCCGAAGGCGGGAGGTGGCCGTCGTGGCCGCCACCCCACTGCTGGCCACTATGGCCATCACCCGCTCCGCCACCGCGACCCGAAGGCGGGAGGTGGTGGTCATGGCCGCCACCCCGTCGTCGGCCACCATGGCTGCCAGCCCACCATCAACCGCCGGGGTCATCACCCGCTCCGCCACCGCCGCCCGACGGCGGGAGGCGGAGGTGGATGCCCGCATGTGCGTCAGCGACCTTGTGCGCTACACCGAGTCCCTGCGGGAGGAGGAGGAGCGCCTCGTCGAGCATGCAAAGAGCCTTACCGCCGCCGTGGCCGTGGCACACGCCACCTTAGAGGCGAGGAATCAGGTGATCTACGAGGAGAACCACCGCTTCGAGAGGGGTCATCTGGAGCAGCAGAGGGCCTTCGAGGTGAGCGTCGCTGAGGCTGCAACAGCTGCAGACACCGTATTACGGTTGCCCAGCTCGTCGGTAGGCTCCTCCTCCTCTGCCTCTTACTGAGCGCGCTCGGCAGAGGAGAGGCAGTCGGAAGTAGTACAAAGCCCCTCCGAAGTAGTAGTAGTAGTATTTAGGGGCTATTTTGTTCAGTTCATCTGACTATAAATGTGGTGGAACTGTACAACGTACTTAAAATTAGCTAGTATATATAGTTGAACTAGCTATTTCAGTACGTGGTTGGCAACAATTGGGGAAAAGTTTGGCCGGTTCAACTGTCGAGTTGAACTGTTTGTATAAATTAAGAACGACTGCTTAATCTATGAATGAAATATATGCTTAATTACTGAATTTTAGTTGCAAAAATTAGATACTGCTAGTGATTTTTAGCTTCATATTTTGATAAATCGCAGTGTTACAAGGTTGACAAATGGCAATGTTACTAGATCAACAAATGACAACCTTTCCATTTTGACAAATGGTAACATACCCAATATGGCAGATGCAAAGCGCACCAAATTGTTTGTAAGTGGTTGCACACGGGTCATCCAAAAGAACCATTTGCGTTGAAGAGATGCACAAATCCTGCTCTCACTTTGCATCATGTCGTCCGGGGGGTTGACGGGCGGGGCGCGGGAGGATGGCAGCTGGCGGCGCTGAGAGGTAGCGCTCGACGGCGGCGTCCCATGCCGCTGAGGGGGGCGCGTGCACGGAGAGGAAGGCGGGTGGCCATGGAAGTCAAAGGTCTCGCTTCCCAGTGAGCCTGCGCAGCATACAGCTCTCATGCTTCCCGGTGAGCCTGCGCATTGGAGGACAGCATGCACGCCTCTCAGTTAGCTTGCGCACCGGACAGCGCTCGCACGCATCCCGTTCAGTCAAGGTCAAGCAGCTGTTCGCACGGCACCTCCTACAGCCATTAAAACCAAGACACGTGGCGTCACGTGAATGGTTAACAGAACGCACACGGTTTGAATTATACAAACGTTTGAGATATTAAAGTGGAAAATATTTTTCAAAATGCCTTTGTTGGCTATCATTATTCGAGTGTGCCTTCTCTCAAAATGGACACGAAAAATACTACAGCATGTCGGGTGCCATTCCATGATAGCATACCAAGTTTCATGAATTTCAGACGAGTATTGGATTTACTAGAATTTTAAAACCAGGTATCTCAATGTTTTGTCGGCAATCAACGGTGCTCTGGTGTTTGAAATTCATTACCATTTCTTGCATGGGACGTAAGCATGCACCCAAGGACACAGATTTGATTTTTCAACCAATTTATATGCACTGGAGCATGTGCATGTAGTTCAAATTTGGATTATGCACATAAATGCATTGAAAACTCAGTTAATGCATAAAATGTCCAAACGAACCCCGAAAAATCACAAAAATTGACACAACACTCCTGTTGTTCTATGTTGAAACGAGAAAAAAATTGAAAGCAATAAGAGGCAATGGATATCGTTTCGTCCCCAAAGGTGGGATGTTCCCTACCAAAACCATCATGCTTGTTGTGAGAAGCTCTGGTTGGGAGAAGCATGTACCCAAACCTGCCCCCAATGGCACAAAAAAATTACCACGGCATATTCATGCCGCTCCATGATAGCATGCCAAGTTTCATGAATTTCAGACGAGTTTGGATTTACTAGAATTTAAAAATAAAGTATCTCAACGTTTTGCCGGCAATCAACGGTGCCCTGTTGTTTGAAATTCATTCCCATTTCTTGCATGGGACCTAAGCATGCACCCAAGGACACAGATTGATTCTTCAACCAATTTATATGCACTGGAGCATGTGCATGTAGTCAAATTTGAATTGTGCACATAAATGGATTGAAAACTCAGTTAATGCATAAAAAAGTCCAAACGAACCCCGAAAAATCACAAAAATTGACACAACACTCTTGTTGTTCTATGTTGACACGAGAAAAATTTGGGAAGCAATAAGAGGCAATGGATATCGTGTCGTCCCCAAAGGTGGGACGTTCCCTACCGAAACCATCATGCTTGTTGTGAGAAGCTCTGGTTTGTGAGAAGCATATACCTAAACCTGCCCCAAATGGGACAAATTTTTTACCACTGCATGTTGATGCTGCTCCATGATAGCATGCCAAGTTTCATGAATTTCAGACGAGTTTTGGATTTACTAGAATTTAAACATAAAGTATCTCAACGTTTTGCCGGCAATCAACGGTGCACTGCTCTTTGAAATTCATTCCCATTTCTTGCATGGGACCTAAGCATGCACCCAAGGACACAGATTTGATTTTTCAACCAATTTATATGCACTGGAGCATGTGCATGTAGTTCAAATTTGAATTATGCACATAAATGCATTGAAAACTCAGTTAATGCATAAAAATGTCCAAACGAACCCCGAAAAATCACAAAAATTGACACAATACTCCTGTTGTTCTATGTTGACACGAGAAATTTTTTGGAAGCAATAAGAGGCAATGGATATCATTTCGTCCCCAAAGGTGGGACGTTCCCTATCGAAACGATCATGCTTGTTGTGAGAAGCTCTGGTTTGTGAGAAGCATATACCCAAACCTGCCCCAAATGGGACAAAAAATTACCACGGCATGTTGATGCCGCTCCATGATAGCATGCCAAGTTTCATGAATTTTAGACAAGTTTTTGATTTACTAGAATTTAAAAACCAGATATCTCAATGTTTGCAACCGAGTGACGATGGCAGGGTGTTTGACATTCATTCCCATTTCTTGCATGGGACCTAAGCAGGCAACCAAGGACACAGATTTGAATTTTCAACTAATTTATATGCATTAGAGCATGTGCCTGTAGTTCAAATTTGAATTATGCACATGAATGCCTAGAGAACTTAGTTAATGTATAAAAATGTCCAAGCGAACCCCGAAAAATCCCAAAAGTTGACACAACACTCCTGTTGTTCTATGTTGACACTAGGAAAAAATTTGAAATTGAGAAGAGGCAACAGATATCGTTTCGTCCAGAAAGGTGAAACGTTCCCTACCGAAACCATCCCACTTGTTGTGAGAAGCTTTGGTTTATGAGAAGTTTATACCCAAACCTGCCCCAAATGGGACAAAATTTTTTACCACGGCATTTTGATTCTGCTCCATGATAGCATGCCAAGTTTCATGAATTTTGGACGAATTTTGGATTTACTAGAATTACAAAAGCAAGTACGTCGACTTTTGCTGGAGAGCCACCGTGCCATGGTGTTCGAATTTCATCCCCATTTCTTGCATGGAAGATAAGCATAAACCCATGGACACATATATGATTTTACCACCCATGTTGGTGCACCGGAGCATGTGCATGTAGTTTAATTTTGAATTGTGCACCTGAAATGGCTAGAAAACCAATTTAATGTATAAAATGTTCAAACGAACCCTGAATAATTCCAATTCTTTTACGACACACATATAGTTGCATGTTCACTCCAGATAAAAGGTCTAGCAATTCAAACTCCGTCCATTGCCGCTGTGACCCCATTATGTAATTCAAATCATGATGAAAAATCAAGTAGATCGCACACAGTTTATTATCACCAACCATGTGAGATGCAGCACAAAATATCCTGGAGCACCGTCGGTGTATAGTATGCCTATGGCTTACGCGAGAAAGTGCGTCGGCTACAGTCCACAGCCGGCGTCTCAAGAACACTAGCTCGCTCCCCAAATATCATTTCACTGTTCAATCGTCGCCGGTGAAAGATGGGCACGTGGACCCGCGTCGTGAGGGCAACTTCGGTGGCCCACTCCGGCGAGAGCGCGGCCGCAGCCGGCATGCGCGTGCTAACAAGGTGCATCTGCGCGGCCGCAATCTGCGACCGGACGGCAAAGGCAGCCCAAACAGCCGCTGTTGCTTCTCAGGTGGCGGCAGCAACATCTGCCTCGGGGATAGCAACTGGCGAGAGCGGCACAGCAGCTGTCCGTTCCGCAGCGGCGGTCTTAGCCCTAATGGAGGCCGCCCATGACCATGTTGAGGCTGCCCACGCCCAGCTCCTGACGGTCACCGCACAAATCGAACGAAGCTTCTCCGACAACGGTCGGCAACCCATGGCCGAAGAGCTGGGAATAGCTGAGAGCGTTCGAGCAGCCGTCCGTTCATCCGCCGCATACCTTGTGACGACGGAGCCCGTCCAAACCCAGATCGCTTCCACCCACGCCCAGCTCGTGGCGGCCTTTCCCAAAGAGATGGCGGACGCGGATGGCGAGATGCTTGCAAAGTATGGTGCGATGGATGACATGGAGCCCCTTCCCTAGGAGACTGTCGGGCGCGAGCTGGACATGGAGGCGGCGGCGATCGACGAGCACCAGCCGTACTAGTACTCCTTGTTTATTAAGAGCGCCGGTCTTTAATTTGTTAGAGTAATGTTTAGGTCAGCTAGCTTTATTTAATTGCTGAATTTGCTCGATTAAGAAGTGTGGGTGTGTTGTAGTCTCTTTTGTGTACCCAAATTATGCAATGACGAGGATGACCACTGTAACCAGGAAATTCGAACCAAAATTTTTGATGTTCAAACTCAACACACACGGGTTAAGCTATCTGAATCATTTGTGATGTTCACATATCGTACACAGTTATGAATAAGGGACCGTGTCTGATGACACTTTGCGCGCCAGTTTTTTCGCTGAAGCGATTCCAAATTTTCAGCTTCCGCCAAAATATCTACCTCCCCGCCCCCTTCCCTTTACCAAAAGCCACATTTCCCCTGTTTCTGCCTTCCTTTCCAAGTTGAAACCTTCACTCCTTTCTTGCAGTGCTGCCTCCTCGTCAGCGACCCTCCTTCATGCTGCTCGGCCTCGTCTATCCAGGCAGGTAATCCACACCCGACCCCCATGCTCCTCCTCCTTCCACATCCCACATGCCCCGACCGCCGGCGCGAGCGCTACACCTTCAACCCAAATCACCGACCCCTCCACCAAATAAGCGCCGCCCTAAGCCATGGTGCACGCAGTATAGCCAGGATCTCAAGGAGCATTTGGTAGTGGAGAAGCAAATCGCGGCCGCACGCGCAGATGAGGTCGCGATGGCTGCCATTCGTGCCGACCCCCAGATCTTGGAGGATCACCTTGCCATTTGCTAGCTACGCCGGTTAAGCATGCTTAGTTTACCTGTTGTGTGTGCTGCTCCTGCCTTTCCTTCAGAAATTCTAGTGAATTGTGCTATCTAATTTTACCATGCAATCTGTTGCTCTAGTGTATATATTGTATATGTCGTGCAGTGTGGTGCTCACTTATTAACTGTTTTGTTAATTAGTTGTCGTCTTCAGTTAACTATTTGGTTCAATTCTGCAAATGTGATGTTCAATTCTTCAGGCTGCAATTTTTTATTGTCTTCCATGTGAGAAATAAATTGAATTTATCTTTACAAATACATGAGAAATGAATACAATTGCTATATTTCAAAGTTGTCAAGCATGCTTGGTTTGGTTATACATTGTGCAATGTGGTGCTCAGTTAACGTTTGGTTCATTTGTGTTGTGGTGTTTAGTTAATTGTTTGGTTCAATTCTACAATGCGATGTTCAATAGTTGTGGGTGCATTATGTTATTGTATACCATGTGAGGAATAAATTGAATTTGGTTGTAGTAAATACATGAGAAACAAATAGAATTGCTACAATTGGCTGTAGTTAACTGTTTGGTTAACTGTCTGATATTCTATTAGGAGTATGTTATATTGTGCAATGTGCTGCTCAGTTAATGTTTGGTTCATTTGTCGTGGTGTTTAGTTAACTGCTTGGTTCAATTCTGCAATGCGATGTCCAATTGTCGTGGGTAGAATTTTGTATTGTTGTGCATGTGAGGAATAAATCGAATTTGGCTGCACTTAATACATGAGAAACATATACAAGTGCTATATTTCCTAGTTCTTAATCATGCTTGGTTTGGATAAATGGGTTTTCCATGTGGCTTAAATTAATCTGATGAATCTGCAATGTGCTTATTTTTCATCAACATATTTTACTGATAGCATGCGAACCCTTAACCTGATGACTAACTACCTTATATGTGTTGCAGGGAAACAATGGGAAGCAATGAGGTTTACAATCGAGGTTAGCACGTGCATGGTCCGTTGTCTAATAGCACATTATTGTGCAATTGCAGGAACCATTCTAATATTTTTTTAACAATTTGGTCTTGCACATGTAGGTCCTGCTGTCAGAGGTTTTGACCCACTGTTCGACCCTTTTTGCATATGGGGAAATGAGTTGTCCATGAATATCAATCAAATCAAGAAACTCAGAAAGATTGTTAGGATAAAGAAATTAGCGACAAAAAATAACAAGATCTTTGTCTGCACAATGAAGCAGACATCAGTTCACTACAAGATGGTACTAACTATTATACCTTGCCTTTTTTTATTCCTTTGCCCCATTTCCAATATAGAGAAGATATTTATGCACATCCTTGTTTTCAGGCCTTTACAAAGCAGTTCACTGATGATTACCTCTCAAACCACCTCTATGGTCAGGAGGCGAGGAAGGTTTTCATACAACACCCACGGTTCAATATTGAAGTGCTCCTGAAGAGGACGAAGGACGAACGGTCAATCATCCACAAGCACTGGCCTAAAGTTGCAAAGACCTTCAACATGAATGAAGGCTCAATATTCGCCTTCCGCTTCAGCAGTTTTCCAGATGAGATGCATCTGTCTATATACCATCTATGATGCTAATTTCGAAAGGTTCTACGTGTTGCATGTGAAACTTGGTGCTGGTGCAGTTGTGTAATGGGGTAGCTGAGTGTTGAAGCTATATCATGTTGTACTCTGATGTATTTCAATTATGAAATTCTGCTTCCTTGATATGGAAATGAAATATATTATGTGCTTAATATGAATGTCAATTAGATTAATAAATGGATTATCAATAATATGGCAATTAGCCTGCTAATGGCGAATTAGCATGCTAATTGGGTTTTGCTATTACAAACGGTTATTGAAAAAATACCGTGGGCGATGACCTCAGGCAACGCACACAGTTTCTAGGAATAAACCGTGTTGGATGAATGAACAATCACACATGACTTTCTCTTGAAAATTGTTTGCGTTAGGCCACCTTGCACAAACATTAACCACATAAAAACTGTGTGTGATGGACAACATTTGCCACACAGTTTCTTCTACGGACCGTGTGTGATACATTCAATAACGCAAACGAATTAACGGGAAAATTGTGTGTGATGTACCTATGAACAGAAACGTTTTCCTTGGAGCGACTGTGTGGGATGCACATATGAACAGAAATGTTTAGCAGGGACTGACTATGTGGGATGTACTTGCGACCGGAAACAATTTCGCCTGTATAATTGTATTTTTTAGCTCTACTGTATGTATTTCCGTATTTAAGCGCTCGTCGGTTGCACACGACCTCATTTTGCCGAGCGTGTGTGCCAGGAGGGCATATCCCCGACGGTTTCTGGGTCGTGTGGGAAGGACCCCCCTATCGCCCACACACACTTGGTGACGGTTCCAAGTGTCGTCGCGGAAAGGTGTTAAAACCCGTTTGAATAGCACTGACGCGTACCAGTGGCACCCAACGCGGGCAAGAGGGTTCTCAATCCCCTTGAACTTGTCACTTGCAAGGATCAAATTTTGTATAGGTAGATGGATAAATTGCAAAAAGAGATAAAATTTCAGCAAAGGAATTTAGGCTTTCCTAATATGATTTAGGTAGACCCGGGGGGGCATAGTTTTCACTAGAGGCTTGTCTCTCGAACACATAGCATACGGTGGGTAAACAAATTACTGTTGGGAAATTGATAGAAAAGCGCATAGTTATGACAATATACAAGGCAATGATCATGTATATAGGCATCACGTTCGAGACAAGTAGACCGACTCCTGCTTGCATCTACTACTATTACTCCACCAATCGACCGATGTCCAGCATGGATCTATGGTATTAAGTTCATGAAAAACGGAGTAATGCCTTAAGCAAGATGACCTGATATATACAAAGTAAACCCAATAAATATGAAAAAAAAACCCGTCGTTTTACCCTTAATGGCAACAATACAAATATGTGTCTTGTCCCCTTCTGTCACTGGGATATAGAGCACCACAAGGTTGAACCCATCACAAAGCACCTCTCCAACTGAAGATAAATCAAACTTGTTCGCCAAACCAAACAAATAGATCGGAGAGAAATACAAAGCTATAAAAATCATGCATAATAAAGTTCAGAAAAAACTCAATTACTTCTCATGAATATTCAGATCAAAAACCCACAATTATCGGATCCCAACAAAC
This sequence comes from Aegilops tauschii subsp. strangulata, assembly GCF_002575655.3. Taxonomy (NCBI): domain Eukaryota; kingdom Viridiplantae; phylum Streptophyta; class Magnoliopsida; order Poales; family Poaceae; genus Aegilops; species Aegilops tauschii. The sequence continues at coordinate 88,690,263 of NC_053039.3, read as the reverse complement.
TCACCGCAAAATAAGATTACATCGGATAGAACTCCAAGAACATCGAGGATAATATGGTATTGAAGATCAAAGAGAGAGAGAGAAGAAGCTATCTAGCTCCTAGCTATGGACTCGTAGGTATATGGTGAACTACTGACGCATCATCAGAAGGCAGCAAGGATGGCGTAGAAGCCCTCCATGATCGATTCTCCTTCCGGCAAAGTACCGGAAAAGGCCTCCAGATGGGATCACGAAAGAACACAAACTTGCAGCGGCAAAAAAAGTGTTCTGGGTGGGTCTATGGTATGTTGGGAATATTTGGGAATTTATAGAAGCAGAATTAGGTCAAGAGGTACCTTGGGGGCCCACAAGCTCGAGGGGCGCCCCCAGGGCGCGCCCTGTGAGCTTGTCGCTCATCTGTGGCTCTTCTAGTGTTCTCCCGAACCTTCTAGGGTCCCTTCTGGTCCAGAAAAAATTAATCCAAAGATTTTTCTCCATTTGGACTTCGTTTGATATTGATTTTCTGAAAAGCAAAAAACAACAACTGGCGCTGGGCACTAGGATAATAGGTTAGTCCCAAAAATGATATAAGATAGCATATAAAACATCCAAGGTTGATACTATAATAGCATGGAACAATAAAAAATTATAGATACGTCAGTGATGTATCAACATCCCCAAGCTTAATTCCTGCTCGTCCTCGAGTAGGTAAATGATAAAACAAATTTTCTGATGTGGAATGGTACCTAGTCTCATTTACGGTATGAATATTAAGATCCTAGTGATTCAAAGCAATAGTCTATAATTTTTTATAAAGACATCAATACTCAGACATACCAACAAACAATCATGCCTTTGAAAATAAAGATGCTAAAGAACGCTATCCATACAAAATCATATAATCTTGTCATGCTTGGTCTTCCTACCACAAAGTATTATTCATGAACTACCCCGATGACAAGCCGAGCAATTGGTTCATACTTTTTAACGCGCTTCAGCTTTTTCAACCCAACCCAATACATGAGCGTGAGCCATGGACATAGCACTATGGGTGGAATAGAATGTGATGATAGAAATCAAATAAGGGGAAGTCAAACAAGGGAGATAGTCTCACATCGACACAGCTAATCAACGGGCTATGGAGATGCCCATGAGTTTGCTGTCAATGCGAGGAGTAGGGATTGCCAGGCAATGGATGAACTAAGAGCTAGAAGTGTATGAAAGCTCAATTGAAAACTAAGTGGGTGTGCATCCAACTTGCTTGCTCATGAAGACCTTGGGCATTTTAGGAAGCCCATCATCGGAATATACAAGCCAAGTTATATAATGAAAAATTCCCACTGGTACATGAAAGTGACAACATAGGAGACTCTCTATATGAAAAACATGGCGCTACTCCGAAGCAAAAGTGTGGAAAAAGGATAGTAACATTGCCCCTTCTCTCTTCTTCTCTCATTTTTTGTTAGGCTCTTTTTGGCCTATTTTTCGTCCGGTTCCTCATCCCGACTTGTGGGGGAATCATAGTCTCCATCATTCTTTCCTCACTGGGACAATGCTCTACACTTTTATTTACTTACAAATCAATTACAACTCAATAACTAGAACAATAAGACTCTACATGAATGCCTCTAGTAGTGTACCACACTACAAAAAAATACACTTCCGCAATGATACGTGTTTGTCACAGTAGGTCATGTTTTCTATCATGCATGTACATCCATGACGATTTTATGACAGAATCAAGATAGTCATACCTGTGCTGTCGTAGAAGTGTTCCATGACATTACCAAAATTATCATCACGGAAGTGTCCACTTCCATGACAATAAATGGCGCGTCACGGAAGTGCTTCCGTCAAGGGTAACCGACACGTGGCATCCACCGTAAGAGGTCGGCGTTAAGCTATCGGGTCCGGTTTCGGATCCGATAACCCGTTAACAGCCCGGACCAATGGGGATTTTCCACGTGTAAAATTCTCATTGGCTGGAGGAAACATGTGTTGGCTCACCGTTGGGACAGATGTCATCCACTCATTGGACAGGAGGCGCCTATGATACGTTGACACGTGGCACGCCCAACAGAGGCCCATTCCGGTGAAAAGGCCGGCCCATTTTACTTGGTCAAAAGGTAATAGGTCGGCCCATGGAAAGCCTGTTAATGGCCTGTCTGTATAGGGCCCATTTACGGCCCGCTAACTCACGGCCCGTTATGGCCTATCGGAATTAAGCCCAGTAGCTTCATCTGGGCCGTCCAATATGATTCCAGCCCGTTGTAACTTCCGGCCCATGTATGGCCCATGATGTCTTTCGGCCCATATGAGGCCCTTTGTAACTCTGGGCCCATTAAAGGCCCGAGATGAAACTGGCCGATAATGAATAGTGTATCGCTTTATACCCATTAATGGCCCATTATTCCGTCGGTCGTTTCTAGCCCGTGTTAACTTTCGGCCTTCTAAGGGCCCATTTATTCTTGGGCTCATTTCTAGAATTCGATTAGTTACGGTCCGTTACTGGCATGTTCCGTTTGTGGGCCAAATTTAGCCCGTGGTTACATTCGGCCCATTTGTGGCCCGTTAACCCGTTGGGCTATTTTCATAGCGTTATCAAATATGGCCTATTAACGGCCCATTATGGTCCATGTATAGTACGACCCATGTTTGGCGCAATGATTATATGCCCCGTGGAAGGCCCATGGATCCTACGGCCCGTAGAAGGCCAATGGATCCTACGGCCCGTAGAAGGCCCATGGATCATACGGCCTGTAGAAATCCCATGGATCCTACAGCCCGTAGAAGGCCCATGGAGCCTACGGCCCGTAGAAGGCCCATGGTTACGATAGTCCGTGTGTTGCCATGGTTATTGTGGCCTAGTTACCAAAAATAGGTTATTGTGGCCACTAGAAAAACGCGAAAAAATAACTGCAGTGACTACAAGCAAACAACTAAACAAGACAATAAGGAAATAAATAAGCAAGCAACTAACGCTAGGCTATTACGGCTATTACACAGATTACATCCACTGGGCATCAAAGTTCACCACCAGTGCAAATATAGGGAAAAGAGCAGCATATTGCATACACTGGCCGTCTAAGTTGGCCACCGGTGCAAATAAACGCGACAGCAAAACAAGTCCATAACTGAAACAACTTCAGAAGAGCTCAAGAAACGTTATCCTGGGTATCCACAATGCTGGCAATAAGCTTAGCAAGCTTATTAGCTTTGTCCTGTTTGGCACTAAAATCCTCCAACGCTTGTTGTTGCACTAGAAAGTATGCATCCGAATGCTCCAAGGACTTCTGCAGTCCTTCCGCTTCTTGTCGCAGCAAAGCTGATCGATGTCTTTCATCTTGCAGTTGAGACTCAAGAAACCGAACTGATTCAGACAGTGAGTTTGAATAGCTTGTGCATGCGGTAGTGGCCAGTAACTCGAACACTAAACCAAGACAGGACTTTGGGGTTGTCTCACTGTCTTCAAGATAGTTTTCCTTAGCTGTTTTATCAGCTTTGTCGGAGACCAACAAGGATGTCTCACTATCCTGAACCTTATCTGCATTACTTCCTTCACCATAGCATAATAAGGCACTCTTCCCCAATATTCTGTTAGCATTCTAAAAGAAGAAACAAGCAGGCACATAACAGGTTTAGCATGTACTAGTATATGAAACTCATTTCGGTGAACCAGTTCATTAGTAAGGTGGACAGGATTAAACTACCAAGTCTTCTATTGCCAAGTAGTACGTTATAAATGCATCGCACAAACATATATCTATGTCCTATTGTCACTGCATTGTCTTGCTAAATCAAAATAGAGACACGGTTCAAATCATATGAGTTCAAGAGAAAGCAGCACTGAAAGAATACAAAGCGTGGGAAACTACATAGCACAAAAAGATTTCAGATGGGTACGACGGGTCTACATGTACAACAACACTATTAGCTTTGTTGTGATGCTAGTAATGTGCATGCTATGAGAAGTCAACTGTATACACAATTGAAATTGAAATCAACAGAGCTATTTATAAGAGAAAACGTGTTAAAGAAACATGCGTAAACATACCTATTGCGCCATTGGAGTTTCAATTGGATCGTTCAATTTTAAAATAAGTTTGTATGAGTAAATACAGTGATACAAGAGCAAAGAAGTATGCACGATAGCAACGGAAACTTAAATGAGAACAGTTGTTCTTTAGGTTTAAGCACTTGTTCTACATGAATAGAGTACAGTAAGATGCAAGCATATAGACTTAAAAAAATGAGCTCATAGACCTTACCACATTCTTGGTTCGGGATTAGTACAGAACAAGGCGTTCCCAGTCATCGTCCAATAAATGTGTCTCAGGAGAACGTAAGGGAATTTGATGAGTTTCTTTGCCTGTGAAGTATGTTTTCTTCAGGTAATTCCGATACTGCCACCAAGCATTCTTGAAGATAGCAGAGGTATTAGCATAGGTTATCTCATCCTGAGTTTCCAAATCGGTCCTTCTCTATAGAGAAAAACGGGAAAAATTGTTGTATTATAACCATCATGGAGGTAGAATGTATGGGACAAAGCAAAGTAATTGCCATGAATAACATTACTTACACATAACTCCTGGACAAACACCTGCAATTGGCATTTTCCTTCATCTTCAGTATAATATTTCCATGATGGGAAGATATGCACATAGGATTTAACAACGTCAAATGCGATAGATGCTAAACTATGAATGGCTGGTTGTGCTTCCTCCACAGGAATAGGTGTACTAACTGGTGGAGTTGGGGTTCGCAGTCGTAGTACTGGCGCTTTGGGCACTGGAGTTGCCTTACTAAGTGCTCTTGTTTGGGAGCCCTGTGGTGGAGATGGTGATGTGTCAACAGGAACTGGGTTACTATCTGCTGAGATTGGGGTTAGATTGGGTGAAGCCGGTTCTCTGTCCATCGCAGTAGGGGTACAATCTACGAGAGTCTGGGTTATGTGTGGTAGGGCTGGTTCTCGTGCATGTACAACCGGGGTGCTATATCCACCAAGAGGTAGCACTGTTTTATTTGAAGACCGTGTTTTTACTCCGCTAGATACTACCATCACCCGCTCCAATTCAAATGGCTGATAAACAGGAAACATAGTTGAATGTACAGACATTGTATGAGAGACAGATGCAATAGATAGTGTGGAAAAAAAGGGCATGAAATAGTTGACATGTATATTGTTTAACTAAAATGGATAACATGACATAATTTCACATATATGATGTCTATCTAAACTGGATAGCATAGCATAACATAATTCAAAGATATGATGACTAACTAAATAGGATCGCATGACATAATTCACATACATGTTATCTAAGTAATCAGGATCACATGATCTAATTCACATATGTGATTTATATGCTAAGCAGATGGCATTCGCATATATGATGTCTGAACTAAGAACATGGTGTTGAATATTGTATATATGATGTCTAAACTATGCAATGCAAGACACCATATGCATGATATGAGCAGTATAACCGTGCCAAGTTAGAACATACACCTCGGTGGGGGAATAGGACTGGTCCTCTGTCTCTGAATCCATCTCTGAGGAGCTATTGGGACCCAGCAAGAGATCTGCTTCGACGGGTAGCACTGTCTGCTCTGAAGGCCTTGTTTTCACTCCAGATTTTTCCATCACCCACTCAAATGGCTGATTCACAGGAAGAGTAGTTTAATGTACAAACATTGTCGACAAATGGAAATGTAATGAAGAAAAAGATGGGCAAAATATCATTCAAATATATGATGCCTGGTTAAATAGGATGGCCACCGACCCCTTCTTCCTCGTTGTCATACGTAGTGTGAGCAGATCCGGCCTCCCGCCGCATGCCTAGCCATATCCCGATGACCGTAAGTTATAAATTTCTTTGAAACCATCATTGCTCTAGCTGCATGCGGATCTTGTTCAATTCTGTAGTCGAATCTAGGTCTTGGTTCAGAGAGGAAAGAAGGGTCGGGTGGGGTGCAGCATGAATCTAGGACGTGGTTCAATGAGGAAAGGAGGGAGGGAAAGTAGTATAGACTGGCTATCCAGCCACTTTGTTGGTCGAAAAGGGAAAAAGGGGGTAACCCACTACACACATCTGTAAGGAACCTATCTCTTTGTTGATAAAGGAAAGAAACTAGGGGGTCGGGTAGTTTGTGCAGGACCAGATTTGCTGCGCTCACATAGGAAAAAAGGTTCAAAGAGAACAAATATGGGGCAAACGTAGATATGTTGCTTGGCAACATACTCTGCATCACCCATTTATACGTGTGGACGCACATGGTGGTGGCATGTCCCATGTCCCATACAACTATTTTGCTGTTGTTAATCTAAGAATGCCGCTAGTAAATTGAAGCAATGCCATTGTTAAAAGTAAATTACATTTTAATGAATGTTATTTTAAGAGAATTTCTCTGTTAATATGAATCAATGCAACCGTTTTAGAAATGCTACTGTCATATGCTTTCTTTTCCATCAAGATAAGGTAGATGCTTCTTTTTGTGGCCGCATGTTTCACCATCCTTTATTGGCCAGTAATTGATTCCTTTTTTGCCTCTGTTAAAACAGGGATATCTATTCAACTTGTTGTTATTGCGACATTTTGCTTGGCTACGCAAAACACTTTAGTTTTAAGAGTGTTTTGTGTAGTTCAACTTGAATGTCACACCGGCGACTTTGCTTAATTTTGGTTGAACTACACAAAAGGAGATCGGATTTCCATATATGTGTTGAGAGATTTCGTTCAAATCCTCCTCGCGAGTTGTTTCAAATCTTGGTCAAGAAAAGTCTATACCGACTTTCATCCACATGATGGTGCAGTGTGCTTTGAGATGTTGTGCTACTTTTATTGGTACTATTTTGGAGAAATGTTGAATTTTACCATGAAGTGAGCAAAAATTGTTCCAACCCACACATGATGCTTGTTTCTTTGTTACAACAAACTCTGCATCACCCCCTTTATAAGTAGATGGAAGCACATGGTGTTGTTGCACCCACTCTCCCCTGGAACTGTTTATGCTTTTTTCTTAATCGAATGTCACTGGTAAAATTAAGCAATGCCATTATCATAATTAACTACTGAACTATTTTAAGAGAATTTCTCTTTTAATATGAATCAATGCGACCGTTTTAGAAATGCTACGTTCCTATACTTTGTTTTCCATCAAGATAAGGTAGATGCTTCTTTTTGTGGCCGCATGTTTCATCCTCCTTTGTTGGCCAGTAATTTTTTCCTTTTTTGCCTCTGTTAAAACAGGGATATCTATTCAACTTGTTGCTATTGCGACATTTTGCTTGGCTACGCGAAACACTTTTGTTTTAAGAGTGTTTTGTGCAGTTCAACTTGAATGTCAGACCGGCGACTTTGCTTAATTTTGGTTGAACTACACAAAAGGAGATCAGATTTCCATATATGTGTTGAGATTTCTTTCAGGTCCTCCTCACATGTTGTTTCAAATCTTGGTCAAGAAACGTCAGTGCCGACTTTCATCCACATGATGGTGCAGTGTGCTTTGAGTTGTTGTGCTACTTGTATTGGTACTGTTTTAAATAAATGTTGAATTGAAGCTATTGTATTGCTGTCTTTTCCCATTAAGTAGTGAACAAAAATGGGACCAACCCAGACATGATGCTTGTTGCTTTGTTACAACAAACTTTGCATCACCCCCTTTATAAGTAGATGGAAGCACATGGTGTTGTTGCGCCCACTCTCCCCTAGAACTGTTTATGCTTTTTGTTAATCTAATGTCGCTGGCAAAATTAAGCAATGCCACTCTCAGAATTTACTACTGAATCTTAGTTCAAAACTGCAACACTTGTTAGGGATCGGCGGGAGTACCATTTATGATAGGGATCGGCCGAAGTACATGTTTAAGAAATGTATTGTTGAGATAATGGATTTGTTATTATATATCAGTTATAGTGTTTTACAAATGGTACTATCCTGCTTTGTAGTTCTTTCTACATGTTTAACCAAGGTATTGTTAAGATAATGTCTCTGTTAATATGAATCAATCGCATTCTTTTAGGAATGGTACTTTTCTGCTTTGTCGTTCTTTATACATGTTGAAACAAGGCATTGTTATGATAATGTCTCAGTTAATATGAATGAATCACACTAATTGAGAATTGCTACTCTCCTGCTTTGTTTCCCATTAAGATAAAGTAGATCAGTAGATGCTTTTCTTCTGGGAGTACAAGTCATCAACCGTTATTTCTCGGTAATTGTTTCCCTTATACCTATTGTTGCTTACAGGGATATCAAAATTAAAGCTCGGTTTTATTCCGACTTCGATTTTAGTTGAATTGCACAAAAGGAGCCAATGTGTCCAAGGCAAACTGCTGCATTACTGGGTCCAGTTGGTCGTTCCACTTTGCGGAAAGAAGCAGTCACTGTTTGCGCTACATTACAGAAGGAATGACCGAGAAGCTTTACAAAGTATTATTAGACACCAGTGACATGACTAGTCTGCAGAGACCAATGGCAATTTAACAACACGTGGAGTGCCCTAGGCAAAAAGTGCCCAAACAAGTACAAGAAGCTACGACAGGACTCCACGATCATAGGCATTACATATTTTGAATGGGAAAAGCTTGTCAAAGTTTAATCATTGATGTTAGCAAGAAGACGTTAGTTTAATATATTGGAATTGGAAAACCTTGTCAAAATTTGCTCATTGATGTTAGCCAGAAGACATGCATTTGATATTTTTGAGTGGGACGCCCTTGCTGTGACCAGCGTCGAGTGTTTTTTCCTATTCCTGTGTTCAGTTTAGAAGTAAATAGTTACTCTGCTGAGATATTCCTGTGTTAAGAGTTTGTTCTGAATATTGTCTATGTAATGCCAGGCCTTGTGTTTGATTGCAAAGTTGAGCTTGGAATGTTGTGGCATGCGGCATCACGAGCTGTTCACCGTGCCTCCTGAGAATAATGCTTCGTATTGTTTTGCATGTCGATCTAATGCCAGTGATTTGCTTGTTAAGAAGATCATCCTCTTCTGTTGTTTCCGTGCTTAAGAAGTTCATCGTCTGATGTTTCATTCATAGCCTATACAACAATTCGGGTAGGTTAGACGTGAAACCATATGATCTTCCGGCCAACTCATGATATTAGGCCGTGATTGGATCATCGTTTTCCAACCAAAACCGCTTGTAAAACTGACGCTTGTAAATTAAAGCAGATGGTCTCGGGCGAAGGCGCTTGGTTGGTCGATTTCGACTAGTAAAATATCGGAAGTACTTCACACACTATATTTTTTTGCTTTCTCCTGGTTTCCTGACATCACGGTCCCACACCAGTGTCAACCTATGTAGTCAATATAAACGAGAGAATTGCACAAGGTGCGGCCGACAGCTGGGACCAAGCAGCTCGAGCAGTATTTGTGTTTTTGAGGCGTGAGCACTGCAGAGTTTTTCTTGGCGATGATTTCGTTGTTGTTTAGAGGAGAGCAGGGTATTAACTGGGCGGGCTGTGGCCCGTCTAGCCCAGGCCAGATATCCAGCCCAGATACTAATTTTTTCAAGATGAAAATGGCTAGCCCAGCTATACGTCTTTTTGAGGAATACCCAGGCAAGGTCAACTTGTTATTCTCCACCCGGCTGGGCTGCAAATCTTTCCTAGGAGGGAAGCATTAGGCTTAACAGGAAAATGGGCTTTAAAAAATAATAAATGGGATGTAATTATAAAAACTGGGCAGTAACTATAAAAAATGCACCAAACACGAAATTAGTTTACAAAATATTATTTATGGATTTTGAAAATCTTAAATTTTCATTGTTGCGCGCGCAATGTTTCGTTGGATTTTTACGTAATACAAATTTATATTTAATCTGACTAGAAATTTTGGGATAAAAATATTTCGGATCCCATCTAAATGCGGGAAATTTTTATTGAATTCTATCTTCAACGGTTGGTTGAAATTATTAATCGTTGTCCTAGCTAGAAAATGGGCTGTACATTTAACAAACTGTAAATGGGCTGTTGTAAATTCCATTAGAATTCAAAAATGGGCTGTACATTCTTACAAAACGCAAATGGGCTATAAGTTCTCTGCCACACACTTGTGGGCCTACTAAGTGACGCGTTCCCTAAAAAAATAAGTTGACGCGTATGCAAGGCTTTGTCAACTTATTATAGTCAACACACGGTTCTAGCAGCAGTGGCCGTTGGATGTCTATCCAACGGATGTCGTGCTTCTTCTTCAATCTCGGATATTCTTAGCTTCGGCCGCCCAAAAAATGTTTCCTCCCCCTGACATCTGGGGCGCACCGTTTCGGAGGCTGACCTGTGGGCCTACTAAGTTGGAGCGTACGAAGGGCTTTGTCAACTTAGTCAATATAAACGATTCTAGCTTTAGTGACCGTACGATGTCCATCCAACGGCCGTAGTGCTTCTTCAACCTCTGGTCTTCTTGGTCCAGCCGCCCAAAGCAGCGCCGGTCGTGCCGCCTGCTCCTGCCTCCCGTGGCCGGCTGTGCTGCCGCGGAGGCCTCACCGCCCCCATACTACTCCCACCGCTGGCCAGGCCATCCCACCACTCACCCACACCCCCTGTTATTCTGTGGCGACGGCAGCCTCACACCGCAGCCGAACCAGTGAACCCTCGTACTCCTCTCCGCGCGGGCTTCCACTGCTGCGTCTTCCCCGGCTCAGCGTCGTCCCCTTCCTAGGCCTCACCGTCGTCCACCGCCCTGGTGCTCTCGGCGCGGCGTGGTCAACGTGGTCAACGACCGACTTCCATCAGAAGAGTACTGTATCTAGAGAGGCTGACAGCTGGGTCCACGGCGGCCGCAAGGAAGTGCCTCCTTATTACGCGCAAAATAATTATTCCACCACCTGACAGTGGGGACCCACCGGACGGGCCACTTATTTCATGAAAAAATGTTTCCCCCCTGACTGCTGGGACCCACCGGATGGGCCATCGTATTTTGTGAAAAAAACGTTCCCCCCGCTGTCAGCTCGGACCCACCGGAAGTGCCTCCTTATTACGCACAAAAAAATGAATACTCCCCCTGCTAGCTGGGACCCACCTTGGTGGGAGGCTGACTTGTGGGCCAACTAAGTTGACGGGGACGGAGGGCTTTGTCAACTTAGTCAATATGAACGATTCTAGCTCCAGTGACCGTACGATGTCCATCCAGCGGCCATAGTGCTTCTTCAACCTCTGGTCTTCTTGCTCCAGCCGCCCAAAGCAGCGCAGGTCGTGCCGCCTGCTCCTGCCTCCCGTGGCCGGTTGTGCTGCCACGGAGGCCTCACCGCCCCTACTATTCCCACCGCTGGCCAGGCCCTGCGGCGACGGCAGCCTCACACCGCAGCCGAACGAGTGAACCCTCATACTCCTCCCCGCGTGGGCATCCACTGCCGCGCCTTCACCGGCTCCGCGTCGTCCCCTTCCTAGGCCTTGTCGTCGTCCACCGCCCTGGTTCTCTCGGCGCGGCGTGGTCGACGTGGTCAAGGAACGACTTCCATCGGACGTGGACTGTACGTGGAGAGGCTGACAGCTGGGTCCAGGGTGGCAGCAAGGAAGTGCCTTCTTATTACGCGGAAAATAATGATTCCTCCACCTGACAGCAGGGACCCACCGGACGGGCCACCGTATTTCGTGAAAAAAAGTTTCCCCCTGACTGCTGGGACCCAGCAGCTACACCTTCGCACGCAAGGAAGTGCGTCTGGAAAAAAAATGATTCGCCCCCCTAAGTGCTGGGACCCACCAGCTACTACTTCGCATGCAAGGAAGTGCGTACGGGCAAAAAAAACCAAAACGATTTTCCCCCTTGACTGCTGGGACCCACCAGCTACATCTTTGTAGACAAGGAAGTGCCTGACAGTCGGGACCCACCTGGTCGAAGCGTACGTAGCGTTCTCATTCTGGTCGCGAACGTGTACGTACATATATACTGGTCGATGTAGAGGCGCGCACGTGTCGTAGTAGAGGCGCGTACGTGTCATAGTAGAGGCGTGCACGTAGCATGTACACGTATGTACAACGGCCAGGGTGCAAGAAAGAAAATACGGCCACGTACGTACATACGGGCAGGGTCCCGAACGCCTACTCGCGCATACGTACGGCGAGGGCTCGTGTACATGTCTGGGTCGGAACGGAGAAATAGCGTCGTCGTCGTGTTCATGGGGAGGCAACGGAATGCGTCGTGTTCATGGGGAGGCAACAGAATGTGTCGTGTTCATGGGGAGGGGTGTGGCGTACCGCAAAACGGAGGAAACAGACCTCCTACGGTCGAAACGGGGGTCCTGTTGATCGGGAGGAGTGTGGCGTACCACAAAACGGAGGAAACGGACCTCCTACGGTCGAAAAGGGGGTCCTGTTGATCCGGAGGGGTGTGGCGTACCGCAAAACAGAGGAAAAGGACCTCCTACGGTCGAAACGGGGGTCCTGTTGATCGGGAGGGGTGTGGCGTACCGCAAAACGGATGAAACGGACCTCCTACGGTCGAAACGGGGGTCCTGTTGATCGGGAGGGGTGTGGCGTACCACAAAACGAACGAAACGGACCTCCTACGGTCGAAACGGTGGTCCTGTTGATCGGGAGGGGTGTGGCGTACCGCAAAACGGACGAAACAGACCTCCTACGGTCGAAACGGGGGTCCTGTTCATCGGGAGGGGTGTGGCGTACCGCAAAACGGGACTCCACGGGATACTGTTCATCTCCACCGTCGACCTCCTCTAGCCTCCACGGGCTCCTGTTCATTCAGCCTCCACCGCGCGCTACTCCACCGGCTACTGTTCAACCACCCCTCCACGGGCACCCCTCCACCGTCTACTGTTCATCCAGCCCTCCACACCGTGGGGTCCTGTTCAACCACCCCTCCACAGGCACCCCTCCACCGTCTACTGTTCATCCAGCCCTCCACACCATGGGGTCCTGTTCATCCAGAGGCAACGCCACCGCTCACTGTTCATCCACCCCCCCCACAACGCTCACTATTGATTGAATCGATCGGCTTCAGTTAGCAGCAGTAGCGAAGGAATCGCTCGATCGGGTTCAGTTAACAGCCATCGATCGATTGCTTGGGTTCAGTAACGCGTAGCCTGCAGTGCAATCGCTCGGGTTCAGTTAGAGCCCAATGCCTCGCTCGGGTTCAGTTAGAGCCAACGCCTCGCACACACGCGCGTACGTGTACGAGAGAAACGTGCATCGCTCGGCCCTCGACCTCCCACCGTAACCGGGAACTCCCCGAAATTTTCCTCCCCCTCGCTTCTACCACGGTTTTTTCCGTCATGGACGGCCCAAAGAATGTCATGCAGCTACGTCTCCGGCCCGCCCAGGACGAAAAGCCCATTTTCTGTCATGATTTTTTGTCATAGAAGTAGGAGCCCACCACATCTATGATGATACCGGGTTTTGTCACAATTATCGTCATAGAAGTGTCATATGTATGATAGAAAAAAAATTTGTTCGGCCCAAAATGTCACGGATGTGTCTTTTTTTGTAGTGAGTAAAGGGGTACAAAAAGGACCCCTACTTTTGTACACCGACAATTGTCTAAGTACTTTACTGAAAAACTATTTTTCAATAAAATCATAAACTTTATCAAGAAATTTATATAATTCCCAATCAACAATGTGTCATATTTACATAGTATTTAGAAAAAAATATTATATTGCTCCCACTTACTTTCTTGTAAATACAAGCATCTTTGTTTCTATCGATGAATCATATCATTTGATCAATTCATCAAAACAAAGATTCCAACTCCACTATGCCGGCTTCATATCATTACTAGATCTCTTGAAGTTTGCATACTTACTAGCATCCTCTGGATCGAGAAAATTACCTTGGACCATATCAAATATACAACCTTGGTTCTATTTCCATCTCATTGGACATTCGATCCTTCTTTTCTTCTTGACTTTAAACTTCTTATAGTTTTACTTTCAATATTCCTCCCACTCAACCGAAGAATCATCTAACTTTTTAAGAGTGGCATGAGCCCCGAACTTCCCTAGGCTTGTAAGTCTCATTACATCCTTTGCTGTTGTTCTTTCTCTTTAAGTTCTCGCCATCAACTCATGACTGGCATTCTTCCGGATTTTATGCATTTCGGTCTTAAACATACTTGAACACTTCACTAGATCTTGAAAACGAAACACTTCTTTAGATATCACATATCTTTTAATCTTTGTTTGTTTCTGAAGAAAAAATTCAATTCCAAGAACACATAACTATCCCAACCATTTTGAAGTTTGGTTTTCACAAAAGCAAGCAAACTGTAATGCAATTCGAACTTTTGGATCGAAGGACGTGAGTCTCATCATCCACAGTATTAATTAGCAAGAGAGTATTGTGAGTATGAATTAGAACAAAATTGTAACATCCCAAAATTCTAAATTCTGGAATGTTATATTAAATAAATAGTTTTGATTGATTGTATGATTGCTTGTGTGTTTTGTTGGGTGAAATTGAGTGAAATTTGAAACTTTTTGAAAGTTGAATGAGAGGGAATGAAATGACTTTCCCAAACATTCACCTTGCATTTATGATCTCCACGAATTCAAATTCATTTCATCGCAAAACCCTAGAGTGAGGATGATATGACTTCTTCCATTTAAATAAATAAAAAGGGTTTTGAAAAGATTTGAATTCCATTTGGAAATATTTTAAATTCGGAAACTTTATGCAACTCAATGATTTTCATGAGAGAAGATAAAATGACTTCTTCAAATGCTAAGAAAGAGGGTTGGAAGTTTCAAAGAATCAAATTGAAAGTCCCTTTGAAGTTATTTTGAAACCCACTTTCAATTTGGAGTTATTTGGTTCTTATTCAAATTATTTTTCTCCAACAAAAAATTGGAAAATAGGGTAAAATGATTCCCTACAGTAGAAAAATGGAGAGAAATAAATTTGAAATAATTTTGGTATTTTAAAAATAATTTTTATTGGGTTTTATTGCAACTGTAGCATTGTTTGCCTCTTTTGTATTTTTGTGGAATTTATTTGCCACTAAAAAAAGATTCATGTTTTAGAAAATCTTTTTTAGAAAATTTTGATATATAATATGCCTATATTTTTTTATTTTATTCTTTGTGGGTTGTTTTATTTTTGTTGTCAGTTTAAAAAAAATTAGGTCGGGCCGACCGAACTGGGCCGCGCCCAGCCCAGCCAGCCCAGGCCGCCGACGCCATCGTCCCCAAGCCGGACTCCGGCTGGAGTCCGCCGCCGCCTCGCCTTGGCCCCTTCCCCAAGCCGCCGCCTCGCCTTGGCCCCTTCCCCAAGCCGCCGCACCCCTCCCCTCTTTAAATAGCGCCCCACCCCCTCTTCTCGCAGCAGCAGCGGCAAGCCGCAGCCGTCGCTGTGATCCGCCGCTGCCGACGCCGCTACAAGCAGCGTCGCCACCGCCGATCCGCCGCCCCGCTAAGCCACCGCCGCCACACTCCGCCCGCGCCACGCCTCGCAGCAGCCGGAGCCGACGCTGCCAACGCCCCGCGCCGCCGGAGATCCGCCCGCCGCCACCGAATTTCCCGCCGACGTCGAACCGCCATGGACCGGTAAAACCGCCACCCCGGTCCAATCCTGTTTTCTTTTAGTTTTTGGTTTTTCTTTAAAACCCGATTTATTATTTATTTTAGTTATTTAGCGAACGTTCGTTCGTTTAGGTTCTGTAGTCGGGAAACTCTCCTGCTTTGTTTTCCCTTAAGATAAGGTAGATCAGTAGATGTTTTTCTTCTGGGAATACAAGTCATCAACCGTTATTTGTCAGTAATTGTTTCCCTTATACCTATTGTTGCTTACAGGGATATCAAAATGAAAGATTGATTTTATTTCGACTTTGATTTTAGTTGAACTGCACAAAAGGAGCCAATGTGTCTAAGGCAAACTGCTGCATTAGTGGGTCCAGTTGGTCTTACCACTTTGCAGAAAGAAGCAGTCATTTTTTGCGCTACATTACAGAAGGAATGATCAAGAAGCTTTACAGAGTATTAGTAGACGCTGGTGACATGACTAGTCTGCAGAGAGCATGGGCAACTTACCAACACGTGGAGTGCAATATTCACTCCACAAGGAAAGGTATGACCAAGTCAGTTGCCGACGCATCTGTAACAAACGAGGTCAGTATCGGCCTTCATCCACATGATTGTGCTTTGTTATGTTGTGCTACTTATTTTTTTGTATTGTTTTGAATAAATCTTTAATTCAAGCTATTGTATTGCTATCTTTTCCTGTTAATGATAATGAAGATGATTATAGTTGTAAGTGTATGTTTAATCAACTAGTACCACTATTATATTCATCACGCCTTTTTCTGTATTTATGTAGACGGGGATGCTGAGCTTGATTTTAGTGGAACTGCACAAAATGTTCAGATGGTTCGTGTCCTCCGTAATACTTCATCATGCACAATACATCGAATGGTTTTCTAATCATTCGTCATCACCTTGAGCCACCGGACTATCTATTTGAATGGAGCTGCCAACGTCGGCCATTAAGAAGGGTAAGAAGAAAGACAAAAAGAGAGATGGCTGCTTTACTTGTGGTTCGGAGGAACACTGGGCAAACAAGTGCCCAAACAAGTACCAAGAAGGCAGGACAAGACTCCAAGTCTGTCAATGTCACTCTAAGCAACAATGATGCGGCATCTTGGTATGGTAATCTGTTTACCGTACTTTTAGTTTGTTAGTCCACCGATTGGTGGGTTGATACTGGGGCCAATATTCATGTGTATGCTGATGTGTCTTTGTTTTCTTGCAGCATATAAATATGAAATCCACTGGGATGCTCAGCTTGATTTCGGTGGAACTGCACAAAATGTTCAGATGGTTCGTGTCCTCCATAATACTTCATCATGGACAATACATCGAATGGTTTTCTAATCATTCGCCGTCACCTTGAGCCATTGGACTATCAGATGACAAACCCTGCCCATTCCACAATCATAGGCATTACATATTTTGAATGGGAAAAGCTTGTCAAAGTTTAATCATTGATGTTAGCAAGAAGACATTAGTTTAATATATTGGAATTGGAAAACCTTGTCAAATTTCGCTCATTGATGTTAGCCAGAAGACATGCATTTGATATTTTTGAGTGGGACGCCCTTTGCTGTGAGCAACGTCGATCATTTTTTCCCATTCCTGTCTTCAGTTCAGAAGTAAATATTTACTCTGCTGAGATGCATAGTCACATGAATGTCGACTTATGTAAGGTATTTTAAGAGTTTGTTCTTAGTGTTGTCTATGTAATGCCAGGCCTTGTGAGTTTGATTGCAAAGTTGAGCTTGGAATGTTGTGGCATGCAGCATCATGAGCTGTTCACCGTGCCTCCTGAGAATAATGCTTCATATTGTTTTACATGTTGATCTAATGCCTATGATTTGCATGTTAAGAAGATCATCCTCTTCTGTTGTTTCTGTGCTTAAGAAGTTCATTGTCTTATGTTTCGTTCATAGCCTATATGACAACTCGGGTAGGTTAGAGGTGAAACCATATGATCTTCCGACCAACTCATCATCTTAGGTCGTGATTGGATTGTCGTTTTCCAACCAAAACCGCTTGTAAACCTGACGCTTGTAAATAAAAGTGGATGGTCTTGGGCGAAGCGCTTGGTTGGTCGATTTCGACCAGTAAAATATACACTGGTCTCTCAAATTACACGCGTAACTCGCCGGTTTTTGTTACAGACCTCGGGCCCTCGTTTTCATTACGCCTGTATTTTATGCATTGTTTCCAATGACGAGTAAATTACACTTGTATCTTAATACAGGTGTGAAACAATCCAGAGCTCCCAAGCGCAGCCTTACCGTTTCATGTCGTCTCAGTCTCTCGAAGGTGCTCATAGGTGTTCGATGATCCTGGCTTCCTGAATGAGCAGCGGGCGCTGTATCAGACCATTCATAGGGCCCATGAGGCCCTCTTCATCGTCCTTTGAGTTGTTGCGCTCGCCGTGGCACCGAGCATTGTCAACATGGTCAACGAACATGTGGAATCAGGAGATGACTTTATTTTGGCTGGATGATAATAGGGACCCACTAGAGCCATAGCCGTATGTATGCAAGTTCCTCCTTATTATATACAACTTCAATTTTTTTGCTTCCTCCTGGTTTCCTGACATCACGGTCCCACACCATCGTCAACCTATATAGTCAATAAACGGGAGAATTGCACAAGGAGCGGCCGACAGTTGGGACCCAGCAGCTCGAGCAGTATTCTTTTTTTAGGTGCAAGCGGAGTTTTCCTTGAGCGATGTTTTTGTTGTTGTTCAGAGGAGCAGGGTATCAACTGGGCGGGGTGTGGCCCATCTAGCCTAGGTTATTAGTTTATGTCGACTAAATATCCAGCCCAGATATTATTTTTTCAACGTGAAAATGGCTAGCCGAGCTATACTTTTTTTGCGGAATACCCAACCCACGCCAACTTGTTATTCTCCGCCCCGCTGGGCTGTAAATCTTTCCTATGAGGGATGCATTAGGCCTAACAAGAAAATGGGCTTTAAGAAATAATAAATGGGATGCAACTATAAAAAATTGGGCTGTAAATATACAAAAACGCACCAAGCAGGTAATTAGTTTCAAAAATATTATTGTTTGAATTTGGAAATTTTCATCTCATTACTTATTGCGCGCGCAGTATTTCTTTAGATTTTTACCTAATAAAAATTTATTTTGAAATTATATTTAATCTGACTCAAAATTTCGGGATAAATTTTTTTAAGATCCCATCAAAATGTGGGATTTTTGGTTGAATTCTGTTTTGAGAGGTTGGTTTAAATTATTAATCATTGTCCTGGCTAGAAAATGGGCTGTAATTTTAACAGATTATAAATGGGTTGTAGTAAATTCCATTAGAATTCAAAAATGAGTTGTACACTATTACAAATCGCAAATGGGCTATATGTTCTCTACCATAGATGTGATGCTCACTTGTGGGCCTACTTCTTTTTTAAGAATTATAGTCAGTGACGCGTACGGAAGGCTTGTGGGCCTACTAAGGCGTGTGGAAGTCTTTGTAAACTTATAGTCAAGACACGATTCTAGCAGTAGTGGCCGTTGGATGTCCATCCAACGGCTGTAGTGCTTCTTCAATCTCAGATATTCTTGCTTCAGCCGACCAAACCACCGCCAGTGGTACCGCCTGCTACCGCCTCCCGTGGCCGGCTGTGTTGCCGTGCAGGCTTCACCGGCCCACTCTACTCCAAAACACTGTCCAGGCCATTCCTCTACTCACCAACCCCTCCTGTTGTTCACCGACGACAGCAACCTCACACCACAGCCGAACCAGTGAACTCTTGTACTCCCCTCCGCGTGGGCATCCACTGTTGTCTCTTCGCTGGCTCCGAGTCGTTCCCTTTGTAATACTCGCCATCGTTCACTGGTATGGTTCTCTCGGCGTGGTGTGGTCAACTTTGTCAACAAAC
Organism: Aegilops tauschii subsp. strangulata; assembly: GCF_002575655.3. NCBI lineage: Eukaryota > Viridiplantae > Streptophyta > Magnoliopsida > Poales > Poaceae > Aegilops > Aegilops tauschii. Next base: position 88,670,927 of record NC_053039.3, on the reverse strand, counting down.
GACAGCCATCGGATGAGGCATGTATGTGGATTGGCTGACAGTAGGGACCCACATGGCCCATGGCCGCATGCAGCAAGTGCCCCTGTATTATGCGAAAACAAATAATTTCTCCCCCTGACAGGTTTCACCCATCAGCTACATATTCGCACGCAAGGAAGTGCTTCCTTTATTATGCAGAAATAAAAAGTTTCCTCCCCTGACAGCTGGGACCCACCAGATTTATTATGATCCTTTTGGTGAAAATATAGATTATACCAAAGATCCTAAATTGTTTTCTTTTTATTCTAACTCGAAAAAAGAAGAAATAAAAAAACCAGAAAACGTCTTTGCACGCAAGGAAGTGCCACCTTATTACGCGAAAAAATATTGATTCCCTCCTAGCTGGGACCCACCAGATTTGGAGGCTTACTTGTCGGCCTACCAAGTTAACGCGTACGCAGGGCTTTGTCAACTTAGTAATAAATGATTCTAGCTGCACTGAACGTTTGATGTTAATCCAATGGCCAAGCTGCGTCTTCAACCTCTGGTCTTGTTGCTCCAACCGCCCAAACCTGCGCCCGCCGTACTGCCTGCTCTAGCCTCCCGTTGTCGGTGTCAAAACCGGCGGATCTCGGGTAGGGGGTCCTGAACTGTGCGTCTAAGGCGGATGGTAACAGGAGGCGGGGGACACGATGTTTACCCAGGTTCGGGCCCTCTCGATGGAGGTAATACCCTACTTCCTGCTTGATTGTTCTTGATGATATGAGTATTACAAGAGTTGATCTACCACGAGATCGTAGAGGCTAAACCCTAGAAGCTAGACTATGATTATGATTGTTGTTGTCCTACGGACTAAACTCTCCGGTTTATATAGACACCGGAGGGGGCTAGGGTTACACAGAGTCAGTTACAAGGGAGGAGATCTACATATCCGAATTGCCAAGCTTGCCTTCCACGGAAACGAGAGTCCCATCCGGACACGGGACGAAGTCTTCAATCTTGTATCTTCATAGTCTAACAGTCCGGCCAAAGTATATAGTCCGGCTGTCCGAGTACCCCCTAATCCAGGACTCCCTCACCCGTGGCCGGCTGTGCTGCCACGCAGGCCTCACCGCCCGACCATACTACTACTGGCCAGGCCTTCCCTCTACTCACCCACACCCCCTGTTATTCTCTGGAGACGGCAGCCTCAAACCGCAGCCGAAGCAGTCAACCCTCGTACTCCGCTCCACGTGGGCATCCACTGCTACGTATTCCCCAGACCCGGGTCGTTCCCTTCCTAGGTCGCGCCGTCGTCCGCCACCTTGGTGCTCTCGGGCGGTACGGCGTCGTCAACGCGGTCAACGAACGACAGCCATCAGAAGAGGACTGTGAGTGGAGAGACTGACAGCTGGGTCCATGGCCGCATGCAAGGAAGTGCCTCCTTATTACGCCCAAAATAATGATTCCTCCACCTGACACCTCGGACCTAACGGAAGGGCCTCTGTATTTCACGAAAAAAACTCTCCCCCTGACAGCTGGGACCCATCGGCTTTATCTTCACATGGAAGGAACTGCCTTCTTACCCCCTGACAGCTGGGACCCACCAGGTTGAAGCAAAGGTAGAATTATCTGTCCGGCCAAGAACGTGTACGTAGATAGCGGTCGATCGGTGTCTCTGTAGTGACGTACCATGGCCGAGTAAGGAGCGACACGTGTTGAAGTGGAGGCGCCGACGTAGCATGTCACGCAGTCCCATCTATATCGTGTACACGTACGTACGGCCATGCTGCAAGATAGTAAATATGGCTACGTTCGTACATACAGGCGGAGTCTCTAATGCGTACAACGACTAATCTTGTTCATCGTAAGCCAATCGGCTGGGTCGGAACGGAGAAACTGTATCATGTTCATGGGGAGGCAACGGAATGAATCGTGTTCATCGGGAGGCAACGGAATACATCGTGTTCATCGGGAGCCAACCGGCTTGGATGGAACAGCCGAAACGAGGTCTGGCATACCGTAAAACGGAGCAAACGGGCCTTCTGTTTGACCGCGTACGGTCAAACGGGGTCCTGTTCATCGGGAAGGGTCTGGCGTACCGCAAAACAGAGGAAACGGACTTGTGTTCGACCATGTACGATCGAAACGGGGTCCTATTGATCAGGAGGGGTGTGGCGTACCGCAAAATGGAGGAACAGACTAGTGTTGGAGCGCCTACAGTCGAAATGGGTCCTGTTGATCGGGAGGGGTGTGGCGTACCGCAAAACGGGACTCCACGGGCTACTGCTCATCCACCGTCGACTTCCTCCAGCCTCCACCAGCTATTGTTCATCCACGGGGTCCTATTCATCCAGCCTCCCCGGCTACTGTTCATCCAGCCCTCCACGGGGTCCTGTTCATCCAGCCTCCACCGGCTACTGTTCAACCAGCCCTCCACGGGGTCCTATTCAACCAGCCCTCCACGTACGGGGTCCCTCCACCGGCTACTGTTCATCCACCCCCAACTGGCTCGATCGATCGGGGTCCTGTTCATCCAGCGGCAACGGCCTCTACTACCACGGGATCCTATTCATCCAACCCCCACCGGGAACTGTTCATCAAGAGGCAGCTTCCATCGGCTTCAGTTAGCAGCAGTAGCGAAGGAATCACTCGGGTTCAGTTAACAGCAAGGGATCGATCGGGGTTCAGTAACGTAGCTAGTGCAATCGCTCGGGTTTAGTTAGAGCCCAACGCCTCGCTCCTGGTTCAGTTAGAGCGCAATGCCTCGCACACACGCGTGTACGTGTACGAGAGAAACGCGCAAACCTCCGCGCATCGCTCGGCCCCGATCACCCACTGTAACCGGGAACTCCCCGATATTTTCCTCGCCCTCGCTTCTACCACGGTTTTTTCGTCATGGACGGCCCAAAGAATGTCATGCAGCTACGTCTCCGGCCTGCCCATGATGAAAAGCCAATTTTCTGTCATGATTTTTTGTCATAGAAGTAGGAGCCCACCACATCTATGATGATACCGGGTTTTGTCACAATTATCGTCATAGAAGTGTCATAAGCATCACAGGAAAAAAATTCGTGCGGCCCAAAATGTCACAGATGTGTCTTTTTTTGTAGTGCCAGGATGTGCAATGGTGCTAGCGTAACATCTATGATAATGATGAACGGTGGCTGAGCCACAAATACTATGTCAGTTATATGATCATGCAAAGCAATATGGCAATGAAGCTATATGTCATAATAATGGAACGGTGGAAGTTGCATGGCAATATATCTCAGAATGGCATGGTAATGCCATGATAGGTAGGTATGGTGGCTATTTTGAGGAAGATATATAAGGAGGCTTATGCGTGATAAAGCGTATATTATCACGGGTTCTGGATGCACGGGTGAATTCTGCACCGACTATCGAGGTGAGAAAGGCAATGCATGGTACCAAAGAGGCTAGTAAATGGCGGAAAGATAAGAGTGTTTATAATCCATGGACTCACATCAGTCATAAAACTCACATACTTATTGTGAAAGTTTATTAGCCCTCGAAGCAAAGTACTGCCATGCATGCCCCTAGGGGGATAGATTGGAAGGAAAATACCATCACTCGTCCCCGACCGCCACTCATAATGTAGACACTCAATAATAAATCGTGCTCCAACTTCTTAGCATAACGGGAGACTATACGTGCATGCTTCAGGAATCACAAACCTTAACACCAATATTCTTACTAAACCACAATCATTCACTAGTACCCCCACATATTACAATCTCAATATCGCAAAACTATTGCAAGGAATCAAACTTATCATATTCAGTGATCTACATGAAAGTTTTTATTATATCCCTCTTGAATACCTATCATATCATGACCAATTTCATAACATGTGCATTTTGTCGATACTATTTATTAGACTCTCAGAAAGATATAAGTGAAGCATGAGAGTGCAACTATTTATTTAAAATATAACCACCGCCATGCTCTAAAAGATATAAGTAAAGCACTAGAGCAACTGCCTAGCTCAAAAGATATAAGTGAAGCACATAGAGTATGTAACAAATCGTGAATAAATGTGTGTCCCTCTCAAAAGGTGTGTGCAGCAAACAATGATTGTGGCAAACGAAAAACCAAACAAAGCAAAGACTACTATAATACATGACGCTCGAAGTAAAACTCATATCATGTGATGAATAAAAAAAATCTCCAAGTAATACACCGATGGATTGTAGATGAAAGAGGGGATGCCATCTGGGGCATCCCCAAGCTTAGATGCTTGAGTCTCCTTGAATATTACCTTGGGGTGCCTTGGAATACCCAAACTTAGGGTCTTTCCACTCCTTATTCCTTCATCCATCGTGATCTCACCTAAAACTTAAAACTTCAGCACACAAAACTCAACATAAACCTCGTGAGATCCGTTAGTATAATAAGCAAATCATAAACTTTAGGTACTATTATGAACCAATTCATATTCTATTCTTGAATAATAGCTACTCTACTCTAACTTCTCCATGAATTGTACCCCCGATATAATCCATATCATCATTAAAACAAGCAAACTATGCAATAAAAAGCAGAATCTATCCAAAACAGAACAATCCGTAATGATCTAAACAAACACTATACTTCTATAACTCCGAAAAAACTGAAATATTAGGGAAACATAGGAAATTTTTAAATAAATAATGTGTGAAAATTCAAAATTTTATCACTTTCCAGTGAAGTATGAAAATTCCCGTACTGGGCGCAAACGTTTCTGTTTATTCACGGAATCAAGTCAACTATCAACCAAATCATCCCATGGGCTTTACTTGGCACTAACACTAATTAAACATAAAAACACAATCAAAACAGTAGCATAATCGTGTGAACACTCAAAAACAAAAAGATAAAAAGGAAAAATAAGATAACTATTGGGTTTCCTCCCAACAAGCGCTATTGTTTTACGCCCCTAGCTAGGCGTAAGGCATCATTTCAAGTACTGTCATCCTTAGTTTCAAAATCCTTTTTAATCAAATCTTCAAAAAAATTTCTCATTAGTTGTCCACTTTCATTTCTTCTTTTCAAGTGGGAGAACTTAAATAGTTAAAGGGACTTTGTTCGGTACTTTTAACGTTCATTACTTCAAACTTCAAACCATCGCCATAAAGATCTTCATACAAAACATGTACTTCATCATGAACAGGGTCTCTAGCCGTACTTCCAAACCACTCATCCAAACCCTTCATCAATCCCTTTAGTGATCCACTCAAATTTATTGCAAGCATGGTGGTACAAAGTTTTAATGATTTCGGCATAAGGGACTCTTCTCCTAAGATTATCACCATACGCAAAATAATCTTTAGATTCCAACCTACGTATAGTATCTTTATCATGGAGAATTTCTTATATAGGAGGATTCTCAAAATCTATCTTGTAAAACGCAAAAATATCCCTAGCTTCCTAAATTATAGTCATATTCATGCATAAGGAGAATAGTGGCAATATTTTTAATTTTAGGATCATGGATGTTGGGAAGTTCATAGAATATCTTTTGTAAAGCCGGATGAATATGGAAGATTTTTCTTTCTAACTTAACCACGAGCATAGCAATAGCATCCACATAGAAATTTGTTTTTTCAAGAATAGATCCTTTAATTATTGGTATGACTCCCATGAAATTAAAGAATTCTTGAATGATATTCTTCCCAATAATATTCCCGCTACCCACATGATATATTTTCTTTTGAAATTTGTGGGAGCCTTATGTTCCGAGGGGTGATGATTAAGATCGAAAAAATAAGTTTTTCCTAAAGAGACTCACTAGTACTATCCTCACTAGCACTTTCAAAAATAACTTTTTCAAACTCAGACATGATAGCAACTTCAAGCAAAGCAAGCAAACGAGCAAAGTAACAAAGCAAATATTTTTTTGTTTTTGTATTTTTTATGAGAAGTGAGGGAGATGAAAATGAGAGGCAAAGGCAAATCAAAAGTAGAGCAAGTAGATGATATTTTGTGTATAGGTACTTGATAGGTTTTGACAATGTCTCCCCGGCAACGGTGCCAGAAATTCTTCCTGCTAGTTGTGAGCTGCATTGGGGTTTTCCCCGAAGAGGAGGGGAAATGTAGTACCATAGAGATAAGTATTTCCCTCTGTGAGAACCAAGGCTTATTGAACCAATAGGAGAATCACGCAAAGCCTCATGAACAACACCTGCACACACAAAAGCAAATACTTGCACTCAACGCGGGCAAGAAGGTGGTCAATCCCCTTGAACTCGTTACTTGCTAGGATCAAATCTTGCATAGGTAGATGTATAAATTGCAAAAATAATAAAGAGATCAAATTCCAGCAAAGGAATTTAGGTTTTTGTAATATGATTAAGGCAAACCTAGGGGCCATAGTTTTCACTAGAGGCTCCTCTCTCGGACACATAACATACGGTGGGTGAAAGAATTACTGTTGGGCAATTGATAGAAAAGTGCATAGTTATGACAATAACCAAGGTAATGATCATTTATATAGGCATCACATCCAAGACAAGTAGACCGACTCCTGCCCGCATCTACTACTATTACTCCATCAATCGACCGTTATCGAGCATGCATCTATGGTATTAATTTCATGAAAAACGAAGTAACACCTTAAGCAAGATGATATGATGTAGACAAAGCAAACCCAATCAATATACAAATATGTGTCTTGTCTTGTTTTTTCACTGGAATATAAAGCACCGCAAGATTGAACCCATCACAAAGCACTTCTCCCACTGAAGATAAATCAATCTAATTGGCCAAACCAAATGGATAGATCAGAGAGAAATACAAAGCTATTAAAATCATGCATAATAATGTTTAGAAAAGACACAATTACTTTTCATGAATATTCAGATCATAAACCCACAATTTATCGGATCCGAACAAATGCACTAATCATACACACAAATGCGCACAATATTCAGATAGAACTCCAAGAACATCAAGGAGAACATGGTGTGACGCCCCCAACTTAATCATGCACTAATCATACACACAAATGCGCACAATCAACATCACAGACTCACGGGAAGATATCACAACACAATTCTAGACAAAAATTCAAACACAAAGCCTTATATTACAAGCAGGGCCATGAAGGCTCGAATACATAAGTCAGCCGAAGCAACAACATCTGAGTACAGACATAAGTAAACAAGTTTGCCTTAAGAAGGCTAGCAAAACAATGACATCTAGATCGAAAAGGCGCAGGCCTCCTGCTTGGGGCCTCCTAACTACTCATGGTCATCGGTGGTGTCCATGTAGTAGTAGGCTCCGTCGGGATAATAGTAGTCAGCGGCGGGATCAGCTGGCTCCTGGGCTCCGTCATCTGATCGCAACAATCGTGTAGAGGGGAAAAAGTTAGCAAAGTAACCGTGAGTGCTCATATAAAGTACTCGCAAGACTTACATCAGATCTGTGCTAAGTATGTATTGGTATCAATGGAATGGAGCTATATCTTTGGACTATACTGCAGAAAGGACATAATAAAAGGGAAGGCCTAGCCTATTGAAGACTAGCATCTTGGAGCGTCTTGCAGCATTAGAAGAGTGTAGAGTAACATATAATATAGTAACAAGTATATAATAGAAACACCCAGAGATCCTTCCTCCACTCCCTGTGAGAAAGCGATCCTGGAGCCATCATATCCATTTAGTGTCTCAAGTATCCAGTTCTAGTTGTAGTAGATCGGGATACAACTCGGAGGGTCCATTACCATGCACACGGTTATTCGAATAGATATACTTCCCTGCAGGGGTGCACCAACTTACGCAACACGCTCAATTAACTCCGGCCGAACACACTTTTCCGGGTCTTGCCCGGTCTCGGCTGATCAACACGCTATAGTCCTACCTAGGCTCTCCAGAGAGGCCACACGCCGGTCTAAGTCCTAAGTGAGAAGGGGTCATGGGCATATCATCCTTTGTAATCCTGCACGGTCCTGGCTACCTCTTTATACAAAGCAGGTGCTTACCCAGACCACCCGGGCGTGTGCCGCTCAACTGTGACATCTGTAGAGCTATCGGAAGAATCGTACGACGCCGAGTGCCCATACTTATTCCCATGTGGTGGTTCACAAAAAGGTAGAGGCCTACTCAGATTACATATCCAAACCCGTTAGTTTATTGGGAGCGCGCGGAGACGATCCGTGATCTTGTCACCCCGTCTCACAGACTTACGACAAGGGTTAGGCCCATCCCTCTCTAGGAAGGTCTGCCTGCCCGGTCATGCCGCGTCATTATCTCTCGGGTACCCTCATGGTCAACCCGACTTCCATAACTCTCGCGGGTACCCCTTGGGTCGACCCGACTTCAACAAAGGACTAAGGTGAAGGTCAAGGTATCCATGTGCCATTACATCAAGGAGCAACCTGAGGAATCACCCTCGATGGATTCTTACTCGATGTAACCGTCAAGGTGACCTTCGAGGAATCACCCTCGAAGGGTTCACACTTGAGGTGTTGCACGACTAGAGTCATCATCGGGAGTGGTGAACGAGGAATCACCCTCTGTAATCCACGACCGACTAGCTACACTATAGAGATATCATCAGGAGTGCGATACAAGGTATCACCCTCGGCACTTGATAGTATCTCTACAGCATACAACTAAGGGGGTGTGGGTGATGTGTTCGGTCTCTGCACGTCAATCACATTGATCGAGTCACCGGTAACAAAGCGGAGCAACAAGGACAAGGGTGAGGGGTCACTGAGGGATCACTAACCAACCTATGCTAAGCATATAGTATAGCAGGTAAAGTAACAACAGCAGGTTACAAAAGTAGGCTATGCATCATAATAGGAGCTATCGAACAGCAACAACAAAAAATTTAATGCAAGCATGAGAGCAACAAAGCAGTGCAGTAGCAGTGGCCAAGCAGAGCAAGCAGCGGGAGGCAGCAGCAGCAGTACGACGTGCAAGCGGGAGACCAAGGGTGCGTCGAGAGCATGGTCGGGCGAGCGTCGATTTGGGGTAACTTTTGGTATAAACTTCTTAGAAACCAGAGTTTCTCTCAACAAGCCTAATGGTTCCGAGAGGGAACGTGTCACCTCTGTGTGTGAAATGCATACGCTGCCTCTTTCGGTCTTGATTTATTTTATAGAGGCAACATGCAACTATAGGAGTGTCATACTAAAATATGAAATTATTCAGGGTTCGTTTGGCCTTTTTATACATTATTTGAGTTTCCAGGCATTTAATGTGCATAATTCAAATTTGAACTACAGGCACATGCCCCTGAGCACCAAACCGGGTTGAAAAATCATATACATGTCGTTGGGTGAATGTTTAGGTCTCATGCAAGAAATGGGAATGAATTTCAAACATGGGTGTCGTGGCTCAGCCATAAACATTGACAAACATGGTTTTAAAATTCCTGTAAATCCAAAACTCGCCTGAAAATCATGAAACTTGTCATAGTGTTATGCCATGGCACCAACATACCGTGGTAAAAAAATTGACTGGTTTGGGAGAAGTTTTGGTATAAACTTTTTACAAACCGGAGCTTCTCTCAAGAAGCCTCATGGTTCCGAGAGGGAGCGTGTCACCTTTGTGTGCGAAACGACATATGCTTCCTCTTACTGGATTGACTTATTTTTTGGAGACAACATGCAACTATTGGAGTGTCGTACTAGAATATGAAGTTATTCAAGGTTTGTTTGGCCTTTTTATACATTATTTGAGTTTCTAGGCATTTAATTTGCACAATTCAAATTTGAACTACAGGGCACATGCCCTAGTGCACCAAATCGGGTTGAAAAATCATATACGTGTCCTTGGGTGAATGTATAGGTCCCATGGAAGAAAGAGTAATGAATTTCAAACATCTAGGCGTCGTGGCTCAGGCGTAAACACGAGAAACTTGGTTTTAAAATTCCTGTAAATCCAAAACTCACATGAGAATCATGACACTTGGCATCGTGTTATGACATGACACCAACATGCTGTGGTTAAAATTTGACCGATTTTGGACAAGTTTTGGTATAAAGTTTTTACAAACCGGAGCTTCCTTCAAGAAGCCTCATCGTTCCGAGAGGGAGCGTGTCACCTTTGTGTACGAAACGACATATGCTGCCTCTTACCGGCTTGACTTATTTTACAGAGAGAACATGCAACTATTGGAGTGTCGTACTAAAATATGAAATTATTCAAGGTTCGTTTGGCCTTTTTATACATTATTTGAGTTTCTAGGCATTTAATTTGCACAATTCAAATTTGAACTACGATGCACAGGCACATGCCCTAGTGCACCAAATCGGGTTGAAAATCATATACATGTCCTTGGGTGAATGTATAGGTCCCATGGAATAAATGGGAATGAATTTCAAACATCTGGGCGTCGCGGCTCAGCCGTAAACATTGAGAAACGTGGTTTTAAAATTCATGTAAATCCAAAACTCGCCTGAGAATCATGACACTTGGCATCGTGTTATGACATGACACCAACATGCTGTGGTAAAAATTTGACCGATTTGGGGCAAGTTTTGGTATAAACTTCTTACAAAATGGAGCTTCTCTCAAGAAGAACATGTCACCTCTGTGTGAGAAACGACATATGCCGCCTCTTCATGTATTGATTTATTTTACAGAGGCAACATGCAACTATTGGAGTGTCGTGCTAAAATATGAAATTATTCAGGGTTCATTTGGCCTTTTTATACATTATTTGAGTTTCTAGGCATTTAATGTGCATAGTTCAAATTTGAACTACAGGCACGTGCCGAGTGCACCAAACCGGGTTGAAAATTATATACGTGTCCTTGATGAATGTTTAGGTCCCATGCAAGAAATGGGAATGAATTTCAAACATCTGGGCGTTGTGGCTTGGCTGTAAACATTGAGAAACTTGGTTTCAAAATTCCTGTAAATCCAAAACTCGCCTGAAAAACATGAAACTTGGCATGGTGTTATGACATGGCACCAACCATGTTGTGGTAATTGTTTTTGACTGACTTGGGACAAGTTTTGGTATAAACGTCTTACAAACCGGAGCTTCTCTTAAGAAGCCTCATGGTTCCGAGACGGAACGTGTGCGAAACGACATACTCTGCCTCTTTCCGCCTTGATTTATTTTACAGAGGCAACATGCAACTATTGGAGTGTCGTGCTAAAATATGAAATTATTCATCGTTCGTTTTGCCTTTCTTATACATTATCTAAATTTCTAGGCATTTTGGAACAAATAGTTGCCATGTTATTATCGTAAACGGTTGTATTATTCCAACCATGGGCGTCCCACTAACCATTTACTACCGCGAGCACCTATTTGATTACACGGGACGTGTGCGAGCTGTCTGCCATGCAAGCTCGATGGGACGCATGCGAGCTGTCCACCATGCAGGCGTGAGCGGTGCCAAGAATTTATTGATGGTATTGGTTTCGACCGCCCCAGGAAGGTACGTAGAACAGTTCCCAGTGCTCCTCCTACTCCTCTGTTCGTATCTATAAGCGTCGCCATCGAGGATCGCCGCCTGCTGCGATGGAGGATGAGCCGGCCAACAAGCGGGGGTGGGTCGTGCTAGAACCGCAAGAGCCTCTAGCGAGCGTGGACTTCATCAGCAGCCTCCTCGATAAGATGTTGGTAACCATCATATCCCTCCTCCCCATCAAATCTGGCGTGCAGACCACTGTCCCCTCCCGGCGGTGGCGCCCCCTCTGGAAATCCACCCCCTGGAGCTCATCGGCGAGGACGAGCTCTGCAGGGAGCGTAAACACTTGGACGCATTGTCCCACATCCTTGCCACACACCCTGGGCCGGTCAAACGTCTTGCCACTGGCAACTTCCATCCCAACTTCAAGGCCGGACCCAAGTTTCACGAGTGGTTCCTATCTCCCACCTTAAATCGGCTCGAGGAGCTCAGCTTTCATGTTGGACATCCGCGCTCGTTGTCGGTGTCCGCGCTCCGCCTCACGCCCACGCTGCGCCGCGCTACGTTCAGGTAGTGCTTTTCCCCCAGCTTGATGTCACGCCTGCTCTTCATGTCCCTAAACTAAAGCACCTCGATCTCATGGGCATCCACATCTCGAAGGAGGATTTGGAGCGCCTGCTGGGCGGCTGTACAACACTCGAGTACCTTCGTCTTCAGGTGATGGATGGGTTCAGTAGCCTCCACATCACCTTGGCGAATGTCTTTATGATTTATGTGCATTGCTGGTGCCGCAACAGGCTGTCAGCTGAGTGGTTTCACAATATGTCATTGAGAATGTGCCTTTCCTTGAGAGATTCTTTGTACTTGATAAAGAAGGTCCAACAAGAATCAAGGTCATTGACGCACCGAAATTGACAGTGTTGGGCTATTCGTGTGCTGAATTCTCTGAACTTGTTACTGGATCATTATCTGTTCAGGTACAACAGTCTTCTTCCTCTTCTTCTTCTTATTGGACATCATTTTTATCTAATTTTTCTTGATATATGTTCGGCTGTCATCCAAAAAATGATTCCCAAAAGCTTGACCCCATCTCTGTGCACAATGAAGATCTTGGTGCTACATTCTGTCGGCCCCGATCTGGATGAAGTTGTTTGATTCCTTAGATGCTTTCCATGCACGGAGAAGCTATACATCAAGGTGATGCTCCTTTCCTGTTAATTGTTAACCACGATGGATTTCAATTTGTTGTTACTTTTATCCATGATTACAATGAAAAATGTAGTATGATTTCTAAAGGAAATTTGGAGGATTTCAATACATGTATTTTTTGACATGTTAATCATGAACGATTGAAGATGGCATGTCACTCTTCGTGTATTTTAGAAATCCTGCAAAACAAAGAGGCCCGGAGTGTTCAAACTGCAGCTAGGCACTAATATGTTGTCTTCGTTTGCATAAACAAGCAGGCACGAAAGTGGAAAATGTGGCACAATATAACAATCCCATTGAATGCCTTGATCTTCATCTCATAGAAATTACTTTGAACGAGTACTGAGGCACCACACCACAGATTAAATTCACCAGGTTCTTTGTTCAGAAAGCAAGTGTGCTCAAGGTAATGAGGTTGGCCCTAGATATAGCGTGCAGAAATGAATGGTTTGCTAATCAGCACGGGCGTCTACAACTGAACGGAAAATACTCTACAGAAGCTGAATTTCAGTTTGTACATTCATATGACAGATTATTCAGAAGTTACTGTATCAAGCCGCTATATGACTTCTCGGTGGTTGATCCTTTCACAGAAATAATGCATGGCTCAGATCCTGTAGAAGATGAATTTGATTTGTGAGAACAGTTTGACCCTTGTAATCGTCGAATTTGGTCCTTGTAATGCCGGAATTTGAACCTTGCAATATTTCTCATATTTGTGATATAACGTAATTGGATGTTTAATTTCGTTATGCAATCATGTCCTTATAAGTACTCCCTCCAGTCCTTTTTAGCTTGCATATAAGTTTTGTCCAAAGTCAAAGTATCTCTATTTTGACCAAACATATAGGAAAAAGTACCAATCTTCACAATGTTTGTCGGTGCACTGAAGTTCAGGCCCTTTAGTACCCCGTACTTGTGCACGGGCTGTCACAGCCATACCGGCAGCAAGGCCTGCCAGGGACAGCTGGGAGCAAATACGAGGCGACTGTCGGATTCAGGGTTCCGGCAAACCCTTATGAGGTTCGAACCCTGGGGTACGCACGAAGAACTCTCTCTCCCTGGTTCGCTCGCTCAACGATCTCACGGCCTAGCTCGTTGAATCCAAAGAACACAGAGATTTATACTGGTTCGGGCCACCGTTGTGGTGCAATACCCTACTCCAGTGTGGTGGTGGTGGATTGCCTTGCGGGCTGAGGATGAACAAGTACAATGGACGAATAGCCTCAGGAGGAGAGGTGTTCTTGAGCTTTCTGAGCTAGTGCGTGTGTGGGTAACACGAATGATCCGTCCCCTTCCTATGGTGGTGGCTAGTCCTATTTATAGAGGCCCTGGTCCTCTTCCCAAATGTAGGCGGGAAGGGATCCCACAACGGCCAATTTTGAAGGGAGACAACTAGTACAAGCTATCCTGACAAAAGGTGGTCTTCGCCTGCCAAAGGCTCTGGTGGCGATGCAGCTGTGGGCTCCGCGATGACCTCCGTCATGCCGTCCTGCTGGTCTTGGTCTTGTTGCACCAATATGGAAACCTTTGCCTGATGCCTCGGGACTCCTCGTCTTCGCCTGCCTCTTTAGCACAAAAGAGGAAACTGGTACACTGCGCCCGCTGGCGCCCGCCTGGCCTTGGTCATCATGGCTCACGCCACGTGAACCTCACGAGGTGCCCTTTGCATAGAAATCTCCGCTCCTCAGGAGTCAGCCTAGGGAGGCCGCCCCCAGGGAGGTCTTGGTGTCACCCGCCTCGCGAGGCTTGGCCCCTCTCGAGGGTCTTGAGTTGTTGCCGTTGAAGATGGGCCGTACCAGGCCGTTGGTGGAGCCACGCCGCAGGCCGTAGGCAGGCAAGTCTGGGTACCCCCATTCCCAGGACGCCGACAATAGCCCTCGGGCCCAAGGCGCGCTCGGACTTGCTTCGAGGCGAAACCAAAGGGCAAGTGCGGAGCGCCGCGGGGCCCAACCGCCTGCGGCCTTGGACGAGCGTGGCGATTGACGGGACGTGGGCGCCTCCGCTTCCCCACACTACCTCGGCAACCGTTCGACTTGACGAGACCCTGTAGCATGCAAAAGAAAACCATCATTACCTGCAATCGTGGAGGCCGGCGGTTGGCCTCCTTCTGGCTATAAATGAGGAGAGGGGCGGAGCCCCCGTCGCTCATCTCTTTCACCACTCCGCCTGCTTCTTCTTCTTCCTCCTTGCTCCGCCGTCTTGATGCGACACCCATGGCGCCGATAAGGAGATTCTCCTCCGCTGAGAAGGGAAAAAACCCCCGTGAAGAGCAGGGGCCACTTCGCCGAAGAAGAGGTTGGCCCACTCCCGGGACGTCGTCGTGCGACAGGAGGTGATGAGGCCTTGGTACGAGCGGCCTCCCCCTGGCTACCTGCTGCCCTTCTATGCCCAAGCGCGAGGCTCCGGAGGAGGAGGCAGCGCCGCGTGCCGCTCGCGCCATGGTCGCGGTGGCCATGCCGTGGTGGCACGCGCCTCCGGTCCACAAACTCACGGCGAGGACTCCTCGCGCGAGCTCGTGGTGTGGGCGGCGGTGCCACCGCGCATGTAGATCAGATTCCTACTGTTCTTCGCCGAAGAGATGCCGCCGAGGGGGCCGCTCGAGCTGTGGCTGCAGCATGCCGAGTGTAGCACCCCGGCAACGGGTGTGGAGGTCGAGGTCGTCTCCCCGGGCAAGATCTTCATGACCCGCGGATGGGGCGAGGTCGCTCGCGCCTGCCGTGCGGAGGGGGCCCTTGCCATCCATTTCGAGTACGACGGCGCCTCCACGTAGTTCTTCAAGGTCTTCGACGAGGAAGGCCGCCGCCTAGAGTGCTGCCTTGGAGGGGGTCACCAGGACGGTGTAGCGGCAAGCGCTGGGCCCGCCCTTGGTCCTGCCGACAGCTCCTCCAGCAGCAGTGACGGCGCTTGGGAGTCCAGCGACTCTCCTGAGCCTGACGAGACTCCGGAGATGAGCGACGACAGCTACGTGCCCCCGAGCTCTCGCCATGCCTGGAGCGCAGCAACGGCGTCCGCTCGTCGTCGTCATTGATCTGGATGGGGTTGGCGTCGGCCCCCCATGGCCCATTGTTGATGATGGCGTCGGCGGCGACGCCTGTAGATATGACTCCTGGAAGCCTTCTTCTTTTGTTCCCTGCAAGGAATCGAGATGAACCCCGCGGGGGTGTGTAAAGAATCTATAGTACTTTTGCATCAAGGTTATTCCCATTACGAAATTCGTGATTGTGTGTCTTGCTTTGGCATTGTCCCCCTTTTTCGTCCTCACGGTAGCTTAGTGCTCTACGCCAACAGGTCCCAGTCCCCAGGCAGGCGTCAGCCGTCACTGGTATGCCAGGTCGTGATGCCGTGGTCAAGGCCAGGAGGTGAGCGGCCCAAGGTCCGGTAAGAGCTCCTGAGGCGCGATGCTCAAGAGGTCCCCCTTGGCATGCAAGCAGCTTTCTAAAGGCAAAAAAGGAAGCCGGCATTGCCGGAGCAAGGCTGCAAGAGCCAAAAATCCTAAGTCCCGGTGCTGGGCTAACTTGAATACATGACATATCTTATCGAGACTGAGGCGATTTCCTTGTGTGGCTCCCGATTCGCGCGTCAGTGGTGGTGGTATGGATGGGTTAGGCCCGCGCTAGCTTCCCTCCCTTTTTCACGCTCCTCTAAGCGCTCTACGTCCTCGGGTCCCTACCCTCAAGCGAGCTCAGCCGCTGCTAGTATGCCAGGTCACGGTGCCGTGGTCAAGGCCAGGGGGTGAGGGCTGGAGAGTCAGCAAGAGCTCCTGAGACGTGATGCTCAGGAGCCCCCCCTTTAACACGCAAGCGAATTGCGTGAGAAAAGGAAGAAGCTTGCGGTGCCGCCTGTAGTTAGGCTCCGGAGGTTCCTGCAGGTTAGCGCGAGGGGAGAATACAGCATGCAATCGCGTTTGCTACCCTGCCGCTGGTCTTTCCGCAAGAAGATGAAGGCACTGAGGGCCTAGTGAGGTGACGTGCGCGGGGTGTGCCACGAGCCAGAGCTCGACCACTCAGGTTTGTCAGTGTTGCAAGGACGGACCCGAGTACAAGCGTCGTGCCAGCATGTGTAGCTCCCGTTGGGGGACGAGCAGGAGGCCGGTCAGCAACGCGGGTGGCCGCGAAGGGCCACAGGCAAGCAGGTGATGATCGTAAGATAACTCATGCAAGGAGGCAAGCTAGTTCAAATAGATGCAAGAATGATACATGCCACAGGGACGGACCCATGTGGCCTGGGGAAGATGCAGCCCGAGGGGCGCCCCCAATAGAGTAAGCTAAAGATGCAAAAGGATACACGTCGCAGGGACAAGCCCGTGCGACCTGGGGATAATGCTGCCCGAGGGGCGCCCCCAACTGAATGAACCGGAAAGATTGACCTGGTACCGTTGCTGGAGAGGTGTCGACGTAGCCGAAGACGCATGCTGAAGGGGTTGCTCCTCATGAGTTGCTTGGGTCCTGAGCTTCGAGAGGCTCCGGGGGCCCGGGCGGCTCGTGATGAACCGTCGCCATCTCCGCCAGGACAGCGTGATGCCTGGCCTCCTGAGCCGCCAGAATGTTCCGCAAGTGGCGCTGGAAGGTGACAGCCGCGTTTGGCAATCCGAATGGCATGCAAACATAGTTATGAGGTGGAACCTCGCACCGACCAACGTGCAAAGGCCAGAAACGCTCCTGAGATGCCACCCTCTGGAGTCCTGGGATGTCGACACAAACGCGCAGCTCGTCGTCCTCGCCGGGACGAGGGGCTACGCCAGTTGGTGGGCGGCGGTCGCCGCACATGGCTCTCGCCCCTTGAAGCTCCTCAGTCGGCTTAGTGATGAACTCCTGAGCACCAGGCACTCCACGCCTTGTGCCCTCTTAAGGGAAACGTGCGGCGAAGCACGCCTCCACGTGGTGCCCAAGCGCCTCCCTCGTGACATGGTCTAGGTCAGAGGCCCTCCAGAAGAGAGCCCCCGAGCCCAGCCTAAGGAGGGCGCCGGGCGCGTCTTCCTATGCGAGGGAGGGAGGCGCCCCATCTGCGGACGCAGGTCCTAAGGTGGTGCCGCTGGAAATGTCGCTCTCCTGAGGCCCTTGGTGGAGTAGTTGCTTCTTCTTCTTGAGGACAGCCTCAGGAGGGTACAAGGTGCCTTCGTTGTCTGGGTCTTCAGCCGCTGCCACCTGGTAGGCACGCCCGAGAGAGCACACCGTGTCCTTCTCCTCGCAGGCGACCGTGATGACGCCGCCGCTCCCTGGCATCCTGAGGACGTTGTAGTCATGATGAGTCACTGCCATAAACTTGGCCAGGGATGGATACCCAAGGATGGCATTGTACGGAAGGCGGATGTGGGCGATGTCGATGAGCTCGGTGCAGAGTTGTCGCGCTTGCCGAAGGTGACAGGGAGGCGGACCTGCCCTATCGGGGTGGTGGAGCCGTCGGTCACTCCTGAGAAGGGCTTGGTAGGCTGTAGCTGATCATACGGCACCTGGAGGCGGTCGAACGTCTCAACGGATAGGACATTGAGCCCTGCGCCGCTGTCAATGAGGGTCTTGGTGACTTGGACGTTGCTGATGATGGGCGAGCAGAGCATCGGGAGGGCGCCAGCAGTCGCCGCGCACTTGAGCTGGTCTGACGAGCTGAAAGTAATGGCTCACTTGGACCACCTGAGCGGGCGTGTGGCCTCGAGCCTGGGGAGAGCCGCTTTCACCTCGCGGGCGAACTGCTTGAAGATGCGCTGGGAGGCTGGGGCCTGAGGGCCACCCAAGATGCAGGCGATGGCGCACGGCTCCTGGAAGCCCCCAGCCCCCTCGTCTTGATGATGGTCATCGTTCCTCCTTCATCTTGACATCACGGACGCCATCGGAGAATACTGAGATGATGGCCTCGTCCGTCACCTTGGGGATCTTGAGGCGAACGTTGTTGAAGCGCTGGATGTACTTCTGCAGGGTTTCCCCTGGCTGCTGCTTGATCCGCCGCAGGTCACCCGCAGCCGGCGGGCAGTCGCGAATGCCCTGGAAGTTGGTGACGAAACGCTCACGCATCTGGCCCTAGGAGGAGATCTATCCCGCGGGCAGGTTCAGAAGCCACGAGCACGCGCCATCCTTGAGGGACATGGGGAACTAGTTCGCCATGACCTTCTCGTCGCCGTTGGCTGCCTCGATGCTCAACTCGTAAAGCTGCAAGAACTCAGCAGGGTCGGGGATGCCGTCGTAGCGCGGAGGCAGGTCCGACTTGAACTTGCCGGGCCAGATGATGCTGCGCAGCTCGGGAGTGAAGATACGGCAACCCGTTGTAGTCACCGTAGCCCGTCGTGGAGGCGGAGCCTGGTCCTGGTACCCACGCGTTGCTGCCACAGGCGGCGCATAGTCCTGACGTGGTGGTGCTGGGAGCGGGGGAGCGTTTTCTTGCGGCCGAGGGATTTCTTGGCAGCTTCCTTCTTCATGCATCGGCGTCCTGCGCTGTGCGTCACGCCGCGGGGCCGCGCGTCTTGTGCGGGGGCGCCATCTTGATGCAGAGGCAATGGAGGTGCTCCATGGGCTACGTCGCCTGCAGCAGGAGGTGGGCGAGGCAGAAAGAGAGACAGTGCGGGAGAGCCCCCAGCGGCGCTGATGAGCTCGGCGATGCGGTCCAGCCAGTCCTCGCAAAGGTCATCAACGGGGCGGTAAGGCAGGAGCTCGCGTGCCATGAGCAACGCGGACGCGGCCTGCGCGTCCGTGGGTGCGCGAAGAGCGTGGGACGACGAGCCGACCGGAGTCAGTGACGGGGTGGCGGTGCGTCCGTGCCGCCGCATAGAGGGGTGCAGCGACGAAGCTTGCTGCTTGTTTCCCACTAGGCCTGTGTGTCAGGATCCCGATCCTAGGTCACACCGACCTAGCATGTAACACATCATATCACTTTGTGGACTCACGCACGGTATTCCCACGGGTGCCACCTTACCTGGCCCGGGACCGTTTGCGCCTTTCGGCTCACGTATACGATAGTGTCGCTAGCATCCATATGACAGAGAACCCGTGCCAACATGACTAGTTGTAAACCCTAAGTGGCACTAACTTACAAGGACAGACATACATGACCCAGCAACGAACGTGTCATTCATCAAGGTATGAACCCAAGTCGTAGCAAGCTACAGGGACTTAAAGGAACAATGCGTGACATTTCCCCAAAGGGACAAACCCAGGAACGAAGAAGGACATATGCCAGCCAGCCTAAGTGTTCCGGAGCAGTAGCAAGCTACCATGGCTCAGTGGAAGCACTAGGAGACATTAGAGAGGCTACCAAGAATAAACAACTAGGTTGTCGGATCCCACACATACCAAGAATGTCAAAATCATACACACAATATGCTGGATATGTGCAAATACAACATGGCATCACAACAAAACTCTACGACTCAAAGTATTTATTCATTGGGCTCCGAGGAGATATTACAAACATGGGTATCATGACCCAGCATTCCAGTCATACAAGCCACAAGCACGGGAGAAAGCATAAACATGTCTGAGTACAGACAACTACAAATGAAAAAGGCTAAGAAGCCTGACTATCTACAAGACCCTTCCAAGGGTACAAGATCGCAGCTGAGGTAACAAGCTAAACGTCGAAGTCCACGCGGAACTACTAGCGAGACTGAAGTCTCTCTGCAAAAACATAAATTAAGCAAACGTGAGTACAAATGTAACCAGCAAGACTTACATCAGAACTAGCTACATATGCATCAGTATCAACAAAGGGGGTGGTGGAGTTTAACTGCAGCAAGCCAGCTTTGACTGTGGCTACCCTGAACTACGACTGCAAGTAACTCTTTTGAGGTGGCGCACATGAGTCCACATATTCACCAATCAATACACCACTATGGATCCGCTCCCGTCTCCCTACGAGAACGACATCCATATCACTCACGCTTATCTTGCGCATTTTAGAGTATCCACTTTCACATGTCTATGAACTGTATAGGCAACCCAGAAGTCCTTCATCGTGGACACGGCTATTCGAATAGATCATTTATAACCCTGCAGGGGTGTACTTCTTCACACATGTTTCCACCACTTAGCGTCTGCACACGACATGTGCTCGGCAGACTTCAAGCGAAAGCCGACGTGGGTGTAGACCACGACCTGACTAACCACACAAGTCCTTAGTCCAAGTTTATCGCCTATTCAGGTTCCATCCGCAGGGAGTCTGGCCGAGGTTTCCACTACGGCCCCGAACGATGTGTGCACGGTTCCCGGGTCACCAAACGGGTGACTCGATACACCGGGACACGTGCCTACCGCATCACAGCCCACCCCTCGGGTCAGCGTTGCGCACGGCCTCCAGCATACTACAAACACTAGAAACTACTTGCAACTCATGGACAGAGGACAGGGGGTTAATAAGTCGAGCGGGCTCATATTTCAGGGCCCAACGTGTGGTAGTAGTTGTTCATGGATCACAAACACAGAACTCAGTTCCTGAGGACAGTTTCAATGAGACAACCCACCATGTACTCCTACATGGCCTCTCACCGCTACCTTTACCAAATCGTGTTCACACACTTAGCTCTCAACAGTAAGACATGTTCACCACATTCCAATTCATCCTCGATGAATCAGACCTGACTCAACTCTAAGCAGTAGCAGGCATGACATCAAGCATGAATGAGTAGGCACATCAGGGCTCAAACAACTCCTACTCATGCTAGTGGGTTTCATCTATTTACTATGGCCATGACAGTTCATTTAGAAGAAAGGGGTTCAACTACCGCAGCATGTAACAGTTGAATCATTGTTGTCCTAATGCAGTAAAAGAGAGCAGAAGCGATTGAGTGGGATTGCATCGGAATGAACAAGGGGGTTTTGCTTGCCTGGCACTTCTGAAGACAGTAAAACTCTTCATCGGTTTCATCAAACTCATCGTCGGAACCACGTCTACTCAGAGGGGACAAATACCGGCAAAGTGAGAAAGAACACAATCAATGCAATGCGACAATATGATGCATGAATGTGACATGGAAAAATGTTGTGATTTGAGCTAATGCAACTAGCAACCAGATTAAATGAAGTTGGTTTGAACTAAAGATTCAAATTCAACTCCATATGTGATTATTCAGATGCCATTTATTTGATTTTGTCCTAGACAGTAGCCATAAGTTGTCCTAACATGCACGAAAATGCCATAAACAGATTCTTTGGACTTTTCTGATCATTTTTCATATATAAATTATTTCCATTGGAGTTATAGATTATTTTCTACGAATTTTTGAAGTTTAGGATAATTTCTGAAAATAAATAAGTCATTTAGATTTATTTCAATTCCAGAAATAGATTTTGCGTTAGCATGACGTAGGTGTGACGTCAGTAAGTCAACATGCACGGTCCAAGTCAAACCTGACAAGTGGGTCCATGTGTCAGCGACAAAGTGCAGGCTGGTTCACAAACAGGTGGGCTCGGTCAACGCCCACATCAGGAAAATCAATGCTGACAGGTGGGTCCCAATGGTTATAAACTAAACTAAACAGAAATTAAACTAACCTAAACAGGCGCCCACATGTCAGTGGCTCTAGAGGGTGATCAGCAGGGTCATTAGCAGTTAACGACGTTCAGCCCCAGCGACCATTTGCCGCGGCGGACGTGCGTTGGGAAAGCGCTAGGGGCCGCGGTTTGTCGTGCAGAAAGCATTGGGGAGTAGCCCTTCCTCGGGCGCATCCAATGAGCCATACAGGGGGTTGCGGGGCAGCCGGAATCTCGTCGGCGACGAGATTTGGCGGCGGCGCAGCTACGGGTTTGTGCGGGTTGGCGCTAGAGAGCACTTGGGGAGGAGCTGGTGAGTGAAACGTGCTCCTAGGGTTGCGCTGAGCGCGCTGATGAGCTCGGAAGCAAGTGGCAGCGGCTGTGGCCGCGGCGGCACCATGGACGGCGGCGGCGAGCTCGGCCACGGTTGATAGGCGGGGCTACAGCACGTGCACGAGTGAGAGAACAGGGGGAGGAGAAAGAGGGCTCACGGAGGTCGCAGCAGGCGTCGAAGCGGGCTCGGGGAGGAGTCGGAGATGGTGAACGGGCGTTAGCTATCTCGAGCATCCGAGGTTGAACATGATGACAGTGATGGCGGGGCAGGGCGCCCGGTGACATGTAGCTCGATGGAGACGAAGGAGAGATCGTGGCGGAGCTCTGGGACACGTCGAGGGGTCGAGCGGGAGGTAGTGGTTGTGACTACGGCGAATGGCGGCGACGGCAGTTCTCGGTCTCGCTTGGGGCCGAGAGATAGAGGAGGAGAGGAGATCCAGGGAGAGAGGGGAAAGTGACAGGGGTCCGGGGGGTGGTGTGGTGATGCTAGAAGGGCCGAGGCATCACAGTGGAAGCAGGAGGTGGCGTGCGCGCATCGGGCGTCCTTCTGGCGCGAGGTGGACGACAACTGGCAGTGCCAGGTGGGCTGGGCCGGCTAGCTACACTAGCAGGCCACAGAGGTAAGCTACAGGTAGATTTTGTTCTGTTTTATTTTTCTGTTCTGTTTCCTTTTTATTTCTTTCTTTCTAACACTGTTTTGAATTCTAACAAGTTCAAACAATGCCAAAACATTCTGAATAAATTTATATTACTTCTCTAGACTAATCCAAAAGAACATAAATTATATTAGAGGCATTTGAAGATATATTCCATATATTGAGAATATAAATCCAAATTCAAATACAATATTGATTTAAATTCAGAGCCCAAATAATTCCTTAAAATGTTCCATAATTTTCGTTCGATATATAACTCTTGCCAAAATTCTCAAAACTATTTTTAGGGCATTTTGGAATTACTGAATGCAGTTTAAAGGGTTCTTGCCCTTTTTTAAATAATTTCTGAGGCTTTGAAAATTCCTCAATTCAATTTCTTGAATTTAACATGATGCATGCTCACTGATGCAACTATTACACTAAGATATTCTAGGGTTGTGACAACTCACCCCCACTAAACAAGAATCTGGTCCTGAGATTCAAGGTGTGAGGTAAGAAGACAGAGGGGGCACAAAGCTAAGACGATCTTCATGATCCAATTGCCCTTCTCGAATATGTTGATTCATTGATTCAAATTGATCTTGACGTCTTTGCTTTCGAGATCTTCATCCAACACGATGACGACAGAAGGAAACTCTACAAAAAACAATCTCGTCGAAGATCGGGCACTCAAGATCAACTCATGGAGTGAGACGTAAGAACATCTCTTGAGTTGAGGCATAAAACACACATCAGGAGCAATGGAGAGAGGTAGACTACAAGGTTCACTTGGATAGGCAAAAATTCCACGCTGAAGAAGATGGTGCATGATTTTAATGTAGCGAGGAGTTAATTGCCATAATCCCATAACGTGACACCTTAGGGAAGGTGACTCGTAGAATTATTACTTCAGTGGCAAAAAGAATTACTTTTGATGCATAGATCATTGGAACTCTCTATACCAGCCTAAGGCAAATCATAATCGATCATTTGAAGGTGTTCGAAAGAATGACATACTCGAACTAGAATTGATGTTGTGGACTACCTTGTTGAAGACAACGCAATGGATGATTTTTTCTTCTCATCCGAAATGGATGGGACCCATGGTAGGACCACTTTTGAAGATGATCTTGAATAACAATTACTGAGAAGGCAGACCATAGGAATTTGGCACAATGGCGGTGCAAGCCGGGGACAAAATGCAATGTTGGGAATGTTCCAACCATCATAGCTGCCTGAGATTCAGATCTGGTTGGTAACAGGATACTTCAGACTCATCAAGTCTAGAAAGAGAAATGAAAGTTTGCAACACAAATCGACGATATTGTCGGATGTGGGGTTCCGGCAAACCCTTAAGGTTCGAACTCTGGGGTGCGCGCGAAGTCTTTCCCTCCTGCCGATCCATGCCCTAGCTCGCTAAGATCTCGCGGACGAACTCGATGAACTCGCAACATAGAAAGACACGAGATTTATACTAGTTCAGGCCACTGTTGTGGTGTAATACCCTACTCCAGTGTGTGTGGTGGTGGATTGCCTCTTGGGTTAATGATGAACAGTACAAGGGGAAGAACAACCTCCTGAGGTTGAGGTGTTGTTGTGCTTGCCGAACTTGTGTGAGTCAGGACTCTATGCCTCTACTGTGGTAGCTAGCTCTACTTATATAGGCCTTGGTCCTCTTCCCAAATATTGAGCGGGAAGGGAGCCAACAATGGCGGGCAAATTTGAAGGGGGACAGCCAGTACAAGCTATCTTGACAAAAGTGGTCTTCGCCTGCGAAAAGCTCTGGTGGTGACGCTGTCTTGGGCTCCACGGTGACCTCCGTCCTGCTGTCCTTCTGTTCTTGGTCTCGTTGCACTGATATGGAAACCTTTGCCTGATGCCTCGGTACTCCTCGCCTGCACTGGCCTCCTTAGCACCGAAGAGGAAACAAGGACGCTGCGCCCGCTGGCGCCCGCCTGGCGCCGATCGTCATGGCTCACGTCACGAGAGCCTCGTGAGGTTTGCCCCGCCTTGATATCTCCGCTCCTCGTGAGCCCGCCTGGCCAGGCCACTCCTGAGGAGGTCTTGCGTCGTCCGCCTCGCGAAGCTTGGCCCCTCGCGAGGGTCTTGAATGCTTTGCTGATGAAGATGGGTCGTACGGCCCGCTGGCTTAGCCACGCAGTGGGCCGCAGGCAGGCAAGTCCGGGGACCCCCGTTCCCGTAACGCCGACAGTAGCCCCCGGCCCAAGGTGCGCTCGGGCTTGGCTTCTCGGCGAAGCCAAGGGTTAAGTACGGAGCGCCGCGGGCCCTAAAAGCCTGCGGCCTCGGTTGACGCGTGGCGGTTGATTGGACGTGGGCGTCTTCGCTTCCCCACGCTGCCTCGGCAACTGCTTGACCTGACAAAAGGCTGGCGCAGGCAGTACTTGCCTTCGTTGCTTCTTCCTCGCCTCGCTCCGGATCCCCTTTCTCGCTCCTCGCCATCGCTACCTCCAGATCCGCTCCAATCTCATCCTGCATCTGCGATCCATGGCGCCGCGCAAAGTTAGGACTTCCTCAGCACCGGCTTGTTATGAGCCGGCCCTTGAAGCGCCCACCGTCACGGAGAAGAGCCTCGCCTCCGTGCCCCTGTTGACGGCGGGTGAGAGCAATGAGTGGGGGAGACCGAGCTCCGGCTTGCCTCTGACGTGCCAGAGCCTGAGGAAAGCACCTTCTTCCCCTTCTTCTCGAGCAGTGTTGCCGTCGGGTTGGTCCCTCCCTTCTCTGATTTCTTTTATGAAGTCCTCGACCACTATGGGCTGCAGGCGTTGCATCTCCATCCCAACTCTGTCCTCCTCCTGTCCATCTTCGCCTACTACTGTAAGGCGTACCTGGGCGTGATGCCATCCATGGCGCTCCTGCGCCATTTCTTCTTCCTCTGTGTCAGCGAGGGGCACATCTCCGGATGCGCTAATTTCGTCGCATCCGGCAAGGCCAACTCGATCTCGAGCACCGGGAAGAGGGCCGACAACATTCGATCCAAATGGGTCATGATGGACGCCAAGCGCGCCGACCCGCGTCTGGTGTTGCCAACAGTGGCGCCCTCTTCCAACGGGGGTGGCCCAAGGCAGAGCTTGCTGATGAGAGGGCATCGTTAGTGTTGGGGCAGATGATGACCAACTTGAAGCCGGGCAACGCGAAGGCGGCCAAGGTGACGGGGTCATGCTCCTGAGGGATTTCTTGACGCTGCGAGTTGCCCCGCTCCAGGCGCGCGCGCGCCCCCTGTGGGAGCTTGAAGAAGAGGGAAACGAGACCCGCCTGAGGCCGGGGGCCCTGCCTGATGATGAATTGGCCGCTGTCTTGTGTTTCATAGTTGGGGACAACCAGGCGTACCCGCCAAGCGCCTTCGTTCCCCTGTTCCAACACAGGGACCGGGAGGAATTCGTCGCCTCCAGGCCGACCTTTGACGCGCGCGGGCTGGTGCCGCCGGCGCTCCTAGGAGCCCCTGCGGCACCGAAGCCGGTGGAGGTGTCCTCTGACGAGTCCCGTGGGGAGGAGGAAGAGGAGGTGGAATCGGAGAAGACTCTTGAAGAGGTGGGGGAGACTTCCCCTCTGAGCAAGGCCGAGATCCTCCGCGCCCTTCCTGACGATGCCGGGGCTGACACCCGCCAGGAGGAGAGGGAGCAGCCCCTCATCCCGACGAGGGGTAGGTCATCGCTGGTGCCTCGTGATGCCGCCTCCGTCCCGACTCCTCCTGGGGCTGGCTCCGGCCCTGCCTCCGCACCGCCTGCCGCTGCCAGAGCCCGCACGCCTGTTCCTCAGGTCCCGATGCTGCCAGGCTTCAAGCTCCCCAAGTGGAAGTATGTCGCGGTGGATCGGTAAGTGTCTTAAGCTTCGCCTTATCTCTGTTTGTACTTGTTATTTCCTGACGTTCGCCCTCGGTCGATCAGGCTGGCGCCTTCAGCGAAGAAGAGGAAGGAGGGTACGGCGGTCGTGCTTTCCTCCGCAGAGAAAGGAGGCAGCAACGCCCGCACCTCCCCAACCCGGTCGTCCTCGCGAGGCCAAGAGGAACATCGCCGTGTGGAATCAGCCCCCATGGCCCCGTTGGCTCCGGAAGTGCCGGCGTCTGGCGCGGTTGATGAGGTCCCAGCTGCTCCGGAACCCGCTATCTCCCAGGTCCTGGGGACGACGTCGGCTCCTCCCACTGCTGCACCTCCACTCCCTGGTTCTTCTGCTCCTGCTGCTGTTCTGGAACATGCTCTTTCGGAAATGACCTAGTTGCAGGCAGATCTCCTGGGCGCGGACCCACGCCTGGTGGCTGGAAGCCTGGAGCTGGCCTCTGGCTGGCTTCACTCCGACCTGGCGATTCACGCGACGCTGAGCCAGGCCGCTGCGGCTTCCGAGAAGGTGAAGCAAAGTGCCACCGACGCTGCAGCCGATCATGAGACGGCGCTGAAAGACACCAAGGCCGCCCATGACCGCTGCCAAG
The DNA here is from genome assembly GCF_002575655.3 of Aegilops tauschii subsp. strangulata. Lineage (NCBI taxonomy): Eukaryota > Viridiplantae > Streptophyta > Magnoliopsida > Poales > Poaceae > Aegilops > Aegilops tauschii. The sequence goes on along the minus strand of NC_053039.3, from coordinate 88,643,519 downwards.
TGCTGGAGGACGAGTTGCAGAGCCTGCGTGACAAGCACGCCGAAGAAGCGCGCGGCCGCCTGGCAAAGGAGGAGGCGGTGAAGTCCCGGGAGGACGCCGTCAAGAACCGCGATGCTGAGCTGGCGGAGTTGGGGAAAACACAGGCCGCCGAACGCAACCAGTTGGAGGAGCTGGAGCGGAAGGTGAAGGTGAAGGAGGCCGATCTTGACGCCAAGGCGCGGGTCCTGGCCGAAGACTGCGTGGCCTTTGCCGAACTCGAGGATAGATCTCGCAAGGCGCTGAAAACGCTCTACGACCACGGCCTGGAGAAGCCGCTGGCCACTGATGAGGACGGCCCCGCTTAGTTGCTTCCTCCCTTGGTGAAGGCGCTCGAGGAAGTCGTTGATGGCGTCGGTCCTATGGCGGAGGCAGAGGCTCGCGTCCTGTCTTCAGCTGCATTGACCCGCGTTTTCAGCCAGTTGCACCTTCACAACCCCAACGCTTGCCTTGACGAGCTGTTGGAGCCTGTGGCTGAGGATGACTTCGAAGTCATCGCCGCAGCTGTGCTAGGTCAAGTGGAGGCCCTGCTGGAGAGGTTCCGCGGCTTTGCCTCCTCACCCTTGTCTGGCGATGCCGCCGGCCCTACGGCTGGAGGTGTAGGTGAAGGCGTCGCTACCCGGGATGGAGCACCTTTTGCGGGCGACGGCGGTGTCCAGGGGTGACCAGCAGCTAGTTTCCTGTTTTGTTCCTGCAACATGCATCAGGCCTCGTGGAGGCGTTTAGACTTTTCATTTGATATTGTGAGGACAATACGTTTGTAATATTTGCTTCAAGATTTTGCAATTTTCTTCCTATCCGTTTTGTGTTCTGCATCGGCAGAGCCCGGCCCCGCGCATACCTCAACCGCCATTGGGCCGACCGGAGACCAGGACGGACCAAGGAGTGAGGGGCTACGTGACCAGTTAGGCTCCTGAGTCGCGATGCTCAGGAGTCCCCCTTGACGCGCAAACAGCTTATAAGGAGAGTACGCGAGGGTACATTAATGTTCTACGTCGGTAGAGCCCGGCCCCACGCATACCTCAACCGCCGTTGGGACGACCGGAGACCAGGACGGACCAAGGAGTGAGGGGCTACGTGACCAGTTAGGCTCCTGAGTCGCGATGCTCAGGAGTCCCCCTTGACGTGCAAACAATTTCCATACCTGCCCTCGCCGAGGCCTCGGGAGGGGCGCGCGACGCCCAGGTCCGGGGGACCTGGTTGGGTGGCGTGCGCTTGGGCGTGACCCAAGCGCAGCCCCCATGCCCAGCCCCCTCGCGCGGCTCTCCCGAGGGGAGGCGTTGCGGTGAGGCTGGACACTGAGCTCTGGGCTCCCTGAGGTTGGTACGACCATGGGGCCGCCCTCAGTTGTTTATCACCAACGCGGAGCATAGTGCTTCCGCTTGTGCACGGGCATAGCCGCTCCTCGGCAGTGTCAACGGCCAGCACGGAGCATGGTGCTTCCACTTGTGCGTGGGATGGGGGCCCCCCTTCGGGAGGAGCCCCCGGGGCGTGTACAGCCCTGCCCTGACATGTGGCTTGCACGGCAGGGCTGCGAGGTGTATCTGGGCACTCGTGAGCCAGCGCGGGACTCACGAGGCCCTACCTCAAGGCGGGTTGCGCCTGGTCTTGAGTCTTGGTGACTGTATGTTCCTGCAAGGCGGTTAGGTGCAAGCACTCTACGTCCTCAGGTCCCGGCCCTCGAGCGAGCTCAGCCGCCGCTGGTATGCCAGGTCGCGATGTCGTGGTCAAGGCCAGGGGGTGAGGGCTGGAGAGCTAGTAAGAGCTCCTGAGTCGCGATGCTCAAGAGCTCCCCTTTTAACGCGCAAGCGAATTGCACAGGGTGAATGGACCCACGGCGGGTGGCGATCGAGCAGGTGATAACCGTACGCAGGTTAAGCAGGGAAGGAAAATCAGCTTGGGTAAATGCAGGAAGATACATGCCACTGGGTCCGACCCGAGCGGCTTGGGGATGATGCAGCCCGAGGGGAGCCCCCAGCAAGGTAAGCTACAGACATAAGCAAAAGGGATACATGCCATAGGGACGCACCCATGCGGCCTGGGAATAATGCAGCCCGAGGGGCGCTCCCAGCTAAACGAGCTTGGAAAATGTCACCTGGTTCTGTACACGAAGTAGAGTTGGTGCAACTGAAGGCGTGCGTCGAAGGAATGACTCTTCACGAGCCACCGGGGCCCTGAGCCTCGGGAGGCTCTGGGGGCTCGGGAGGTTCCCTGAAGACCGTCTCCATCTCTTCTAGGACGGCGTGGTACCTGGCCTCCTGAGCCGCCACGACACGCCGCATGTTTTGCTGATAGGCTGACGCCACGTTCGACAAGCCGAAGGGCATGCGAACGTAGCTGTGTGGCGGGCCCCCGCAACGGCCCACACGCGAAGGCCAGAAACACCCCTGAGATGCGGCCCTGTTGAGCCCTGGGACGTTGATGCAGACACACAGCCCAGCATCCTCGCCTGGATGGGGGGCTGCGCCTCGTGAGCGGCTGTCGCCGCGCATGGCTCTTGCAGTTCCTGAGTGGTCTTGGTGATGAACTCCTGAGTGGTGGGCACTCCTTGCTCTGTGTTCTCCTGAGGGAAACGTGCCGCGAAGAACGCCTCCAAGTGGTGCCCAAGCGCCTCCCTCGTGAGGTTGGCAAGGTCTGAGGCCCTCCAGAAGAGAGCCCCCGAGCCCTGCCCGAGGAGGGCGCCGGGCGCGCCTTCCTATGCGATGGAGGGAGGCGCCCTGGAGCAGGCGCTAATCCTGACGAGGCTCCAGCTGTGATGCCACCCTCCTGAGGCCCGGCACGGCGCAGCTGCTTCTTCTTGGGGATGGCCTCCGTAGGGCCCTCACTCCTGCTGTCGGGGTCGTTGATTGCTGCAGCTTGGAAGGCGCGCTCGAGGGAGCACACTACATCTCTCTCTTCACATGGGACCATGATGATTCCGCCGCTTCCTGGCATCTTGAGGACGTTGTAGCCGTGATGGGTGACTGTCATGAACTTGGCTAGGGCCAGATACCCGAGGATGGCGTTGTACGGCAGGCGGATGTGCGCGACGTCAAAGTCGATGAACTCGGTGCGGTAGTTCTTGCGCTCTCCGAAGGTGAAAGGCAGGCGGACCTGCCCTATCAGTGTGGTGGAATCGTCGGTCACTCCTGAGAAAGGCTTGGTAGGCTGAAGCTGCTCATATGGCACTTGGAGGTTGTCGAACGTGTCGACGGACAGGACGTTGAGCCCTGCGCCGCCGTCGATGATAGTCTTGGTAACTTGCACATTGCTGATGACTGGGAGCACATCATCGGGAGGGCGCCAGCGGTGGCTGCGCACTTGAGCTGATCTGCCGAGTTGAAAGTGATGGCGCATTGGGACCACTTGAGCAGGCGCGTGGCCTCGAGCTTGGGGAGCACAGCGTTCACTTCGCGAGCGAACTGTTTGAAGATGCGCTGAGAGGCTGGGGCCTGGGCGCCGCCCAAGATGCAGGCGACTACACGCCGCTCCTGGAAGCCCCCGGCCCCTCGTCCTGATGGTGATCATCGTTCCTTCCTGGTGGCGGCAGCGGGGGAAGACCGGCGTTGCCCTGGGGGCGATCCTCATGAGGCTGGTCCCTCCTGGCGCCCTCGCGAGGATGGTCCTGCCAGCGGTCCTCACAAGGCCTGTCGCGCCACTCCTGGTGCGGGCCACGGTCGTCCCAGCGTCCGCCTCCACGTCCTCCTCCACGGTCATAGCCTCGGTCACTGCGCTCAGGGCGTCGACCGAAACGTCCTTCGCGAATGGCTCTGAGCTCTTGACAGTCACTGGTGTTGTGGGTGTTCAGATTGTGGAAGGCGCAGAATGGTCGGCTATTCTTGGATGACTCGGGCTGATCTCTGCCCCGCTTGGTGTCGGGCTTCGCTGCTAGCACTGCCGCTTCCTTGCGCTTCACGCCCTTGGCCTTGGCTTTCTTCTCCTCTGTGCCTGCGGCTGGCAGCTCGAGGAGGGAGAGGCGCCCCTCCTCAGCTCTTGCGCACTTGGTCGCCAGGTTGAACAGCTCCTGAGATGTGCACAGCTCCTCATGGATAGCGAGCTCTTCCTTCATCTTGACGTCACGGACGCCGTCTGAGAACGCGGAGATGATGGCCTCGTCCGTGACCTTGGGGATCTTGAGGCGAGTGTTGTTAAAGCGCTGGATGTACTTCTGCAGGGTCTCTCCTGGTTGTTGCTTGATGCGGCGCAGGTCACCCGCGGCCGGCAGGCGGTCGCGAGTGCCCTGGAAGTTGGCGACGAAGCGGTCACGCATCTCGTCCCAGGAGGAGATCGAGCCGTGCTGCAGGTTCAGGAGACAGGAGCGGGCTCCATCCTTGAGAGCCATGGGAAACCAGTTCGTCGTGACCTTCTCATCGCCGTTGGCAGCCTCGACGCTCAGCTCGTAGAGTTGTAGGAACTCCGCGGGGTCGGCGGTGCCGTCGTAACGGGGAGGCAGATCCGGCTTGAACTTGCCTGGCCAGGCGACGCTACGCAGCTCGAGGGTGAAGGCGCGGCAGCCGGCCGTGGTTGCCGGGGCCCGCCTTGGAGGTGGAGCTTGGTCTTGATGAGGTCCGCGCGGCGCCGCTGTAGGGGGCGCGCGGTCTTGACAAGGCGGCGCGGGGAGCGCAGGCGCAGCTTCTCGCGGCCGTGGGATTTCTTGGCAGCTTCTCTCTTCGCGCGCGGGCGCCGGACATGGCGGATCACGCTATGGGGCCGCGCGCCTTGGCGCCAAGGCGCAGTCTTGAGGCAAAGGTGGCGGACGAGTGCCATGAGCCACTTCGCATGTGGCTGGCGGACGGTGAGGCAGAGAGGGGGACGGCGTCGGGGAGCCCCCCGCGGCGCGGACGAGCTCGGCGACGCGGTCGAGCCACTCCTCGTAGAGGTCGTCAACCGGGTGGTAGCGTAGGAGCTCGTTTGCGGTGAGGAGTGTGGCCCGCGCCTCCATGGGAGCGCGGCGTGCGTGAGACGAAGAACCGGCCGGGGTCAGCGACGGAGTGGCGGTGCGGCCGTCCTGCTGCACCGATGGATGCAGCGAGGACGCTTGCTGCTCGTTCCCCGCCGGGCCAGTGGCACCGTTGGCGGCGGGAGACGGAGAACGACGAGGTGGCCCGCCGACGGGAGCCGTCTGAGCAACGCGGGCGGTGACAGCAGCCCGGCGCTCAGCTCGAGCGCGGCGAGCGTCCGCCATGGAGATGACGGAGCGACGGAGCGATGAATTGATGGAAGGGAAGCTACGGCGCACCCCTACCTGGTGCCCAAATGTCGGATGTGGGGTTCCGGCAAAACCTTAAGGTTCGAACTCTGGGGTGCGCGCGAAGTCTTTCCCTCCTACCGATCCATGCCCTAGCTCGCTAAGATCTCGCGGACAAACTCGACGAACTCGCAACACAGAAAGACACGAGATTTATAATGGTTCGGGCCACCGTTGTGGTGTAATACCCTACTCCAGTGTGTGTGGTGGTGGATTGCCTCTTGGGCTGATGATGAACAGTACAAGGGGGAGAACAGCCTCTTGAGGTTGAGGTGTTCTTGTGCTTGCCGAACTTGTGTGAGTCAAGACTCTATGCCTCTACTGTGGTACCTAGCTCTACTTATATAGGCCCTGGTCCTCTTCCCAAATATTGAGCGGGAAGGGAGCCAACAACGGCGAGCAAATTTGAAGGGGGACAGCCAGTACAAGCTATCCTGACAAAAGTGGTCTTCGCCTATGAAAAGCTCTGGTGGTGACGCCGTCTTGGGCTCCACGGTGACCTCCGTCCTGCTGTCCTTCTGGTCTTGGTCTCGTTGCACCGATATGGCAACCTTTGCCTGATGCCTCGGTACTCCTCGAATGTGCTGGCTTGCTTAGCACCGAAGAGGAAACAAGGACGCTGCGCCCGCTGGCGCCCGCCTGGCGCCGATCGTCATGGCTCACGTCACGAGAGCCTCGTGAGGTTTGCCCCGCCTTGATATCTCCGCTCCTCGTGAGCCCGCCTGGCCAGGCCACTCCTGAGGAGGTCTTGCATCGTCCGCCTTGCGAAGCTTGGCCCCTCGCGAGGGTCTTGAATGCTTTGCTGATGAAGATGGGCCATACGGCCCGCTGGCTTAGCCACGCCGTGGGCCGCAGGCAGCAAGTCTGGGGACCCCCGTTCCCAGAATGCCGACAGAGATGTCATTACGAGATTCTCGGGGAGTGAACTATGATAGTAAGCTCCAAAACATGAACTGGTTCTGCTACACACATGTGAGCACGCTGTCCCAGACAAGCATGACCACATGGTAGTCTTACAACAAAACACTACCGAGTCCTACTTGGGAATCATCATTAATGATATCGAAGTCTCCGTGCGGAAGTCTAAAGGATTATCACTTTAGAACAGACTCCTTTATCTTGAACAAATCAATCAGTGGCTTGGTGTGCTAGGAGTTACATATGGAATGGAGATGATCAGTCTATCAAACCATAGAATACTTCACACATGCATGACTGACTTGGGATGACTCCAAAGGAAGCAAAACTAACTTTCTCGAATTCACGGCAGCAACTTACATCAAATACACATGAATTAGATGAAGTCACTACTTTCCTCCAAACATATACCTCATGAATGGGACACGAAGGCAACGCCTATAAAGTTTCCAACACCAGCTTATATGTTCAACATGAATCATGGACAAGATGAAGATGTTATCAATGGGCTCAATAACAATTCATCCAGGCTTCCATATAGATGGAATTCCATAATTAAGTGAACACGGTGATAGCATTGGTCAGACCAAAAGATGTAATGGTGTATGCTCGAGGGATCAACCACGAGTAAGACAACATTACGAACACCGTTGGTTCTGATTTGATGTGAGGATAGCCCACACTCAAATCAAAGTTTGGACAAGACAATAGATCCAACAATTGATCACGAGGATCAATCAATGAAGATATCATCTTTCTTCAACACACACACACACACAAATATCCCTTTGGACTGAACTAAGTCAGACAAGCTTTTATCTTCCAACTCTCCAAGTTGTTGTTTGGCTTAACCAACTAGCTCAGGGGTATCCAACACGGATTCTTGGAGAAGGGGTGGTTTACAAGAAACCAACTTGATAACGAACTCAACATAGCGGTCAGGTGACAACCTGGTAACACTTCCGAGAAGATATTCGGAAAATCACGAACCACCGATATGTTACTAAGCTCGAGAACAATCTTGCTTTTTGGGGCAAGACGATGTGGTCAAGAGAGTGATGGATTGACACAATCCTATCTCATTGACCAAGGAGTGCACCAGGGAAAATGGACTAGGTCGCACGATATACCTTAGGATGATGATTCAATAACCAACACACTAAGAATAAGATTATTGTCCATTAACTACCAAGCAACAGAGTTACTAGGAGTATTGATTTCACACATCACAGTTCACTTGTCAGCATTCCGGTTACAACCAACACGGAGACCGAGGGATGAATAATGATGGCGAGAAGTATCACTGCATCAAGAATTCATGAGAGATTGTGCAATTCTCACGTCATTCATGATATGAAAGAGGGTGACACTCCAAGGTAGAATAGATCTAAGGCTGGATTGGCAATTTGATCTGCGGATACAACTACTTTGACCCAATCCTCGAAATGGATGAGGTACTTGAGTTTGTTTCTCCTAGTCATTACTGAATAGAAGGACTTGACGGACTACAAGAATAATAGGCATCGATGAACACGAATCCACACATACTCTTGACTCTCAATTGATAGTTGAAGGTCATAACACAATTTAAGAGGGACAACTCAAGGACATATGACTTTCTGAGTTGTGGATGCATAGATTGGTATGTCGAACAATTTCAACATATTTCTTCTGGATAACCCATGCAGAAAGGCAGAACTGGCAGAGGCACAACATAGAATTGAGAAATCATCAAGAGCACTCTGGTTGTGATCTTTTGGTTCAACAAGGAACTTCTGCCATAAGTAGTTCATGGTATTTGGAAAAAGGAAATACCACGAACCTCGAGGACTATCGCAAAGGTTACTAATATCATAAAGGAACTAGCAAACACTACCAGCATGGATGCGTAGAGTGAATCTCAGGTTCAAGAACCCAGGAATAGAATGCCTACTAACTAATATGGCATCACAGGATGCTTTCGAGAATAATGGCCAGAACCATCACACTGGGGATACAAAGCACTGGTAGATTACTAGGTGATCCTCTAAGATACCTAGGGTCATAATAATAGCTCCAAGATATATGTCGAGGCAACAGAGTACCTCAACTCACCGATTAGTGTGTTTAAACTGACCCAAAGAAACACCGAGAATGGAATGAAGGGAGTTGCAAATGCATCAGACTATTCAGAAACCTGGGATGACTCGGACATCATAATGGTTGTAAATGCTCAAAAGATTTGAGACATCCTGCAAAATGGTGGCATGACCACTCAACATCACAATATCAAGGTTCTAAGGTCAACTGTCGACATACGAAGGTACTAGAACTGAACTGAGACTTGAATCCATCAATCTTATAAGTCTACGGATTAGTAACATGTGATCCTGATAGAAAGAAGAGAAAGCCTAGTTCCTTAACCCCGTAGGAAAGATAGGATGACTCGGATCAGAAGGGCATAAGGTAAAGGAGTAAAAAGAGCCTTACGTTCCCTTCCACAATCAATTCCCTTATATAACTAAAGAATTTCTAGACTCGACTTCGGCCAGTTTGGCTTGGTAATCCTACAGGCAGTCAGGCTCTGATACCAAAGCTGTCAGGACCCCGATCCTAAGTCACACCGACCTAGCATGTAACACATCATATCACTTTGCGGCCTCACGCACGGTATTCCCACGGGTGCCACCTTACCTGGCCCGGGACCGTTTCGCCTTTTGGCTCACGTATATGATAGTGTCGCTAGCATCCATAAGACAGAGAACCCTGGCCGACATGACTAGTCGTAAACCCAAAGTGGCACTAACTTACAGGGACAGGCATACATGACCTAGCAACGAATGTGTCGGTCATCAACGTATGAACCCAAGTCGTAGCAAGCTACAAGGACTTAAAGGAACAACGCGTGACATTTCCTCGAAGGGACAGACACAGGAACGAAGAAGGACACATGCCGTCCAGCCTAACTGTTCCGGAGCAGTAGCAAGCTACCATGGCTCAGTGGAAGCACTAGGAGACATTTCCCCATAAGAGAGGCTACCAAGAATAAACAACTAGGTTGTCGGATCCCACACATACCAAGCATTTCAAAATCATACACACCTTATGCTGGATATGTGCAAATACAACATGGCATCACAACAAAACTCTACGACTCAAAGTATTTATTCATTAGGCTCTAAGGAGCCAGATATTACAAACATGGGTGTCATGACCCAGCATTCAAGTCATACAAGCCACAAGCACAGGCGGAAGCATAAACATGTCTGAGTACAGACAACTACAAATGAAAAAGGCTGAGAAGCCTGACTGTCTACAAGACCCTCCCAAGGGTACAAGATCATAGCTGAGGTAACAAGCTAAACGTCGAAGTCCACGCGGAAATACTAGCGAGACTGAAGTCTCTTTGCAAAAACATAAAATAAGGAAACGTGAGTACAAATGTACCCAGCAAGACTTACATCAGAACTAGCTACATATGCATCAGTATCAACAAAGGGGGTGGTGGAGTTTAACTGCAGCAAGCCAACTTTGACTGTAGCTACCCTGAACTACGACTGCAAGTAACTCTTTCGAGGTGGCGCACATGAGTCCACATATTCAACAATCAATATACCACTATGGATCCGCTCCCGTCTCCCTACGAGAACACCATCCATAGCACTCACGCATATCTTGCGCATTTTAGAGTATCCACTTTCACTTGTCTATGAACTGTATAGGCAACCCAGAAGTCCTTTACTGCGGACGCGGCTATTCGAATAGATCATTTATAACCCTGTAGGGGTGTACTTCTTCACACATGTTTCCACCACTTAGCGTCTGCACACGATATGTGCTCGGCAGACTTCAAGCGAAAGCCGACGTGGGTGTAGACCATGACCTCACTAACCACACAAGTCCCTAGTCCGGGTTTATCACCTATTCAGGTTCCATCCGCAGGGAGTCCGGCCGAGGTTTCCACTACGGCCCCGAACAATGTGTGCAGGGTTCCCGGGTCACCAAACGGGCGACTCGGTACACCGGGCCACGTGCCTACCGCATCACAGCCCACCCCTCTGGTCAGTGCTGCGCACGGCCTCCAGCATACTACAAACACCAGAAACTACTTGCAACTCCTGGACAGAGGACAGGGGGTTAATAAGTCGAGCGGGGTCATATTTCAGGGCCCAACGTGTGGTAGTAGTTGTTCATGGATCACGGACACAGAACTCAGTTCCTGAGGACGGTTTCAATGAGACAACCCACCATGTACTCCTACATGGCTTCTCACCGCTACCTTTACCAAATCGTGTTCACGCACTTAGCTCTCAACAGTAAGACATGTTCACCACATTCCAATTCATCCCCGATGAATCAGACCTGACTCAACTCTAAGCAGTAGCAGGCATGACATCAAGCATGAATGAGTTGGCACATAAGGGCTCAAACAACTCCTACTCATGCTTGTGGGTTTCATCTATTTATTGTGGCAATGACAGGTCATGCAGAGGAAAGGGGTTCAACTACCGCATCATGTAAGAGTTAAATTGTTGTTGTCCTAATGCAGTAAAAGAGAGCAGAAGCGAGAGAGTGGGATTGCATCGAAATGAACAAGGGGTTTTTGCTTGCCTGGCACTTTAGAAGATAGTAAAACTCTTCATCGTTGTCATCGAACTCATTGTCGGAACCACGTCTACTGAGAGGGGACAAATACCGGCAAATAGAGAAAGAACACAATCAATGCAATGCGACAATATGATGCGTGAATGTGACATGGAAATATGTTGTGATTTGAGCTAATGCAACTAGCAACCAGATTAAATGAAGTTGGTTTGAACCAAAGATTCAAATTCAACTCCGTATGTGATTATTTAGATGCCATTTATTTGATTTGTCCTAGATAGTAGCCATAAGTTGTCCTAAAATGCATGAAATGCCATAAACAGATTCTTTGGATTTTTCTGATCATTTTTCATATATAAATTATTTCCATTGGAGTTATAGATTATTTTCTATGAATTTTGAAGTTTTGGATAATTTCTGAAAATAAATAAATCATTTAGATTTATTTCAATTCCAGAAATAGATTCTGCGTCAGCATGACGTTGGTGTCACGTCAGCAAGTCAACAGGCGTGGTCCAGGTCAAACCTGACCAGTGGGTCCACGCGTTAGTGACAAAGTGCAGGCTAGGGTCACAAATAGGTGGGCCCGGTCAACGCCCACGTCAGCAAAATCAATGCTAAGAGGTGGGTCCCAATGGTTATGAACTAAACTAAACAATAATTAAACTAACCTAAACAGGCATTGGGGCCCACCTGTCAGTGGCTCTAGAGGGTGATCAGCAGGGTCATTAGCAGTTAACTACGTTGCCACGTGGGCCCGCCGGCGACCATTTGCCGCGGCGGACGTGCGTCGGGAAAGCGATAGGGGCCGCGGTTTGTCGTGCAGAAGGCATCGGGGAGTAGCCCTTGCCCGGGCACATCCAATGGGCCAGACAGGGGGTCGCGGGGTGGCTGGAATCTCGCCGGCGACGAGTTTTGGCGGCGGCGCAGCTATGGGTTTGTGCGGGTTGGTGCTAGAGAGCACTTGGGGAGGAGCTGGTGAGTGAAACGTGCTCCCTTGCTTGCGCTGAGCACGCTGATGAGCTCAGACGCGGATGGCAACAGTTGTGGCTACGGCGGCGCCATGGACGGCGGCGGCGAGCTCGGCCACGGTTGATAGGCGGGACTACAACACATGCACGAGTGAGAGAACAGGGGGAGGAGAAAGAGGGCTCACGGCAGTCGTAGCAGGCGTCGAAGCGGGCTCGGGGAGGAGTGGGAGATGACGAACGGGCGCCGGCGATCTCGGGCATCCGAGGTTGAAGACGATGACAGTGACGGCGGGGCAGGGCACCCGGCGACGTGTAGGTCAATGGAGACAAAGGAGAGATCGTGGCGGAGCTCTGGGACACGTCGAGGGGTCGAGGGGAAGGCAGTGGCTGTGACTACGGCGAACGGCAGCGACAGCGGTTCTCGGTCTCGCTCGGGGCCGAGAGATAGAGGAAGGGAGGAGGTCCAGGGAGAGAGGGGAAAGTGACGGCGGACCAAGGGGGGTCGCGTAGCGATGCTAGAAGGGCCGAGGCATCATGGTGGAAGCAGGAGGTGGTGTGCGCTCGTCGGGCACGCGCCCGCGTCCTTCTGGCGCGAGGTGGATGACGACTGGCAGCGCCAGGTAGGCTGGGCCGGCTAGCTACAGTAGATTTTGTTCTGTTTTATTTTTATGTTCTGTTTTCTTCTTATTTATTTCTTTCTACCACAGTTTTGAATTCTAACAAGTTCAAACAACGCCAAAACATTCTGAATAAATTTATATTACTTCTCTGGACTAATCCAAAAGAATATAAATTATATTAGAGGCATTTGAAGATATATTGCATATATTGAGAATATAAATCCAAATTCAAATACAATATTGATTTAAATTCAGAGCCCAAATAATTCCTTAAAATGTTCTAGAATTTTGGTTTGATATATAACTCTTGCCGAAATTCTCAAAACTATTTTTAGGGCATTTTGGAATCACTGAATGCAGTTTAAAGGGTTCTTATCCTTTTTAAAAAAATAATTTCTGAGGCTTTGAAAATTCCTCAATTCAATTTCTTGAATTTAACATGATGCATGCTCACTGATGCAACTATTACACTCAGATATTCTAGGGCTGTGACACGGTGGCGACGTTGGCAGCGGGTGACGAAGAGCGATGGGGAGGCCCGCCGACGGGCGCCGTCTGGGCGACGCGGGCGTTGAGAGCGGCTCGGTGCTCAGCGCGGGCTCGACGAGCGTCAGCCATGAAACTAGTGGAGCGTGGATCGACGAAGGAAAAGCTTCGGCGCCCCCCTACCTGGCGCGCCAAATATCGGATTCAGGGTTCCGGCAAACCCTTATGATGTTCGAACTCTGGGGTGCGCACAAAGAACTCTGTCCCTGGTTCGCTCGCTCAACGATCTCACGGCCTAGCTCGTCGAACCCATAGAACACGAGACACAGAGATTTATACTGGTTTGGGCCACCGTTGTGGTGTAATACCCTACTCTAGTGTGGTGGTGGTAGATTGCCTTGCGGGCTGAGGATGAACAAGTACAATGGACGAACAGCCTCAGGAGGAGAGGTGTTCTCGAGCTTGGTGAGCTGGTGCATCTGTGAGTGACACGAATGATTGGTGCCCTTCCTATGGTGGTGGCTAGTCCTATTTATGGAGGCCCTGGTCCTCTTCCCAAATGTAGGCGGGAAGGGATCCCACAACGGCCAATTTTGAAGGGAGACAACTAGTACAAGCTATCCTGACAAAAGGTTGTCTTCGCCTGCCAAGGCTCTGGTGGTGATGCGGTTGTGGGCTCCGCAATGACCTCCGTCCTGCCATCCTGCTGGTCTTGGTCTTGTTGCACCAATATGGAAACCTTTTCTTGATGCCTCGGGACTCCTCGTCTGCGCCTGCCTCTTTAGCACGAAAGAGGAAACTGGTACACTGCGCCCGTTGATACGTCTCCAACGTATCTATAATTTTTGATTGCTCCATGCTATATTATCTACTGTTTTGGACAGTGTTGGGCTTTATTATTCACTTTTATATTATTTGTAGAACTAACCTATTAACCGGAGGCCCAGCCCAGAATTGTTGTTTTTTGCCTATTTCAGAGTTTCGCAGAAAAGGAATATCAAACGGAGTCTAAACGGAATGAAACCTTTGGGAACGTGACTTTTAGGAAGATTATGATCCAGGAGACTTGGACCCTACGTCAAGAAACAAAGTAGTAGGCCACGAGGTAGGGGGGCTCCCACCCCCCAGGGCGCGCCCTCCACCCTCGTGGGCCCCCTGTTGCTCCACCGACTTACTTCTTCCTCCTATATATACCTACGTACCCCCAAACGGTCAGATACGGAGCCAAAAACCTAATTCCACCGCCGCAACCTTCTGTACCCATGAGATCCCATCTTGGGGCCTGTTCCGGAGCTCCGTCGGAGGGGGCATCCATCACGGAGGGCTTCTACATCAACACCATAGCCTCTCCGATGAAGTGTGAGTAGTTTACTTCAGACCTTCGGGTCCATAGTTATTAGCTAGATGGCTTATTCTCTCTTTTTGGATCTCAATACAATGTTCTCCCCCTCTCTCGTGGAGATCTATTCGATGTAATCTTCTTTTTACGGTGTGTTTGTTGAGACCGATGAATTGTGGGTTTTTGATCAAGATTATCTATGAACAATATTTGAATCTTCTCTGAATTCTTTTATGTATGATTGGTTATCTTTGCAAGTCTCTTCGAATTATCAGTTTGGCTTGGCCTACTAGATTGATCTTTCTCGCAATGGGAGAAGTGCTTAGCTTTGGCTTCAATCTTACGGTGTCCTTTCCCAGTGATAGTATGGGCAGCAAGGCACGTATTGTATGGTTGCCATCGAGGATAACAAGATGGGGTTTTTATCATATTGCATGAATTTATCCATCTACATCATGTCATCTTGCTTAAGGCGTTACTCTGTTTTCATGAACTTAATACTCTAGATGCATGCTGGATAGCGGTCGATGAGTGGAGTAATAGTAGTAGATGCAGGCAGGAGTCGGTCTACTTGTCTTGGACGTGATGCCTATATACATGATCATACCTAGATATTCTCATAACTATGCTCAATTCTGTCAATTGCTCAACAGTAATTCGTTCACCCACCGTAAAATACGTATGCTCTTGAGAGAAGCCACTAGTGAAACCTATGGCCCCCGGGTCTATCTTCATCATATTAATCTTCCAACACTTAGTTATTTCCTTTGCTTTTTACTTTGGTTTTATTTTACTTTGCATCTCTATCACAAAAATACCAAAAATATTATCCTATCATATCTATCAGATCTCACTCTCATAAGTGACCGTGAAGGGATTGACAACCCCTTATCGCGTTGGTTGCGAGGAGTTATTTGTTTTGTGTAGGTACAAGGGACTCGCGCGTAGCCTCTTACTGGATTGATACCTTGGTTCTCAAAAACTGAGGGAAATACTTACGCTACTTTGCTGCATCACCCTTTCCTCTTCAAGGAAAACCAACGCAGTGCTCAAGAGGTAGCACCCGCTGGCGCCTGCCTGGCCTTGGTCGTCATGGCTCACATCACGTGAACCTCATGAGGTGCCCTTTGCATAGATATCTCCGCTCCTCAGGAGCCAGCCTAGGGAGGCCGCCCCCAGGGATGTCTTGGTGACACCCGCCTCGCGAGGCTTGGCCCCTCGCGAGGGTCTTGAGTTGTTGCTGCTAAAGATGGGCCATACCAGGCCGTTGGTGGAGGCACGCCGCGGGCCGCAGGCAGGCAAGTCTGGGTACCCCCATTCCTAGGACGCCGACAGCGACCAAGACGGCATCTGAGCCGGTAATTAGAGAACAGAAGACACGTTGAGCCCCCGGCAAGGTCCTTGCCGGGATGGCTTGCGAAGCCCCGGCAAGATCCTTGCCGGGATGGTTTGTGAAGCACCGCAAGACCATCGCCCTTGAGGTTGAGAGCGCTGACACCATCGACAATGTCAAGACCAAGATCCAGAGGCGCCTGCCTGGTGGCATGCAGATCTTTGTGAAGACCAGAAGGCAAAGTTCCCAGCAAGGTTCTTGTCGGGGACGTTTGCGAGGCCCCGGCAAGATTCTTGCCTGGGACGTTTACGAGGCCGCGGCAAGGCTCGCAGACGGCAAGGTTCCGCCACCCTGCCACCGCTCCAGCGCAGCAGCTAGCCAGTCATCTTGGCATTGCATGCCTCGTCATCCTGGGTGCGTGTCAAGATAGGGTGAGGCGGCGACGGACGGGACGGGCTCTATTTCTGTCCCCGATAAAGGTAGGGGCACGTAACCAACACATTTAATGCATTTGTCCTAAGATGTTAGTGATAATCATGTACACTGTAGCAACTTAAACCTCCTATGTGCCTGTATGCCACTGTGGTTGCCCCTTAGTATAAAAGGAGGCCCAAGGCGATACAAAAGGGGACTTTTGGACTTTCCGACCCAGTTTGCATGCGTAGCAGCTAGCCAAAGCTCAAGAACACTAAATACACTACAAGCAGGACTAGGGTTTTACGCGTCTCAGCGGCCCGAACCTGGGTAAAAATCCCTCGTGTTGATCGTTAGATCTGCTCTTTGTGCACTCCTCTTTCCCTGCCAACCGTAGAAGGGATCCACGTGATCCCATAGGTGTCTTTTCCCCGACATCTTTGGCCCGTCAGGAAGGGGGAGAAGGTTGCGCAAACCTGACCTAGCAGTTAGCACATCAGTTTCTTCAACGTCTTCATTGCCATGACTCCCAAGAAGAAGGGTATTACGGCGATCGGTTCGTCTCGGTCGATCTGCCCGTATCAACATGGATGGGCGACGGGGTAGACGCGGATGGCGGCGGAGGTGGAGATAATGAGCATCCACGCCCCCGCGACCGCGACGACGACCCGCGCACCATCGGATCCAAGGATGGTGTTGTGCTGCCTACGGTTGGCCCGGCGACTTCCAAGGGTGGAAAAGCGACCTCCAAGACACCCCGCCGGTGCATGCGATCCGGTCTTTCCAAGTCATGCGCGGCGAGCAGTGCTGCGACGTTGGTGACCCCGAGCGTCGCCACGGAAAGGGCCCCCAACATCATTCTCGAGATGCGTTGGGCCAGCATGCACGCCAAGATGCTGGTGGAAACGGCGCGCGGCCGCGGAACTGCGATGGAGCTCCTTCTAATGTAGTTAGAAGTCATAGCACCTCACGTTCCTCGCGCTTGTCGCTGCCACCTACGCCAGCAGAATCGTTGGCACGAACGCAGCTACTCCTAGATTTTCCTCCTACTGTGGAGAAGCAAGAAGAGTGGAGAGCTGCTATCCAGAGCCTTATTGGCCTCGCCAATAAAGATGGGCACCAGGAGGCAGGTCCTTCATGGCGTCGGTCCATCGAGCCGGCGCATGCCGACGGCGGAAGGATCGGAGGCGCTGCAACCACAGTGCACTCCCCTCCACCACGACGACAGCAGTCGCCAGCTCGACGGGTCGATGCCCGCGATGACGGATCCACGGTGTCGTCTGATCCAAGAGCTCGTCATGACCAACGTCAAGTTCTTCGGGAACGGGTCAAAGAAGACACTCGAACTACCATCGAGTAGCGGTGGGAAGCATGCCATCAATCTAATAGGCGCGCAGGGGCCACTGTAGACAGGCCTGCCCCGGGGGATTTTGGTGACTTACCTTATGAGGTGGACTGTCCAGCTTTCACCCGTGACCTGCACCGATTCCAGTGGCCCACTTCCCGCATGTTCAAACCAGACGTCCCCGAGAAATACGACAGCAAGACTCCTCCGTCCGAGTTCCTGAGCGTATACACCATCGCGATGCAAGCTGCCGGGGCTCGAGACAGCAAGGTGCTCGCCAACTACTTCCGGTTGGTACTCCAGCCCAACGTCAGGTCATGGTTGATGCACCTGCCAGTAGATTCCATCTCCTCTTGGTCGGATCTGTGCCACAAGTTCGTGGGCGCCTTTACCGGAAGCCACCAAGCTCCTGGCCAGGCAAGTGATTTGCATCTTATCCCCCAGAAAGATAGTGAATCCCTGCGCGAGTACATACAGAGGTTCAGCCGTGTGCAGTACAACATCCCGGATGTTCATCCTGCCGCAGTTATCTGCGCCTTTCATCAGAATGTGCGGAATCGCAAGATGCGTGAAGAGCTGGTGATGAACAAGGTTAGGGATGTTGCAGAGCTTTATGTTTTGGCCGATAGATGTGCTCGGGCTGAAGAAGGAAGGAAGTACCCCGTTGAGGATGCCGGCGCGGGAACTGACTGCAAAGACGAAGACGTCGTCGCCCCGGCAAAGAAGGGCCGACGGCGTAACAGGAAGCGCAAGGGCAAAACCATGCTTGCCTTCGAGGAATCTGGCAACCCCGGCACCGCCAAGAAGGCCAAGGTTGATGACCCCGGCAAGGAGGTTGCCGGGTGCGCCGCCTGCCAGGCTTTGGCGGCTGCTGATAAGCCAGAGGGCTCCGACAAGCAATATTGTAAGATCCATCGCACCAAGGGCCATGGCCTCCGGAACTGCCAGCAAGTTGAGTAGCTTGTAGAGAGGCAGAAAGCTGATTATGAAAGGCGAGACAAGGAGAAGGGCCAGGATGGTGCTGAGGGGTCCAGCAAGAAGCATGGTGGCCGAGGAGGCCGCCGTGGCAAGAACAAGCAACATGAGAGGCCTGCTCGAGGCCGCGACAAGAAAGAGGGAGATGATGACCATGAAGATGACGACGAGTCCAGCGAGCATGAGTTTCAAAAAGCCATAGAAGCCATGTGCATTGATGGTGGTGCCTCGTTGCATTATTCTCACCGCCAACTTAAACAGTGGGTGCGCGAGATCAATGCGACAGAGCCATCGATCGATGCCCAGAAGCCGTTGAAATGGTCCAACATGCCTATCATTTTTGACGCTGAGGATCTCCCCGACTGCACAACCGCGGTTGTGTGTTTGCCATTGTTGGTTTCGCCAACAATTCGCAACCTCAAGGTGACAAAAATGTTAGTTGACGGTGGGGCCGGTCGGAACTTGATCTCGCCCAAAGTGATCAAGAGGTTGCAAATTCCTGATGGAGATCTTGAAGAGATGGGCATGTTTCAATGGATCAATCCGGGGAGAAGCCAGCCAAAGGGTAAGATCACACTACCAGTTACATTTGGTGGTGAACTGAACTACAGGATGGAAAAGATCATTTTTGATGTCGCCAAGATCCCGTTGCCGTATAACGGGATTCTTGGTCGTCCAGCACTGGCCAAGTTTATGACGGTGTCACACTACGCCTACAACACACTGAAGATGCCCGGCCCGATGAGCATCATTACTGTCAGCTCCGACAAGAAAGACGCGCTCATCTGCGCTGACCAACTCTACCGGGAGGCGGTGGTAGCACCTGCCGCCAAGGCACTTGATCCTGCCACTGGAGCTCCCGGGGGGAATCCATGCTACTGCTCCTGGCGTAATAGCTCCAGAAGACCGGCAAGACCCCTTGCACCCACTCCGGCAAGCGCCTCCTCGGAGTGCTGCGTTGCCATTGAGGAAGTGCCAGAGAGCTCCACTGGCAAGAGCAAGAAATTGAAGGCAGCACCACCAGAAACTAAGAAGGTGCCCGTCAAGGAGGACGGTGCGGGCGGAGCTTTCACTATAAGCTCCACCCTCGACAACAAATAGGAAAGTGCGCTCATTGCCTTCCTGCGGTGGAATGTCGATGTGTTTGCATGGCAAGCATCTGACATCCCTGGCGTTCCTAGGGAGGTGATTGAGCACCATCTTGTTGTCTGTCCTCATGCGCGGCCCGTCAAGCAGAAGGTCAGGAAGCAAGCTTTGGAGCGGCAAGAGTTTATCATTGAAGAGATTACGAAGTTGGAAGCGGTAGGCTTGGTCAGAGGAGTGCTCCACCCAACATGGTTGGCCAATCCGGTGGTGGTGCGCAAGGCGAATGGAAAATGGAGGTTGTGCATTGATTATACAGATATCAACAAAGCTTGTCCAAAGGATCCTTTCCCCTTCCCATGCATCAACCAGATCGTGGACTCCACTGTCGGGTGCGACTTGCTGTCGTTTCTTAACGCCTACTCCGGATACCACCAAATCTTCATGAAGAAGGAAGATGAAGAGAAAACTGCATTTATCACCCCATGTGGTACGTATTGTTTTATACAAATGCCTTTCAGGTTGAAAAGCACTGGTTCAACATTTGCGAGAGCGGTCCAGATCGGTTCTGAGCCCCAGCTACACAGAAATACGGAAGCATATATGGATGACATAGTGGTCAAAACCAAGATCAAGGCAACACTCATACAAGATCTAGAAGAAACATTTGCAAATTTGCGCAAGATCAACCTCAAGCTCAATCTTGAGAAGTGTGTGTTTGGCGTCCCATCCGGCAAGCTTCTCGGGTTCTTTGTGCCTCAGTGTGGGATCGAGACGAACCCCAACAAGATCAAGGCAATTGAGCAAATTGAAGCACCAAGACGAGTCAAGGATGTACGTTGACTTGCTGGATGTGTTGCTGCTTTGAGCAGGTTCATCTCCAAATATGCTAAGCGCGCCCTGCCCTTTTTTAAGATCTTAAAGAAGGCAGGTCCAATGAAATGGACTCCGGAAGCGGAGGCAGCGCTGCAAGATTTGAAGAGATACCTCTCCTCTACGCCAACACTAGTTGCACCTAAGCCACAAGAGCCGTTGCTGCTATATCTAGCAGCAACAAATCAAGTGGTCAGTGCTGCGCTAGTGGCGCAGAGAGAAGTTAATGAAGAAGCAGCAGCCGTGGCAAGACCGTCGGATGACGAGCTGGAGCTCCCCCCAGCAGGGTCTGGTGCCGGCAAGGCAAGACCCCCGGCAGAGTCTGGTGCCGAGAAGGCAAGACCCTGGCAGAATCTGGTGCCGGCAAGGCAGGATCTGCGCAAGAAAATGAAGTGACACAGAAGAAGAAGAAGATGGTGCAGCACCCAGTTTATTTTGTCAGCTCCCTCTTGCAGGGGGCTAGATCAAGATACTCTGGTGTGCAAAAGTTGCTCTTCGGCCTCCCTATGGCCTCGAGGAAACTGCGCCACTATTTTTAGGGACATGAGATCACGTCATCACTCGCTTCCCGTTGCAACGGATCTTGCACAACCCAGATGCAACTGGAAGGATTGTGGAGTGGGCATTGGAACTGTCAAGATTTGGTCTCAGATTTGAAAGCACTTCAACAATTCAGAGTAGAGCCTTGGCGGAGTTCATTGCGGAATGGACCTCAACGCCTGACGAGGAAATTCAAGAGACCATTGTCCCCGGCAAGGAAACGAGCCGTGACTGGATTATGTATTTTGATGGGGCCTTCTCGCTCCAAGGCGCCGGTGCTGGTGTGTTGCTTGTCGCACCCACCGGAGAGCACCTCAAGTACGTAGTCCAGATGCACTTTCCCCGAGAGAGATCAACAAACAACACTGCGGAGTATGAAGGACTGCTTGCCGGTCTTAGGATCGCGGCAGACCTTGGAATTACGAAGCTCATCGTCAGAGGTGATTCGCAGCTTGTCGTCAAGCAAGTCAAAGAATATTAGAGCCCATTGATGGAAGCTTATGTAGATGAAGTGAGGAAATTGGAAGGGCATTTTGACGGTCTGCAAGCAGAGCATGTTCCCCGAGTAGAGAACAGCATTGCTGATGACCTGTCAAAACGTCCTGCCCTCAAGTAACCTATGGAACCAGGGACTTTTGTGCTCCAACTAACTGAGCCATTTGTTGAACCATCGGCAGGACAGAATAAGCGAAGAAAGTTGAGCCCCAGCAAGTACTTTCCCACTGAGCTCCCAGGAGCCGCCGGCAAGGAAGTTGCCGGGGACGACGCCAAGCTTGTCAGGGGGCGACAGGCTCCGCCGAGGCCTGAAGCCCTTGCTGTAGAGACAACTGCTTCCATGGAAGGAGACATGCCTTTAGTCCTTGCCGTCGAGCCTCAGGCTCCAGCATGGGCACAACACATCATTCAGTTCCTCCAAATAGGAGAACTCCCCAGGGAATAGGAAGAAGGGGAGAAAGTAGCCCGTCGGTCTAACATGTACCAGTTTGTGGATGATGTCCTGTACAGAAAAAGACCGAACGGCATGAAACTGAAGTGCATTCCTCAGGAGGATGGACTGGAGCTGTTGGTAGAGATACATGGAGGCATATGTGCATCTCACATAGGATCAAGGGCTCTTGCCGGCAAGGCATTCCGTCAAGGTATCTTTTGGCCCATTACCCTCCAGGATGCAACTGCACTAGTAACCAAGTGTGAAGCATGTCAGTTCCATTCAAAGAAACTCCATCAGCCAGCTCAAGCTCTTCATATGATCCCTCTTTCCTAGCCAGTTTCGTTCTGGGGCTCGACATATTGGGCCCTTTTCCCCATGATGTCAGGGGCTTTGAGTACTTGTACGTCGCAATCGACAAGTTCACAAAGTGGCCGAAAGTGGAAGCAGTGAGAAAGGTGACAGCACAGTCAGACGTCAAGTTCTTCAAAGGACTAGTTTGTCGTTTTGGTGTGCCAAACAGAGTCATCACCGACAATGGCACATAGTTCACAAGCCGCACCTTCATGCATTATATCCAAGACCTCGGCAGCAAAATCTGTTTTGCTTCTGTTGCTCATCCGAGAAGCAACGGCCAGGCCGAAAGGGCAAATGCTGAAGTGCTGCGGGGCCTCAAAACAAGGACTTTTGACAGGATGCACAAGTGCGGAGGACGCTAGATTGATGACTTGCCGGCAGTTCTTTGGTCAATCAGGACGACACCAAATCGAGCCACCGGCCAGACACCCTTCTCCCTGGTATACAGGGCAGAAGCAGTTCTCCCCATAGAACTCATACACGGGTCACCTCGAGTGCTTGCTTATGATGAGCTTGAGCAAGAGCAGTTGCAACAAGATGATGCTACGCTCCTTGAGGAAGATTGTCTTCAGGCTGTTGTGCGAGCGGCGCGCTACCAGCAAGCCTTGCGCCGCTAGCATAGCCGCAAGGTTCACGCCCGAAGCCTTGAGGAGGGCGACCTTGTTCTTCGGTGTGTTAAGTCAGCCAAGAATTCCAACAAGTTGATGCCAAAGTGGGAAGGCCCTTATCGCGTAATAAGAGTCAGCAGGCCCGGCGCAGTCCGCCTGGAGACCGAAGATGGCATCCCAATGAGTAACTCCTGGAATATCGAACATCTTCGCAAGTTTTACCCATGAGGCGCGGTTGTCGGGTCCCCCGGCAACCCCCTTTTGTACTAGCCTTGACGACAAGGCATATAACCTATGTATATGCATGCATGTCCAGGATATTGTACTACATTTGTTTCCAACAAGTATTGATGAACCGCCAAGGTTCCATGTTCTTATTTTCTCTTCTTTCTTTTTCTCAAAGGATAGAAGGTTCCCTCGCATACAAGTTTGCCGGGGGGATGATGGTATGGAGTATGGACGCCAACAGGAGATATACGCCAACAGGCGATGTTCGAAGTGGCATCTTGCGGGAAAGAGTACAACAACGAAAAGCTAAGTTGTGAAACCTTAAGTGAATTTGTTTTAAATATGAGGATATTTTCCTTGAACGATTCTTGTATGAAAAACCTGCACGCGAAGGAACCTCGTCGTGATTGGTTGCGCCCTTGCTCTGTTTCGAGTCCGCTTAATAGTTCAAGTGGCTATGCTAAGAACGGCAAGGTATCTTGCCGGCAGCGACACCCCCAGCATCTCGCTAAGGATCCGTTCCTAAAAGCCCTCGCGGCAAGGGTGCGTGCACCGGCGAGTTTTTCCAATAGAGTGTAGGGCATATCCCATACAGAAAGAGATCGGATGAGAAAGATAGCAAGCATTCAATCCAAAACACAACAAGTTATATTACATCAATGGTTGCCACAGTTCTAACTTAAAGATAAATTGTCTTTGGTACGTGGTACGTCTCCAACGTATCTATAATTTATGAAGTATTCATGTTGTTATTTTATCATTCTTGGATGTTTTACAATCATTTTATAGCAACTTTATATCATTTTTTTGGACTAACCTATTGACCCAGTGCCCAGTGCCAGTTGCTATTTTTTGCTTGTTTTTTACATCGCAGCAAATCAATATCAAACGGAGTCCAAACACCGCGAAACTTGTTGGAGATTTTTATGGACCAGAACACCCAAGATGGGCCAGAGCAGCCCTGGGGGGTGCCCCGAGGGGGGCACAACCACCAGGGCACGCCTGGGGGCCCAGACGCGCCCAAGTGGGTTGTGCCCACCTCGGTGGCCTCCCGCACCCCCTCTTTACCCAATAAATTCACAAATATTCAAAAACCCTTCGGGGTTAACCTAGATCAGAAGTTCTGCCGCCGCAGGTCTCTGTAGGCACCGAAAACCAATCTAGACCCCGTTCCGGCACCCTCCGGAGGGGGAATCTTCTCTGGTGGCCATCTTCATCATCCCGGCGGCCACCACGATGGGGACGGAGTAGTCTACCCTCAGGGCTGAGGGTTTGTACCAGTAGCTATGTGTTTAATCTCTCTCTCTCTCACGTGTTCTTGAGATGTCACGATCTTGATGTATCGCGGGCTTTGTTAATATAGTCGGATCATATGGTATTTTCCCCTCTTTGTCTTGTTGTGATGAATTGAGTTTTTTCCCTTGAGATTTCGTTGTTATCGGATTGAATACTTTTATGGATTTGAGAACACTTGATATATGTCTTGCAATTGAATACTCGTGGTGACAATGGGGTATCGTATTGATTCACTTGATATATGTCTTGGCACTCAACTCGCGGATTCCCGAGGTGACATTGGGGTAATCTATGCATAGGGGTTGATGCACGTTCTTGTCTTTGTTTCTCCGGTAGAAATCTTGGGCACTCTTTGAAGTTCTTTGTGTTGGATTGAGTATTATGAATATGAATTTGCTTTGGTATTATTATAGTACGAACTCTAGGATAGATCGAACGGAAAGAACAGCTTTGTGTTATTTTAGTACGAACTCTTGAATAGATCAAATGGAAAGAATAGCTTTGAGTTGGTTTCGTACCCTACAAACAATTTATTCTTATGTTCTCTGCTAGATAGGAACTTTGGAGTGATTCTTCATCGCACTTTGAGGGGTGGTTATATGATCCAATTATATTAGCACTGTTGAGAGATTGCACTAGCGAAAGTACGGACCCTAGGCCTCATTTTCAAGCATTGCAATACCGTTTTTGTGCCCGTTTACTATTTGCTACCTTGCTGTTTTTATTTATTCAGATTATAAAAATATATTTCTACCATCCATATTACACTTTTATCACCATCTCTTCATCGAACTAGTGCACCTATACAATTTTCCATTGTATTGGGTGTGTTGAGGACACAAGAGATTTCTTGTATTTGGTTGCAGGGTCGTTTGAGAGAGACCATCTTCACGGATTGATAAACCTTAGATCATCCACTTGACGGAAGATTGCTACTATCCTACAAAACTCTGCGCTTGGAGGCCCAACACGTGTCTACAAGAATAAAGTTGCATAGTAGACATCAAGCTCTTTCCTGGCGCCGTTGCCAGGGAGGTGAGTGCTTGAAGGTATATCTTTAGATCTTGCAATTGAATCTTTTAGTTTCTTGTTTTATCACTAGTTTGGTTTATAAAAATAAAACTACAAAAAAATGGAATTGAGGTTGCATCATATTATTCATCTTTATAATTTTTTTAGTGAAAATGATGGAAAGGAAATTTGTGCTCAGTTGGTAGAAGAAGAATTCAATAGACTGTGTGGTATAAATGATGAGCATGATTGCAATGTTATTAGTATGAATTCTTTGAATATCCAAAATGCTAATGATGATTGCACAAGTCATGACAAAAATGTTTCTTATAAGCATGTCACTTTTGCAGAGTGAATTGGGAGTGCCTTTGCACACCAAAAAGGGAAGATAGATTTTGTAAGAAGCATAAATATTTAGAAACAAAAAAGTTGCAAGAGAGGCTAGATGATTGTGCTGAAAGATGTAAAAAAAATTTGCCATCCTTGCGAACTTTGCAATGAACTTGGTCATTTAAATCTCCAATGCAAATTATTTCATGATCAAATCGTGTCCAAAAATTCTGATAACTTGATTACCCTTGAGCATCATAAAGAGCTTAGTCTTCTTTTGGGGTATGAAGAATGAAACATATAACTAAGGGTTTTCCAAATCCCGAGAGATTTCTTGATTTTGATCTAGAAGAAATTTATATGTTTTGTGCAGTAAATTGCATTGAGAATCCTTATATTGCCAACTACCTAAAGACAAGAAAACAAATGGAATATGAAGGGAGTACTAATGAAAGGGAAAATGTTTCCCAATACCCTCCTAGTGTTTATGATGATGAATCAGGTAACGAGGAGGAGCTTCCTATCCAATCAATCTCTTCAACAAGAAGCTTGAAAATTTTAATTAAACCTACACATGATGTGGTGAAGAAGAAGAAACGAAGAATGAATAAAGGTAAAAAGGTATCTCTCCCAAATAATGTTGCTCCTATCACCATTGTGCCTCATGAAAGTGAATCAAATATGTTGATGGAGGATGATGATATTGAGTATGATTTTGTGATACCTACTAATTTTTGTAATGATTACGATTGGGAAGACAACGATATCCCTTATGATCTTGAAAACCTTTTTAGCACTTGCTTGGAAGAATATGATAATAATGTTTGCTATACTATTGGTGCCATTCATGCTATTGATAAGAATGATTGTGATGATATGCAAAACCACAAGCTTGGGGATGCTATGTTTAATGAGTATGACATGTTTGAAGATTTATTTGCTGGAAATAATGCTTGTCCTAAGCTTGGGGATGCTTTGCTTAATGAATATGATCCTTTGATTCCTTCTACTTTCGATAAGAAAATTTATTATGATGATAGCATGCCTCCTATTTATGATGATTACATTGATAAAAGTGGGTTTGGAAGAGTGTCAACTCTAGGTAGTAGTGATCCCACTATTTTGGAGGGTGTTGAATCTTATTACAATATTGATGAAATTGGATTTGGAGAGGTCAAGACTTTATTTAATGATACATCCACTATTTTGGAAGAGGTTTCAATTGACTATGACAATAAAGTTGCTATATATGATGATTATTATGATGACATGTATGCCATAAAGAGTGATAAATCTTCTATGCTTGTGCATCATGAAAATAGTGTTGTATTTGATAGTTATATTGTCGAATCCATTCATGATGTTTCTGAAAATTATTATGAGGAAGGAACTTATGCTCTTACATATCTCAATAATATCAAGTTTCTTCTCTATGTGTTGATTGTTTTGAAGTTGCACTTGTTTTTCTTCCTATGTTAGTTGATTCTTGTTCCCATAAGTTGTTTGCTCACAAAATCCCTATGCATAGGAAGTGGGTTAGACCTAAATGTTCCAGTCATATGCTTCATGATGCTCTCTTTATGTTTCAATTCTTATCTTTTATGCGAGCATCATTGAAATCATCATGCCTAGCTTAAAAGGCATTAAAGAAAAGCGCTTGTTTGGAGACAACCCAACATTTTTACCTACTGTTCTTATGTGTTAACATGATTAAGCTACTGTAGTAATCATGTTTTATTGCTTTTGTTTCAATAAAGTGCCAAGTAAAGCCTTTGTGACCATGTTGGGTGATAGTTGATTTGACGCTGCTGAAAAACAGAAACTTTTGCGCTGACGAAATTAAGTCTCATTTTTAACAGAAGAGTGCTTTTGAGTTGATTATTTTTGCAGAAGTTTAAATACAATTTCTCACGTGGTACTAATTTTTTCATAATTTTTGGAGTAGCAGAAGTATGATTTGAGTACAGATTACTACAGACTGTTCTGTTTTTGACAGATTCTGTGTTCAATGCTTAGTTTGCATGTTTTCTAGTTTCTATGGCTTCAATATAAATCGTGGAATGATATTCTACAGTAGGCATTGTGTGAGAACAATTATGAATCTTGTGTTTGATAGTACCAAAAGTGAAATGGTTTGCTCTTTATCATACTGACCTATCACACGAAGTTTCGTTAAGTTTTGTGTGATTGAAGTTTTCAAGTTTTGGGTGAGATATCGATATGAGGAGAATAAGGAGTGACAAGACCCTAACATTGGGGATGCCCAAGGAACCCCAAGATAATATTCAAGGAATATCCAAGCAACTAAGCTTAGGGATGCCCCGGAAGGCATCCCCTCTTTCGTCTCCAACATTATCGGTAACCTCACTTGGAGCTATGTTTTCATTCGTCACATGATATGTGTTTTGCTTGGAGCGTCAATTTATTTTGTTAAAAATTTGATTGCTGTTATTTAGAATAATGTTTTGCATCTCTTATTTCAATAAAAGTGGCATTGATAGCCTTTGCCATGCTTATCTTAAAAGTATACATGTTGCTGTTTCAAAATAGAAAGTTTATCGATGTTGCAAAAATTCCCGAGGAAAGTCAGAATGTGATAAAATGTTGAAACTTTTTGCATAATAAGATCTGATAAATTTTCTATGGTGTGGTAGAATTTCATAATGTTTGGAGTTGAATAAGTATTGATACTCTTGCATTCTTTACAGACTGTACTGTTTTGGCAGATTGCTGTTATGTTTGCATTGTTTGCATATGTTTGCTTGTTTAATGATTCTATTTGAGGACAGGAGTATTAAATATGCAGAGGCATTTAGTATGCAATGTTGAATAATAATTTTAGTGATTTTCTACAGTATAGAATGATAAGGTTTTTGCATTGATTTATACTAACTTATCTCATGAGTTCTTGTTGAGTTTTGTGTGGATGAAGCTTTTGAGATTTAGGAAAACCGTGATATGAGAAGAATTAAGGAGACACAAAAGCTCAAGCTTGGGGATGCCCAAGGCATCCCAAGATAATATTTCAAGAAGTCTCAAGCATCTAAGCTTGGGGATGCCCCGGTAGGCATCCCACCTTTCTTCCTTCAACAATTATCGGTTAGTATCAGTGAGCCTAAGTTTTTGCTTCTTCACATGATGTGTGCGATCCTTGGAATGTCATTTTATTTTGTTTTTCTTGCTTTTTTAATAAATTAATTAGATCTGAAGGTTTTTAAATAAAATAGAGCCCTCAAATAGTTGCCAAGGAGGTTAAGTAAGCGGCATTCGCATCCCGTCAACGAAGCTCTTCCTTTGGAATTGCTCTTGTGCTTCACTTATATCCTTTGAGTAAATTGTTGAATAAATTGAATGTCATGAAGTTGAAATCATATCATCCCTAGTGGTAGCTTCACATTGGGTTTAGAAAGAGAAATCTTTTGAGGCTTGACAATTACAATATTGGTCATACAGGCAATTCACGAATAATTAGTATAAGGAAGAGAACTTTCACATGGAAATACACTATCCTGGAAATCTTTTGTGATTGTGAGCCCACATCAAAATATTATATGCCAAAATTGTTGACGTTGGACAAGGAAGACAATGTAATGATTTATGTTTGTTCATATTCACATAGAAGTTATATTGTCATAGATCCTTCAACATGTGGTGCTTGCCCCCCATCTTTGCTAGCCAAAAATTTCGCAACAAGTAGAGATACTACTTGTGCATCCAAAATCCCTTAAACCCAAATCTTATTTTCAAGAGTCGACCATACCTACCTAAGGATTGAGCAAGACCCTTCAAGTAAGTTGTCATCGGTGAAATAAGGCAATAAAAATTGCTACTAAAATTGTTAGATCATTTAGTGTAAGAGAAAATTGAGCGTTGTACGAACTTGTGATGGCAAAGAATAAAAGCGATAGACTGCATAATAAAGATTGCTATCATAAGGGGCAATATAATGTGACGTTCTTTTGCACTAAGGGGTTGAGCATACAAACAAATAAGAGCATGGCAACCTCTGCTTCCCTTTGCGAAAGGCCTATCTTTTAATTTTCAGTATTTACTTTTATGCAAAGAGTCGAAGTTTTTCTCTCTATTCCTTTTTATTTTTCTCTTTTGGCAAGCATCATGTGGTGAGGAAAGATCTAGGCACATATGTCCAGTTGAATATGGGTAGCATGAGTTATTATTGTTGACATCACCCTTGAGGTGAATACGTTGGGAGGCAAAACAATAAGCCCCTATCTTTCTATGTGTCCGATTGAAACATTTTGTTCATGTGTATGCGGTGAGTGTTAGCAATCATAGAAGACTATATGATGGTTGAGTATGTGGAGCTCTTACTTAAACTCTGTTGAATAAGTTGAATTGCAATTGCTTGGTGACTAAGAACATAGGTTGTTGAGTTTCAAGAGAGTTCATTGTTTGAACCTTAACATGTGAATTGGTTGCCACTATAACATGAAAAGATTTATAAGAAAGAATTGTTGTTATGATGCTAGGAAAAGTGATTGAAATTGTCATTGATCAAACTTGTGCACTTTGCTAGCATTCACACTTCATAAATTATTTCATTTATCATTTACCTACTCGAGGACGAGTAGGAATTAAGCTTGGGGATGTTGATATGTCTCCAACGTATCTATGATTTATGAAGTACTCATGTTGTTATTTTATCATTCTTGGATGTTTTAGAATCATTTTATAGCAACTTTATATCATTTTTTCGAACTAACCTATTGACCCAGTGCCCAGTGCCAGTTGCTGTTTTTGGCTTGTTTTTTACATCGCAGGAAATCAATATCAAACGGAGTCCAAACACCGCGAAACTTGCTAGAGATTTTTTATGGACCAGAACACCCAAGATGGGCCAGAGCAGCACCTGGGGGTGCCCTGAGGGGGGCACAACCCACCAGAGCGCGCCTGGGGGCCCAGGCGCGCCCAGGTGGGTTGTGCCCACCCCGGTGGCCTCCCGCACCCCCACTTTACCCAATAAATTCACAAATATTTCAAAACCCTTCGGGGTTAACCTAGATCAGAAGTTCCGCCGCCGCAGGCCTCTATAGCCACCAAAAATTAATCTAGACCCCGTTCATTGTGGAATGGACCTCAACGCCTGACATGGAAAGTCAAGAGACCATTGTCCCCGGCAAGCAAACGAGCCGTGACTGGATTATGTATTTTGATGGGGCCTTCTCGCTGCAAGGCACCGGTGCTGGTGTGCTGCTTGTCGCACCCACCGGAGAGCACCTCAAGTACATAGTCCAGATGCACTTTCCCTGAGAGAGATCAACAAACAACACTGCGGAGTATGAAGGACTGCTTGCCGGTCTCAGGATCGCAGCAGACCTTGGAATTACGAAGCTCATCATCAGAGGTGATTCGCAGCTTGTCGTCAAGAAAGTTAACAAAGATTATCAGAGCCCATTGATGGAAGCTTACGTAGATGAAGTGAGGAAATTGGAAGAGCATTTTGACGGTCTGCAAGCAGAGCATGTTCCCCGAGCAGAGAACAGCATTGCTGACGACCTGTCAAAACGTGCTGCCCTCAAGTTACCTGTGGAACCAGGGACTTTTGTGCTCCAACTAACTCAGTCATCTATTGAACCATCGGAAGGACAGAATAAGCGAAGAAGGTTGAGCCCCGGCAAGTACTTTCCCGCTGAGCTCCCAAGAGCCGCCGGCAAGGAAGTTGCCGGGGACGACGCCAAGCTTGTCGGGGGGCGACAGGCTCCGGCAGGGCCTGAAGCCCTTGCTGTAGAGACAACTGCTTCCATGGCAGGAGACATGCCTTTTGTCCTTGCCGTCGAGCCTCAGGCTCCAGCATGGGCACAGCACATCGTTCAGTTCCTCCAAATAGGAGAACTCCCTGAGGAACAGGAAGAAGGGGAGAAAGTAGCCCGTGGTCTAACATGTACTAGTTTGTGGATGATGTCCTGTACAGAAAAAGATCGAACGGCATGAAACTGAAGTGCGTTCCTCGGGAGGACGGACTAGAGCTGTTGGCAGAGATACATGGAGGCATATGTGGATCTCACATAGGATCAAGGGCTCTTGCCGGCATGGCATTCCGGCAAGGTATCTTTTGGCCCACTGCCCTCCAGGATGCAACTGCACTAGTAATCAAGTGTGAAGCATGTCAGTTCCATTCAGAGAAACTCCATCAGCCAGCTCAAGCTCTTCAAATGATCCCTCTTTCCTAGCCATTTTCAGTCTGGGGGCTTGACATATTGGGCCCTTTTCCCCATGCTGTCGGGGGCTTTGAGTACTTGTATGTCGCAATCGACATGTTCACAAAGTGGCCGGAAGTGGAAGCAATAAGAAAGGTGACAGCATAGTCAGCCGTCAAGTTCTTCAAAGGACTAGTTTGCCATTTTGGTGTGCCAAACAGAGTCATCACCGACAATGGCACACAGTTCACAAGCCGCACCTTCATGCAGTATATCCAAGACCTCGGCAGCAAAATATGTTTTGCTTCTATTGCTCATCCGAGAAACAACGGCCAGGCAGAAAGGGAAAATGTTAAAGTGCTGCGGGGCCTCCAAACAAGGACTTTTGATAGGCTGCACAGGTGCGGAAGACGCTAGATTGATGAGTTGCCAGTTGTTCTTTGGTCAATCAGGACGACACCAAATTGAGCCACCGGCCAGACACCCTTCTCCCTGGTATACGGGGCCGAAGTAGTTCTCCCCACGGAACTCATATACTGGTCACCTCGAGTGCTCGCTTATGATGAGCTTGAGCAAGAGCAGTTGCAGCAAGATGATATTACACTCCTTGAGGAAGATCGTCTTCAGGCTGTTGTGCGAGCTGCGCGCTACCAGCAAGCCTTGCGCCGCTACCATAGCGGCAAGGTTCACGACCGAAGCCTTGAGGAAGGCGACCTTGTTCTTCGGCGCGTTCAGTCGTCCAAGAATTCCAACAAGTTTACACCAAAGTGGGAAGGCCCTTATCGAGTAATACGAGTCACCAGGCCCGGCGCAGTCCGCCTGGAGACCGAAGATGGCATCCCAATGAGCAACTCCTGGAATATCGAACATCTTCGCAAGTCTTACCCATGAGGCGCGGTTGCCGGGTCCCCCGGCAACCCCCTTTTGTACTAGCCTTGCCAACAAGGCATATAACCCTATGTATATGCATGCCTGACCAGTATATTGTACTACGTTTGTTTCCAACAAGTACTGATGAACCGCCAAGGTTCCATGTTCTTATTTTCTCTTCTTTCTTTTTCTCAAAGGATAGAATGTTCCCTCGCATACAAGTTTGCTGGGGGATGATGGTAGGGAGTATGGATGCCAACAGGCGACGTACGCCAACAGGCGATGTTCAAAGTGGCATATTGCGGGAAAGAGTACAACAGCGAAAAGCTAAGTTGTGAAACCTTGAGTGAATTTCTTTTAAATATGAGGTTATTTTCCTTGAACGATTCTTGTATGGAAAACCTGTACGCAAAGGAACCTTGTCGTGATTGGTTGCGCCCATGCTCAATTTCGAGTCCGCTCAATAGTTCAAGTGGTTGCGCTAAGAACGGCAAGGTATCTTGCCGGCAGCGACACCCCCAACATCTCGCTAAGGATCCGTTCCTCAAAGCGCGCACGCAAGGGTGCGCGCACCGGCGAATTTTTCCCAATAGAGCGTAGGGCATATCCCATACAGAAAGAGATCGGACGAGAAAGATAGCGTGCATTTAATCCAAAACACAGCAAGTTATATTACATCAATGGTTGCCACAGTTCTAACTTAAAGATAAATTGTCTTTGGTACGTGATACGTCTCTAATGTATCTATAATTTATGAAGTATTCATGCTGTTAGTTTATCATTCTTGGATGTTTTACAATCATTTTATAGCAACTTTATATCATTTTTTGGGACTAACCTATTGACCCATTGACCAGTGCCAGTTGTTTTTTACATCGCAGGAAATCAATATCAAACGGAGTCCAAACACCGCGAAACTTGCTGGAGATTTTTTATGGACCAGAACACCCAAGATGGGCCAGAGCAGCACCTGGGGGGTGTCCCGAGGGGGGCACATCCCACCAGGGCGCGCCCAGGTGGGTTGTGCCCACCTCGGTGGCCTCCCGCACCCCCTCTTTACCCTATAAATTCACAAATATTCCAAAACCCTTCGGGGTTGATCGAACGGAAATAATAGCTTTGAGGTGGTTTCGTACCCTACAAACAATTTATTCTTATGTTCTCCGCTAGATAGGAACTTTGGAGTGATTCTTCATCGCACTTTGAGGGGTGGTTATATGATCCAATTATATTTGCACTGTTGAGAGATTGCACTAGCGAAAGTACGGACCCTAGGCCTCATTTTCAATCATTGCAATACCGTTTTTGTGCTCGTTTACTATTTCCTACGTTGTTGTTTTTATTTATTCAGATTATAAAAATATATTTCTACCATCCATATTACACTTTTATCACCATATCTTCGCCGAACAAGTGCACCTATACAATTTGCCATTGTATTGGGTGCATTGGGGACATAAGAGATTTCTTGTATTTGGTTGCAAGGTCATTTGAGAGAGACCATCTTCATCCTACACCTCTCATGGATTGATAAACCTTAGGTCATCCACTTGAGGGAAGATTGCTACTATCCTACAGAACTCTGCGCTTGGAGGCCCAACACGTGTCTACAAGAATAAAGTTGCATAGTAGACATTAGTTCAAGTTCATGGCGGCAAGGAGAAGCGAAGAGGCTAGTCCCTGCGCTGGCCTTCCACTCTCTTGACTTGGTCCACCATTTCGACAATAGGCGCGACGAGCTCTTCAAGCGCCTTGCGGTCTGCATCCTCCGGCAAAATGTCAAGCACTTTGGTGAGGTCGAGGCCAGTGTTCCTGTACGCCACCTTGATGAGCACCTTGAGAAGGACGGCCCGGCAAAGCTTGCGGTATTCATTGGCCAGTTGGGTTGCTCGGCTAGAGTGGAGCAGCTCCAGGGCATCAAGAAGGGCCTCGAAGAACATGGTCAGTCTAGTGCTCGGAGTTACCCTCTCCTCGTGGGAATACCTAAAATTCAACAGGCCCATGGTGGACAGTTGTGTTGGGAGCCTCTCTGCGATGTCGATGAGGCGCTCAGTCCAGATCCCCACGCCTTTCACATAGTCATTGTAGGTGGCAGCGGCACTCTCAAGCAGTTTCTTCTCCACTTGGAGGTCCTTGGCCAGGGTCTTCTCACAAGCCTTGCTGCCCTCAAGGGACTCCTCCAGTGTGGTCAGCTTCAGATTCAAATCGGCAATGGAGTCGTTGGCGGGAGAGATCTGTTTGGTCTTATCGGATATGGTGGTCTGCAACTCCGCCAAGGTATAGGCAGTTTTGTCTCTGTCGCTTTTGAGCATTGAGACCTCCTTGTCGTGCTTCTCCAGATCCAGCTCCAGCTTCTCCACCTTCCCGGCTAGCTTGTTCTTGGCAGCCTCTGCAGCTTCGACGGCATTGACGACTTCCTTCAGCTTGCCGGCATGGTCCAATACCAGAGAGTCAAGCGCTTTCTTGTGCTCCTACTCCAGCCCTTGGGTCCGCTGCGCAACGAGCTTTTCAACTTCTTCGTCCTTGTCATGCAGCTTGGCGGCAAGTGCCTCCTCGTGAGCGGCAAGGTCCTCTTCATGAGCATCAAGCAAGATGCGGCGTTCCCTTAGTTGAGCATCTTCCTTGGCGGCCTGTTGAGCGGCCTCCTCATGTGCCTTCTCAACATCGGACTGCTTCAGAAGGAGCTCATCCCAACGCTGGCCCAGCTGCTCCTGGCCAGTCCTCAGCTCTTGCCAGGCCTCAACAAACCAGGCCTGCATCTGCTCGACACGCTTTTGGAGGTCTGCCGCATCGACAACCGCTGCCCTGGAGTCTAGTTTCTCCTGCGGGTATGGTGAAGCACCTGGAGCTTCTAGAAGTTGTCGCTCATGGCCTGGAGGAGCTGGTCTTCTTTGGATCCACTGCTGCTGGCGTGCTGTTCATCAACAATCTTGAGCCCGGCAGCGGCAATGACTTCTTCGTCGAAAGCCTCCCCCTCGGTTGGCGCTCGGGTGCTTGTCGCCCGCGGGATGCTGACGAACAGGTTGTCGCCAACCTTTAGGTATATATTTGAGGGGGGCTTCGGATGTCGACGGTTGGTCCTCGACCACCGTCTCCCCAGTAGTCGAGGACTCCGGGACCGATGTAGCGCAAGGAATGCCGTCAGTACGGTCGCCAGTCCCCTTGCCGGCCTCCTCGGCAGACCCCTTGGCGGCCTCTTCATGCGCGTCCTTGGCAGCCTCGTCAGCAGTGACCTTGGCCTCGGTGGCAGCATCCTTGGCGGTCTCCATGATGATGGTGTCAACGTCCGTCTGGTCCGTCGAGGGGAGATCTGAAAGCCAAAGAGGAGAAATGAGACGAAACCAAGGCTGATGTTCAAAGAAAAAAACAAAAAAAGATGAATGATGACAAGTGCCAGGAAGCGGGCGGCTTACCTATGACGAGCTGTTAGGAGGTGGCGCCCTGCCCGACAACATTTGTTGCCGGCGTAGGACTGCCGGCGCCCGTGCCTGCCGGCTCTTCCTCCATGAGGGGGGGGGCTCGTCAGTGGAAGCCCTTGCCAGGTATCCCTCCCTGAGCGATGTGGTTGACGGAGGCGGCATGTCAGGGTGGCCCTCAGTGGCCCCTCCTATTGTTGTTCTTCTCCTGCAAACCCGGCAAGGTTAGTAGCGAAGATACACACACTAGCAGGAAATGAGTAACAGGCTCACGCGCGGGGGCTGGGTTGGGGGCTGCGTCGTGGCCTGGACTCCGAGCTGATTATGATCGTCTCCGGCGCACCTGAGGTGCTTGCTGGGGGCTTGTCGCCCGTTGAGGTCTTGGCCTTCTTCTCCACCCTCTGTGCCAACGTTTCCGTGTCTCTGCAGGGACGGGCCAAAGCGAGAGTAAGATAAGATAAGCAAATCAGAGACTCAGGGGATAAAGAAAGTGGCAAGACACTTACTCGTCTTCTTCTTCTGGCCTCTTCTCCCTCCTCGGGCTGAAGGAGGAGTGGTCAAAGTCGGCCTCCGCTATGGTGTCCGTTCGAGGGGATGGGAAGGGGACCTGGGCCACTTGGTTGTGGCAGGAGCGGCAGCCTGATGTGAGCTTGCCCCAGTTGTCGGCGCCATTGCGCGAGCCGCCCCAGCTGCTTTATTTGCCGCCGCCCTCGTCTGGCGCCCGAGTTGCTGTTGAGCCTCTTGCCGCTCCACAACCTTGCTGGCCGGCCCCTTGCCGGGGACCTCTCCAGATGAGGAGGCCTGCTGGACTGGTTCGCCGGAGATGGCTCGCCGAAGGACATGTTTCTTCTTTGGGTTGGGGGCTCCACGTCAGCTGTATCTTCGGCTGTCTCTTCAGCAAGTGGGCCCCTGGCGGCTGTGCCAGTGTGCTCTCCGGCAGGCTCCCCCGCTCGGCAAAGTTCTCCTCTGCACCGGCCTCATCTTCCACGAAGCCAACGCTGCTGGCCTCCTTGCCAAGGGCTGCCTCTTCAGCCCTGCTGGCAATATACGGCACCTCTTCGTCGGTGGTGGGGCAGATGAGGTTCGTTTCATCCCGGATGGCCCTCTCCGACAAGTTGTCAAAAACTCTTGTGCCCACTCTACGGATGGCTCGGCCCAGGTCTGATCAAGGCCATGTACGATGAACACCAACATCATGGCGATGATTGAGGTCAGGGCAGAGTTGTTGCACAAGGGGATCACGCCCGCCGGCAACCTGAGCGGCCTGTCGGCCTTGAGGTGGAACAACTTTTGGCAGAGAGCCGCGTGCTGCATGACCGTTAGATTGTTGTTCAGGCCAGGGCGTAGCCTCATGCTATCTGCCACGTTCCGGTATTCCCAAGTTGGTCTACCCTTATTCTGCAGAGGAGGCGATGCAGTGGAGCAGGAACTCAGCACCAATCATCTCGATTGTGAGCCCGGCAGCCTTAAGGCGATGGATTCTGGTGGTTGCGATTGTGAGCCTCCCGTCTTGAGGGTCGAGGTCGCCCCAGTCGTCGTCACGGACCAGCTTCGTTTGTCGGGGCATACAGAACGGCTGCGGATCTTCCTCCACGATCCAGCACCACTTGCCCCACCATTCATCCCAATTCTCCTTGTGGGCCACGTTTGGGTACGTCTTCTTGGTCAATGCCCTTGGGATCCAGGTGACGCAGCCAGAAAGGGCCCCTCCTGGCTGGATGTGCTACCTCTTGAGCACTGCGTTGGTTTTCCCTTGAAGAGGAAAGGGTGATGCAGCAAAGTAGCGTAAGTATTTCCCTCAGTTTTTGAGAACCAAGGTATCAATCCAGTAGGAGGCCACGCACGAGTCCCTCGCACCTACACAAATAAATAAATCCTCGCAACCAACGCAATAAAGGGGTTGTCAATCCCTTCACGGTCACTTACGAGAGTGAGATCTAATACATATGATAAGATAATATTTTTGGTATTTTATGATAAAGATGCAAAGTAAAGAAAACAAAATAAAAATAGCGCCAGAAATAGCTTGTTGTCGGGAGATTAATATGATGGAAAATAGACCCGGGGGCCATAGGTTTCACTAGTGGCTTCTCTCATGAGCATAAGTATTACGGTGGGTGAACAAATTACTGTTGAGCAATTGACAGAATTGATCATAGTTATGAGAATATCTAGGTATGATCATGTACATAGGCATCACGTCCGAGACAAGTAGACCGACTCCTGCCTGCATCTACTACTATTACTCCACACATCGACCGCTATCCAGCATGCATCTAGAGTATTAAGTTCATAAGAACAGAGTAATGCTTTAAGCAAGATGACATGATGTAGAGGGATAAACTCATGCAATGTGATATAAACCCCATCTTGTTATCCTCGATGGCAACAATACAATATGTGCCTTGCTGCCCCTACTGTCACTGGGAAAGGACATCGCAAGATTGAACCCAAAGCTAAGCACTTCTCCCATTGCAATAAAGATCAATCTAGTAGGCCAAACCAAACTGATAATTCGAAGAGACTTGTAAAGATAACCAATCATACATAAAATAATTCAGAGAAGATTCAAATATTGTTCATAGATGAACTTGATCATAAACCCAAAATCATTGGTCTCAACAAACACACCGCAAAAGAAGGTTACATCGAATAGATCTCCACGAGAGAGGGGGAGAACATTGTATTGAGATCCAAAAAGAGAGA
The DNA here is from genome assembly GCF_002575655.3 of Aegilops tauschii subsp. strangulata. Classification (NCBI taxonomy): domain Eukaryota; kingdom Viridiplantae; phylum Streptophyta; class Magnoliopsida; order Poales; family Poaceae; genus Aegilops; species Aegilops tauschii. Next base: position 88,604,867 of record NC_053039.3, on the reverse strand, counting down.
AGAAGCCATCTAGCTAATAACTATGGACCCGAAGGTCTGAGGTAAACTACTCAAACATCATCGGAGAGGCTATGGTGTTGACGTAGAAGCCCTCCGTGATCGATTCCCCCTCCCGCGGAGCTCCGGAAAAGGCCCCAAGATGGGATCTCACGGGTACAGAAGGTTGCGGTGGTGGAATTAGGTTTTTGGCTCTGTATCTGGTAGTTTGGGGGTACGTAGGTACATATAGGAGGAAGGATTACGTCGGTGGAGCAACGTGGGGCCCACGAGGGTGGAGGGCGCGCCTGGGGGGGTAGGCGCGCCCCCTACCTCGTGCCCTCCTGGTTGATGTCTTGATGTAGGATCCAAGTCCTCTGGATCACGTTCGTTCCGAAAATCACGTTCCCGAATGTTTCATTCCGTTTGGAGTCCGTTTGATATTCTTTTTCTACGAAACTCTGAAATAGGCAAAAAATAGCAATTCTGGGCTGGGCCTCTGGTTAATAGGTTAGTCCCAAAAATAATATAAAAGTGTATAATAAAGCCCAATCATGTCTAAAACAGAATATAATATAGCATGGAACAATAAAAAATTATAGATACGTTGGAGACGTATCAAGCATCCCCAAGCTTAATTCCTGCTCGTCCTCGAGTAGGTAATGATAGAAACAGAATTTTTGATGTGGAATGCTACTTGGCATAATTTCAATGTAATTCTTCTTAATTGTGGTATGAATATTAAGATCCGAAAGATTCAAGATAAAAGTTCAATATTGACATAAAAATAATAATACTTCAAGCATACTAACTAAGCAATTATGTCCTCTCAAAATAACATGGCCAAAGAAAGTTCATCCCTACAAAATCATATAGTTTAGTCATGCTCCATTTTCGTCACACAAGAATGCTCTCATCATGCACAACCCCGATGACAAGCCAAGCAATTGTTTCATACTTTAGTAATCTCAAACTTTTTCAACTTTCACGCAATACATGAGCGTGAGCCATGGATATAGCACTATGGGTGGAATAGAATATAATGATGGGGGTTATGTGGAGAAGACAAAAAGGGAGAAAGTCTCACATCAACTAGGCTAATCAATGAGCTATGGAGATGCCCATCGATTGATGTTAATGCAAGGAGTAGGGATTGCCATGCAACGGATGCACTAGAGCTATAAATATATGAAAGCTCAACAAAAGAAACTAACTGGGTGTGCATCCAGCTTGCTTGCTCACAAAGACCTAGGGCATTTGAGGAAGCCCATTGTTGGAATATACAAGCCAAGTTCTATAATGAAAAATTCCCACTAGTATATGAAAGTGACAAAACAAGAGACTCTGTATCATGAAGATTATGGTGCTACTTTGAAGCACAAGTGTGGTAAAAAGGATAGTAACATTGTCCCTTCTCTCTTTTTCTCTCATTTTTTTGGGCCTTCTTCCTTTTTTATGGCCTTCCTCTTTTTTTCCTCACTTGGGACAATGCTCTAGAAAATGATGATCATCACACTTCTATTTATTTACAACTCAATGATTACAACTCGATACTAGAACAAAGTATGACTCTATATGAATGCCTCCGGCGGTGTACCGGGATATGCAATGAACCAAGAGTGACATGCATGAAAGAATTATGAATGGTGGCTTTGCCACAAATACTATGTCAACTACATGGTCATGCAAAGCAATATGACAATGATGAACGTGTCATGATAAACAGAACGGTGGAAAGATGCATGGCAATATATCTCGGAATGGCTATGGAAATGCCATAATAGGTAGCTATGGTGGCTGTTTTGAGGAAGATACAAGGAGGTTTATGTGTGAAAGAGTGTATCATATCACGGGGTTTGGATGCACCGGTGAAGTTTGCACCAACTCTCAATGTGAGAAAGGGCAATGCACGGTACCGAAGAGGCTAGCAATGATGGAAAGGTGAGAGTGCGTATAATCCATGGACTCAACATTAGTCATAAAGAACTCATATACTTATTGCAAAAATCTACAAGTCATCAAAAACCAAGCACTACGCGCATTCTCCTAGGGGGATAGATTGGTAGGAAAAGACCATCGCTCATCCCCGACCGCCACTCATAAGGAGGACAATCAAAGAACACCTCATGTTTCAAATTTGTTACATAACGTTTACCATACGTGCATTCTACGGGACTTGCAAACTTCAACACAAGTATTTCTCAAATTCACAACTACTCAACTAGCACAACTTTTATATCACTACCTCCATGTCTCAAAACAATCATCAAGCATCAAACTTCTCTTAGTATTCAACACACTCATAAGAAAGTTTTTACTAGTCTTGAATACCTAGCATATTAGGATTATTTAAGAAAATTACCATGCTGTTTAAGACTCTCAAAATAATCTAAGTGAAGCATGAGAGAATAATAGTTTCTATAAAAACAAAACCACCACCGTGCTCTAAAAGATATAAGTGAAGTACTAGAGCAAAAACTATATAACTCAAAAGATATAAGTGAAGCACACAGAGTATTCTAATAATTTCCGAATCATGTGTGTCTCTCTCAAAAGGTGTGTACAGAAAGGATGATTGTGGTAAACTAAAAAGAAAAGACTCAAATCATACAAGACGCTCCAAGCAAAACACATATCATGTGGTGAATAAAAATATAGCTCCAAGTAAAGTTACCGATGGAAGTAGACGAAAGAGGGGATGCCTTCTGGGGCATCCCCAAGCTTTGGATTTTAGGTGTCCTTATATTATCTTGGGTGTGCCATGGGCATCCCCAAGCTTAGGCTCTTGCCACTCCTTGTTCCATAATCCATCAAATCTTTCACCCAAAACTTGAAAACTTCACAACACAAAACTCAGCAGAAAATCTCGTGAGCTCCATTAGCGAAAGAAAACAAAAGACCACTTCAAGGTACTGTAATGAACTCGTCCTTTATTTATATTGGTGTTAAACCTACTTTATTCCAACTTCTATATGGTTTATAAACTCTTTTACTAACCATAGACTCGTCAAAATAAGCAAACAACACACGAAAAACAGAATCTGTCAAAAACAGAACAGTCTGTAGTAATCTGTAACTAACGCAAACTTCTGGAACTCCCAAAAATCTACCAACATAGGAAGACCTAGAAAATTTGTTTATTGATCAGCAGCAATTGGAATCAATATTTTATCACGTTCTGGTGATTTTTAACAATTATTTTCATGAACAGAAAGTTTCTGGAATTTTCAGCAAGATCAAATAACTATCATCCAAGAAGATCCTATAGGTTTAACTTGGCACAAACACTAATTAAAACATAAAAACACATCTAACCAGAGGCTAGATCAAATATTTATTCCTAAACAGAATCAAAAAGCAAAAAATAAAATTGGGTTGCCTCCCAACAAGCGCTATCGTTTAACGCCCTTAGCTAGGCTTTGATAATTCTAACGATGCTCACATGAAAGATAAGAATTGAAGCGCAAAGAGAGCATCATGAAACACATGACAAACACATCTAAGCCTAACATACTTTCTATGCATAGGCATCTTATAGGCAAACAAATTGTCATAGCAAGCAAAAACTAGCATATGTAAGGAAGCGGAAAGAAACAATAGCAATCTCAACATAACGAGAGGTAATTTATTATCATGAAAATTTCTACGACTATATTTTCCTCTCTCATAATAATTACATGAGGGATCATAAGCAAATTCAACAAAATAGCTATCACATAAAATATTTTCTACATGATCCACATGCATGCAAAGTTGACACTCTTCCAAAATAGTGGGAATATCATTAACTAAAGTCATGACCTCTCCAAACCCACTTTTATCAAAAATATCATAAGATTGAACATACTCCAAATATGTGGGATCTAAAGTTGACACTCTTCCAAACCCACTTTCAATAATATTGCAAACACTATTATCAATCTCATATTCATCATGGGGCTTAAATAAATTTTCAAGATCATAAGAAGAATCACCCCAATCATGATCATTGCAATAAGTAGTAGACATAGCAAAACTAGCATCCCCAAGCTTAGGGTTTTGCATATTATTAGCACAATTGACATCAAGAGAATTTATAGTAAAATCATTGCAATCATGCTTTTTATCGAAGGAACTATCAAGTATGGGTGCAATAGCAACGATCTCATGTTTAACAAGCGGAACTATAGCAAATTCAACTTCATAAATATTGGCATCATGGCCACAAGAATAGCAAGCATCACGTTCATCAAGGGATATTTCAACCAAATCATCAGAATCATAATTATCTATGGATTCATGCATATCATTATTTTCTTCCAAAGCAACAGTCATTCTTTCAATAAATTCTTGGACATAGACATTATGAGCAAAGTTTTCATTGCAATATTTAAGTATGACGGAATTTTCAGATTTGTTGAGAGTAAAATCATACTTTTCAATCAAGGAAGCAACTTCATGGGCACCCTTAAAAACGACAAATTCTTCAATTTGTTCGATATCATAGTAACTATAAACACCCTTTGCATAAGAAGATAAGATTTCATTATCATTGAACTCACATAGGTAGGGAAGGTGTTTTTTAGGGTTCTTAGAGCAACAAGTAAAATCACAAATTTCACAAAGATTCCAAGCATAGCATAGCAAACTATTTATATGATACCATAAGAGCTTCCCTTTTTCAGACAAATGATTACGCACAAAATGAGCATGCTCATCTAGAGATTTCCCATCAACTAGGCTAGTCGGGGTTTCAGCACGAGCGCATAAGGATCGAAGATGATCCATGTAGAACACTTTAAGTGGATCCATATCAATAGATTTTCAGCAAGCGAAGATCCAAGCATATAGAAGGCACAGGGAAACACAAACAAAGATACATACGGGAAGAAGGCGAACGAAAAAGAGAGGGCAAATAAAACGGCAAGGGTGAAGTGGGGGAGAGGAAAACGAGAGGCAAATGGCAAATAATGTAATGCGGGAGATAAGGGTTTGTGATGGGTACTTGGTATGTTAACTTTTGCGTAGACTCCCCGGCAACGGCGCCAGAAATCCTTCTTGCTACCTCTTGAGCATTGTGTTGGTTTTCCCTTGAAGAGGAAAGGGTGATGCAGCAAAGTAGCGTAAGTATTTCCCTCAGTTTTTGAGAACCAAGGTATCAATCCAGTAGGAGGCCACGCACGAGTCCCTTGCACCTACACAAACAAATAAATCCTCGCAACCAACGCAATAAAGGGGTTGTCAATCCCTTCACGGTCACTTACGAGAGTGAGATCTGATAGATATGATAAGATAATATTTTTGGTATTTTTATGATAAAGATGCAAAGTAAAGAAAACAAAATAAAAACAGTGCCAGAAATAGCTTGTTGTCGGGAGATTAATATGATGGAAAATAGACCCGGGGGCCATAGGTTTCACTAGTGGCTTCTCTCATGAGCATAAGTATTACGGTGGGTGAACAAATTACTGTTGAGCAAATGACAGAATTGAGCATAGTTATGAGAATATCTAGGTATGATCATGTACATAGGCATCACGTCCGAGACAAGTAGACCGACTCCTGCCTGCATCTACTACTATTACTCCACACATCGACCGCTATCCAGCATGCATCTAGAGTATTAAGTTCATAAGAACAGAGTAATGCTTTAAGCAAGATGACATGATGTAGAGGGATAAACTCATGCAATGTGATATAAACCCCATCTTGTTATCCTCGATGGCAACAATACAAAACGTGCCTTGCTGCCCCTACCGTCACTGGGAAAGGACACCGCAAGATTGAACCCAAAGCTAAGCACTTCTCCCATTGCAATAAAGATCAATCTAGTAGGCCAAACCAAACTGATAATTCGAAGAGACTTGTAAAGATAACCAATCATACATAAAAGAATTCAGAGAAGATTCAAATATTGTTCATAGATGAACTTGATCATAAACCCACAATCAGTGGTCTCAACAAACACACCGCAAAAGAAGGTTACATCGAATAGATCTCCACGAGAGAGGGGGAGAACATTGTATTGAGATCCAAAAAGAGAGAAGAAGCCATCTAGCTAATAACTATGGACCCGAAGGTCTGAGGTAAACTACTCACACATCATCGGAGAGGCTATGGTGTTGATGTAGAAGCCCTCCGTGATTGATGCCCCCTCTGGCGGAGCTCCGGAAAAGGCCCCAAGATGGGATCTCACGGGTACAGAAGGTTGCGGTGGTGGAATTAGGTTTTTGGCTCCGTATCTGGTAGTTTGGGGGTACGTAGGTATATATAGGAGGAAGGAGTACGTCGGTGGAGCAACGTTGGGCCCACGAGGGTGGAGGGCGCACCTGGGGGGTAGGCGCCCCCCTACCTCATGCCCTCCTAGTTGATGTCTCGACGTAGGGTCCAAGTCCTCTGGATCACGTTCGTTCCAAAAATCACGTTCCCGAAGGTTTCATTCCATTTGGACTCCGTTTGATATTCTTTTTCTGCAAAACTCTAAAATAGGCAAATAAAACAGCAATTCTGGGCTGGGCCTTCGGTTAATAGGTTAGTCCCAAAAATAATATAAAAGTGTATAATAAAGCCCAATAATGTCCAAAACAGAATATAATATAGCATGGAACAATCAAAAATTATAGATACGTTGGAGACATATCAGGATGTGAGGAACGAAGTAATGGCGGAAGAGGGCCATATTGGGGACCACCCCGGTGAAGTTCTCACAGAGGTGGGCGAAGGAGGACATACATGCCACAGCATTCAGCGTAAAATCCAAGATATGGAAGCCGAATGTGTACATGATATCGTTGAGGAAATCAGAAAATGGGGGCAGAGACCGCAGTAGAAGTAATCGACGAAGAAAGGGAATTTATCTGGGGCGGGCTCGACGCGAGAAGCTGGGATGACGCGGGTAGCAGGGTGCCCCGTCGTCGCTCTCCCCCACATACACAGATACCACTCCTTTAGAGCACGCGCATCGAGCGTCAGAGCGAAGATGACGTTCTCCCTCTGCATCTTCACCAACTCGCTCTCCGGCACCTCTTTCCCCTCGCTCGCCTTGGGCGCCTCCTTGCTCCTGCTTGCTTTAGGCACCATGAGAGACTGGAGAGAAGCGGGAGGCCAAGGATGGTGGGAGCGCAGGGGCAGCGGATGGATGAGGAGGCTCTGTTTCGGGCTCAAGGAGGAAGATGACGGCGGTTCCTAGATTGGAACGAGCGAGGGGTAAATGAGCAGCGCCCCTACGGATTCCTCTTTTTATGGGGAAGACGCGGGGCTGCCCCTTTACTGTTCGATGTGAAGGCGTTTCCACAGGCGTGCTGCTGCTGCGACCGTTCCGCGCACGCGCCCCAGGTCGCGCACTCAATGCAGATCATGGGGAAGCACAACAACGAGATGATTACAACAGTTAAATCCTGCCACGCGTGACCGTGCACTGTTTGAGCCTAGCCCAACGACGCCTCGCACTTGAGTGTGGCCCAGGCCCGGGGGTTCCTGTCGGTGCACAAAAGTTCGGGCCCTTTAGTACCCCGTACTTGTGCACACGCAGTTACAGCCATACCCGCAGCAAGGCCTCCTAGGGATAGCTGGGAGCAAATACGAGGCGACCAAGACGGCATCCGAGCCCGAAATCAAAGAACAGAAGACACGTTGAGCCCCCGGCAAGGTCCTTGCCGGGATGGCTCCCGAAGCCCCGGCAAGATCCTTGCCGGGATGGTTTGCGAAGCACCGGCAAGACCATCACCCTTGAGGTTGAGAGCTCTAACACCATCAACAATGTCAAGACCAAGATCCAGGGGCGCCTGCGTGGTGGCATGCAAATCTTTGTGAAGACCAGAAGGCAAAGCTCCCAGCAAGGTTCTTGTCGAGGACGCTTGCGAGGCCCCGGCAAGATTCTTGCCGGGGACGTTTGTGAGGCCGCGGCAAGGCTCGCACACAGCAAGGTTTCGCTACCCTGCCACTGCTCCAGCGCGGCAACTAGCCTGCCAGCCAGGCAAGCACCTGCGTGGTGGCATGCAGATCTTCATAAAGATCCTGCCACCACTCCAGCGCAGCGGCTAGCCAGTCAGCTTGGCATTCATTGCCTCGTCATCCTAGGTGCATGTCAAGACAGGGTGAGGCGGCAACGGATGGGACGGGCTCTATTTTCGTCCCCGATAAAGTTAGGGGCACGTGACCAGCACATTTAATGCGTTTGTCCTAAGACGTCAGTGATAAGCATGTACATTGTAGCAACTTTACACCTCCTATGTGCCTGTACGCCACTGTGATCGCCCCTTAGTATAAAAGGAGGCCCAAGGCGATACAAAAGGGGACTTTTGGACTTTCCGGCCCAGTTTGGATGTGTAGCAGCTAGCCCAAGCTCAAGAACACTAAATACACTACAAGCAGGACTAGGGTTTTATGCTTCTCAGCGGCCCAAACCTGGGTAAAAATCCCTCGTGTTGATCGTTAGGTCTACTCTTTGTGCACTCCTCTTTCCCTGCCAACCGTAGAAGGGATCCACATGATCCCATAGGTGTCGTTTCCCTGACAATGACAAATCAATATTGTTAGATTTGTTATGAGATGTAGTTCCATAGTATGTATATTTGGTATTGTAGATGTTGATATTTTTTAATATAAATTTGGTCAAACTTTGCAATGTTTGACTTTATGAAAATCTAATACGCGGAGTAAAAAGGACCGGAGGGAGTATATATGTTGTTGTTCTGTAGACAGAGCATAGATGTTGTGCAGATTGAGCAAATCACATCGCATATGAATTAAACTACAGAACCCATGAGTGATTATTTCATCAATCACTCACAATTGTTTACCACCAACCATTTGCCCACAACACACACAGCTTATTTGGAGTAATCGTCTGTGTTATTATCGGTCTTCCCACACATTTCTGATTACTGGCCTGTTTGCCACATATCACACACATCTTGTTAAGACGAACCATTTCTATTGTTTTGGCTCATCGCAAATAGTTCATCCGAGTGAACTGTATGCCGTCTATCGCACACACCTTGATCTGGCAGACCGTTCCTGTTGTGTTCGCTAATCACAAGCAGTTCATCCGAGTGAATTGTATACCATATATCACACACACCTTGATCTAGCTAACTGTTTCTATTGTTCTATCTCATCGCAAACAATTCGTATGGACCAACGGTATGCCACATATCGCACACGCAACACTAACTGAATCATGCTTGATGTCTCCGCCATCGCACACAATTCATCTTATTGGTGGCAGTTTAATTACAACACTGTTTGCGATTCATGCATCGCACACAGTTTGGTCGAAGGGTCTTTGATTCATGTGTCACGTTAGTAGGTCGCTGTACTAGTGCCACTACGGCTCTGGTGGCCACGGCCTCCCACCGAGCACCACTATGATGTCGGTGGCCACACACCCTCTACCTCTTCCTATTTTGCACATACCCGTGGTCCGCTATAGGTAGTCGGTGTCTCGCTCTTGGGCTTCGCCTCCACTTCGCCATTCGGCTTCGCTTGTCCCGCATGGCCCCAATGATGCTTCGCTCCATCATTATCCCTACTATCATCAACATGACTTTAATTCTGATTCTCTAGGGTGGGGACACGGGACCTAGAAGGCCTCTGTCGATGACAGGAGTGGGAGTTGCCGGGGAGACCAAGAGGTCCATCACGCCCACGCATACCTCTCTCGGCAGCAACTTCTGGCGAGCTACATGCTTGCGTCCCATGGCAATCCAGATGTAGGTTTTCACCTGGAGTACATCTGAAGATGGGAAATGGAGGTATCCATGGTAACACCTCTAATGAGGTTTAAAGGCACTCTAGAGCATTATTGTTGCGTGTGGTGGCAGAAAGGTTTGTAGGGCTTTCTCCTAGGACTGGACCACATAAAAACTTCATCTGATGAAGGGTGCCTGTCACGACCGGTTTTCCAATAAAATATTTATTGAGAAACCGATCCCTCTTACGGACCAGTAGAAAAGAATCCTTCTCACTGGTAGACAATATCTTGATCACAGTAGAAAAACCAGGAGTACTAAATATAATACAAGGTTGAGCGGAGACGGCTCGACAATTTATTACAAGCACGCCAATAATACTTAAAGGAGGATAGGGTGTCATAACTACTAACTCACAATAAAAGCGGTGGTGGATATATCACAGTGAAGTGGGTGACATGACTCCTAAATCTAACAGCTCTTCGAGCGTCAGAGTGAGGCTCGAGGATACTTATTGTGGGTGGCGGAAGCGTATATAATACAAGTGACCAATATCCAGGATCGCACGGGACTAACTGGGATTCCTCTAGGCGTCGGACTCACTATCAAACTCTTCATCCATGAGATCGCCTTCGTCAACATCTGGCCAAATCAACAAGCCAAGTGAGTACTATGAAAGTACTCGCAAGACAGTTCGAACATAAGATATAACAAATGTAAACATGATGCATGTGAACAGATTAACAGAGCGCACTCAGACAATGAGATAGCAATGCATGGGAAATAAAAGGGAAGTCGGGCGGTAGTCCTCCCGAAAACCCAAAGTAATACTGAAGGCCAATCGAGTGTCTGAATGACTCCTCGAAAGGATACAATTAAAATAACAATGCCGCAGTCAGGCGTCAAGGCGACACCACATAAAGGGCTTATAATGGAAGATAAATAACAGTGCGTGCCACAGTCGGACGTCTGAGCGACATCACATAAAGGGCTTATATTGAAAGTAAATAACAAGAGTGCCACAGTCGGACGTCTAAGCGACACCACATAAAGGGCTTATATTGAAAGTAAAAGACACGAGTGCCACAGTCGGACGTCTGAGCGACATCACATAAAGGGCTTATATTGAAAGTAAATGAGAAAAGTGCCACAGTCGGACGTCTGAGCGACATCACATAAAGGGCTTATATTGAAAGTAAATAACAAAAGTGCCACAGTCGGACGTCTGAGCGACATCACATAAAGGGCTTATATTTCATAACGTGATATTTCAGCAGCTCACGAATTTAAATCATTTCAAGGGAGTATTCAAGTACGAGATAAAAAAAGGTTAGTCCATCCACAGGAATAACAATTCAAACGGGTATACCACTCAAGCTTGTTCACCGGGGATTTACCACGAGGACTGACATAGATATGGATATGCTGGCCATGGTCCTCGACCATGGACACGATGACTCGGAAGGATTTGACTCTCCAGAGTTTGTACTATTTAACAACAGCCAACGGATTTCAGTAGCCACGAGGGACTAGTTCCGTTTACGGTGTTTTAGGAGAAACACATCTAACCAGTACACACCCATTCAACATTCCGATGCCAGGAATCACCCTCGGCAACATTCAAGAAAAACCTTGAGACGGGGAGGCTACAACCTCGCGTAGCATGGGATCAAATTTATACCGCGCGCTCTAAGGGGTGCCCCCCTCTCGGTCCCAACCGGAAACACCCATGCCCCCTGACCGGATGACTGGCTTTAATCCAGGGCCATGGAACCCTCATCCCGGCCCCTCTATTTGGTGTGTACAAGGAAAGAGGTTAACAACTTACTAAACCGTATTCTTTGCAGAAAACATGTGGCAGCACGAAAGGGGGAGAACGGTAACGTGGCACAATCCACGTTAACATCGGAGTTTATCGGATGACGTAAGACTGGCATGCTACAACAATACCATCTTACTACCTTTCATGTCACCACATGATCAGGTCATCTCTCACCAAAGATCACGGTAACTTCGGAACACACGGATAGTTGCCTTGCATGCAACGTAATACTCACCGATGCTCATATGCCATGCACAACCATTCAAGCAAACATGCAAAACACCTATCATATCAAAGGTTCAAACATGCTTGCCTGGTTCGGAGAAGTCGGAGTCTAGCTCGGCGAAGATCGCGGCTCCGTCACCTCCTCCGGAACCTATGGTATAACGAAACCGTACACTAACGTGAAAATCGTCGCGTGCATAAAAATTGTTCCAAAAATTTTCCAAATAAATACTATAAAAAACTAGACAAAAACACAAGACTGACAGAAAAAGAATCAATCAAAAAGCACCTTTTATTAAAAAGATATAAGGGTTTTAGTCCAAGGACCAATCTGTGATGAAACAGAAAAGATCCAGGGGCTTGTTTGAGAAAACAAAAAACGGTTCGGTATGAAATGCGCCAGCCCAAGGAGAAAACGCATTTGCCCGAAGGTGCTTTCAGAAAACGGTTCTAGGGGGGAAAAGAAGAGAGGCTGACGGGGGGTTCCACCCGTCAGGTTTAAAAACTCCAATGGAGCTCGCCCGCGCCCGAAGGCTGCGGTGGTCGCCGGCGTTGAACCACGGCGAGGCAGAGAGATCGGAGGGTACCAAGAGGTTCAGGTTGTTCTTCCGCGTCGGTGGGTGGTGGACTTGGCCGTCGGAGAGCACCACGTCGACGGCGACACGTTCTCCGGCAGACGGTGGTTCGGGCGATGGTGGAGTACTCCGGTGGGTGCTGCAAACTCCAAATTGAAGCGCGGGTCAGAAGAGTGGATGTACTAGGAGGCTACTGGCAAGAGCTGAGGGGTAGGGGTGCACGCACGGGGGTGAATCGAGCCGGATCCCGTGGCGGGTCGAGGCGGCCGGAGTTGGGGAAGAAGGCTCCCTCGAGGCTCTTCCAGTGGCTTGGCGTGGTATTGGTGGAGTGCAGAAGTGGTGTGGGTTCGAGTTCGAGCTCAGGGCCTCCTTTTATAGGCGATCCGAGGGGGTGGCCGTGAACGGGATAGCTCCGGCAAGCGAATACGGCGAGGCAGAGGTTGTGCAGGGAGTTTAAGCGGCCAGGCACCATCAGGGAGGATCACTGGTGCCGTTCCCCCGCTAAACCTCGGTCGGGCTAGGCGTAATGCGCCGATCCTCGACGGGATGGCCGTACGGGCACGGCGGCGGCAGGGAGCGCGCTCCGCGCCTACCAGTTCACGATGACGGACTGCAGCGTGCACGGGTGAGTGGATGGCCACGCGGTGGCCTCTAGTGGCTTGGGCGGCGCTGGACGGTGCCGTCCACCGCTGCGCCTCTCTGGCAGCCGCAAAGGCCGCTGCTGTCGTCGCTCACGGGGTGGCGCACCTCCTCCTGCTCGTCGCCGACGCCCGCAAACCTCCAGGCGATCGTGCGGCGCAGGGATAAGAAGGAAGCACAGGGCGCACGGCGCCACCGCGGCTACTGGCGAGATCGAGAACGAGCTCTGAAGAAAATGACAGTGGTTTACTGAAACTGTTTACTGAACTTCTGAATTTGACAGAAACGGTGCCCATCAGGTGTTCGACGAAATGATTTGGCATGAAGAAAAAATTTTCTGGAGCTGGGACTTGGTGAGGTGACCTCTCAATGCATCCAGAGGCTGCCTGAATCTTCTCAGATTTTTAGGAGGAGAAAACAAATGAATTTCATCAAATTTGGCAAATATGGTCCAAACTTGCAGCAAGTTCAATTTGAAAAATTTGAACTGGAGACCAGTGGATCTTCATGGATCTTGGTTGAGGGCTCTAAGGACTAGCTAGGGAAATTGGTTTGGAGGCAAAACTCAAAGTAGAAAGGGTAGCTCCTTTGTAAATCTCCAAGAGCTAGAGTAGAGGGCAGAAAATATTTTTGATAAGAATTAAATGGAAGAAAATTCATGGGAAGGTTCAACTTGCTGGATTTGAAGTATATCTAGACACAAAGATGGGGAAAGGCTTTCGGGAGGGGATTTCCACTCATGTCATGGCAATAGGAGGTTTTGAAAAGGGGAAAGATCATTCCAGATGCCATAGGGCTATTTAAAAGATTTTCAAATTTCTTTTCCAAATGAAAAACATTTGAGCCAACATGAGATGAAAAACCTCCAAGACCAACAATCAAGTCTTGGGTGAATCCAAACAAAATATTTGTCATAAAAGAAAGATTTGAGAGGGAGAGTTCTTTAGAAGAAAATTTTAAATAACCTCCCTCAAATCAAATAAAATTTTGAAAAGCCAAATAAATTTTTTTGGCTGTCACAACACCTACCCCCTTAGGAAAAATCTCGTCCCTGAGATTTCAGCTGATTCTCAAATAGATGTGGGTACTCTGCCTGAAGAAAATCTTCTCTTTCCCATGTAGCTTCATCCTCGGTGTGATTGCTCCACTGAACTTTGAAAAAATTATCGTTTTCTGACGGGTCCTCCTTTCAGACTCTTCCAATATCTTTACTGGCCGCTCTCTGTAGGTGAGGTCTGGTTGCACATCAATGCTTTCATGAGATACCTGCTTCTCCGGGTTGCTTACACATTTTCTCAACTATGAGACGTGGAACACGTCGTGGACGTCTGACAGCTCTTTGGGTAGGTCTAGCTGGTAGGCTACTGTGCCTCTTCGTGCAACTATACAGAAAGGTCCAATAAATCGTGGGGCTAGTTTCCCTTTAATTTTGAACCGTTGCAGGCCTCGCATAGGAGACACTCGTAGGTATACGTATTCACCGGGTTCAAAGCTGACCTCACGATGTTTTCGATCGTAATAGCTCTTTTGCCGGCTTTGAGCTGTCTTGAGTCTGTCCCTGATCTGTTTAACCTTCTCCTCGGCTTCCTTGAGCATGTCTGGGCCGAAGATACGACTGTCACCTGTCTCTGACCAATTCAGTGGGGTACGACACCTCCGTCCGTACAATGCTTCAAAGGGTGCCATTTGTAAGCTGGCTTGGTAACTGTTGTTGTATGCGAACTCGGCATACGGCAAACTTTCTTCCCAACTGGATCCATAGGTGAGCACACAGGCTCTCAGCATGTCCTCTAGGATTTGGTTCACGCGTTCCGTTTGTCCATCAGTCTGAGGGTGGTACGCTGTACTAAAGGCTGGTTGCGTGCCCAGAGCTTGTTGTAGGTGATCCCAAAATTTAGAGACAAATTGAGTGCCTCGGTCGGATATTATAGTCTTTGGGACTCCATGCAAACAAACTATGCGGGAGAGATAAAGCTTGGCTAGCCTTTGAGTGGAGTAGGTTGTCTTCACGGGGATGAAATGTGCTACCTTGGTTAGTCTATCTGTGATGACCCATATGGCATCATTTTCGCGTTGTGATCGAGGTAGTCCTACGATGAAGTCCATTCCAATTTCATCCCATTTCCACTCAGGTATCCTATTTGGCTGTAATAGCCCTGCTGGCTTTTGATGCTCGGTTTAATGCGCTGACATGAATCGCAACAAGCAATGAACGCGGCTATATCCCTTTTCATACCGTGCCACCAAAATCTTTCCTGAATGTCTTTGTACATTTTGGTTCCTCCAGGGTGGATCGAGTATGGAGCGGTGTGGCTTTCGGTTAGGATCTGTTGCTTGAGTTCCTCAATGTTTGGTATGCAAAGTCTGTCCCCGTACCATAATATTCCCTCATTGTCTGTGACGAACTCTGAAGCCTTGCCAAGGCTCATTTTTCTCTTTATACCTTCGATGCTGGGATGTCCCTGCTGATCCTTCTTAATTTGTTCCACTAGGGTGGGATGTATCTCCAGATTTGATACGTTGCCCTCAGAGACTGACACCATGTTGAGTCTAGCGAACTCCTGCTGAAACTCAGGCCTCAAGTTCTGTGGACTGTCGTTGCCCGGGCTGGGGTTCCGACTAAGAGCATCTGCCACT
This sequence comes from Aegilops tauschii subsp. strangulata, assembly GCF_002575655.3. Classification (NCBI taxonomy): domain Eukaryota; kingdom Viridiplantae; phylum Streptophyta; class Magnoliopsida; order Poales; family Poaceae; genus Aegilops; species Aegilops tauschii. The sequence continues at coordinate 88,589,322 of NC_053039.3, read as the reverse complement.
ACATTTGCTTTCCCTGGATGGTAGTGAATGCCGACATCATAGTCCTTGACCAATTCCAACCAGCGTCGTTGTCATAAATTTAGCTCTGGCTGTGTGAAAATATATTTAAGGCTCTTATGGTCCGTATATATTTCACAATGATTTCCCAACAAAAAGTGCCTCCACTCTTTGAGTGCATGGATGACTGCTGCTAGCTCCAAGTCATGCGTTGGATAATTTTCCTCATGTTTCCGTAGTTGCCTGGAAGCATACGCGACAACTTTGCCGTCCTGCATCAATACGCACCCGAGGCCCTTCCGGGATGCGTCACAATACACTTCAAAACTCTTGTGTATGTCTGGCACAATCAAAACCGGTGTTGTTGTCAGTTTCTTCTTGAGTTCTTGGAAGCTTTTCTCGCATGCTTCCGTCCATACAAATTTCTTGTCTTTCTTGAGCAACTGTGTCATTGGTTTTGCCACAGTGGAGAATCCTTTAATAAATCGTCGGTAATATCCAGCCATTCCTAGGAAACTCCGCACATCTGTCACGTTGGCTGGTGGTTTCCAGTCAAGTATGGCTTTGACTTTTTTGGGTCTACGGCCACGCCTTCTTGGGTCAATATATGGCCTAGAAAACCAACTTGTCTTAGCCAAAATTCACACTTGCTAAATTTGGCGTACAATTGATGTTTCCTTAATTCTCCCAATACAATTCTGAGATGTTCAGCATGTTCTTCTGGTGTCCTCGAGTATACCAGAATATCGTCAATGAACACCACAACAAATTTGTCCATGAATTTCATAAACACTTTGTTCATGAGGTGGACGAAATATGCGGGGGCATTCGTCGGTCCAAACGGCATTACTGTGAACTCATATAACCCGTATCTGGAGGTGAATGCTGTCTTAGGGATATCTTCTGTTCGTACTTTCAATTGATGATATCCCGATCTCAAATCAATTTTTGAGAACACCTTGGCTTGTGCGAGCTGATCAAACAAATCATTTATCCGTGGCATCGGATATTTGTTTTTGATGGTGACCATATTGAGAGCTCGATAGTCTATACACAATCTCAGTGTCCCATCCTTTTTCTTGGCGAATAATACTGGCGAACCCCAAGGTGAGGAGCTGGCTCGAATAAATCCTTTGTCCAGTAATTCCTTTATTTGCTTCTTCAATTCTACCAACTCCGAGGGTGCCATTCTATAAGGTTTCTTATAGATGGGGGTGGTACCAGGTGCTAGTTCAATGCTGAACTCTATCTCTCGGTCTGGTGGCATGCCTGGTAGTTCTTCAGGAAATACGTCGGGAAACTCGCACACCACTGGAACTTTTCTCAATTCTGAAATGTCCACTTTGTTCAATTTTGGTTGCCGTGACCGTGGTCTCTCTTGAGCTGTAACTTTTATTGTCTTGCCGTGATGATGAGTGAGAATCACAGTCCGATTGAAATAGTCAATAAATCCCTTGTTGGTGGTCAACCAATCCATTCCTAGGATAACATCCAGTCCTTTATTTTCCAACACGATGAGATTAGCCTGAAACTTTAGTCCTTCGAATTCAATAATCACTCCTTGGCAGTAACTCTGAGTGATTTGCTTATTCCCGGGGGACTTGATGATCATAGATTTTTCCAAAGGAAGTATCGGGAAACCATGTTGCAAAACAAAACTCTTCGAAATGAACGAGTGAGAAGCTCCAGAATCAAACAAAACCGTGGCAGGTACTGTGTTGACAGGGAACGTACCGAGTACGATGTTTGGGGCATTCTGTGCTTCTTCCTTGGTCACATGGTTCAGGTGACCCTTCCTGTGGTTGTTGTTGGGATTGAAATTGTTGCGCTTGGGGGCTGGATTATTCCCACCATTGTTCGGCTTGGGGGCCGAGTTCCTTCGTTTTGGGCACTGTTTGGCATAGTGTCCTTCTTCGCCACAAGCATAGCAAGTGACCCCTGGACGGTATGTAAAGTCCTTGTCCCTTGAATGAAACTGTCTGGTTGGCCTAAGAGCAGTGGTCGTGGATTTCCTCGCTTCATTCCTCTGAACATCAGTCTTGCTTCGGTTGTTGCGAGCAAGAGTCGTCTTGTCCCTCTTTCGCTTACGAATATCTTCCAGACTGCGGCGCTCATTCTCCAAAGTAATGGCCTTGTCAACCAGAGTTTTGAAATCTGGGAAAGTGTGTACGACCAGTTGGCATCTTAGTGCTGGCGCCAGGCTGTCCAAAAACTTTTCCGTCCTTTTGTTCTCAGTCATATGCTCATCGTAGGCATAACGAGATAGCTGGGTAAACTGACTGTTGTATTCCGTCACTGTCATGCCTCTCTGCTTGAGATCATCGAACTCCCTTTTCTTGATTTTTATGATGCTCCTGGGTATGTGTGCCCCACGAAAGCCTTCCTTAAACTCTTCCCAGGTGATGTTATGTTCACTAGGATGCATGTGTAGGAAGTTCTCCCACCATGCTGCAGCTGCTCCAGTGAGGTAGTGAGGTGCATAAAGCACCTTCTCATGATCAGAACATTGAGCAATAAACAACTTTCTTTCGATGTCTCGAAGCCAATCATCGGCTTCAAGCGGTCTATCAGTGTGAGCAAACGTTGGAGGGCGTGTCTTCTGCAGTTCAGACAACTTGGAGTGCGGTTGGTATGGCTCACGGTGATTTCCCATATTGATGACGTGATTCATCATTTCTTGGTGTTGCTGTTGGCTTTGTTCGAAAAGGCGGCATACTTGAGATAAGGCTGCCTCGCTGTCCTGTTGACTAGACTGTCCCTGAGTGAAGTTGTTGCTGGTCTGTGTTCCATAAACTTCTTCTGGTGGATTTGGCATGGAACGAGTCCACGGACGAGACATTTTCCACTCTGGGGGTATTATTTTGCAAAAATCATGAGAAGAACTATGTGGCACAAGGAAAATCTTGCAAGGCAAAAGTTTAAAAGACCTCAAGATTTTTCAAGAAAATATTTTGACTGCGCACGGAGAAGGACTGCTTAGCACATATCTTACACGCGATACGCAAACACACGATACATCACTCAGGATGTGCGCACACACTCCTGGCATGTTATTAGGCTAGCACACTCCTCCGGGACCCTACATGACGCGCACACAAATACTACAAACTAACGTACATATAAAACATATCATACAAGCAGACACATCGCGCGGCGACTAGGCGCACTCAGTCGGAGATGGTGAAGATGTCCTTCCCCTTGCCGAGGGTAAGACCCAGCGGTGCAGGAGACTCAACCTCCACCTCCTCCCTAATAGGCTCCAGGCGCGTAGCACTGCGCTGAGGTGATGGCGCGGGTGCAACAGGCGGTAGTGTGGGTGCAGCAGGCGGTGCAGCTCTGACTGGAGTAGGAGCAATGACCCGGTCGAACTCCTCAGTGGTAGGCAGACGGCGAGCGGTGGCCAAAATGGCAGGTGAATAGGACGTTGAGGACGAGACGTACGTCAGTGGCGGTGCCATGTGGAGAAGCTCCTTCCTGCTGGCAGAACCGCCCCGAACTAAGTCCATGCGGGCAGCCACAAGATCGTCCACGAGGTTGTCGAAATCTTCCTCCAGAGCTTTGAGATACTCAACAAGCATCTCGATAGCTTCATCTCGTTCTCCCCTATGGCAGACGAATGCGTAGTGACAAGTATATGGCACATGGCATGGGAGGTAGCGGTAGCGACGAGTCTTCATCGAAGGAAGAATGTCCCAAAGGCGAGCTATCGCCTCACGGGCAGCCATCTGCATGGCATGCCTCTCTGTAGGCATGGCCCTTCCCACAAAACGGAAGTGGCGAGACGCAGAACGTCCTCCCTTGAATTGCACCACGGCCTGGTGCATAGACACGTCGTCGCTGAGCTTGTGCTGGTAAAGTGTGAACTCCGGACGAGTCGCTGGCCCGATCGCGAGCTTGGTGATGGAGACGAGGAGTTTGACAAACCCCTCGGGCACATTAGTGAACACCCGAGTCCCGCAGTTGCTGCCAGCCATCTACAAAAGTAGGCAAAAATTCTGAGTAGTCATATCATAAATTTATGATGACCAACAGAAAATAGCTACATTTGCAAAGTGCTGAAAAAGCACTAAAGATGCTAATAACCAATTAGCGACCGCACCTAGTGGCTTCCTACAGTCAGCCTAGCTCTGATACCAAGCTTGTCACGACCGGTTTTCCAATAAAATATTTATTGAGAAACCGATCCCTTTTACGGACCAATAGAGAAGAATCATTCTCACTAGTAGACAATATCTTGATCACAGAAGAAAAACCAGGAGTACTAAATATAATACAAGGTTGAGCGGAGACGGCTCAACAATTTATTACAAGCACGCCAATAATACTTAAAGGCGGATAGGGTGGCATAACTACTAACTCACAATAAAAGCGGCGGTGGATATATCACAGTGAAGTGGGTGACATGACTCCTGAATCTAACAGCTCTTCGAGCATCGGAGTGAGGCTCGAGGATACTTATTGTGGGTGGCGGAAGCGTATATAATACAAGTGACCAATATCCAGGATCGCACGGGACTGACTGGGATTCCTCTAGGCGTCGGACTCGCTATCAAACTCTTCATCCATGAGATCGCCTTCGTCAACATCTGGCCAAATCAACAAGCCAGGTGAGTACTATGAAAGTACTCGCAAGACAGTTCGGACATAAGATATAACAAATGTAAACATGATGCATGTGAACAGATTAACAGAGCGCACTCAGACAATGAGATAGCAATGCATGGGAAATAAAAGGGAAGTCGGGCGGTAGTCCTCCCGAAAACCCAAAGTAATACTGAAGGCCAATCGAGTGTCTGAATGACTCCTCGAAAGAATACAATTAAAATAACAATGCCGCAGTCGGGCGTCAAGGCGACACCACATAAAGGGCTTATAATGGAAGATAAATAACAGTGCGTGCCACAGTCGGACGTCTGAGCGACATCACATAAAGGGCTTATATTGAAAGTAAATAACAAGAGTGCCACAGTCGGACGTCTAAGAGACACCACATAAAGGGCTTATATTGAAAGTAAAAGACACGAGTGCCACAGTCGAACGTCTGAGCGACATCACATAAAGGGCTTATATTGAAAGTAAATGATAAAAGTGCCACAGTCGGACGTCTGAGCGACATCACATAAAGGGCTTATATTGAAAGTAAATAACAAAAGTGCCACAGTCGGACGTCTGAGCGACATCACATAAAGGGCTTATATTTCATAACGTGATATTTCAGCAGCTCACGAATTTAAATCATTTCAAGGGAGTATTCAAGTACGAGATAAAAAAAAGGTTAGTCCATCCACAGGAATAACAATTCAAACGGGTATACCACTCAAGCTTGTTCACCGGGGATTTACCACGAGGACTGACATAGATATGGATATGCTGGCCATGGTCCTTGACCATGGACACGATGACTCAGAAGGATTTGACTCTGCAGAGTTTGTACTATTTAACCACAGCCAACGGATTTCAGTAGCCACGAGGGACTAGTTCCGTTTACGGTGTTTTAGGAGAAACACATCTAACCAGTACACACCCATTCAACATTCCAATGCCAGGAATCACCCTCGGCAACGTTCAAGAAAAACCTTGAGACGGGGAGGCTACAACCTCGCGTAGCATGGGATCAAATTTATACCGCGCGCTCTAAGGGGTGCCCCCCTCTCGGTCCCAACCGGAAACACCCATGCCCCCTGACCGGATGACTGGCTTTAATCCAGGGCCATGGAACCCTCATCCCGGCCCCTCTATTTGGTGTGTACAAGGAAAGAGGTTAACAACTTACTAAACCGTATTCTTTGCAGAAAACATGTGGCAGCACGAAAGGGGGGGAACGGTAACGTGGCTCAGTCCACGTTAACGTCGGAGTTTATCGGATGAAGTAAGACTGGCATGCTACAACAATACCATCTTACTACCTTTCATGTCACCACATGATCAGGTCATCTCTCACCAAAGATCACGGTAACTTCGGAACACACGGATAGTTGCCTTGCATGCAACGTAATACTCACCGATGCTCATATGCCATGCACAACCATTCAAGCAAACATGCAAAACACCTATCATATCAAAGGTTCAAACATGCTTTCCTGGTTCAGAGAAGTCGGACTCTAGCTCGGCGAAGATCGCGGCTCCGTCACCTCCTCCGGAACCTACGGTATAACGAAACCGTACACTAACGTGAAAATCGTCGCGTGCATAAAAATTGTTCCAAAAATTTTCCAAATAAATACTATAAAAAACTAGACAAAAACACAAGACTGACAGAAAAAGAATCAATCAAAAATCACCTTTTATTAAAAAGATATAAGGGTTTTAGTCCAAGGACCAATCTGTGATGAAACAGAACCAGGGGCTTGTTTGAGAAAATAGAAAACGGTTCGGTATGAAATGCGCCAGCCCAAGGAGAAAACGCATTTGCCCGAAGGCGCTTTCAGAAAACGGTTCGAGGGGGGGAAAAGAAGAGAGGCTGACGGGGGGTCCCGCCCGTCAGGTTTAAAAACTCCAACGGAGCTCGCCCGCGCCCGAAGGCTGCGGTGGTCGCCGGCGTTGAACCACGGCGAGGCAGAGAGATCGGAGGGTACCAAGAGGTTCAGGTTGTTCTTCCGCGTCGGTGGGTGGTGAACTTGGCCGTCGGAGAGCACCACGTCGACGGCGACACTTTCTCCGGCGGACGGTGGTTCGGGCGATGGTGGAGTACTCCGGTGAGTGCTGCAAACTCCAAATTGAAGCGCGGGTCAGAAGAGTGGATGTACTAGGAGGCTACTGGCAAGAGCTGAGGGGTAGGGGTGCACGCACGGGGGTGAATCGAGCTGGATCCCGTGGCGGATCGAGGCGGCCGGAGTTGGGGAAGAAGGCTCCCTCGAGGCTCTTCCAGTGGCTTGGCGTGGTATTGGTGGAGTGCAGAAGTGGTGTGGGTTCGAGTTCGAGCTCAGGGCCTCCTTTTATAAGCGATCCGAGGGGGTGGCCGTGAACGGGATAGCTCCGGCGAGCGATTACGGCGAGGCCGAGGTTGTGCAGGGAGTTTAAGCGGCCAGGCACCATCAGGGAGGATCACTGGTGCCGTTCCCCCGCTAAACCTCGGTCGGGCTAGGCGTAATGCGCCGATCCTCGACGGGATGGCCGTACGGGCACGGCGCGGCAGGGAGCGCGCTCCGCGCCTACCAGTTCACGACGACGGACTACAGCGTGCACGAGTGAGTGGATGGCCACGCGGTGGCCTCTAGTGGCTTGGGCGGCGCTGGACGGCGCCGTCCATCGCTGTGCCTCTCTGGCAGCCGCAAAGGCCGCTGCTGTCGTCGCTCACGGGGTGGCGCACCTCCTCCTGCTCGTCGCCGACGCCCGCAAACCTCCAGGCGATCGTGCGGCGCAGGGATAAGAAGGAAGCACAGGGCGCACGGCGCCACCGCGGCTACTGGCGAGATCGAGAACGAGCTCTGAAGAAAACGACAGTGGTTTACTGAAACTGTTTACTGAACTTCTGAATTTGACAGAAACAGTGCCCATCAGGTGTTCGACGAAATGATTTGGCATGAAGAAAAAAAATTCTGGAGCTGGGACTTGGTGAGGTGACCTCTCAATGCATCCAGAGGCTGCCTGAATCTTCTCAGATTTTTAGGAGGAGAAAACAAATGAATTTCATCAAATTTGGCAAATATGGTCCAAACTTGCAGCAAGTTCAATTTGAAAAATTTGAACTGGAGACCAGTGGATCTTCATGGATCTTGGTTGAGGGCTCTAAGGACTAGCTAGGGAAATTGGTTTGGAGGCAAAACTCAAAGTAGAAAGGGTAGCTCCTTTGTAAATCTCCAAGAGCTAGAGTAGAGGGCAGAAAATATTTTTGATAAGAATTAAATGGAAGAAAATTCATGGGAAGGTTCAACTTGCTGGATTTGAAGTGTATCTAGACACAAAGATGGGGAAAGGATTTTGGGAGGGGATTTCCACTCATGTCATGGCAATAGGAGGTTTTGAAAAGGGGAAAAGATCATTCCAGATGCCATAGGGCTATTTAAAAGATTTTCAAATTTCTTTTCCAAATGAAAAACATTTGAGCCAACATGAGATGAAAAACCTCCAAGACCAACAATCAAGTCTTGGGTGAATCCAAACAAAATATTTGTCATAAAAGAAAGATTTGAGAGGGAGAGTTCTTTAGAAGAAAATTTTAAATAACCTCCCTCAAATCAAATAAAATTTTGAAAAGCCAAATAAAATTTTTTGGGTGTCACAGTGCCGCTAGAATAATTCGAGCCACACACTGATCCCCGTGGCATGACTATGGGCGCTCTACCTTGTGACACCTCTAAACTACCACATCCCGGTCGCCCAAGCGCAGGCACATGTCGCTGGCCCCCATGCGTGCATGTGCTATTATGTTGTCGTAGCTTAACGTGTGTCTACACCCATATTTATAGGAGGACTAGGATAACAAGTTTCCTATTAGGACAATAGTATGTACTTTGCGTACACATAGTACAACTCCAATTCCAACTATAACATACCTTATATAGATAACAGACACCATGTCCACTAGACCCACATCGGTCAACAACAAGATCATAGTGGGTGAGTCAGATGTAAGTGCCGAGATGTTCAATGACGCAACCCGAGGCCCACAACAAGACCTATTGCACTACATGAGTACATGACATCTACCCCTAGACTAACAACCTCTGTTACCGACATGTGTCACCATCCGTTATTGCCGGCATGTCTACTATTTCATTGTTGCAGTTGAAGAAGTAGACATTGACACCCCTTCCTATGGTGATGAAATTAAAACCTAAGACTTGCAAGTCTCCCTAGGGTGATAATTAATGACACAGGGTAAATAAAATTTCCCTTGCGCCAACTTTTGACCCGATGGAAGCATCGCCTTGTTTGTCAAGTCAACGCCATCGTATTATGGGAACCGATTAGAGCTGGGCAACCGGCTGAGCGCAACGTCGGTCGCTTGCGACTCGTGCGACCGTCGCGGTCGAGTGTCCCCTCGCCCTTGTTTGGCCACGTCTTGCGCCCACCGACCTCGCGTGTGTCGCACGTGCTGGTGGGTCCCTGAGACGTCTCCATCGTATCTACTTTTCTTAAGGCTTTTGCTCTTTTTTTGGACTCTAATTTGCATGATTTGAATGAAACTAACCCAGACTGACGTTGTTTTCAGAAGAACTACCTTGGTGTTGTTTTGTGCAGAAATAAAAGTTCTCGGATTTGGACAAAACTTTTTGGAGAATTATTTTCCAATAAATAAAAAATACTGGAACCAAGACCCACCGGAGGGGGTGCCCAGGATGCCCACAAGACACCAGGGCACGCCCCTCCCCTCTGGCGCGCTCTGGAGGGTGGTGGGGCCCTCGGGGCTCCGCTGACCCTAACTCCGACACTATAAAATCCTATTTTTCTACAAAAAACAGGATAGGAAGTTTCATCGTGTTTTATGATATGGTGCCACCACCACCTCCTGTTCTTCATTGGGAGGGCAGATCTGGAGCCCGTTCGGGGCTCCGGAGAGGGGGATCTTTGGTCTTCTTCATCACCAACCCTCCTTCATCACCAATTCCATGATGCTCCCCACCGAGAGTGAGTAATTCCTTCGTAGGCTCACTAGTCGGTGAGAAGTTTGATGAGATTCATCATGTAATCGAGTTAGTTTTGTTAGGGTTTGTTCCCTGGTATCCACTATGTTCTGAGATTGATGTTGCTATGACTTTGTTGTGCTTAATGCTTGTCACTAGGGCCGAGTGCCATGATTTCAGATCTGAACCGTTTATGTTTTCACCATTATATCTATGTTCTAGATCCGATCTTGCAAGTCATATGCACCTATTACGTGTTATGATCCGTAAACCCCAGGGTGACAGTAATCGGGATACATTCCGGTGATGACTGTAGTTTGAGGAGTTCATGTATTCACTATGTGTTAATGCTTTGTTCTGGTTCTCCATTAAAAGGAGGCCTTAATATCCCTTAGTTTCCTTATGGACCCTGCTGCCACGGGAGGGTAGGACAAAAGATGTCATCACTACAAAAAAGAGACACATCCGTGACATTTTGGGCCAAACGAATTTTTTTGTCATACTTATGACACTTCTATGACGATAATTGTGACAAAACCCGGTATCATCATAGATGTGGTGGGCTCCTACTTCTATGAAAGAAAATCATGACAGAAAATGGACTTTTCGTCCTGGGCGGGCCGGAGACGAAACTGCATGACATTCTTTGGGCCGTCCATGAAGGAAAAAATTGTGGTAGAAGCGAGGGCGAGAAAAATATCGGGGAGTTCCCGGTTATGGTGGGTGGTCGGGGGCCGAGCGATGCACGTTTCTCTCGTACGTACGCGCGTGTGTGTGAGGCGTTGCACTCTAACTGAACCCGATCGAGGCGTTGGGCTCTAACTGAACCTGAGCCAATGCACTGCAGGCTATGCGTTACTGAACCCGAGCGATCGATCGATCCCTTGCTGTTAACTGAACCCGAGTGATTCCTTCGCTACTGCTGCTAATTGAAGCCGATCGAACATTGCTACCTCCTTCCCTTGATGAATAGTGAGCGTTGTTGAGGGGGCTTGGATGAACAGTTCCCGGTGGGGGTTGGATGAACAGGACCCCATGGTAGTAGAGGCCGTTGGCGCTGGATGAACAATACCCCGGTCGATCGAGCCGGTGGATGAACAGGACCCCGTGGAGGGCTGGATGAACAGGACCCTGTGGAGGGCTGGTTGAACAGCAGCCGGTGGAGGGCTGGTTGAACAGTAGCCGGTGGAGGGCTGGTTGAACAGTAGCCCGTGGAGGGGTGGTTGAACAAGACCCCCGTGGAGAGCGCTGGTTGAACAGTAGCCGGTGGAGGAGCGTGCGGTGGAGGCTGGATGAACAGGAGCCCGTGGATGAACAGTCGCAGGTGGAGGCTGGAGGAGGTCGACGGTGGATGAACAGTAGCCCGTGGAGGCAGTCGACGGTGGAGATGAACAGTATCCCGTGGAGTCCCGTTTTGCGGTACGCCACACCCCTCCCGATGAACAGGACCCCCGTTTCGACCGTAGCGCTCCAACACAAGTCCGTTTCCTCAGTTTTGTGGTACGCCACACCCCTCCCGATCAACAGGACCCCGTTTCCACCATTGGAGGTCCGTTTCCTCCATTTTGCGGTACGCCAGACCCCTCTCGATGAACAAGATCCCGTTTCCACCGTCGCCAGTTGAACACAAGGCCGTTTCGTCCATTCTGCGGTACGCCAGGCCTTGTTTCCATCGCCTGTTCCGTCCAAGCTGGTTGGCTCCCGATGAACAGCACGCGTTCCGTTGCCTCCCAATGAACACGACGCATTCCGCTGCGTCCCCATGAACATGACGACGATGCAGTTTCTCCGTTCCGACCCAGCCACAGCCATGTACACGAGCCCTGGCCGTACGTATGCGCGAGTAGGCATTTGAGACCCCGCCCGTATGTACGTACGTGGCCGTATTTACTTTCTTGCACCCTGGCCGCTGTACGTACGTGTACATGCTACGTGCGCGCCTCTACTACCACACATGTGTGCCTCTACTACCACACGTGCCCTTCCTTACACGGCCACGGTTCATCGCTGCAGCCTGCAGACAGACCGATCGACCAGTATGTACGTACACGTTCGCGACCAGAATGACAACGCTATGTACGCTTCGACTGGGTGGGTCCCGACTGTCAGGAACTTCCTTGTGTGCGAAGATGTAGCTGGTGGGTCCCAGCAGTCAGGGGGCAAATCGTTTTTTTTTTTGTAATATGGACGCACTTCATTGCGTGCGAAGATGTAGCTGGTGGGTCCCAGCAGTCAGGGGGTGAATCATTTTTTTTGCCCGTAATATGGACGCACTTCCTTGCGTGCGAAGATGTAGCTGGTGGGTCCCAGCAGTCAGGGGGAAATGTTTTTTTTCACGAAATACGGTGGCCCGTCCGGTGGGTCCCTGCTGTCAGGTGGAGGAATAATTATTTTGCGCGTAATAAGGAGGCACTTCCTTGCTGCGGCCGTGGACACAGCTGTCAGCCTCTCCACGTACAGTACTTTTCCGATGGAAGTCATTCCTTGACCACGTTGAGCACACCACGCCGAGAGCACCAAGGCGGTGGACTACGACGAGGCCTAGGAAGGGGACGGCGCGGAGCCGGGGAAGACGCGGTAGTGGATGCCCACGCGGAGAGGAGTATGAGGGTTCACTGGTTCGGCTGCGGTGTGAGGATGCCGTCGCCGCAGGGCCTGGCCAGCGGTGGGAGTGGTAGGGGGAGGTGAGGCCTCCACGGCAGCACAGCCGGCCACGGGAGGCAGGAGCAGGTGGCACGACCGGCGCTGCTTTGGGCGGCTGGAGCAAGAAGACCAGAGGTTGAAGAATAACAACGGTCATTGGATGGACATCGTACGGTCACTGCAGCTAGAATCATTTATATTGACTAAGTTGACAAAGCCCTAGGTACGCGTCAACTTAGTAGGCCCACAGGTCAGCCTCCGAAATGGTGCGCCCCAGATGTCAGTGGGAGGAATCATTTTTTGGGCGGCTGAAGCTAGAATATCCGAGATTGAAGAAGAAGCACGACATCCGTTGGATGGACATCCAACGGACACTGCTGCTAGAACCGTGTGTTGACTATAAGTTGACAAAGCCTTGCATACGCGTCAACTTAGTACGCCCACAAGTGTGTGGCAGAGAACTTATAGCCCATTTGTGACTTGTAAGAATGCACAGCCCATTTTTGAATTCTAATGGAATTTACTACAGCCCATTTACAGTTTGTTAAAAGTACAGCCCATTTTCTAGCTAGGACAACGATTAATAATTTCAACCAACCGTTCAAAACAGAATTCAATAAAATTTCCCACATTTTGATAGGATCCGAAATATTTTTGTCCTGAAATTTCTAGTCAGATTAAATACAATTTCAATATAAATTTGTATTACGTAAAAATCCAACGAAACATTGCACGCGCAACAATTAATGAAATTAAAATTTTCAAAATCCAAAAGTAATATTTTATAAACTAATTACGTGTTTGGTGCATTTTTTTATAGTCACTGCCCATTTTTATAATTACATCCCATTTATTATTTCTTAAAGCCCATTTTCTTATTAAGCCTAATGCATCCCTCCTAGGAAAGATTTGCAGCCCAGAGGGGCGGAGAATAACAAGTTGACCCGGATTGTGTACAACTGTCGGCCTAGTTGCATTGCTGATGTTGAAAAAAAGGCAGCTGTAGTACAGTACAACCTTACATGGCTACTCAGCCCACATTCAGCGACGCCGGAAAGGCCCAACAAGGCTTCTGTGCAACTTTTTGAAGTCACTGAGCTCAATTAATAACTTAAGAAAAAAGTTAGAGTACAGTGGAACCTAATTAAAAGTTGTCACGAGCGAAGAAATAATTCAACGGGTCCCACTTGTGCGTGTGTGTGCATGTGTGTGTGTGTGTGTGTGTGTGTGTGTGTGAGAGAGAGAGAGAGAGAGACCCATCGGTCGATGCTCGTAAATACATCTTCCAGCCATATGCATTGATGATGCTCAGTAAAAACTTATATAGTTGACACAATCATATAGAACATCATAGCACACTGAACTTGCATACAAAAATTTCACGCAGGTGGCACAATCAGGGTGGAAGCAGTGGATCGCTACGGGTAGGGCTATGTTGAAACCAACGAACTCATACATAACGGTTCATCGTCTTTATCAATGACGGGGAAATATCTTGAATGCTATGCAAAGAAAACAGACAGACAACACAATATATAAGTTCTGCTAGAACATTAAGTTGACGTACAGCCCTTTCTAAAAAAAGTTCAGGTAAAAAATAGAACAGGTCATCTGACAAGATTTAGTCGTTACCTCAAATTAGAGCACATCCAGGCAGTCAGCCCTGCCTCTTCTCCCAAAGAAGCAGTGGCCTCCGCCGCGCGATGGAGTAGGCCCTGTGCCATCCATCGTTCCGAGCAACACGGGGAAAGTCTGTCGTTGACTCCTGTATGGACGTCGTCGACGGACCCGGGCACCAGCGGCGGCGGTAGGACTTTGATTGATGGATTGACCACTTCTTCGACATGCACGAACACTCATACAGGTACATCCCTAACGTGGTCCACGGCAGCCTTGGTGGCGACAAATAGTACAACCCCGGTTCCTGCACCGGTATCTCAACACCAATCACCTTCGGTATGGTGGACGGCTTCTTCATCCATGCCATAACCGTCAGAGCCCAGCTGTCTGGAGGAACAAACATACTTACGAGCTCACCTCCAAGGTCGTTGATAAGCTCATTCATGGACTCGTTGTTCCAAGCACGTCGAGGCATGCCGTGGAAGGTAAGATTTGTTAAAAACTCAAGCTCAGAGGGCACCGAGCCCCATCCTGGGTGCCACCGATCAAAGCTCCACAGCACGCCATCACAGAACAAACGCTGGGAAGATTCAAACACACGACTGCAGTCAAAAGTTGTCTGGAACCTGACGAAGAAATCAGCCGGTGGTGGACAGACTTCGACGAGCAAGTCACTTATTTGGATGTCGTGCGCAATGCCAAGAGCTTTGACAAGGTCGTCCGGCGAGACGGGAGGCCAGTTGCCGTTGATGGTTACCATCAGCACTTTGCCAGCAAACTGGTCGTCAAGCGCCGCCATGCCACTATTGAGCGACAGCACGCAGTGCCCGAAGGCAGGACGGACCTTAGGATCTCTGGCTCGGAGATCCGCGTTGACCGGCGACATGATAGTGTGCTTGAGTACAGGGAGTACAGGAGGGGGATTTGGGGGAACTGGAGTAGGAATCGAGATTCCAGAGGTGGGGGAGGGGCGGTTGATTAGGGATGAAAAGGTAGCATGAATTTCGAACACGCGCCAATATGCTCTCGGCGCGCAAGCGCACGAAAACACCGGTGGCGCCCACATGTCAGCCTAAGAGTCCCTATTCTTTCTTTTTTTGAGAGCCCGGCCTTTTTTGAGGATCTTTTGAGAGCCCGGCCTGACAGTCATAATTGAAAAGACACTCGGCCCATATTCAACGACACCTCATTGGCCCAAACAAGTGTACACATTGAAAAGACACTGAGCTCAAATTATAACTTGAAAAAATGAGATATACTCTGAACACTGGAGAATGGTGATGCCCTCATTTAGCCCACCAGCAGTTCGAGACAATAAACAGTTCGAAACAATGATATATATAACATTCAAACACAGACTAGTGACTACTACTGACATAAACAGCAAGACATGATAGTTCATAAGAAGTCTTGCTACACCACCAAAACGCACCCATCTGCAGCGCTCAGACTCTCGTGATCCAGACGAGAATGACATTCTAAATAGAGGCAACTATTACATAGTAAGAGTGACATAGACAAGGATGACCAAATGACAAGGAATATGCATAACAAAAGAGAGAACTACCCATCGAGAACAAGCAGCAAAGACAACAAGTCATTCGAAGAGGGATGATCCAACACCATAATAATTTGCAGCCCCGGTTCAGCCACTAGTGATCCGGAGACACCAGTACTCCACCCTTTCGACGCAACAGCCCAATTACCTATCAACCTGAAGGCTTGAACCACATCACTGCCTGTCGGACTCGACACATCCAAGGATCAAAGTTAATCCAGATGCCTTTGTCATTCTCACCTTCTTTTGGCTGCAGGCTGTATCATTGACAATCAAGGGAGTTTGCTCCCGAACTCCTAGGACTCGCCGTGTAGACACAGTTTTCCATAGCAAACAGAGCCTCTCTGCCATCAAGGTCCTTGCCAACGGTGATCTCCTGGTTAATCGGATAATTGAGTCCGAGAAACTAAGAGTATGAACCAAGGCTATTTACCTGCCTCCAACTCAAAAATCCTGCAGGCCCCAACAAGCTGGTATCCTGCTCATAGACGTAACAGCCACTGTCCGGATCTCACGTATTTCACGGTGCTTGCATACAGTGGGGTTTTTGCAATATAACTTTTCTGGCTCATCTGTCCGAATGATCATCCGTCTTTTGCCGTCCTCTGATCGAGCGAGGAGCCAGTTGTGCTTCCCTGTTTTTGGCAAAGGTGGTGTGATTACAAAGGGCAGTAACTGTAGGGACACTGCATCATATCAAAAAGGACAGGCATTGTTAACGTAAGACCAGCATTGTTCAGAGTATGAGTAGGATAATGCAAGAAACAGCATTGATATGTCCCTGTTGGAACTGGGAGGAAAATACAGGGAAATGTATACTGGGTTCGAAAATATAGAAGTGCCATGCATGTTTATACTCATGTTATCTCACAATCGATTTTTCACAGGAAACTACCATGTCATGCATGTTATGTAATCATGTTCTGTCCTCACAAACAAATTCTTCAAGGAAGCTAACAGACCATGCATTGTTATATACTCATGTTCTGTGGGCAAAAATTTTGTGAGCATATTATTCTAGCTATTGATTACTGAAGGGCGAACATAGGTATGTACACATGGTAAGCATTACAGGATTTCACTACTTCAAAATATAGAGTTCTCCATCTGCACATTTGCTTCCCTAATGTATGGTTAGATGAAATCAACAGTGTGATGCATGTTTCTACATCATGAAAATGAGGAAACTAACATGGCCATTGATACACACTCATATTTACTAGTATATCGATTACTATAAAATAAGGAGAATATCAATATCTTCCTGACAGTTTGATTATTCAGGGGTACAAATTGGCTGTAATGACATGGTCACAATCGCATGAATTAACTCATTCCAAATATAGCTGATTTACAGCGTCTCTAATACATTGCCATAGTTCTACTCAAATTCTGCTCAAACAGGGATATGTTAATCATCACAAAAAGTTCAAACAGTGTCATGGCGTCATCATTAACATCAGACGGAAACAACTTACACGCGTCGTCCCAGCAATACGTGGTGCCATCTGCTTTGTCGATCGCGTAGATGATGCCATTGTGTTCAATAGCATCACAGAAGTGTGTATCAGCTTTGACGACGATCCACTGCGAGCTGAGTTGTCTCCAGCTAAAGAAGGCACCGGCGGAAAGATAGGCGAGTCCCTTGTCGAACAACGCAATTAGCTTGAAGTTTGCATAATCCGCATGTCATGTGGGCACTTGGCAGATTACAATCTTCTGCAAAACAAGGCGCGTCCAACTGACGACGTAATCTAGATGACTTGGACCGCGAAGGTAAAACTCTATATCATCCAACGGAGGAAGGATAATCTCATGGGAGGTCTGGAAGTTCACGAGCACCAACTTTTCCCCGTCTTCTCTGACGGCAGCCATCCAGTGGGAGTTCATGCCGACCCAGTACATACCTGCAAGAAGTTTCGGGCGATGGTGATCGGATCGAAGTCGAGGGAAATGATGTACGGCGACCCACCACATACCTGCAAAGAAGTTTCGGCTAATGGAGGTCGGATTGAAGTCGAGGGGCATCATGTACGCCTCCGTATCATGGTGCGAAAATCTCGCAAGACCAGATAACAGCAAGCAGGGTGTCTTGAAAAGCTTAGGCCTCGCTTCGATGATGGCTATGTGCATGCCCCTCGAGCATGCAGCCAGCCACAGGGCGCTCAACATATCCATACACGAAAAATAGAGGTCGAGGACATCACTGGGGAGATTGCTCCAATCGCGGCTCATATGGATGCTGCGCGGTTCGCGTTCGGCCATGGTGGAGTTTGGAAGGTGGGGTTTTGGGGGGCTTGATTTATGGGGGAGAAGGCTTTTGGTGCTAGAGCGGCTAGCGAGGGAATAGTGGTACTGGGGCAGACGAGCGAGGCAAGGGTACGCGGGGGCACAGTGAGATGACGAAGAGTGACCTCAAGATCTCCGGCGAGACGGAGATGGAGATGGAGTGGTGCTAGGGGAGAGGGATACGAGGCGAGGCATGCTATACAGTAGCGGTGACAGTGACTGCATAGTGCACAAGGTGAGGCTGACTTTGGTAACCCGGACACACCGCCTGGACTAGTGTCACCTCGGGCGCAGGGTCTTGTCACTTCACTGTGAGGACCGGATGAATAATAGTATTTTGACCATCAAGTGTACCACAGTTGTACTGCTACTACTAGTAGGAGTAGTAGGAACATGAGTAGTACTCCCGTGCTACCATGCCTCTGGGTTCACTTCATCCTCCAGGTATCATCCATATTGCGAGCAGAACCAAATTCTCGTGCATGCGGAAGCGCAAAGAAGGACTTTTCTTTTTTGAGGATAACCGCATATTCCGTAACCGTAGTAGGAACATGAGTAGTACTCCCTCCGGTCCTCTTTTGTCTGCGCGTAACTTTTTTCAGTATTTCTCTAATTAGTCTGCGTATATACCCGTTTGCATGTGCTCATTTCCCTCCATGCCCCGCATTCACAGCATTAATTAGCGTACGCATGAGCAGCTGCAGCCAGACTCTAGCCAATAAACTGCGGCATGCAAGTGGGCCATTCTGTGCGCGTGGGAGAGAGAAAAGGCAACCGAAGAGCCCGTCCAATCCATTGCATGCAGCACTCAAACCACCGCAGCTCTCCTCATCCATGCGCATAACTTCTCCCATTTACTTCTCCTTCGGGAACCGATTTTCCTCGGCTTCTTCACTACTCCTTGATCTTCATTTGCATCCAAACCAAACTACATTCACATTGTTTTAACCTCTTCACATCCTCCTGGAGTAATTCCGAAGCCCCTATAAATAATCATCTTCTTCAGTTAGACTAGCCATCTAATCCTAATTCTCCAAACCATAGCCCTCCGATGCAGCGGTTCCAAATGGCGAAAGAGATCGAGATGCAGGTTTTTAGCATCCAACATGTCCTCGTTGAAGGCTCGTTGAGCATAGTTGCCACAGTCACCGACCACCCAAGGGTTGTTTGGAAGTGGATCAACAATGTATCCAACTCCCTCCAAAAGGTGCAGATGAATGTCATCAGTCTTGACGCAGAGTACACAGAGTGTGCCACTGGGAAGATCCAACGCGCCACCGTCCTTCAGTTGTGCCTCGAAGATGATGTTTTGGTGTACCACATCATACACGCGCCCTCCATACCAGGTGAGCTTCACGATTTCTTGTCTCGGGAGGACATATACTTCTGTGGGGCAGCCATCGCAGGGGACAAACAGAAGTTGGAGCCATACAACCTTGATTTGAAAAGCATCGCTGACCTACAAACCAAAATAAAAATTCCTGTAGAAGATTGTGATAAACCGACACCATCCCTATTCGACGTAGCATATTTTGTGCTCGGAACAAATCTTCAGAAGGGTGACGAGACGCTGGCATTAAGGTCGTCTGGATGGGAGAATTATCCCTTGACGTACGAGCGGATAAAATATGCTGCCCTCGATGCCGTGTGAGTTTCGAGATAGCTGCAAGGTCCAGAGAGCTTGTTGCGAAGCCGTCTCCCACAGAAAATGAGAAGAAGAAGAAGAAGCACCAGCAGCAGGGCATTATGGATGGATGAACTATTTCCCCTCTTGTAAAAAAATATTCCCTCTCTATGTATATTGATATAGATGGACTATTTCGATGGTGTGCATGTCTTTGGAACAAGTAGTAGCGTGGGTCCGCTTGACTATAAGGAACTATTTATCCGCCTAGCTTTCTCTACTACTCCTTCCAGTGATCGGTATGTAATGCATGTGTCCGTAGACATGACAGCTTGTCCATGGAAGTTCAACTACGGCGACCATCACGTTTCATCCACTGCCACTCGCGATTCACACGACGCCGCTCCAACCCATGGCACCACGTCCCCTGACGTGCGCCTCACCCCTCTCGGCCGCACCATCCCTCTGCCTTTGTGTGCATGACATGTGGGCCAACTGAAATGCGGCGAGCATCAAGTTTCTACCACAGCCACACGCGATTCCCACGATGCCGCATGAACCCATAACACCACACGTCCCCCGACCTGCGGCTCACCCCTCTCAGCCCCACTGCCCCTCTGCCTTCAGGAGCATTACATGTGGACCAGCCACCTATCGGGTCCACATGTTTTTGATTCGAAGGCAGGTGTCGTAAGGCGTTGAAGCTTAGACCCGAGGGCCCCGAGAGGTAAATGTAACTCCTGCGCCAGGCCTTGTGGTGCTACCGCTGCACGAACTCGTGGCAAACTCGAGATTTGTTTCTTTACTATACATGCACGCAACGATTTAATGGACATTGTAATCTCAACATGTGATGGGGAGCTCTAAATTTGAATTTGAAACTTATAAAACGAAAAAATTCAAAACAAATAAACTGGGAGAGAGGGAGTATACCGTTGGATGTGTCCCATACGAAACAAGTCCCCTGGTTTGTCACCGTGAAGATGCGGTTAGAAAGGAGCACAGCGTCTTCGTACTCGTACGGCAACAAATCGGCCGCAGACAGCATCATCCACCTTTGACCGCCATGTGCAAGGTTTGTGCTATCTTCTTCAATCTCACCGTGGTTCCATCGTACCAATTCAGGCGGTGGCCCGTTGCATGGCGGATCCCAATGTTGGACAAAGGTTCTACGGGAACGGTGTCACCGTTGTAAATGTTGTGCAAATTGATGTTGGTACCCTCCCTTACATATGCAAGCCAATCTCCACTCGCACCGAGCCTAACCTGTGAAACAGTGGGCAGGGGGAGAATTAGGAAATGGACACGGAAGTAGTCTTTAGAATGCAATTACTACATGATCAAACTCATCTTACCTGCTCATCAGACGAAATCCGAGTGCCCCTCAATGTCGGCATCTCAAGGGGCGTCAACTTGCAACTATGGCCACGCCGCGCTGGGAGACCCCCAAGGAAACATCCTCGTGTGTTGCATAGAACATCAAGATCCATTTGTATGAGTAGTTTATCTTGTGAGAGAAAAGGATGAGCGAGGGAAGGCCTTATTTGCAAATGTGGAGAGGGGTGTAGGTTTCTTTTTGCAAAATTGCCACAGTTTTCTTCCTATCCATCATATATAAATCGGACGGCCTATAAAAAAGCAGGGTTGGTGATGATGGTGTGCCTGCCATCCTGCAATATGGGTCGTCCGATCTATATCTAACAGATAGGAAGGAAACTATGACAATTTACACGCACTCCTCTCCACATTTGCAGATAAGGCCTTCCTTCGTTCATCCTTTTCTCCTACAAGATCTTGATGTTCCGTGCAACGCACGGGCATCTTGCTACTATAAGAGGGGTGTGGGTATTTTTTTGCAAAATTGCCATAGTTTCCTTCCTATCCGTCAGATATAAATCGGATGATCTATACTGCAGGATGGCAGGCACAGCATCATCAACAACTCTGTTTTTTATAAGAATAAGAGTAGAGTATAGATAGAGATAGAGAATACTACTACCAATGTGCTGGCCCGTGTGTTGCAATGGATCCAAAGTAGTATAATAATACTTGTTCACTGGCTTGAAATATAAACACTCTAGTTGTGATATACATATATTAGTAAAAGTAAATCATGCTTCACTCAAAACATATTCCTCGGGCTGTTTTTATGGTTTGAAGATAACATGTTTTAAAAAATTGGAGCTATTTTTTTAACATTTTGTAGCGTGGCACGGCATCTGGTGCACCTAATTTTCTGGAAAAAATTGAAGTTTGGGTCGGTGGCACACCCTGCGGCAAGATGCGCATGTGGCCTTCTTCTATAACTAGCAAGATGCCCGTGCATTGCAGGGAACATCAAGATGCATTTTTTTACAAAACACCTGTTGTGATTGACCCTTGCAGGAGTAATCCCATGTGTAAAAACTAATGATATCTCGAGAATTTTATCGGGAAAATGGTATCTTTGGAACAAGTTTTCTCTACTACTGCTCCTTGCAGTGAGCGGTATGCAATGCATGTGTCAGCAGACATGACAGCTTGTCCATGGAAGTTGAACCACGGTGACCATCACGTTTCTCGTTTCTACCACTGCCACACCCACACGCGATTCCCACGACGCCGCTCCAACCCACGGCACGACGTCCCCCGACGTGTGCCTCATCCCTCTCAACCCCACCGCTCCTCTGCCTTTGTGTGCATGACATGCGGGCCAGCTGAACTGCGGCAACCATCAACTTTCTACCACAGCCACACCCTATTGGACGCGGTTTGCCTGCTCCGATCCGTACTCCCGCACCATCGAATTTTCATCCAGCGGTTGTGACACATTTCGTCCCAGGCATCAATCCTCAGCTGGAGTACTTCTGTACTACAGGTAGTACCCGCTGGTGTGGCCATCTACGCCTCGTAATGCCTCGACGCCCAGCTGTGGCACCCTCGCCACGGCCACGCCACCACCGGCCGGTTCATCTCGAACGAGTGAGTCGCGAACCACGCCACCACCATGAGAATGACATGTGGGCCAGCCGCATTTAAGGTCCGCATGTCATTGACTCATAGGCCGGTGCTCTAAGCTACTGAAGCTCGGTCCTGTGGGCCCCGAGAGGTAAATGTGCCCGTGCGTTGCGACGGATAGGAAGGCCTTGTGGTGCTCCCGCAGTACGAGCTCGTGCCAAACCCGGATGAGATTTGGTAACTAGCTAGTAAGCTACACCTGCATTGCACGCATGAGATTTGGTAACCAAATCTCTGCTCTCTATATCTATATCTATATCTATATCTATCTCTATCTATATCTATATATCTATATATCTATATACTCTTATAAAAAACAGAGTTGGTGATGATGGTGTGCCTGCCATCCTGCAATATAGGCCATCCGATTTATATCTGACGGATAGGAAGGAAACTATGGCAATTTTGCAAAAAGATGCCCACACCCCTCTCCACATTTGCAAATAAGGCCTTCTCTTGTTCATCCTTTTCTCCCACAACATAAACTACTCATAAAAATGCATCTTGATTTTCCGTGCAACGCATGGGAATCTTGCTAGTTATCAATAAATAACACTCTATCAACGAGTCCCATTAGACACCAAATTTCTTGGCTTCCATGCTACAGCTAGATCTTCCCCTCGTTTCTGTTTTCCAACCCGGTGACGGGCGGGGTGCGGTTTGCCAATGGTCGGTTTGCTCAACGGCGGTCCCACATGAAAGTGAAAATGCTAGGCAACATGCCTTCCCTAGCTATGTGGCGTGTCGGACGGGCCGTGAAGTACTCCCTATTCCCGGGCGTGTGGGGGTGCAACGCGAACACGGCAGGCCTTTTCCTTTTACTCGCATCGTGCCCGTGCGTTGCAACGGATCCAAAGTAGTAGAATAGTAGTACTTGTTCACAAACTTGAAAGGAATCACTCTTGTTTTGATATACTCCTAATATATTACTTTTTACTCAAAATATATTTCTCGGGCTGTTTTGATGAGGTGAGGGAGGGATGTGGTTGCTTTCAAGATAATAAGGGGTTTTCTGCAAATTGGAGCAGAGAAGTGGGCTATTGTTGCAAAAATGCCACAACTTACCTCACAGCCGTTAGATGCAGATCTAATGGTCAGAAACGTCGGATGGCAGACACACCACCATCACCAACTGAGTCTTTTATAGGAGTAGGAGTAGAGAAAAATGTATAAATTGTAACATTTGGTTCTGCTCCTTGGCACAATCGATAGATAGAAATAACGATTGGAAACGCTAGGGCGGGGCTATTTCCGCCAGATAAGCAGGGTACGTAGTAGCTAGGTTGGTGCATCGTCGGATCGGTCACATGCGGTCCGACATGTTCTAGTGTTTCTAGCAAGATGCCCGTGCGTTGCATGAAGTTGATGGAAAAGGTAAGCACAACTTATAAATTGACGGATGGAGTACTAGTTATAGTTATGCATATAATTAAGCAAAGGGATCGCACATGTCGGTATTGACTGGAACGAGAATGCAATAGCACAATAAGAATTAAGGCCATGATGATGCGATCGCAGTGGTGGTTACAGGAGGCAAGAAGAAAGATGCATCCATCAACATACGACCTCCTCCTCCTCAACTTAGTGCGTCGGGCCACCGACCGGCGGCTAAGGAGCGGCGGCTTTTGTGGCGAGGTTAAGGTGCTTCTCAACAAAGGCATCCAAGGCTTCCAGCCGGTTGAGGAAGGGCAACGTCGTAGCGTCCTCAATGGCCTTGTAGATACCTATGTACATGATCTGCTCGTACATGTGGATGTGTAGGTCGACGAATTCTTGCAGGGCGAGGCACCTTGCGGCGAGCGCGACCTCCAGGTGGACATTCTTCGTGGCGTCGGCGGGCAGTCGCAGGGCCACCAGTGCTTGAAAGAGGTTCCGACCATGGAGGCCGATTAAGGTGGCAGGCAATGAGGACCCGGGCGCGTGGGCTGGAGGAGTACGGCGATGTCGTCCCCGAGCTTCTTGAGGATGGTGAACTTGTTGGTGGTGGCAACGATCATCTGGTCCAAGTGATAGTCGTAGTTGGCGTCGACGGCGGCCATCCACCAGCCGGTCGTGAACACCGTCTGGAGACGATCCTCGGCGCCATGCCGCAGGCCGGCGTCGTGGACCATCTGGCACAGCCGCTTGCCGCTCGCGCGCATCGTCGCCATGGGTCTGGAGTGAGAACTTTTGCCCTTAGTGTAGGTGCTTAGGAAAATGCTTAGGTGCGTACGATGTGGTAGATGCATTGGAATGGAGTGGCGCCTTTATATGAGTGCAAACTGCGTTGCATTCACATCGTGCAGCATCTTTTCCCGGTCCTCCTCCCATTACTTCCCTCATGCATGCACGATGCTAATTGAAGGAGGATGCATCATTGGTCGTTCAACATTTCGGGAACCGCTACCGCTCCCTCGTCTGCATTAAAGCCGTATCGGGAACTGCGCCACCCGCTGCACGCCCGGCTGAACACGCCTCCTCACCTCCATCAAACCCCTCCGTTAAACCCGCATGCAAACCGAGAAACCTACTCCGGCCACACGTCCGTTCATGAGCGGGCCGGAATTAAACGCAACACCGGCCGAGCTCCTCCCATCCGCCCTCAGTTTAAACTAGGCCAGACACCGGCCAAGCTCCTACCGTCCGCCCTCTATTTAAACGAGGCCAGACAGACAGCGGGCAAGAATCGCACCCCTCTGCCGCTCCCCCATCTCCTCCTCCACCATTTTCTCCACTCTTCCGATGGCTTCCCAGGAGCCATTCTCCGGCATACTACCCGGCTGGGTGGCCCGCCGAGCCCTCCGGATACGGGCGAGGCCACTCGGTGCTTCATCAACCTCGCTTGGCCCGACGGAGCCAGTTGCCGCCCCAATCCTGCGCGTGGTTCAGCAACTCGCCGCTCTAGTTCAGCTCGATGAGGAGTGGCGAGTTGCTCCACGCTGGCACGGCGGCGAGCACGACGGTACGGGCGTCGTCGTACCGCGCCACCAGTGTCTGCAGTGGCCGCGCCTCCCATGTCTATGGGCGCGCCTCCCGTGCCTGCGGCCATGCCTCCCGTGCCTGCAGCAACGCCATGCAGGCAGAGACAGAAGCCGGGTGTGTGGAGAGCGACGAGTCGGTGGCCAGCTTCTCCGTGTCCACCGCCATCATCGAGGAGAAGTAGAACACGGGAGGCCGCCGCCACTTGGGTCCCATGAAGGCCACCGCCGAGGCGACGACTGCGCACTCAGGTGGTTTCTTTGCTGCTTCGTCTCTTCCAAGGACCTTCGTCGACCCTGCAAGTGTCTGCCGCATATGAGGAACACAATGGGATCCACGGGTGGCCATTTAGATTAGGTACTCCCTCTCCTGCTGGCGGGAAATATTTGTTCTAAGAATGGATAAATTGGATGTGTCTGTAACTAAAATAAGTCTAGATACATCCATTTCTAGGACAAGTATTTCCAGACGGAGGGAGTATTAATTATACCAAGAGAGCCGGATTAGCACCGCTTAGTTCATGTAAATGTAATGAAATCCATCATGTTTATATGAAGATCCGGCTTTTTTATACGAAATCATGCATGATTATATGAAAACAGTCCGTGTTTGCACGAATTTCATCTGGTTGGTTAGAGTTGTGAAAATGTATGCCGCTAGCTTTTGATGTCGTCCTCCACGGAAGGAAGCGGGAGGAAATTTGCCGGCTGCCGTTGGAGATGCTCTTATGCTGGAAATAATAGAGTCACATCCAATCCATTTGAGTTAATTGCGTGTATGATTCTCCCTCTATAAAAACTTAATTGCATGTACAGTGTACACGTGACTTGCAGGGTGGCTACAGCTTTGTACAGAAAGTTAAAAAGAAACAAGTCCATCCTTAATCTTGTATTCTAAGTACTCTGTGGGTTCCACTGTCAGTACAGTAGTGAAAGAAGTATATATTAAATAAGTAATATATAATATAAAAATCTAAAGTTAAAGTTAAAGACAGAATTCGAACTCAGTTCATCGCGTTGCGAGCATCCGGCGCTAACCAGTCCAGCACATTTTTGTTGTAGACCATGCTGGAGATATATCTCCATGTCTACTCTTATACTCCATCCGTTCCTAAATATTTGTCTTTTTCAGATTTCAAATGGAGTACCACATACGGATGTGTATGTAGACATATTTTAGAGTGTAGATTCACTCATTTTGCACCGTATGTAGTCACTTGTTGAAATCTCTAAAAAAGACAAATATTTAGGAATGGAGGGAGTAGAAAACAGAGTTGGTGATGATGGTGTGTGTGCCATCCTGCAATATAGGCCGTCGGATTTACATCTAACGGATAGGAAGGAAATTATCGCAATTTTGCAAAAAGATACCCACACCCCTCTCCACGTTTGCAAATAAGGCCTTCCCTCGTTGATCATTTTCTCTACTCTTACTAGCAATGTGCCCGTGCATTGCAACGGATCCAAAATAGAATAATACATGTTCACAAACTTGAAAGAAAAACACTCTAGTTTGGTGTATATATCACTAAAAATATACTCGTATTAGGTTTCACTCAAAATATATTCCTTGTGGCTGTTTTGATGAGGTGGGGGAGGGATGTGGTTGGTTTCAAGATACTAAGGGGCTTCTGCAAATTGGAGCAAAGAAGTGAGGTCTTGTTGCAGAAATGCCACGACTTACATCATAGTCGTTAGATGCAGATCTGATGGTCTGAAATGACGGATGGCAGACAGACCATCATCACCAACTGAGTCTTTTATAGGAGTTAGAGATAAAAAAACAGAGTTGGTGATGATGGTGTGCCTGCCATCCTGCAATATAGGCCGTCTGATTTATATCTGACGGATAGGAAGGAAACTATGGCAATTTTGTAAAAAGATACCCACACCCCTCTCCACATTTGCAAATAAGGCCTTCCATCGTTCATCCTTTTTTCTCACAAGATAAACTACTCATATAAATGCATCTTGATGTTCCGTGCAACGCATGGGCATCTTGCTAGTCTCTCACAAGATAAACTACTCATACAAATGCATTTTGATGTTCCGTGCAACGCACGGGCATTTAGCTAGTTTCTTTTAAAATAGTTACTGCGATAATTGGGTTGAAGTGATATATTATATGTCTGCCCTGAATGATTCCAGATTCACTAGTAGTAAAAAGAAAAGGTTGTCTTGTTAATTACAGAAAATAGGGTGAAAACTATCACATGAGGCCAGTGAAAACAAGGCACATTGGGTTCAGCGTCATCGTCACTACAGTTGTGCGCACGCGAGAAGTCTACATATCGATGGGGCTACGGAGAAAAAGATGTATCTCGTGTGTTTGAGCGAGGCACAGAGACACAATGTTTGAGAGAAAAACCGATTGCAGATCAAGATCAGATCGAGTTGTCACCCTTCTGCTGTCATTGTTGGGGTTGGGGTGGGGGAAGGGGAAGGAGAGAAAGACGTATCGAGAGTGTGCGCGGTAGGCACAGAGGCACAACTAGCAAGTGTGTGTGTGTATCTGTGTGTGTTTGAAAGAGGAGTAGATAGATTACTATCAAGATCGAGGTGCCACCCTACTCCTTCGCTGTCGGGATGTGTGTGTGTGTGAGAGAGAGAGAGAGAGAGAGAAGCCAGTCGATAGATTAGTATCAAGATTGAGGTGTCACCCTACTCCTCCGGTGTCGGGAAGTGTGTGTGTGTGGGTGGGTGGGGGAGGGGGAAGTGACACTTACATATCTCTACTCTTATAAAAAACAGAGTTGGTGATGATGGTGTTCCTGCCATCCTGCAATATAGGTCATCCGATTTATATCTGACGGATAGGAAGGAAACTATGGCAATTTTGCAAAAGGATACCCACACCCCTCTCCACATTTGCAAATAGGGCATTCCCTCATTCATCTTTT
The DNA here is from genome assembly GCF_002575655.3 of Aegilops tauschii subsp. strangulata. Taxonomy (NCBI): domain Eukaryota; kingdom Viridiplantae; phylum Streptophyta; class Magnoliopsida; order Poales; family Poaceae; genus Aegilops; species Aegilops tauschii. The sequence goes on along the minus strand of NC_053039.3, from coordinate 88,561,171 downwards.
TTCTCCCACAAGATAAACTAGTCATACAAATGCATCTTGATGTTCTGTACAATGCATGGGCATCTTGCTAGTAGGGAGAAGGAGTTTGTGTGACCCATATCTATATTAAGGGATAGGTAGATAGGATGTGTGCGAGGCATACTTAAAGCATCAAGGTGATAAACAAACGGTGTGCATGCAAGTGCCGGAAAAAATGAAGTGATAAATAATGTCTACGCGCGCGCGCGCGCGCGTGTGTGTGTGTGTGTGAGAGAGAGAGAGAGAGAGAGAGAGAGAGATCTCAAAACAAAAGGTGCTCTGCTGGAATCCCATTGTATGTATTCATATGGTTCCGGAACTCGAGTTAACCTTAGGCATATGTGTGAGAGACATAATTATCCTTTGAGACATTAGTGGCTGTGGGTGGGTGGAATTAAAGGGGTGGGCATGTTCAACAGAGAGAGCGTGTGTGTTTCTGTGTGAGAGACTTGTAGGATGGGGCAGAAAGACGAATTCTAACCTTGACGGAGGGAGAGAAATACACGAAGTGTGCATGTGTGATTCTGATGCCCACGGGGAAATGAGATATGTATGCGTGTGAGAGAGAGATTGCACAATTCATTCACGTATCACTATCTAGCGATCGTGGACGTGCCTCGCTTGGACATAAATCATTATCTACTTCGTATCGTGGCCAAAGGTACAATATCGATTCAACGCTATAAAGATTGGACACTCACATGTCACATTTTTTTTCTATCTAAATAAACCTTTTCAATTGTGCATGCCAAAGTTACAGTGATGTTTCTTCAAACAACCAATGTAGCTATCATGTACATGCACCATTGTTACTCTTGCATTCCAATTCATTAGTCTTGGATGATTTAAGGTTCTATTATGAAGTAATATATGTAATATTCATATATGAATTCAACGGGTAAGCAATTTATGAAATGGAGGCTATGTAATCATATGAGGTAACACTTTTAAGTAGCGGACTACAATATCCATTTCTTTTGTGGGACTACAATATCCATTTCTTTTTGTGCGCCTCTACACTAACACGTCAATGCATTATGTTTAAATTAATAACCAATGGCACTAAATTATCTATTTACACAAGAAATACATAGGCTGAGCGTTTGATCCCTTTTTTGAACGCGCCTCTACACCCGTACGATTGGCCGCGCCCGTGTGAACGTCCAAGTTATCGGCGCATCATCCCGAGTTATTGTCTTTTTTTCGGGGGTGGACTTCACACTAGTTATTAACTGCTGACGCGTGCCCCATGTACACAGTCTCGCATGATCTTCCTGCTAGCACGGTCCAAAATTAGTTGAAACTAGATACGAACGATCCCGCGGGCGGCAAAATCTCCCGCCTCCTTCTAAAATTTCCGCCACCTAGTCTTTAGCATGCGAAATTCCCCTTTTGTCCTTGGTGCACGGAGAACAATAGTAACAATACCGCCCTCATCTACATAATAGGTTGGGGTTGCTTTGGTAACTTCCGGTTCCCCCCACCACATGGCATCCCCATTTCCTCTCTCCCTCCCGCAAAAATGACTAACTCCACAGCACTAGAGCATCTTACATCACACCGTCCGTACTTCATCGGCCTTTCTACGCCTCCCCTCTCGAAACCCTAGACTGCTCATCCACCGGCGTACCAGATCCCATTCACTGCCAGCGGCGTCCACCTCGCCAGATCTGCTTCTGCGGCCACATCTACCCCTTCCACCTCCACTAGAAACAAGTAGACTGCTCATCCACCACTGTACCACAGCCCATTCAGTGCCGGCCTTGTCCACGGCGCCGGATCTGCTTCGCCGGCACTCTCTTCAACCGCAGCGCATCTGCAGCGGCTCATTCGTACTCCCCACCGGAGAAGCTTCGTCCACACCCCCCCGGAGCCGCCCCACCGACGGCCTCTGATCCTCTTCACCGACACCTTCCTCAACCCTACCGGAGCCGCTTCACCGACACCATCATCAACCCTACCGGAGTAGCTTCGCCTATACCATTCTCAACCCTACCGGGGCCGCTTTTCCAACTTACAAGTCCACGGCCATAGATCCGCTTCATCGCACCCTCATCCAACCTACCGGAGCAGCTTCTGACGCCCCGTCCATGGCCGCAGATCCGCATCATCGACACCATCCTTAACACAACCACTGGAGCAGCTTCACCAACGCCCTCGTCCACGGCCACAGATCCGCTTCGCCCACACCGTAGTCCACCCTACCGGAGCCACTCCACAAACACCTACTCGACGGTTCTAGATCTCCTTACCGGACCCCGACAGCCAGCGCAGCGTCATCACCCTTGACGTTTCTAACCTGATTCCCACCATTTGGCAAGATGCCAACCACGCGCCACGGCCTAGGTACTTGTCACCTTTAAACCCGTCCAGCATCACCTGCCCGATGTACTTCAAATATACTAACAAGTCACTGTTACCTTTATGCACCTGGCAAAAACTACAAGGGCGATGTTTCTTCTGGATCTAACAGCTTGGCCAACCAAGATCCTGGACTGAGGCATTGCTATGATCTTGTAAGTGCGTCTCTCTCTTGTATTGTTGTGTGCCTGCCAGCGTGCTTTGCTAGGATTTTCGACTAGTAATCCCTTTGTGCAGACAATGATTTCTACTACTGGCTGCTAAATTAGATATGTAGATGTCATACATGATACTACCTCGTACCTCCGTTCCTAAATATAAGTCTTTCTAGAGATTCCACTATAGGCTACATACGGAGCAAAATGAGTGAATCTACACTCGAAAATGCATCTATATACATCTATATGTGGTCCATACTGGAATCTCTACAAAGACATATATTTAGGAACAGAGGCAGTACATTACACAAAATCGTAGGTGGCATGTAGGAATTCCAGTGCACTACATTAGGCTCCCTTAGAGTGCCTGCTAGTCCAACACACAGAGTCATGGCTAGTTTATGCTACGCACACAATCATTAATAGGTGGTTTAAATATGCGCAAGGGATATGCAATGTATCATCATGTAGAGATGTCTGAAATTATCCGTGTCACCTTGCAGATAGGGTTACACAATAAAAAAGTACAAGATGTATGTGGTAATTTCATGGAACATCGCAAAAAAGGAGAGGCAGCGGTGAGCCTATACAGTGTGCTATGGTAGGTCACTCCTCCATTGCAATCATCGTGACATGTTATTTGTATGTCAGTTCTATTGGCCAAGTTTCTTAGGGACAGTTATTACGAGTTATCCTACGAAAATAAGCACCTGTGAATATAAGATCCGGGTAATAAGCCAACCAGTTCTTTTCATTGCCTTTCTTTTCAGCTTATCTTTGGTATGATCAGTGAAAAGTCTAGATTGCATTATATTTTTCATTTTGCTGCCCATATGAAAAATAATTTGACTTGCAAACATCACAAATTGAACCCAGTGCAGTAATTAATATGATAGGAAAATAGACCATCACTATTTGCTCAAAATGCAAATACAAAGATACCATCCACTTGGCACAATCTACTTTGGTCAATGTCTTTCATAGAGATCCCATTGCCTAATTTAAACGAAGAACGCATGACCCACATTTAAATGAAGAAAAATTATTTATTGAAACTCGATGGTCCAAGTGGCTGGTTATTATCATATAGCAGCACCACCTGAAAGCATCATATAGCAGCAGCAGCAGCTCATAGCAACCCATCATACAGCAGCAGCAGCAGCAGCAGTGTGCAATTCATCATATACCAGCAGCAGCTCATAGCAATTCATCATATAGCAGTAGTAGGAGCAGTTCACAGCAATTCATCATATAGCAGCAGCAGGAGCAGCTCATAGCAATTCATCATACAGCAGCAGCAGGAGGAGCAGCTTATAGCAACTCATCATATAGCAGTAGCAGCTCATAGCAATTTATCATATAGTAGCAGCAGCTCATAGCAATTCATCATATAGCAGCAGCAGGAGCAGCTCATAGCAATGCATCATATAGAAGCAGCAGGAGCAGCGCATAACAATTCATCGTATAGTGGATCAGAATGAAAATTTGGCAAAAAATCATAGGAGATCCTCACCTTGTTGGATGAGCTCATCCTTCAACAGCACCTCAAGGCCACGGCCTGGGAGGAGGGGAGGGGGAATAAGGTGCCTTCTGCTGCAATGTGGCATCAGCCGTAGTTGTGCGGCGCCCGCCGGAGTAGTGCGTTGGACGGACCATAGTGGAGCAGCTGCTGGAGACCATGAGAATGAGGGGCAGCGGCAGAGGGAGGAGCAGCCAGGGAGATTTGCCCCTACCTGCCGGCCATGTAGCCTAGCTGGACAGAGCATCATCGAGGACCAGGCCAGATGGGACCAGAGGCGACGGCTCGCTGGAGGAACCCTAGGGCTGTAGGCAGGGGATCGAGGTAGAGGGAAAGGGGAGAGGAGATGCAAGCGGGCAGGGCAATGAACGCTTGCGTGTTTGTTTTTACTTGAGGGTCAGGTGTGACGCGGGCATGAGCAGTTGCATTTTGAGTGTAATATAGGCAGACAACAGAGTCATTTCACTATTCCCCTTCCCTTCAATTTTTAGTGAGCTTCTACCCGAAACACCCCCCCCCCCTCCAAAGTGAATTAAGTTAAGGCCAAGCCCATAACTCAAAAATGACTTCTTTACATCTTTTAGAGCATCTCCAATAGATGGTCCAAAATTTGGCGGTCCAAAACCGGAGATGTAAAATTTGGACCGCCAAAAGGTGCGTTTTGGAGCTCCGAAAAAAGCTCATCTCCAACAGATGGTCCAAATTGATGGTCCAAAAGAGCAACTCCAATAGATGGTCCAAAATGAAGATGTAAAAACGACATACTACTAGCCCATTCAACATAGTTCAAACATCAAATTCAACATAGTTTCATACATCAACTTCAACTACTACTTATTCAAACTGCTAGATAAACTACTCCTCATCGGAGCTACGGAACTGCTCCTAGAACTCCTCCTTCGTCGGGTCTTCGCACCCCTCCTCCTCCTCCTCCTCCGAGAAGTCTGCCTAGTCCTCCTCGAAAGAGGACTCGATGGGGATCACCGTCGAGGGACCGGCCTCATCCTCCTTCTTCGGCCCCTTCTTCTTTTGCTCCGCCTCACACTTCCAGTAGTACTCCAGCTCGGCCTGGACGTACTCCGGATGCTCCCGAGCAAACCTCGCCATCGCCTCCTCATCGGTCTCGCCAGCACTAACGACAACCGAGGGCTTCTTCATTATCTTCTTCTTCTTCGTCGTGATCTCCTTCATGTTGATGCCCTGCGGCACAAGCATCTCCGCTACTGCCCGACTCTCGATCTCTGGAAAGTTGAGGTGCGACCAAGGCCTCTCGGCATGCCACACCGCCACATCGTAGGCACGCGCGGCCTTGTGGGCGGAGGGGTACGTGCCGATCCACCAACGCCTTTTGGCGTCGGAGAACTCCACACCCCAGTTGCGGAGGGCTTCTGCCTCACGCCGAAGAAACCCGACTTGCCTTTGGCGTCTTCTTCAGCGCCATCGGGAGAGGCGTGCGGCCGAGGCGGTGGCGGACGGAGCCGGGCGGGGCGGTGCTGCAGGGCGGCGGTGGCCGGCGGGGCGGTGGCGGACAGAGCCGGGCGGGCCGGATCTGCGGGGCGGCGGCGGCGTGCGGGGCGGAGCTGCGGGTCGGCGGTCGGGGCAGTGGTGGAGCTGGGAGCGGAGCTGCGGGGCGGAGGCGGACGGAGTTGGGCGGGGCGGATCTGCGGGGCGGCGGCGGCGTGCGGGGCGGAGCTGCGGGTCGGCGGGCGGCGGGCGGGGCAATGGTGGAGCTGTCGGCGAGTTGCGGGGCGGAGCTGCGGGGCGGCGGTCGGCGGGCTGCGGGGCGGAGCTGCGGGGCGGGCGGGCGGCGACGCGGCATGGAAACAGCGACGGGCGGCGGGGCCGGATCCGCGGCGGGCGGGCGGCGGGGCGGCGGGGGCGGGGCGGCGCCGGATCTGATGCGGGCGGCGTGCGGCGGGGCGGCGGCAGGGTGTGGAGGCGGCGGGGCGGCGGCGGACAGGCGGGAGGTCGCGGGCGGGCGGGCGGGAACGAAAATGAAGTGGCGGTTGGGCGTTCGCGGGCGGCGGCTGGTTTTGGACCAGATGCATCTCGTGATGTATATTTGCATCGCGCGGTGTTGCATTTTACATCACGAGGAGGCCGCGGTAAAAAAAAAATTTGCATATGGACCGTCTGTTGGAGCAGCGTTTTTTGCCCCAGACGGTCCAAAAGTTAGTTATTTTTGCATTTGGACCACCTATTGGAGATGCTCTTATGGCTTATTTTGACAATAAGCCCTGAAAAGGCGGAATCGAACTGGCCCTTAACCTGCAATTCAACTGTGCATGCAATGATGAATCACTCCTGCCTGCTATAGTGTACATTTAGGCATCATCATACATGGCATAACCTAATACATGTGCATTCCATTGTAGAATCTGAAATATGCAATGTTTATGTTAGTTCATACATTGCACATGATGTTTAAATTCCCCTTAAATCTGGTCAGTCAAGTGATGGTCTTTAAGCCTCCTTCTTTGCTTCTTTTCTTGATATGTAAGATTTGCTCACACATCTGTTCAATTGTTGTTTGCATCAGCCAGCCATACTAGGACTGTTTGCTTTGATTACTTGCTGTTCTTGGCCTAACACTCTAACAGAGCTTGTCAATGATTTAAACACTAAGGGCTGCTGTAGTGGGGCCTCGTCTAACTCATAGGTGACATAAAGGTTTGGCTATACACTGAAGTAGGCTCTCCAAGAGTACCTGGAGATCCAGTTCGAAGGTATGCCTAGTTTTTACAGACATAGTAAATGCTCATTTCATTGTGTGCAAGTGCAAGAGATGTGGAATGTTTCATTATGTGGTATTGTTTTGTTATAATCTCATCTTTTGTGTTGTTCACAGACTAGAAAGTATGCATATTTATCTTCCAAGGAGACGAGTAACTAGTTTGTGTGACCTTGCAGAGGGGGTGCAATGAAGATAAGATTGAGGATTTCCAAGTGCAAGATGTTAGGAAGGAGCCTTCCAAGAGAAGTAGGAGCTGCGCTGAGCCTGTTCAACCAGTTAAGGTAAGTCACCGTATCCAACTCAACAGTTCAATTCCACAAATCCCTCTGTTGTTCATTAGCCTAGTATTAACCAACTATTATTGCATGAGGCTCACAATCTAGTTTATACTAGGCTAATGATTGCATAGTTTTGCTTGCTGTAGTAGGTTTGTATGAATCCCTCTGCTGTTCATTATGCCATGATGTATGAGCTTTATTTGTCCAGTGTATGTAATTTGCTGTTTGTGTACGCTTTATAATCACTGGTGCCAAACTATAATGCCCAGTGGGTATATTCGGCTGTAATTTCTTTATTGTATAGTGTAGGATTATTCTACGTTTTTATGCTTTTCATTGTATAGTGTATGTTTTTTAGAGGCGATAGTATACAGTAGGATATTTGTTGAATATGCTATATCATTGAAACGGGGGCCAACACGCCCAAACATTTCCTGGACGCCATACAAACGAACAAACATGTGCAGTCAAAGCGGGCCTTAATTGGGCTGGTCAAAATAATATTAAGTGGATCCCAAATGGGCCCACCGTAACAACGGCTCTTAGCAGGCCGTCAACACGCCTAAAGCTCGATAGGGTCGTATAAATGGAAATGGCATGCGGGCCTTTAGCGGGCCGAAATAAATGTCAATTTTGTCTCGGCCCTTTTACTTTATGGGCCAGTAAGAGGTCGAAAGTGTTATGGGCCAGAGGAGGCCCCATTTGCAAACTAGGCTTTTAACAGGCCGAAAGTCGCGTTGGGCTGAAATGGTGCCCTGCGGAATGTGCGCCCCTAATGGACCTAAAGTCAAAGGCCCAACTGTTGTGCGGGCCCTTAACAAGCCGAGAGACAAAATGGGCTATGAGTTGGCCCATTTACCGAATGGGCCGAGGACAGGCCTAAAGTCACAGCGGGCTAGAATTGGCCCAATTGCAGAATGGGCCGAGAAAAGGCCAAAAGACGTTCCGAGCCGTTAACGGGCTGGAACTGACGATGGGCTGCTAACAGGCTGAAAGAAGCTCGGGCCGCAATTGGGCCCAAAAACGTAGGGGGCCGTTAACGGGCTTAAACTAACAATGGGCTGGAAATTGCCGAATCTAGAATGGGCCTTTGATGGGCCGATTCTGTGTAACTTGTATGGGCCGTAATTGTAAATGGGCCTGACTCAAGTAGGCCGCTAATGGGCTGGCCCGCTTATTTTGACAGGCCCGGCCTTTTCACCGGAATGGGCCTCTGTTAGGCCATGCCACGTGTCGACGTATCATAGGCGCCTCCTATCCAATGAGTGGATGACATCTGTCTGAACGTTGAGCCGACACGTGTTTCCTCCGGCCAATGAGAATTTTACACGTGGAAAATTTCCATTGGTCCGGGCTGTTAACATGTTATCGGATCCAAAACTGGACCCGATAGCTTAACGGCGTCCCGTTACGGTGGATGCCACGTGTCGGTCACCCTTGACGAAAGCACTTCTACGACGCGCGATTTGTCGTCATGGAAGTGGACACTTCCGTGATGATAATTTTCGTAATGTCATGGAACACTTCTACGACAGCACAGGTATGACTATCTTGATTCTGTCATAAATTTTTCATGGATGTACATGCATGACAGAAAATGTGACCTATTATGACAAACACGTATCATCACGGAAGTGTCTTTTTTTTGTAGTGCATGCAAGTTCTTTTCCATAAGCACGTATGACTATTTACGGAATACATGCCTACATTATATTTATGAACTAGAGCTAGTTCTGTCTCGCCCAATGTTATGACTATTATATGATGAATATCATCCAAAGAATTCACCGATCCAATGCCAATGAGTTTTCCACATATTGCTCTTGCTAAGTTACTATTGCTATTGCTACTGTTACAACTGCTACAAAACTGTTACTATTGTTACCATTACCGTGGCCACTGTTACCACTGCTATCAAAACTATCATATTACTGTGCTACTGATCATTTTGCTGCAGATATTTCATCTCCAGGTGTGGTTGAATTGACAGCTCAACTGCTAATACTTACAAATATTGTTTGGCTCCCCTTGTGTCGAATCAATAAATTTTGGTTGAATACTCTACCCTCGAGAATTTTTGCGATCCCCTATACTTGTGGGTTATCAAGACGTTTTTCTGGCACCGTTGCCCGGGAGCATAGCTATATTTGTTGCGTCACTTGGGATTATTATCTATTTATCACTATGAAGAATCTGAAAGATACAAGAACCAAGATCGTTCCCTCTAAGACGAGGGGAGGTAAGGAACTGACATCTAGCTCTGCACTTGATTCGCCTTCTGTCTTTTGTAAGCTTGCAACACCACCACATGCTATTAATCCTGATATGTTGCAAGTTATTGATGATGCTACTTCTTCTATGAATGATGCTAATTATGATGCTAGTACCTGGCTTGATGATAATGTGCCACTAGGTGAATTTCATGATGAACAAATTGCTAGAGCTAAAGATATTGAGAATGTTGAAACTGATGAAGTCTTTGATAGTGAAAATTATGAAACATCTATTAGACCTAGCTCTCCTAGATTTGAAATTCCTAAGATACCTGAGGGTTATGTTACGGATGAAGAGGTAGCCAGAGACTTTCTTGCTTGCGAGGATAGATATGATCTAAAGAAACTACTAGCCAAGTTGAAAGAAAAATCATTGAATGCTAGAATGAAATGTGATCCTAAGTTTGCTACTTCACCTATATTTGTTACTGATAAGGATTTTGAATTCCCTATCGACCCAGAGTTAATTACTTTGGTTGAATATGATCCTTTCCATGGCTATGAAACTGAAACTGTTGTGGCACATCTTACTAAATTAAATGATATAGCCACCCTATTTGCTCATGATGAGAAAATTCGCTACTATTATATTCTCAAGTCATTTCCATTCTCATTAAAGGGTGATGCTAAGACATGGTACAATACCCTTGCTCCTAGTTGTGTGTGTAGTCCCCGGGATATGATCTATTACTTCTCTAAAAAATATTTTCCTGCTCATAAGCAACAAGCTGCCTTACATGAAATATTTAACTTTGTGCAAATCGAAGAAGAGAGTCTCCCACAAGCTTGGGGGAGGGTTCTCCAATTAGTTAATGTTTTGCCTGATCATCCTCTTAAGAAAAATGAGATACTTGATATCTTCCATAATGTACTAACCGATGCTTCTAGGGACTTCCTAGATAGTCGTGCTGGTTGTGTTTTTAGGGAACGAACTGTCGAACAAGCTGAGGAATTATTGAATAATATATTGAAAAAATATGATGATTGGACTCTCCTTGAACCACCGCCTAAACCCACTCCGAAGAAGAGGGGTATTGTATTTCTCAGTCCTGAAGATATGCAAGAGGCAAACAAATGTATGAAGGAAAAAGGTACTAAAGCTGAAGATGTTAAGAATTTACCACCTATTGAAGAAATACATGGACTTGACACACCACCACCACAAGTGGTAGAGGTAAATTCTTTATTAAAGTTTGATGAAGGTGGCATCCCTTACAATAAACATCCTAGCCAATGCCTTTATGAATTTGACAATCACATTAGAAAACAAGATCACTTCAATGCAAATGTTATGAAACAATTGAAACAAAACTCTGATACGATTGCACGCGCGAGTGACTTGTTATACAGAATCACTAATGATGTAGAGGTGTAGGAAAACATGCCTCTATGGTTCAAACTCAGTTAGAACAAGTTGCTAAATCTCAAAGAGAACTGCTTAGTGAAATGAACAGTAATATGAATGATTATGCTGTTAGAGTAGCAACTAGAGGAGGTAAAATGACTCGGGAACCACTTTATCCTGAGGGACACCCTAAAAGAATTGAACAAGACTCTCAAAGAATTAATACTGATGCACCTAGTTCTTCTAAAAAGGAAAAGGAAAAGAAAAATGATAGGACTTTGCATACCTCTAGTGAACCTGAAAAGGAAAAACCTCCTAAAAATAATAATGACGTCTCTATCTCACATGCTGAAACTCAATCCGGTAATGAACATTCATCTAGTGATAATGAAAAACATAATGATGATGTTGAAGGAAATATGCCCTAGAGGCAATAATAAAGTTATTATTTACTTCCTTATATCATGATAAATGTTTATTATTCATGCTAGAATTGTATTAACCGGAAACATGATACATGTGTGAATACATAGACAAACAGAGTGTCACTAGTATGCCTCTACTTGACTAGCTCGTTGATCAAAGATGGTTATGTTTCCTAGCCATAGACATGAGTTGTCATTTGATTAACGGGATCACATCATTAGGAGAATGATGTGATTGACTTGACCCATTCCGTTAGCTTAGCACTTGATCGTTTAGTATGTTGCTATTGCTTTCTTCATGACTTATACATGTTCCTATGACTATGAGATTATGCAACTCCCATTTACCGGAGGAACACTTTGTGTGCTACCAAACGTCACAACGTAACTGGGTGATTATAAAGGTGCTCTACAGGTGTCTCCAAAGGTACTTGTTGGGTTGGCGTATTTCGAGATTAGGATTTGTCACTCCGATTATCGGAGAGGTATCTCTGGGCCCTCTCGGTAATGCACATTACTTAAGCCTTGCAAGCATTGCAACTAATGAGTTTGTTGCGAGATGATGTATTACAGAACGAGTAAAGAGACTTGCCGGTAACGAGATTGAACTAGGTATTAAGATACCAACGATCGAATCTCGGGCAAGTAACATGATGACAAAGGGAACAACGTATGTTGTTATGCGGTTTGACCGATAAAGATCTTCGTAGAATATGTGGGAGCCAATATGGGCATCCAGGTCCCGCTATTGGTTATTGACCGGAGACGTGTCTCGGTCATGTCTACATAGTTCTCGAACCCGTAGGGTCCGCACGCTTAACGTTACGATGACAGTTTTATTATGAGTTTTGATGTACCGAAGGAGTTCGGAGTCCCGGATGAGATCAGGGACATGACGAGGAGTCTCGAAATGGTCGAGACGTAAAGATCGATATATTGGACGACTATATTCGGACATCGGAAAGGTTCCGAGTGATTCGGGTATTTTTTGGAGTACCGGAGAGTTACGGGAATTCGTATTGGGCCTTAATGGGCCATACGGGAAAGGAGAGAAAGGCCCCAAAGGGTGGCCGCACCCCTCCCCATGGACTAGTCCGAATTGGACTAGGGAGGGGGGCGCCCCCTTCCTTCCTTCTCCTTCTCCTTCTCCCTTCCCTTCTCCTACTCCAACAAGGAAAGGAGGAGTCCTACTCCCGGTGGGAGTAGGACTCCCCCCTTGGCGCGCCCTCCTCCTAGGCCGGCCGCCTCCCCCCTTGCTCCTTTATATACGGGGGCAGGGGGCACCCCAAAGACACAACAATTGATCTATTGATTTCTTAGCCGTGTGCGGTGCCCCCCTCCACCATATTACACCTCGATAATATCGTAGTGGTGCTTAGGCGAAGCCCTGCGTCGGTAGAACATCATCATCGTCACCACGCCGTCGTGCTGACGAAACTCTCCCTCAACACTCAGCTGGATCGGAGTTCGAGGGACGTCATCGAGCTGAACGTGTGCTGAACTCGGAGGTGCCGTGTGTTCGGTACTTGATTGGTCGGATCGTGAAGACGTACGACTACATCAACCGCGTTGTGTTAACGCTTCCGCTTTCGGTCTACGAGGGTACATGGACAACACTCTCCCCTCTCGTTGCTATGCATCACCATGATCTTGCGTGTGCGTAAGAAATTTTTTGAAATTACTACGTTCCCCAACAGTGGTATCAGAGCCTGGTTTTATGCGTTGATGTTATATGCACGAGTAGAACACAAGTGAGTTGTGGGCGATATAAGTCATACTGCTTACCAGCATGTCATACTTTGGTTCAGCGGTATTGTGAGATGAAGCGGCCCGGACCGACATTACGCGTACGCTTACGCGAGACTGGTTTCACCGTTGCGAGCACTCGTTGCTTAAAGGTGACTGGCGGGTGTCTGTCTCTCTCACTTTAGTTGAACCGAGTGTGGCTACGCCCGGTCCTTGCGAAGGTTAAAACAGCACCAACTTGACAAACTATCGTTGTGGTTTTGATGCGTAGGTAAGAACGGTACTTGCTAAGCCCGTAGCAGCCACGTAAAACTTGCAACAACAAAGTAGAGGACGTCTAACTTGTTTTTGCAGGGCATGTTGTGATGTGATATGGTCAAAACATGATGCTAAATTTATTGTATGAGATGATCATGTTTTGTAACCGAGTTATCGGCAACTAGCAGGAGCCATATGGTTGTCGCTTTATTGTATGCCATGCAATCACCATGTAATTGTTTTACTTTATCACTAAGCGGTAGCGATAGTCATAGAAGCATAAGATTGGCGAAACAACAATGATGCTACGATGGAGATCAAGGTGTCGCGCCGGTGACGATGGTGATCATGACGGTGCTTCGGAGATGGAGATCACAAGCACAAGATGATGATGGCCATATCATATAACTTATATTGATTGCATGTGATGTTTATCTTTTATGCATCTTATCTTGCTTTGATTGACGGTAGCATTATAAGATGATCCCTCACTAAATTATCAAAGTATAAGTGTTCTCCCTGAGTATGCACCGTTGCGAAAGTTCTTCGTGCTGAGACACCACGTGATGATCGGGTGTGATAGGCTCTACGTTCAAATACAACGGGTGCAAAACAGTTGCACACGCGGAATACTCAGGTTAAACTTGACGAGCCTAGCATATAACAGATATGGCCTCGGAACACGGAGAACGAAAGGTCGAGCATGAATCATATAATAGATATGATCAACATAGTGATGTTCACCGTTGAAACTACTCCATCTCACGTGATGATCGGACATGGTTTAGTTGATATGGATCACGTGATCACTTAGAGGATTAGAGGGATGTCTATCTAAGTGGGAGTTCTTAAGTAATATGATTAATTGAACTTAAATTTATCATGAACTTAGTCCTGATAGTATTTTGCAAATTATGTTGTAGATCAATAGCTCGCGCTGTTGCTTCCGTGTGTTTATTTTTGATATGTTACTAGAAAAAATTATGTTGAAAGATGTTAGTAGCAAAGATGCGGATTGGATCCGTGATCTGAGGATTATCCTCATTGCTGCATAGAAGAATTATGTCCTTGATGCACCGCTAGGTGACAGACCTATTGCAGGAGCAGATGCAGACGTTATGAACGTTTGGCTAGCTCAATATGATGACTACTTGATAGTTTAGTGCACCATGCTTAACGGCTTAGAATCGGGACTTCAAAGACGTTTTTAACGTCCATGACCATATGAGATGTTCCAGGTGTTGAAGTTAATATTTCAAGCAAATACCCGAGTTGAGAGACATGAAGTCTCCAACAAGTTCTATAGCTAAAAGATGGAGGAGAATAGCTCAAGCAGTGAGCATGTGCTCAGATTGTCTGGGTACTACAATCACTTGAATCAAGTGGGAGTTAATCTTCCAGATAAAATAGTGATTGATAGAATTCTCTAGTCACCATCACCAAGTTAGTAGAACTTCGTGATGAACTATAGTATGCAAGGGATGACGAAAGTAATTCCCGAGTTCTTCGTGATGCTGAAATCGACGAAGGTAGAAATCAAGAAAAACATCAAGTGTTGATGGTTGACGAGACCACTAGTTTCTAGAAAAGGGCAAAGGGAAGAAGGGGAACTTCAAGAAGAATGGCAAGCAAGTTGTTACTCAAGTGAAGAAGCCTAAGTCTGGTCCTAAGCCTGAGACTAAGTGCTTCTACTGCAAAGGGACTGGTCACTGGAAGCGGAACTACCCCAACTATTTGGTGGATAAGAAGGATGGCAAAGTGAACAAAGGTATATTGGATATACATGTTATTGATGTGTACTTTACTAGTGTTTATAGAAACCCCTCGGTATTTGATACTGGTTCAGTTTCTAAGAGTAGTAACTCGAAACGGGAGTTGCAGAATAAACAGAGACTAGTAAAAGGCGAGGTGACGATGTGTGTTGGAAGTAGTTCCAAGATTGATATGATCATCATCGCACACTCCCTATACTTTCGGGATTAGTGTTGAAACTAAATAAGTGTTATTTGGTGTTTGCGTTGAGCATGAATATGATTTGATCATGTTTGTTGCAATACGGTTATTCATTTAAATTAGAGAATAATTGTTGTTCTGTTTACATGAATAAAACCTTCTATGGTCATACACCCAATAAAATGGTTTGTTGGATCTCGATCGTAGTGATACACATATTCATAATAATGAAGCCAAAAGATGCAAAGTTAATAATGATAGTGCAACTTATTTGTGGCACTGCCGTTTAGGTCATATTGGTGTAAAGCGCATGAAGAAACTCCATAATGATGGACTTTTGGAATCACTTGATTATGAATCACTTGGTACTTGCGAACCGTGTCTCATGGGCAAGATGACTAAAACACCATTCTCCGGAACTATGGAGAGAGCAACTGATTTGTTGGAAATCATACATACAGATGTATGTGGTCCGATGAATATTGAGGCTCGTGACGGATATCGTTAGTTTCTGACCTTCACAGATGATTTGAGCAGATATGGGTATATCTACTTAATGAAACAGAAGTCTGAAACATTTGAAAAGTTCAAAGAATTTCAGAGCGAAGCGGAAAATCATCGTAACAAGAAAATAAAGTTTCTATGATCTGATCATGGAGGAGAATATTTGAGTTACGAGGTTGGCCTACATTTGAAACAATGCGGAATAGTTTCGCAACTCACGCCACCCGGAACACCACAACGTAATGGTGTGTCTGAATGTCGTAACCGTACTTTACTAGATATGGTGCGATATATGATGTCTCTTACCGATCTACCGCTATCGTTTTGGGGTTATGCTTTAGAGACGGCTGCATTCACGTTAAATAGGGCACCATCTAAATCCGTTGAGACGACGTCTTATGAACTATGGTTTGGCAAGAAACCAAAGTTGTCGTTTCTTAAAGTTTGGGGTTGCGATGCTTATGTGAAGAAACTTCATCCTGATAAGCTCAAACCTAAATCGGAGAAATGTGTCTTCATAGGATACCCAAAGGAGACAGTTGGGTACACCTTCTATCACAGATCCGAAGGCAAGACATTCGTTGCTAAGAATGGATCCTTTCTAGAGAAGGAGTTTCTCTCGAAAGAAGTGAGTGGGAGGAAAGTAGAACTTGATGAGGTAACTGTACCTGCTCCCTTATTGGAAAGTAGTTCATCACAGAAAACCGGTTCCTGTGACACCTACGCCAATTAGTGGGGAAGTTAATGATGATGATCATGAAACTTCAGATCAAGTTATTACTGAACCTCGTAGGTCAACCAGATTAAGATCCGCACCAGAGTGGTACGGTAATCCTGTTCTGGAGGTTATGTTACTAGACCATGACGAACCTACGAACTATGAAGAAGCGATGGTGAGCCCAGATTCCGCAAAATGGCTTGAGGCCATGAAATCTGAGATGGGATCCATGTATGAGAACAAAGTATGGACTTTGATTGACTTGCCCAATGATCGGCGAGCCATTGAGATTAAATGGATCTTCAAGAGGAAGATGGACGCTGATAGTAGTGTTACTATCTACAAAGCTAGACTTGTCGGAAAAAGGTTTTTGACAAAGTTCAAAGTGCTGAATACGATGAGATTTTCTCACTCGCATCGATGCTTAAGTCTGTCCGAATCATGTTAGCAATTGCCGCATTTTATGAAATCTGGCAAATGGATAAACAAAACTGCATTCCTTAATGGATTTATTAAAGAAGAGTTGTATATGATGCAACCAGAAGGTTTTGTCAATCCTAAAGGTGATAACAAAATATGCAAGCTCCAGCGATCCATCTATGGACTGGTGCAAGTATCTCGGAGTTGGAATATATGCTTTGATAAGTTGATCAAAGGATATAGTTTTATACAGACTTGCGGTGAAGCCTGTATTTACAAGAAAGTGAGTGGGAGCACTACAACATTTCTGATAAGTATATGTGTATGACATATTGTTCATCGGAAATAATGTAGAATTATTCTGCAAAGCATAAAGGAGTGTTTGAAAGGAGTTTTTCAACAAAAGACCTCGGTGAAGCTGCTTACATATTGAGCATCAAGATCTATAGAGATAGATCAAGACGCTTGATAAGTTTTTTCAATGAGTACATACCTTAACAAGATTTTGAAGTGGTTCAAAATGGAACAGTCAAAGAAAGAGTTTCTTGCCTGTGTTACAAGGTGTGAAATTGAGTAAGACTCAAAGCCCGACCACGGCAGAAGATAGAAAAAGAATGAAAGTCATTCCCTATGCCTCGGCCATAGGTTCTATAAAGTATGCCATGCTGTGTACCAGATCTATTGTATACCCTACACTGATTTTGGCAAAGGAGTACAATAGTGATCTAGGAGTAGATCACTGGACAGCGGTCAAAATTATCCTTACTGGAATAAGGATATGTTTCTCGATTATGGAAGTGACAAAAGGTTCATCGTAAAGGGTTACGTCGATGCAAGTTTTGACACTAATCTAGATGACTCTAAGTCTCGGTCTAGATACATATTGAAAGTGGGAGCAATTAGCTAGAGTAGCTCCGTGCAGAGCATTGTAGACATAGAAATTTGCAAAATACTTACGGATCTGAATGTGACAGACCCGTTGACTAAAATTATCTCACAAGCAAAACATAATCACACCTTAGTACTCTTTGGGTGTTAATCACATAGCGATGTGAACTAGATTATTGACTCTAGTAAACCCTTTGGGTGTTGTTCACATGACGATGTGAACTATGGGTGTTAATCACATGGTGATGTGAACTATTGATGTTAAATCACATGGCGATGTGAACTAGATTATTGACTCTAGTGCAAGTGGGAAACTGAAGGAAATATGCCCTAGAGGCAATAATAAAGTTATTATTTATTTCCTTATATCATGATAAATGTTTATTATTCATGCTAGAATTGTATTAACCGGAAACATGATACATGTGTGAATACATAGACAAACAGAGTGTCACTAGTATGCCTCTACTTGACTAGCTCGTTGATCAAAGATGGTTATGTTTCCTAGCCATAGACATGAGTTGTCATTTGATTAACGGGATCACATCATTAGGAGAATGATGTGATTGACTTGACCCATTCCGTTAGCTTAGCACTCGATCGTTTAGTATGTTGCTATTGCTTTCTTCATGACTTATACATGTTCCTATGACTATGAGATTATGCAACTCCCGTTTACCGGAGGAACACTTTGTGTGCTACCAAACGTCACAACGTAACTGGGTGATTATAAAGGTGCTCTACAGGTGTCTCCAAAGGTACTTGTTGGGTTGGCGTATTTCGAGATTAGGATTTGTCACTCCGATTGTTGGAGAGGTATCTCTGGGCCCTCTCAGTAATGCACATTACTTAAGCCTTGCAAGCATTGCAACTAATGATTTTGTTGCGAGATGATGTATTACAGAACGAGTAAAGAGACTTGCCGGTAACGAGATTGAACTAGGTATTAAGATACCGACGATCGAATCTCGGGCAAGTAACATACCGATGACAAAGGAAACAACGTATGTTGTTATGTGGTTTGACCGATAAAGATATTCGTACAATATGTGGGAGCCAATATGGGCATCCAGGTCCCGCTATTGGTTATTGACCGGAGACGTGTCTCGGTCATGTCTACATAGTTCTCGAACCCGTAGGGTCCGCACGCTTAACGTTACGATGACAGTTTTATTATGAGTTTATGAGTTTTGATGTACCGAAGGAGTTCGGAGTTCCGGATGAGATCAGGGACATGACGAGGAGTCTCGAAATGGTTGAGACGTAAAGATCGATATATTGGACGACTATATTCGGACATCGGAAAGGTTCCGAGTGATTCGGGTATTTTTCGGAGTACCGAAGAGTTACGGGAATTCGTATTGGGCCTTAATGGGCCATACGGGAAAGGAGAGAAAGGCCCAAAGGGTGGCCGCACCCCTCCCCATGGACTAGTCCGAATTGGACTAGGGAGGGGGGGCGCCCCCTTCCTTCCTTCTCCTTCTCCCTTCCCTTCTCCTACTCCAACAAGGAAAGGAGGAGTCCTACTCCCGGTGGGAGTAGGACTCCCCCCTTGGCGCGCCCTCGTCCTAGGCCGGCCGCCTCCCCCCTTGCTCCTTTATATACGGGGGCAGGGGGGCACCCCAAAGACACAACAATTGATCTATTGATCTCTTAGCCGTGTGCGGTGCCCCCTCCACCATATTACACCTCGATAATATCGTAGCGGTGCTTAGGCAAAGCCCTACGCCGGTAGAACATCATCATCGTCACCACGCCGTCGTGCTGACGAAACTCTCCCTCAACACTCAGCTGGATCGGAGTTCGAGGGACGTCATCGAGCTGAACGTGTGCTGAACTCGGAGGTGTCATGTGTTCGGTACTTGATCGGTCGGATCGTGAAGACGTACGACTACATCAACTGCGTTGTGTTAACGCTTCCGCTTTCGGTCTACGAGGGTACGTGGACAACACTCTCCCCTCTCGTTGCTATGCATCACCATGATCTTGCGTGTGCGTAAGAAATTTTTTGAAATTACTACGTTCCCCAACAGATGTTCATGAAGATACTCAACTAGACAATGATAAAGAACCAGATAATGATGTTGAGATAGAACCTACTGTTAATCTTGATAACCCACAACCTAAAAATAAAAGATATTACAAAAGAGACTTTGTTGCTAGAAAACATGGTAAAGAAAGAGAACCATGGGTTCAAAAATCCATGCCCTTTCCACCTAAACCATCTAAGAAAAAAGGTGAGGAAGAATTTGAACGCTTTGCTGAAATGCTTAGGCCAGTCTTTTTGCGTGCGCGTTTGACTGATATTTTAAAGATGGCCCCTTATGCAAAATATATGAAAGAATTTGTTACTAATAAAAGAAAAATACCTGAAGCTGAAATCTCCACCATGCGTGCTAATTATTCTTTTAAGGATGGAGTACCTAAAAAACTTGGAGATCCAGGAATACCAACTATACCTTGCTCTATTAAAAGAAATTATGTCAAAACTACTTTATGTGATTTTGGAGCTGGTGTTAGTGTTATGCATTTCTCTTTATATAAAAGACTTGATTTGAATAAACTCACACCTACGGAGATATCATTGCGAATGGCTGACAAATCAACCGCCATACCTATCGGTGTTTGTGGGGATGTGCCCATTGTTGTTGCAAATGTTACTATCTTAACAAACTTTGTTATACTTGAGATGCTCGAGGACGACAACATGTCGATTATCCTTGGTAGACCCTTTTTGAATACTGCAGGGGTTGTTATTGATTGCAATAAAAGCAAAGTTACTTTTCATATCAATGGTAATGAGCATATGGTGCACTTTCCGAAGAAACAATTTCAAGTGAATGGTACTAATGTTATTGAAAAGTCTCCGACAATTATTATTGGAAGTTTTCAAATCCCTTTACCTATTGCCAAAATGAAATATGAAACACTCATTGTTGGGGATATGCATATTCCTCTTGAGGTAACTTAGTGTTTTATGAAAGTTCTTCGGGTTCATGTTAATCGAAAGCAATTGTTAATAAGACTTGATCAACCTTATTAATGGATTGTTTTCAAGAGACATGTGGTCGATGAATTTAGTAGGCACAACCTTCTGTCTCTAATTTTTGTTTTCTATTTTTCTTAGTTAAATAAAATAAAATGTCATGTTTATCCTGTTTTCCGAGTTTTCCGTGCAATAAAAAAGTAGTCAAAGATAAAAGTGCTCTGAATGACCTGAAATTTTAACACGATTTTTTCTGATTATTTCTGAATTTCTGGTACAAATAACATGCCCCTGGTGCCCACAAGACACCAAGGCGCGCCAGCCACCCAGGCACGCCCTGGTGGGTGGTGGGCCCCACGTGGCACCTCTCACTTATCCCTTTAGCTCATGTCATCTCCTACCTCTAAAAAATCACCATAGCTCTCTCTCTCTCTCTCTCTCTCTCGTGTTCTTGCTCTCAAACCCACGAATTTTGATCTCTTTGCTTGAAGCTCCGTTTGTGAAACTGTTTTGGGGGATTGCTACTTGGTATATGTGACACCTCCATTGCTACAATTAGTTTTTGCTCTAGTGGTTTATATTTTGAATAATTAGCTACTCTTGGTGCTACTGTAAATGGGCTTGCAGGTCGAATTCTTAGAGTTCTAAGTAGTTTGAATGCTTAATATGGCCTCTAGGCATCCCTATGAGTAGTTGCTATCAATCTTGTGAAGTTTTATTACTAAATTTTTGTGGCCCAAATTTTTTTAGAATTTTGTTCATAAAATATGAGCATTTTTTGGAAGTTTTCCTCCAAGAAGAATTCCAAGGGAGTTGTTGGGGAATCATTGGACAAGGAACTCAATACTCCGAGAATGGCGGAGGTGCGACCTTGCGAATGGCCACATAATGCTTCCATGGAAGAGGACGAGTTCCATCAAGAGTTTGCCCAATTCATTGCAAATGCTGGGCTGGCCGACTTCCTCGCAGATGAGTGTGACCAACATTACCTCCTCACAAATTCCTTTGTGCAAAAAATTTATTTGTTAAATAGGAACAACCCCCCTGAGGTGCGGTTTAATTTATATTCTGAAACCCATCAGATACCGCTCACTGACTTTTGTGACATATGTTTGATTCCCTTTGATGAGGAATTAAGAGAGCCTAGACCGGCAGAGTTTCAGGACTTTCTCCTCACTTTAATAGTGGGTGATGACGGAGGCATGTCGAAAGCCACTGCCACTAGTTGCAGTTTCCTTCTGTGCATTACTTTGCTCTATTCAACACGAAGGGTTTAACTGCTAGGGAGAAGGCCGGTGCACTTCGTGCCCCCGACCTCACCATTTTACGTCGTGCAGTACACAATGATCACACCTTTAGCCTAGGGGCTATTTTATTGCATGCCGTGTGCACCTCAATAGAACTAAGGGCAAAATTCATGGTGGTATTTATGCCACACGTCTAGCGAGTCATTTTAATGTTTAGATACGCCAACATGGTTATACTTTGCCCCGAGTTTATCTAGACCACCAGGTGATGGAGGCTCACGAGTTTACTGATGCCGTTGATTCTTTTCATGACATTCGTTACAATCTGATTCTTAGTGTGGAAACATCTGATATTATCCCGTTGCCAGGGCGGATACAAGGTCATGCTAGAGGACATTTTTGCCTACCAGAACAACCAGGCAGCGGCAGAGGAGGAGCCCCAGGAGTGGGACGCTCAGGTGCCGCCGCCTCAACACTTTCACATGGGACCGGGCGGCTACTACGGATGGTGATTACCAAGCTAGGCCAAAATCCTAAGCTTGGGGGAGTACGTATTTCCACCGACATTGCATTCATGTTCACACATTTCATTCCAGTTGTTAGTGTCCACACTTTTTCATTGTATTATCCATGCTAGATTTATTTTCTCGCTTTCTTCTTGTGTGTTTGAAAAACTTTGAGTAAATCCAAAAATATTTCTTACTTCTTTTCGTTTTTCCTTTCTGGTTTAATTTAGTTGTAGAATTAAAAGAAAACCCAAAAAGATTTCTCATTTCTTCTTTTGCTTGTTGGGAGCTTTCCTGTGTAAATAGTTTTCTCGTTTTTGTCTTCCCTTCTTTAATTTGCTTTCTTCAAGAAAAACTAAAAACTCCAAAAATATTTCAGTGTGTTTCTCTGAAATTCTTTTCTTTTCTTTGAGTCATGCCAAGGGAAAGACCATGATGAAAATGTTGAGCGGCTCTCATATGCATTATTGTTGATCTAAAAAAGAGCCAAAATTACCTTGTCTTCTCTTTTTTGGTAAAATGCCTGCAATTCCAGCTTAGTCCGCGGCACACTTGCACTACTATTATTTTCATATCATTCGGCCATGCAACTGAAAGGCAATAATGACGATATTTGATGAAGTGGCTGTGGAAGAGGAAAGAGAGTATGAACTCAACTTGTTCTTGTTTTTGTAAATATGTTTAACCTAGTATCCATGATTTAGCATATTATGATCAAACATGTTTGCAATGAAAATTAGAGGTTATATTTGCTCATGCCATGCTTAAGTAGCTAGGAGTGGATAATGATTTATCTTGGGTGTCAACATGCCTTAAAATGATTGTGATGTGGTATGATGATATGGTATCCTCCTCTGAATGTTTCAAGTGGCCTAACTTGGCACATGTTCACGCATGTAGTTCAATCAAAACCAATATAGCATCTACGATATTTATGTTCATGGTGTTTATATCCTACTCATGCTAGTATTCAATGTTGATTATTCATAATGCATGTTCTTGACCGTTTTCGCTCTCTAGCTGGCCGCTTCTCAATCAATTTGCTAGCATTCGCCTGTACTAAGCGAGAATACTACTTGTGCATCAAAATCCTTAAACTAAAGTTATTCCAGATGGGTCCACTATATCTACCTATATGCTGTATTACCCTGTCGTTCCAAGTAAATTTGTATGTGCCACACCTCTAAAATTTCAAATGAACATCTATTTTGTATGCCGCTCATGGAGCGACGGGGGGTGGTCAGTATCTTACATGCTAAGCGGGTTATTCTCATGATGAGTGTTTATTCACTCATCCTTGCATGAGAGGGGCGGTAATAGGGATGCCGAGTCCCGAAATAAAAAATTGCAAATAATTAAACAAAACTCCCCCGGGACTGTTGTTGGTATGGTAGGCACCTGTGAATTCGGTAAGCCATGGCTTGTGTTTGATGGTGGAGGGGGGTAAACCTTTACTTTTATCGCTTCGGAACCACCGCTAATTTGTTTAGCATGGAAGATATTGAAAACTCTTGGTCGTAACGTTGGCAGGAAGGGTGTACCTCCCAAAATTATATTTATCTTTGATTTAAACCTTGAGCTCTGGCACCTCTGCAAATCCCTGCTTCCCTCTACGAAGGGTCTATCTATTTACTTTTATGTTATTTTACTTTTATGTTGAGTCATCACCTTCTCAAATAAGCGCCAGACCTGAGAGCACTATTGTCATCCTCATGCATTGTGTTTAGTTAATGTTGAATGCATCATGACTGGATGTCTTCTACCATGAATTACAATGTTTAGTCGTTGCTGGAACTTTGGAGCTGCTCTGCATTTATGTTTTGCGGTCTTAGAAAGGGCTAGCGAGATACCACTATTGTCATATTATATCATGATTGTTTGACAAAGTGTTGGCATTTGAGATATCTTATTATTGCTCGCTAGTTGATTATGCCATTGATATGAGTTAATATAATTTTTAAGAGTTATTGTTGACATGGTTAGTCATGATCTTTGCTGAAAACCTGGGTGCTACTTAAGGATATATATGTAAACAAGAAAAAAAGAGTTCGTAAAAGTTTTTCTTTATCAATTTTAGTTTGTCAACTGAATTGCTTGAGGACAAGAAAATGGGTTAAGCTTAGGGGAGTTGATACGTCTCCATTGTATCTACTTTTCCTAACGGTTTTGCTCTTGTTTTGGACTCTCATTTGCATGATTTGAATGAAACTAACCCGGACTGACGTTGTTTTCAGCAGAACTACCATGGTGTTGTTTTTATGCAGAAATAAAAGTTCTTGGATTTGGACAAAACTTTTTGGAGAACTATTTTGGAATAAATAAAAAATACTAGAACCAAGACCCACCGGAGCGGTGCCCAAGCTGCCCACAAGACACCAGGGCGGCCCCCCTCTAGCGAGCCATGGTGGGTGGTGGGGCCCTCAGGGCTCTGCTGACCCTAACTCCGATGCTATAAAATCCTATTTTTCTAGAAAAAAACAGGAGAGGAAGTTTCATCGCGTTTTACGATACGGAGCCGCCACCACCTCATGTTCTTCATCGGGTGGCCAGATCTGGAGCCCGTTCGGGGCTCCGGAGAGGGGGGTCTTCGGTCTTCGTCATCGCCAACCCTCCTTCATCACCAATTCCATGATGCTCCCCACCGGGAGTGAGTAATTCCTCCGTAGGCTTGTTGGTCGGTGAGGAGTTGGATGAGATTCATCATGTAATCGAGTTAGTTTTGTTAGGGCTTGATCCCTAGTATCCACTATGTTCTGAGATTGATGTTGCTATGACTTTGCTATGCATAATGCTTGTGACTAGGGCCCGAGTGCCATGATTTCATATCTGAACCGTTTAAGTTTAAACCGTTATAACTATGTTCTAGATCCAATCTTGCAAGTCATATGCACCTATTATGTGTTATGATCCGTAAACCCCAGGATGACAGTAATTGGGATACTTTTCGGTGTTGACCGTGGTCTAAGGAGTTCATGTATTCACTATGTGTTAATGCTTTGTTCCGATTCTCTATTAAAAGGAGGCCTTAATATCCCTTAGTTTCCTTATGGACCCTGCTGCCATGGGAGGGTAGGACAAAAGATGTCATGCAAGTTCTTTTCCATAAGCACATATGACTAGTTACGGAATACTTGCCTATATTATATTTATGAACTGGAGCTAGTTCTGTGTCGCCCTAGGTTATGACTGTTATATGATGAATATCATCCAACGAATTCACCGATCCAATGCCTACGAGTTTTCCACATATTGCTCTTGCTAAGTTACTATTGTTATTGCTACTGTTACAACTGCTACGAAATTGTTACTGTTGTTACCATTACCGTTGCCAGTGTTACCACTGCTATCAAAACTATCATATTACTGTGCTATTGATCACTTTGCTGCAGATATTTAATCTCCAAGTGTGGTTGAATTGACAACTCAACTGGTAATACTTACAAATATTCTTTGGCTCCCCTTGTGTCGAATCAATAAATTTGGGTTGAATACTCTACCCTCAAAAACTGTTGCGATCCCCTATACTTGTGGGTTATCAGTCCCATACACCGCTTTACTACCCCTCCTTTATCTCTTTTGTGCGGACTCATCCTCTCACCTTCCATCCCTTTTCCTCTGTCATTTCACTGTGACCGCCATGGATGTCCTTGTCCAAGGGCACTTGTTCCTTCCCATCTATCCCTCCCTTCAGACCTCCCCGGCGGCTCATCGTGCCTAGGCACCCATCCTGCACCGCTGCTGCGCCACACCCCCACACCACCTGTGACATGATCGACTCGTGACGAGGGGCGGTCTGTTCTTTTTGCGCTGCCCGTTGGGGGAGGCAATGCTATAAGGGAGGGGGAGGAAATGATGCGCTGCAAATAGGAAGAGTCGAGAGCAACCGTGATGATGGCAAGCTGCCACTGTGGTGGCCGGTCCTTCGAGGCGATGGGGGTGCCAGAACCATGATGTTGGAGAGATGCGGCCGTGACCGCGGCTTGCTGGAACTACGACCACGGCGAGCTGCGATAGCCACAGCGATGATCTGCAACGACGACACGACGAGCCGGAACTATGACCATGTGATGATGCAACGATGAACGCAGCCTGCTGGAACCGCGACCTCGGTGAGCTGCCATGGTCATTGCGACGAGCTGGAACCATGGCCGCGGTTTGTTTTGATGGCCCCGTTAGTAAGCTCCAACCAACATGGAGGAGAACTACAATCAACATTGTCGGATGCTGGGACAGGCACGACGGTGAGCTGCAAAAATCGGCTCTGCGGGATGCTGGGGTGGCATGAGGGCGAGCTACAACTGGCACCATAGAAAGTTGTTACAGGTCATGTTTTCCATTGCAAACTGTGCTAGAAATGGCGTCCATGGATGTTGGAACCGACAAGCTTCGACAGCCCACATCGAGTGGAATGTTGCAGCTGTGGTGAACATGTGTGGAATCGACCAGCAGCAGAGCTGCAACAGTTGGTGCCCAAAGGTGGAACCTGAGGGCCATGTTGCAATTCCCGTGGGCAACATGACGAGGGAGACTAGGTGGCATTATCAGTGGGGGTGCGATGGTTTTGCAACCGGAGCATGGTGGAGTCTGCTAGGTACCGCATCAGAGGACGGAGGATGGCAAGGCGAATAGTGTGGGGCAGGTGCCGCTTGGTTTTGCCTCGATCAGACGACTATACATGGTCCAAGCTAATAGTGCGGGAGGTCTCGGTCGACGGGCACCTATCACTACCCATGTATTAGGGCAACTCCGACACCAAACCCCAAAATAGACACACTATTTGTCCGCAGACTTTTCTGGACCATTTCGCGGACAGTGATGTGGGAGCCAACCATCCATCCCTGTTCCCTAAATAACCGCCCCTATTTTTTCTAAGGCCGCAAATCTCAAAATAGTTATCGAAAATAGCACAATTCAATCATAAATAACAAGCAAATATCCCGAGTACAATAATAGTTCAAATGTAGATATTACATCCGAGATATCCGGATATTCAATAAGTTTTTCAAAATTATCGATTCCAAATTCAATGGTACCAGAGTCAGAACCGTCACATTGTCGTCCCACACATAATGCCCCCTGAGTTTCATCCAACAATGTAGGTCCGTGAATTGCCCACCCTCGGTCTTGTAGTACATCCCAACAGTGCGTGCAAGCCATACAACGTGTAGAGCAATATTGAGTGAATGAACGAATTAATCATCATGTAGGGCAACATGAAGCAAAACTTATGATCTTCATGGCTAACGAGCCTAATGGCCACATTGTCTCCACTCGATGAATCGCACCGCAAAACTTCATGACGGAGTTGCAGATGGTGTACCATCGACGTGATATCAACTTCACATTGCGTTAATGGATGATGTGCATGTCGTAGGGCACAAAGTTCTTTTGCTCATGAAATAAAGCATGCACGCACTGTCAAAAGATCGAGCCCCTTGAGTTCTTGAGCCTAGAAAGTCCGCAAATACGACTAACCATGCATTTTGCACAACAACTCCTCCTCCATGGCCGTGTACCTCGCCATTGCATTACTCTAAAAAACAAAAAGTTCAACAAAAGAGCTCTGACGGAGGAGCTCAATTGCATTTGACCGAACACCTGCTGAGCATAGCGTCTGCCACGGATGTCATCGGCAGGGGGCGGAGGGTACCTGGCAGCAAAGGGATCCTGGGCGGATGGCTACTTAGGCCAAGGTGGGCTGGCGCGTTGTTGGGGTCTGCGGACATCCTACAATGGCTGGCTGGCGGCCGGAGAGGTACAACGACAGCGGCAGAAGAGGATCGTGTGGATGCAAAGTAAGGAGGGAGCAGGGGTGGAGTGAAAGGATGTAAACCAGGAGGGGATTTGAGTGGGTCGGGGGTGTCGGAGTCCTACGTGACGGCGGCCCGAACTCGCACAAAGCCCCATTCGGCCTCTAGTTTGGGTAAACGACAGTTCGAACCGGTTCGCAGACCAATGAGATACCGTGCTGGATGGCAAATTGCATCCGGACTACTCAGTCATATGGTTTGGGGA
Source organism: Aegilops tauschii subsp. strangulata (assembly GCF_002575655.3). Classification (NCBI taxonomy): domain Eukaryota; kingdom Viridiplantae; phylum Streptophyta; class Magnoliopsida; order Poales; family Poaceae; genus Aegilops; species Aegilops tauschii. The sequence goes on along the minus strand of NC_053039.3, from coordinate 88,532,819 downwards.
AATGTGTTATTATTATTATTATGTTGTAAAACATATTTGGTCAAAACTAAAACATCCATGTGTCGAGTGTGCATGCTATGGCTACCAAATGGAGAGAGCTGGTAGGCCGGCCTTAGCCACGTCGACAAACACGATATCGACACAAGCGACGACGTCGTCTCCATGCTTCGGTGGCTTCCGCCCATCGCCCTCCTCTCTCGGTGGACACGGTGGTGCCCGAAACGGCAAGTCGAAGCAGAGCACATGAGCTTTCTAAATACTGCTCACAGTTTGCTATCAGTCGACTGTCCACCTGTTCGTATTTCCTACTTGTATCTAACTAACTCTTTTTTTCCTTGCTACTCGTAGTATAATTTTCTCCTTCTTTATCAAAAGTCCCACGTGCTGCATTTGACCGCTACTACTACCTTGCAGCGCCTAGGAGCTGCATGCGTACGTGATGACTCGTTGCTGGCATCAGAAGCAGCTTTGCTAGAGCATCGTAGAACGCTAGCGAGATGTACCTGTGCATCATAGATTCATTGTGCAGCGTTCCTTTTTCCATGTTAAGAAACCTCATCCTAAATTGATCTTGCTTGACGTTGTGGGAAAGGAATCTTGTTTGACCCTAGGCTTTTGAGTTTGACCGGTCAGAGTTCTGTGTATGGCTACGTGCTTCTAGCTTCCTTTTTTTTCCAAGTTGCTCTTCTTCTTTTTGAAATACAAAGGTAGGAAGTGCATGGATGAACCCGGATACATATGAACCCACTTTGAAAAACATATTTTGAAATGCCAAAAAAATCTGAAAAAAGATGTGTGCATACATCTTTATATTCTATGTGTGTGCAGAAAGTTTCGAGGAAAAGCAACTTTCTTTATAGCCGGTGCAAAAAAGACAAAACATTGTGTCGTGGAACGCTTTTTAGAAGCACTAAAAATTATCTTTTCTGCCGAGACAAAATAAAATGACATTTGTGGTAAGCAATTCAACTAATCCAAAAGAGACAACATAAAAAGATTGTTTTTCACAAAACTTTGTCTCGTGGACATATTTTTGCAAGCACTTATGCACAAAATTTTGTTCTGAGTTTTTTCACATTACAAAACTCATTGAAAGTACATTTTTGAAAAGCGGGTTCATATGTACTCGTGTTCAGGACGTGCCAACTCATACATAGCTATGCTTCTAGAAGGTGATGATCTTACCCGCGAAAAAAGAGGGTGATGATCCTGTGGCGCGCCTATGTCTTGCCTATAGCGAGACCTAGGTTGCTCTCGCGTCAACCGCATTCCTAAATGGGCCGGCCCGGCGCGTCGGAGCCACAGGCCACTGCTTTGTTTTATTATTATTTTACTTTTTTCTTTTTTTTTCATGTTTTTTCTTTATTTTTAAAATTTTTTTACATTTCAAAATAATCTAAATATATACTATCTCTGTTTTTAAATATTTGTCTTTCTAGAGATTTCAACAAGTCAGTACATACGGAGCAAAATATGTGAATCTACAGTCTAAAATATGTCTATATACACCCGTATGTGGTAGTCCATTTGAAATCTTTAAAAAGACAAATATTTAGGAACGGGGGAGTATATTAGAAAACACTTTGCATAAACACTTTGAAAAAATTTAATCAAGCATTTGAAAAATGTTAAATGTGTGTAGAGAAAAGGTTACTCATGTATACAAAAAATGTATATGAAATATACAATGTGAATGAAAAACTTTGATCATGTAAAAAATGTTAATCCAGCATTTTACAAAATGTTAATCAAGTATTTGAAAAATATTAATAAAGCATTTAAAAATAAAAATGTGCATTGAGAAAATGTTTGCCATATATGGAAAAATATATACAAAAGCAAATACAATGTGTATGAAAAAATGTTGATCATTTAATTAAAAAATGTAAATGTGTATAAGAAATGTTCCTGGTGTACACGGAAAATGTACATTATGTGTGAAAGAATGTTTATTGCCATTAAAAAAGTGGTCTCCATGTATTGCATAATGTTGACCATGTATTCAGAAATTGTTAATCTTGTATTTAGAAAATGTTAAACATATAATGTGTATGAAAAAATGTTTACCACAAATTAAGCTATCCTACACTCGGGCCGTTAACTATCCGCTCGCGCGCCGCTCGGCTGTAGCAAACGATGGTAAAAGGAGCAAGAAATATGGTAACAGATTTATCTTCATTATTATTGTGGCGATGCAGCCCACCTTGGCCCCGCATCTCTATTTATTAATCATGGTAAAAATCCTAGTATATGTCGTAATGGAATGAAATGCTCTTACGGCGTTGCACGCACTACTAATGACGGTAAAAAAACAACACATATGGTAATAGAATATACATTATATTACCGGCTGCTGTGAACCAATACTCTCTATGTAGTAATTGCATTGCGAGGTATGGATATGGGTCAAGCTATGTGGTAATTACATTACTATGTATGGATATGGGTTAGTAAGAGATATGCTACGGTTACCACATATATAGATGGCTATTACTGCAAAGTGGGAATATTTATTATACTTAGATCTTGTATCCTTAATACACCCTCTCATTATTTTACTATACAACAGGTAATGTTTACTTACCGACATCCACAGAACATACAAGTGTGGGCTACTAATGTTTTACTATTAAAATCTGATTGGCTGAGAAGGGCACGCAGGGAATTCTGCGTGCATGATCCATTACTAAAACTAATCCCTAATTACGACTGAATTTACCATCATACGGGGCGGAGGTGCATGGACCAGGAGACTGGGCTATTTAGCTGTGATGGTAATCCATTACTACGTCCCATTAGAATTTTACGAGGGACTTTTCAGTAACTTCATTTATCGACCGTGCAGCGGGGAGGTGTAATCAATTAGTACGTTCCATTAGGCTAGTCATAGTGAAGAGTAACTTAGACTAGTGTCATGGTGAAGAGTTACTATCTTCATAGTGCAAAGTAACATACAAGTAGTATCATAGATGATAGCATTTATTACATAATAGACTCATTTTGCTTTGAGTTGCGTTATGTTACAGTAACATATTATGTTACTCCAAATACCTCTCTTCTCATTAATTCTATGCCACATAAGCAAACCTGTCTTGAAATGCGCTATGTTACTTGCTAAGTTACCTTCACTATGACCAGCTTTAGGCTGGCCATAATGGGGTAACATAAGTAGTATCATGCACTGGGGACTCGCAAACATGCTTATGTGACGGACAATTAAAAAAGAGAGATAGTTATAGTAATATAAATAGATACCGTAACATAATAAATGTAATGCTACTATATGTTATACATGACAATAAATAAACCACCTATAATACTAGTAATCTACTACCTCCGTCCGGGTTTAAAAGGCCCGCTGGCCACGAAGCCCGTCCGAAAAAATTAGGCCGCTCGAGCTAAGTCTGCACCAATGACCTGCCTTTTCCTTCTCCTAATCCCAGGCTTCACAGCTTGTTTCCTCTGCGTAGTGATGAGGTTTGCATGCAAGCCAATGCATGCATGCCGCGCATGCTGTGCCTCGTTTCCTGGGCGTGCAGTTTAATCCTTGCATGGAAGCGTTGGGGAGCTACAATCTCATTAATTTTCGTTTACCCTGAGCTGGACTAAAGCCGGCTGATTGGCTAGTCTGAGCTCTAACTTTCGCACACATCTTTTCAGCAGTGCCTTGGTCCTGTCAAAGTGGTCTTTGGGTTTAATAAACCCGGACGGAGGTAGTATGATACTATACACTGTAAAAGATAGTAATATAGACTAGTAACATATGCATATTTACTCTGACTATGGCCAGCCTTAGCATTTTATACAAGGAATTTTTCACCCACGGTCACGGAGGCGTGTGGAACATGGGATGGTTTGGCTAATTAGCGTAGGAGTTTGATTGGTTCTGACGGCCAGAGTGTACGCTAGGCAATAATGTGCTCAGGCTCATTTTAGTTCAGGCGGCCGGAGCGTACGCTAGATGTAAAAATAATTTTCAAAAAAATAATCATGTATTTAAAAAATGTTAAACATGTATATCAAAATGTTTTAGTGTATACAAAAAAATGTAGAATCTATACTAAAAAGGTTGAAATGTGTTTAAAAAAATGAAACCGATTGAAATCGACAAACAAACAAACAAAACTAATTTGACCAAATCAACATCAAAAAATAGAAGTAACGAATACAAAGGAAAAAGTGTTAAAACCGAGGAAAACCCATCGTAAAAGAAACAAAGAAAAATGAAAAAAAAAGTCAGTGAAAACAGAGAAAGAAACAAAACAAACCAAACAATAAAGAAGGAAGTGAAGAAACTAGTAAAACAATATTAATGTGTATAGAGAAAAGACCTCTCATGAATAAAAATATACAATGTGAATGGAAAAAGTTGATTGTGTAAAAAACATGTTATTAAAATATTTATATAATGTTAATAAAGTATTTGAAAAAATTGTGCATTAAATTGTTTTTGTGATGTTATACAAACATATATACAAAGCAAAAACAATGTGTATAAAATTATGTTGATCATTTATTTATTTATTACTGTGTATAATGTTATTACCAGTAAAAAAATGTTCTCCGTGTATTGAATAATGTTGACATGTATTCAGAAACAGTTAATCTTGTATTTGGAAAATGTTAAACATTCTCAAAAAACTGTTAAACAGCTATATATGAAATATATATATATATACCAAATAATTTAAATTGTGTGCAGAAAAAACAGACATAACAAAATAGCTTCAAAAATGTTAATCATGTATTTAAAAAGAAACAAGTCCATCCTTAATCTTGTATTCTAAGTACTCTGTGGGTTCCACTGTCAGTACAGTAGTGAAAGAAGTATATATTAAATAAGTAATAGACAATATAAAAATCTAAAGTTAAAGACAGAATTCGAACTCAGGTCATCGCGTTGCGAGCATCCGGCGCTAACCGGTCCAGCACATTTTTGTTGTAGACCATGCTGGAGATATATCTCCATGTCTACTCTTATACTCCATCCGTTCCTAAATATTTGTCTTTTTCAGATTTCAAATGGAGTACCACATACGGATGTGTATGTAGACATATTTTAGAGTGTAGATTCACTCATTTTGCACCGTATGTAGTCACTTGTTGAAATCTCTAAAAAAGACAAATATTTAGGAACGGAGGGAGTAGAAAACAGAGTTGGTGATGATGGTCTGTGTGCCATCCTGCAATATAGGCCGTCGGATTTATATCTAACGGATAGGAAGGAAATTATCGCAATTTTGCAAAAAGATACCCACACCCCTCTCCATGTTTGCAAATAAGGCCTTCCCTCGTTGATCCTTTTCTCTACTCTTACTAGCAATGTGCCCGTGCACTGCAACGGATCCAAAATAGAATAATACATGTTCACAAACTTGAAAGAAAAACACTCTAGTTTGGTGTATATATCACTAAAAATATACTCGTATTAGGTTTCACTCAAAATATATTCCTTGTGGCTGTTTTGATGAGGTGGGGGAGGGATGTGGTTGGTTTCAAGATACTAAGGGGCTTCTGCAAATTGGAGCAAAGAAGTGAGCTCTTGTTGCAGAAATGCCACGACTTACATCATAGTCGTTAGATGCAGATCTGATGGTCTGAAATGACGGATGGCAGACAGACCATCATCACCAACTGAGTCTTTTATAGGAGTTAGAGATAAAAAAACAGAGTTGGTGATGATGGTGTGCCTGCCATCCTGCAATATAGGCCGTCTGATTTATATCTGACGGATAGGAAGGAAACTATGGCAATCTTGCAAAAAGATACCCACACCCCTCTCCACATTTGCAAATAAGGTCTTCCATCATTCATCCTTTTTTCTCACAAGATAAACTACTCATATACATGCATCTTGATATTCCGTGCAACGCATGGGCATCTTGCTAGTCTCTCAGAAGATAAACTACTCATACAAATGCATCTTGATGTTCCGTGCAACGCACGGGCATCTAGCTAGTTTCTTTTAAAATAGTTACTGCGATAATTGGGTTGAAGTGATATATTATATGTCTGCCCCGAATGATTTCCGATTCACCAGTAGTAAAAAGAAAAGGTTGTCTTGTTAGATACAGAAAATAGGGTGAAAACTATCACATGAGGCCAGTGAAAACAAGGCACATTGGGTTCAGCATCATCGTCACTACAGTTGTGCGCGCGCGAGAAGTCTACATATTGATGGGGCTACGGAGAAAAAGATGTATCTCGTGTGTTTGAGCGAGGCACAGAGACACAATGTTTGAGAGAAAAACCGATTGCAGATCAAGATCAGATCGAGTTGTCACCCTTCTGCTGTCATTGTTGGGGTTGGGGGTGGGGGAAGGGGAGGGAGAGAAAGACGTATCGAGAGTGTGCGCGGTAGGCACAGAGGCACAACTAGCAAGTGTGTGTATGTGTGTGTGTGTGTGTGTGTGTCTGTGTGTGTTTGAAAGAGGAGTAGATAGATTACTATCAAGATCGAGGTGCCACCCTACTCCTTCGGTGTCGGGATGTGTGTGTGTGTGTGTGTGTGTGTGTGTGTGTGTGTGTGTGTGTGTGTGTGTTTTTGAGAGAGAAGCCAGTCGATAGATTAGTATCAAGATTGAGGTGTCACCCTACTCCTCCGGTGTCGGGAAGTGTGTGTGTGTGGATGGGTGGGGGAGGGGGAAGTGACACTTACATATCTCTACTCTTATAAAAAACAGAGTTGGTGATTATGGTGTTCCTCCCATCCTGCAATATAGGTCATCCGATTTATATCTGACGGACAGGAAGGAAACTATGGCAATTTTGCAAAAGGATACCCACACCCCTCTCCACATTTGCAAATAAGGCATTCCCTCGTTCATCTTTTTCTCCCACAAGATAAATTAGTCATACAAATGCATCTGGATGTTCTGTACAACGCATGGGCATCTTGCTAGTAGGGAGAAGGAGTTTGTGTGACCCATATCTATATTAAGGGATAGGTAGATAGGATGTGTGCGAGGCATACTTAAAGCATCAAGGTGATAAACAAATGGTGTGCATGCAAGTGCCGGAAAAAATGAAGTGATAAACAATGTCTGCGTGTGTGTGTGTGCGAGAGAGAGAGAGAGGGAGAGAGAGAGAGAGCGAGATCTCAGAACAAAAGGTGCTCTGCTGGAATCCCATTGTATGTATTCATATGGTTCCGGAACTCGAGTTAACCTTAGGCATATGTGTGAGAGACATAATTATCCTTTGAGACATTAGTGGCTGTGGGTGGGCGGAATTAAAGGGGTGGGCATGTTCAACAGAGAGAGCGTGTGTGTTTCTGTGTGAGAGACTTGTAGGACGGGGTACAAAGACGAATTCTAACCTTGACGGAGGGAGAGAAATACACGAAGTGTGCACGTGTGATTCCGATGCCCACGGGGAAATGAGATATGTATGCGTGTGAGAGAGATTGCACAATTCATTCACGTATCACTATCTAGCGATCGTGGACGTGCATCGCTTGGACATAAATCATTATCTACTTCGTATCGTGGCCAAAGGTACAATATCGATTCAACGCTATAAAGATTGGACACTCACATGTCACATTTTTTTTCTATCTAAATAAACCTTTTCAATTGTGCATGCCAAAGTTACAGTGATGTTTCTTCAAACAACCAATGTAGCTATCATGTACATGCACCATTGTTACTCTTGCATTCAAATTCATTAGTCTTGGATGATTTAAGGTTATATTATGAAGTAATATATGTAATATTCATATATGAATTCAACGGGTAAGCAATTTATGAAATGGAGGCTATGTAATCATATGAGGTAACACTTTTAAGTAGCGGACTACAATATCCATTTCTTTTGTGGGACTACAATATCCATTTCTTTTTGTGCGCCTCTACACTAACACGTCAATGCATTATGTTTAAATTAATAACCAATGGCACTAAATTATCTATTTACACAAGAAATACATAGGCTGAGCGTTTGATCCCTTTTTTTGAACGCGCCTCTACACCCGTATGATTGGCCGCGCCCGTGTGAACGTCCAAGTTATCGGCGCATCATCCCGAGTTATTGTCTTTTTTCGGGGGTGGACTTCACACCAGTTATTAACTGCTGACGCGTGCCCCGTGTACACAGTCTCGCATGACCTTCCCGCTTGCACGGTCCAAAATTAGTTGAAACTGGATACGAACGATCCCGCGGGCGGCAAAATCTCCCGCCTCCTTCTAAAATTTCCGCCACCTAGTCTTTAGCATGCGAAATTCCCCTTTTGTCCTTGGTGCACGGAGAACAACAGTAACAATACCGCCCCCATCTACATAATAGGTTGGGGTTGCTTTGGTAACTTCCGGTTCCCCCCACCACATGGCATCCCCATTTCCTCTCTCCCTCCCGCAAAAATGACTAACTCCACAGCACTAGAGCATCTTACATCACGTCGTCCGTACTTCATCGGCCTTTCTACGCCTCCCCTCTCGAAACCCTAGACTGCTCATCCACCGGCGTACCAGATCCCATTCACTGCCAGCGGCATCTGTTGGGAATCGTAGCATAATTTAAAATTTTTCTACGCTCACCAAGATGCATCTATGGAGTCTACTAGCAACGAAGGGAAGGGAGTGCATCTACATACCCTTGTAGATCACGAGCGGAAGCGTTCCAATGAACGTGGATGACGGAGTCGTACTCGCCGTGATCCAAATCACCGATGACCGAGTGCCGAACGGACGGCACCTCCGCGTTCAACACACATACGGTGCAGCGACGTCTCCTCCTTCTTGATAAAGCAAGGGGAAAGGAGAGGTTGATGGAGATCCAGCAGCACGACGGCGTGGTGGTGGATGTAGCGGGTCTCGGCAGGGCTTCGCCAAGCTTCTGCGAGAGAGAGAGAGAGAGGTGTTGCAGGGGAGGAGGGAGGCGCCCAAGGATGTGTGTTGCTGCCCTCCCTCCCCCCCCTTTATATAGGCCCCCTTGGGAGGGGGGGCCGGCCAAAACCCATCTAGGGTTGGGGGGCACGGCGGCCAAGGGGTGGAAAGGGGTGCCTTGCCCCCCAAGGCAAGGGGGAAGCTCCCCCCCTTAGGGTTCCCAACCCTAGGCGCATGGGGGGAGGCCCAAGGGGGGCGCTCCAGCCCACTATGGGCTGGTTCCCTTCCACTTTCAGCCCACGGGGCCCTCCGGGATAGGTGGCCCCACCCGGTGGACCCCCGGGACCCTTCCGGTGGTCCCGGTACAATACCGGTAACCCCCGAAACTTTCCCGTTGGCCGAAACTTGACTTCCTATATATAATTCTTCACCTCCGGACCATTCCGGAATATCTCGTGATGTCCGGGATCTCATCTGGGACTCCGAACAACTTTCGGGTTTCCGCATACATATATCTCTACAACCCTAGCGTCACCGAACCTTAAGTGTGTAGACCCTACGGGTTCGGGAGACATGCAGACATGACCGAGACGCCTCTCCGGTCAATAACCAACAGCGGGATCTGGATACCCATGTTGGCTCCCACATGTTCCACGATGATCTCATCGGATGAACCACGGTGTCGAGGATTCAATCAATCCCGTATACAATTCCCTTTGTCAATCGGTATGTTACTTGCCCGAGATTCAATCGTCGGTATCCCAATACCTTGTTCAATCTCGTTACCGGCAAGTCTCTTTACTCGTACCGCAATGCATGATCCCGTGACTAACGCCTTAGTCACATTGAGCTCATTATGATGATGCATTACCGAGTGGGCCCAGAGATACCTCTTCGTCACACGGAGTGACAAATCCCAGTCTCGATCCGTGCCAACCCAACAGACACTTTCGGAGATACCCGTAGTGCACCTTTATAGTCACCCAGTTACGTTGTGACGTTTGGCACACCCAAAGCACTCCTACGGTATCCGGGAGTTGCACGATCTCATGGTCTAAGGAAAAGATACTTGACATTGGAAAAGCTCTAGCAAACGAAACTACACGATCTTTTATGCTATGCTTAGGATTGGGTCTTGTCCATCACATCATTCTCCCAATGATGTGATCCCGTTATCAATGACATCCAATGTCCATAGTCAGGAAACCATGACTATCTGTTGATCAATGAGCTAGTCAACTAGAGGCTTACTAGGGACACGTTGTAGTCTATGTATTCACACATGTATTACGATTTCCGGACAATACAATTATAGCATGAACAATAGACAATTACCATGAACAACGAAATATAATAATAACCATTTATTATTGCCTCTAGGGCATATTTCCAACAGTCTCCCACTTGCACTAGAGTCAATAATCTAGTTACATTGTGATGAATCAAACACCCATTGCGTCCTGGTGTTGATCATGTTTTGCCCTAGGGAGAGGTTTAGTCAACGGATCTGCTACATTCACGTCCGTATGTACTTTACAAATACCTATGTCTCCATTTTGAACACTTTCACAAATGGAGTTGAAGCGACGCTTGATATGCCTGGTCTTCCTGTGAAACCTGGGCTCCTTCGCAAGGGCAATGGCTCCAGTGTTGTCACAGAAGAGAGTCATCGGGCCCGACGCATTGGGAATCACCCCTAGGTCGGTAATGAACTCCTTCATCCAGACTGCTTCCTGTGCTGCCTCCGAGGCTGCCATGTACTCCGCTTCACATGTAGATCCCGCCACGACGCTTTGCTTGCAACTGCACCAGCTTACTGCTCCTCCATTCAAAATATACACGTATCCGGTCTGTGACTTCAAGTCATCCAGATCTGTGTCGAAGCTAGCGTCGACGTAACCCTTTACGATGAGCTCTTCGTCACCTCCATAAACGAGAAACATATCCTTAGTCCTCTCCAGGTACTTCAGGATATTCTTGACCGCTGTCCAGTGTTCCATGCCGGGATTACTTTGGTATCTTCCTACCAAACTTACGGCAAGGTTTACATCAGGTCTGGTACACAGCATGGCATACATAATAGACCCTATGGCCGAGGCATAGGGGATGACACTCATCTTTTCTATATCTTCTGCCGTGGTCGGGCATTGAGCCGTGCTCAATTGCACACCTTGCAATACAGGCAAGAACCCCTTCTTGGACTGATCCATATTGAACTTCTTCAATATCTTGTCAAGGTATGTACTTTGTGAAAGACCAATGAGGCGTCTTGATCTATCTCTATAGATCTTGATGCCTAATATATAAGCAGCTTCTCCAAGGTCCTTCATTGAAAAACACTTATTCAAATAGGCCTTTATACTTTCCAAGAATTCTATATCATTTCCCATCAATAGTATGTCATCCACATATAATATGAGAAATACTACAGAGCTCCCACTCACTTTCTTGTAAACACAGGCTTCTCCATAAGTCTGTGTAAACCCAAACGCTTTGATCATCTCATCAAAGCGAATGTTCCAACTCCGAGATGCTTGCACCATCCCATAAATTGAGCGCTGGAGCTTGCATACTTTGTTAGCATTCTTAGGATCGACAAAACCTTCCGGCTGCATCATATACAACTCTTCCTTAAGGAAGCCGTTAAGGAATGCCGTTTTGACGTCCATCTGCCATATCTCATAATCATAGTATGCGGCAATTGCTAACATGATTTGGACGGACTTCAGCTTCGCTACGGGTGAGAAAGTCTCATCGTAGTCAACCCCTTGAACTTGTCGATAACCCTTAGCGACAAGTCGAGCTTTGTAGATGGTCACATTACCATCCGTGTCCGTCTTCTTCTTAAAGATCCATTTGTTTTCTATGGCTCGCCGATCATCGGGCAAGTCAGTCAAAGTCCATACTTCGTTTTCATACATGGATCCTATCTCGGATTTCATGGCTTCTAGCCATTTGTCGGAATCCGGGCCCGCCATCGCTTCTTCATAGTTCGAAGGTTCACCGTTGTCTAACAACATGATTTCCAGGACAGGGTTGCCGTACCACTCTGGTGCGGAACGTGTCCTTGTGGACCTACGAAGTTCAGTAACTTGATCCGAAGCTTCATGATCATCATCATTAACTTCCTCCCCAGTCGGTTGTAGGCACCACAGGAACATTTTCCCGCGCTGCGCTACTTTCCGGTTCGGAAGGGGTGACTATCACCTCATCAAGTTCCACTTTCCTCCCACTCAATTCTTTCGAGAGAAACTCCTTCTCCAGAAAGGACCCGTTCTTGGCAACGAAGATCTTGCCTTCGGATCTGAGGTAGAAGGTATACCCAATAGTTTCCTTAGGGTATCCTATGAAGACGCATTTTTCCGATTTGGGTTCGAGCTTTTCAGGTTGAAGTTTCTTGACATAAGCATCGCATCCCCAAACTTTTAGAAACGACAGCTTAGGTTTCTTCCCAAACCATAATTCATACGGTGTCGTCTCAACGGATTTCGACGGAGCCCTATTTAAAGTGAATGCGGCAGTCTCTAAAGCATAGCCCCAAAATGAGAGCGGTAAATCGGTAAGAGACATCATAGATTGCACCATATCCAATAGAGTGCGATTACGACGTTCGGACACACCGTTTCTCTGAGGTGTTCCAGGCGGCGTGAGTTGTGAAACTATTCCACATTTCCTTAAGTGTGTACCAAATTCGTGACTTAAATATTCTCCACCACGATCTGATCGTAAGAATTTTATTTTCCTGTCACGTTGATTCTCGACTTCACTCTGAAATTCCTTGAACTTTTCAAAGGTTTCAGACTTGTGTTTCATTAGGTAGACATACCCTTATCTACTTAAATCATCAGTGAGAGTGAGAACATAACAATATCCTCCGCGAGCCTCAACACTCATTGGACCGCACACATCGGTATGTATGATTTCCAATAAGTTGGTTGCTCGCTCCATTGTTCCGGAGAACGGAGTCTTGGTCATCTTACCCATGAGGCATGGTTCGCACGTGTCAAATGATTCGTAATCAAGAGACTCCAAAAGTCCATCTGCATGGAGCTTCTTCATGCGCTTGACACCAATGTGACCAAGGCGGCAGTGCCACAAGTATGTGGGACTATCGTTATCAACTTTACATATTTTGGTATTCACACTATGAACATGTGTAACATCACGTTCGAGATTCATCAAAAATAAACCATTGACCAGCGGGGCATGACCATAAAACATATCTCTCAAATAAACAGAACAACCATTATTCTCGGATTTAAATGAGTAGCCATCTCGAATTAAACGAGATCCAGATACAATGTTCATGCTCAAAGCTGGCACTAAATAACAATTATTGAGGTTTAAAACTAATCCCGTGGGTAGATGCAGAGGTAGCATGCCGACGGCGATCACATCGACCTTGGAACCATTCCCGACGCGCATCGTCACCTCGTCCTTTGCTAGTCTCCGTTTATTCCGTAGTTCCTGTTTTGAGTTACAAATATGAGCAACCGCACCGGTATCAAATACCCAGGAGCTACTACGAGTACTGGTAAGGTACACATCAATAACTTGTATATCACATATACCTTTGGTGTTGCCGGCCTTCTTCTTGTCCGCTAAGTATTTGGGGCAGTTCCGCTTCCAGTGACCACTTCCCTTGCAATAAAAGCACTCATATTCGGGCTTGGGTCCATTCTTCGACTTCTTCCCAGTAACTGGTTTACTGGGCGCGGCAACTCCCTTGCCGTCCTTCTTGAAGTTCTTCTTACCCTTGCCCTTCTTGAACTTAGTGGTTTTATTCACCATCAACACTTGATGTTCTTTTCTGATCTCCCCTTCCGCTGATTTCAGCATTGAATATACCTCGGGAATGGTCTTTTCCATCCCCTGCATATTGTAGTTCATCACAAAGCTCTTGTAGCTTGGTGGAAGCGACTGGAGGATTCTGTCAATGACCGCGTCATCCGGGAGATTAACTCCCAGCTGAGACAAGCGGTTGTGCAACCCAGACATTCTGAGTATGTGCTCACTAACAGAACTGTTCTCCTCCATTTTACAGCTGAAGAACTTGTCGGAGACATCATATCTCTCGACCCGGGCATGAGCTTGAAAAACCAGTTTCAGCTCCTCGAACATCTCGTATGCTCCATGTTTCTCAAAACGCTTTTGGAGACCCGGTTCTAAGCTATAAAGCATGCCGCACTGAACGAGGGAGTAATCATCAGCACGTGATTGCCAAGCGTTCATAACGTCTTGGTTCTCTAGGATTGGTGCTTCACCTAGCGGTGCTTCTAAGACATAATCTTTCTTGGCTACTATGAGGATGAGCCTCAGGTTCCGGACCCAGTCCGTATAGTTGCTGCCATCATCTTTCAGCTTGGTTTTCTCTAGGAACGCGTTGAAATTGAGGACAACGTTGGCCATTTGATCTACAATACATAGTGTAAAGATTTTAGACTAAGTTCATGATAATTAAGTTCATCTAATCAAATTATTTAATGAACTCCCACTCAGATAGACATCCCTCTAGTCATCTAAGTGAAACATGATCCGAATTCAACTAGGCCGTGTCCGATCATCACGTGAGACGGACTAGTCAAGATCGGTGAACATCTCCATGTTGATCGTATCTTCTATACGACTCATGCTCGACCTTTCGGTCCTCCGTGTTCCGAGGCCATGTCTGTACATGCTAGGCTCGTCAAGTCAACCTAAGTGTATTGCGTGTGTTCCGAGGCCATGTTTGTACATGCTAGGCTCGTCAACACCCGTTGTATTCGAACGTTAGAATCTATCACACCCGATCATCACGTGGTGCTTCGAAACAACGAACCTTCACAACGGTGCACAGTTAGGGTGAACACTTTCTTGAAATTATTATAAGGGATCATCTTACTTACTACCGTCGTTCTAAGCAAATAAGATGCAAAACATGATAAACATCACATGCAATCAAATAGTGACATGATATGGCCAATATCATTATGCTCCTTTGATCTCCATCTTCGGGGCACCATGATCATCTTCGTCACCGGCATGACACCATGATCTCCATCATCATGATCTCCATCATTGTGTCTTCATGAAGTCGTCACACCAACGATTACTTCTACTTCTATGGCTAATGCGTTTAGCAACAAAGTAAAGTAAATTACATGGCGTTATTCAGTGACACGCAGGTCATGCAAAATAATAAAGACAACTCCTATGGCTCCTGCCGGTTGTCATACTCATCGACATGCAAGTTGTGATTCCTATTACAAGAATATGATCAATCTCATACATCACATATATCATTCATCACATCTTCTGGCCATATCACATCACATTGCACTTGCTGCAAAAACAAGTTAGACGTCCTCTAATTGTTGTTGCAAGTTTTTACGTGGTTTGTAGGTTTCTTGCAAGAACGTTTTCTTACCTACGTATGACCACAACGTGATTTGCCAATTTCTATTTACCCTTCATAAGGACCCTTTTCATCGAATCCGTTCTGACTAAAGTAGGAGAGACAGACACCCGCTAGCCACCTTATGCAACTAGTGCATGTCAGTCGGTGGAACCTGTCTCACGTAAGCGTACGTGTAAGGTCGGTCCGGGCCGCTTCATCCTACAATGCCGCCGAAACAAGAAACGACTAATAGCGGCAAGAAGAATTGGCAACATCAACGCCCACAACTTCTTTGTGTTCTACTCGTGCATAGTAACTACGCATAGGCCTGGCTCATGATGCCACTGTTGGGAATCGTAGCATAATTTAAAAATTTTCTACGCTCACCAAGATGCATCTATGGAGTCTACTAGCAACGAAGGGAAGGGAGTGCATCTACATACCCTTGTAGATCGCGAGCGGAAGCGTTCCAATGAACGTGGATGACGGAGTCGTACTCGCCGTGATCCAAATCACCGATGACCGAGTGCCGAACGGACGGCACCTCCACGTTCAACACACGTACGGTGCAGCGACGTCTCCTCCTTCTTGATCCAGCAAGGGGAAAGGAGAGGTTGATGGAGATCCAGCAGCACGACGGCGTGGTGGTGGATGTAGCGGGTCTCGGCAGGGCTTCGCCAAGCTTCTGCGAGAGAGAGAGAGGTGTTGCAGGGGAGGAGGGAGGCGCCCAAGGCTGTGTGTTGCTGCCCTCCCTCCCCCCCTTTATATAGGCCCCCTTGGGAGGGGGGCCGTCCAAAACCCATCTAGGGTTGGGGGGCGCGGCGGCCAAGGGGTGGAAAGGGGTGCCTTGCCCCCCAAGGCAAGGGGGAAGCTCCCCCCCTTAGGGTTCCCAACCCTAGGCGCATGGGGGGAGGCCCAAGGGGGGCGCCCCAGCCCACTATGGGCTGGCTCCCTTCCACTTTCAGCCCACGGGGCCCTCCGGGATAGGTGGCCCCACCCGGTGGACCCCCGGGACCCTTCCGGTGGTCCCGGTACAATACCGGTAACCCCCGAAACTTTCCCGGTGGCCGAAACTTGACTTCCTATATATAATTCTTCACCTCCGGACCATTCCGGAACCTCTCGTGACGTCCGGGATCTCATCCGGGACTCCGAACAACTTTCGGGTTTCCGCATACATATATCTCTACAACCCTAGCGTCACCGAACCTTAAGTGTGTAGACCCTACGGGTTCGGGAGACATGCAGACATGACCGAGACGCCTCTCCGGTCAATAACCAACAGCGGGATCTGGATACCCATGTTGGCTCCCACATGTTCCACGATGATCTCATCGGATGAACCACGGTGTCGAGGATTCAATCAATCCCGTATACAATTCCCTTTGTCAATCGGTATGTTACTTGCCCGAGATTCGACCGTCGGTATCCCAATACCTTGTTCAATCTCGTTACCGGCAAGTCTCTTTACTCGTACCGCAATGCATGATCCCATGACTAACGCCTTAATCACATTGAGCTCATTATGATGATGCATTACCGAGTGGGCCCAGAGATACCTCTCCGTCACACAGAGTGACAAATCCCAGTCTCGATCCGTGCCAACCCAACAGACACTTTCGGAGATACCCGTAGTGCACCTTTATAGTCACCCAGTTACGTTGTGACGTTTGGCACACCCAAAGCACTCCTACGGTATCCGGGAGTTGCACGATCTCATGGTCTAAGGAAAAGATACTTGACATTGGAAAAGCTCTAGCAAACGAAACTACACGATCTTTTATGCTATGCTTAGGATTGGGTCTTGTCCATCACATCATTCTCCCAATGATGTGATCCCGTTATCAATGACATCCAATGTCCATAGTCAGGAAACCATGACTATCTGTTGATCAACGAGCTAGTCAACTAGAGGCTTACTAGGGACACGTTGTAGTCTATGTATTCACACATGTATTACGATTTCCGGACAATACAATTATAGCATGAACAATATACAATTACCATGAACAAACAAATATAATAATAACCATTTATTATTGCCTCTAGGGCATATTTCCAACAGCATCCACCTCACCAGATCTGCTTCTGCGGCCACATCTACCCCTCCCACCTCCACTAGAAACAAGTAGACTGCTCATCCACCACTGTACCACAGTCCATTCAGTGCCGGCCTTGTCCACGGCGCCGGATCTGCTTCGCCGGTACTCTCTTCAACCGCAGCACATCTGCGCGGCTCATTCATACTCCCCACCGGAGACGCTTCGTCCACACCCCCCCCCCGGAGCCACCCCACCGACGGCCTCTGATCCTCTTCGCCGACACCTTCCTCAACCCTACCGGAGCCGCTTCACCGACACCATCATCAACCCTACCGGAGTAGCTTCGCCTATACCATTCTCAACCCTACCGGGGCCGCTTTGCCAACTCACAAGTCCATGGCCATAGATCCGCTTCGTCGCACCCTCATCCAACCTACCGGAGCAACTTCTGACGCCCCGTCCACGGCCGCAGATCCGCATCATCGACACCATCCTTAACCCAACCACTGGAGCAGCTTCACCGATGCCCTCGTCCACGGCCACAGATCCGCTTCGCCCACACCGTAGTCCACCCTACCGGAGCCACTCCACAAACACCTACTCGACGGTTCTAGATCTCCTTACCGGACCCCGACAGCCAGCGCAGTGTCATCACCCTTGACGTTTCTAACCTGATTCCCACCGTCTGGCAAGATGCCAACCACGCGCCACGGCCTAGGTACTTGTCACCTTTAAACCCGTCCAGCATCACCTGCCCGATGTACTTCAAATATACTAACAAGTCACCGTTACCTTTATGCACCTGGCAAAAACTACAAGGACGATGTTTCTTCTGGATCTAACAGCTTGGCCAACCAAGATCCTGGACTGAGGCACTGCTATGATCTTGTAAGTGCGTCTCTCTCTTGTATTGTTGTGTGCCTGCCAGCGTGCTTTGCTAGGATTTTCGACCAGTAATCCCTTTGTGCAGACAATGATTTCTACTACTGGCTGCTAAATTAGATATGTAGATGTCATACATGATACTACCTCGTACCTCCGTTCCTAAATATAAGTCTTTCTAGAGATTCCACTATAGGCTACATACGGAGCAAAATGAGTGAATCTACACTCGAAAATGCATCTATATACATCTATATGTGGTCCATACTGGAATCTCTACAAAGACATATATTTAGGAACAGAGGCAGTACATTACACAAAATCGTAGGTGGCATGTAGGAATTCCAGTGCACTACATTAGGCTCCCTTAGAGTGCCTGCTAGTCCAACACACAGAGTCATGGCTAGTTTATGCTACGCACACAATCATTAATAGGTGGTTTAAATATGCGCAAGGGATATGCAATGTATTATCATGTAGAGATGTTTGAAATTATCCGTGTCAACTTGCAGATAGGGTTACACAATAAAAAAGTACAAGATGTATGTGGTAATTTCATGGAACTTCGCAAAAAAGGAGAGGCAGTGGTGAGCCTATACAGTGTGCTATGGTAGGTCACTCCTCCATTGCAATCATCATGACATGTTATTTGTATGTCAGTTCTATTGGCCAAGTTTCTTAGGGACAGTTATTACGAGTTATCCTAAGAAAATAAGCACCTGTGAATATAAGCTCCGGGTAATAAGCCAACCAGTTCTTTTCATTGCCTTTCTTTTCAGCTTATCTTTGGTATGATCAGTGAAAAGTCTAGATTGCATTATATTTTTCATTTTGCTGCCCATATGAAAAATAATTTGACTTGCAAACATCACAAATTGAACCCAGTGCAGTAATTAATATGATAGGAAAATAGACCATCACTATTTGCTCAAAATGCTACTTGGCACAATCTACTTTGGTCAATGTCTTCCATAGAGATCCCATTGCCTAATTTAAACGAAGAACGCATGACCCACATTTAAATGAAGAACAATTATTTATTGAAACTCGATGGTCCAAGTGGCTGGTTATTATCATATAGCAGCACCACCTGAAAGCATCATATAGCAGCAGCAGCAGCAGCTCATAGCAACTCACCATACAGCAGCAGCAGTAGTGTGCAATTCATCATATACCAGCAGCAGCTCATAGCAATTCATCATATAGCAGTAGTAGGAGCAGTTCACAGCAATTCATCATATAGCAGCAGCAGGAGCAGCTCATAGCAATTCATCATACAGCAGCAGCAGGAGGAGCAGCTTATAGCAACTCATCATATAGCAGCAGCAGCTCATAGCAATTTATCATATAGCAGCAGCAGCTCATAGCAATTCATCATATAGCAGCAGCAGGAGCAGCTCATAGCAATGCATCATATAGAAGCAGCAGGAGCAGCTCATAACAATTCATCGTATAGTGGATCAGAATGAAAATTTGGCAAAAAATCATAGGAGATCCTCACCTTGTTGGATGATCTCATGCTTCAACAGCACCTCAAGGCCACGGCCTGGGAGGAGGGGAGGGGGAATAAGGTGCCTTCTGCTGCAGTGTGGCATCAGCCGTATTTGTGCGGCGCCCGCCGGAGTAGTGCGTTGGACGGACCATAGTGGAGCAGTTGCTGGAGACCATGAGAATGAGGGGCAGCGGCAGAGGGACGAGCAGCCAGGGAGATTTGCCCCTACCTGCCGGCCATGTAGCCTAGCTGGACAAAGCATCATCGAGGACCGGGCCAGATGGGACCAGAGGCGATGGCTCGCTGGAGGAACCCTAGGGCTGTAGGCAGGGGATCGAGGTAGAGGGAAAGGGGAGAGGAGATGCAAGCGGGCAGGGCAATGAACGCTTGCGTGTTTGTTTTTACTTGAGGGTCAGGTGTGACGTGGGCGTGAGCAGTTGCATTTTGAGTGTAGTATAGGCAGACAACAGAGTCATTTCACTATTCCCCTTCCCTTCCTTTTTAGTGAGCTTCTACCCGAAACACCCCCCTCCAAAGTGAAATAAGTTAAGGCCAAGCCCATAACTCAAAAATGACTTCTTTACATCTTTTAGAGCATCTCTAATAGATGGTCCAAAATTTGGCGGTCCAAAACCGAAGATGTAAAATTTGGACCGCTAAAAGGTGCGTTTTGGAGCTCCGAAAAAAGCTCATCTCCAACAGATGGTCCAAATTGATGGTCCAAAAGAGCAACTCCAATAGATGGTCCAAAATGAAGATGTAAAAACGACATACTACTAGCCCATTCAACATAGTTCAAACATCAAATTCAACATAGTTTCATACATAAACTTCAACTACTACTTACTCAAACTGCTAGATAAACTACTCCTCGTCGGAGCTACGGAACTGCTCCCAGAACTCCTCCTTTGTCGGGTCGTCGCACCCCTCCTCCTCCTCCTCCGAGAAGTCTACCCAGTCCTCCTCGGAAGAGGAATCGATGGGCATCACCGTCGAGGGACCGGCCTCATCCTCCTTCTTCGGCCCCTTCTTCTTTTGCTCTGCCTCACGCTTCCAGTAGTACTCCAGCTCGGCCTGGACGTACTCCGGATGCTCCCGAGCAAACCTCGCCATCGCCTCCTCATCGGTCTCGCCAGCACTGACGACAACCGACGGCTTCTTCATTATCTTCTTCTTCGTCGTGATCTCCTTCATGTTGATGCCCTGCGGCACAAGCATCTCCGGTACCGCCCGACTCGATCTCTGGAAAGTTGAGGTGTGACCGAGGCCTCTCGGCACGCCACACCGCCACGTCGTAGGCACGCGCGGCCTCTTGGGCAGAGGGGTACGTGCCGATCCACCAACGCCTTTCGGCGTCGGAGAACTCCACACCCCAGTTGCGGAGGGCTTCTGCCTCACGCCGAAGAAGCCCGACTTGCCCTTCGGCGTCTTCTTCGGCGCCATCGGGAGCGGTGTGCGGCCGGGGCGTTGGCGGACGGAGCCGGGCGGGGCGGTGGTGGCCGGCGGGGCGGTGGCGGACAGAGCCGAGCGGGGCGGCAGCGGCGTGCGGGGCGGAGCTGCGGGTCGGCGGTCGGGGCAGTGGTGGAGCTGCGAGCGGAGCTGCGGGGCGGAGGCGGACGGAGCCGGGCGTGGCGGATCTGCGGGGCGGCGGCGGCGTGCGGGGCGGCGGCGGCGTGCGGAGCGGAGCTGCGGGTCGGCGGTCGGGGTAGTGGTGGAGCTGCGTGGCGGTGGTCGGCGGGCTGCGGGGCGGGCGGGCGGCGACGCGGCGTGGAAACAGCGGCGGGCGGCGGGGCCGGATCCGCGACGGGTGGGCGGCGGGGCGGCGTGGAAACAGCGGCGGGGGCGGGGCGGCGCCGGATCTGATGCGGGCGGCGTGCGGCGGGGCGGCGGCAGCTTGTGGAGGCGGCGGGGCGGCGGCGGACGAGCGGGAGGTCGCGGGCGGGCGGGCGGGAACGGAAATGAAGTGGCGGTTGGGCGTTCGCGGGCGGCTGCTAGTTTTGGACCAGATGCATCTCGTGATGTATATTTGCATCGCGAGATGTTGCATTTTACATCACGAGGAGGCCGCGGTCCAATTTTTTTTGCATATGGACCGTCTGTTGGAGCAGCATTTTTTGCCCCAGACGGTCCAAAAGTTAGTTATTTTTACATTTGGACCATTTACTGGAGATGCTCTTATGGCTTATTTTGACAATAAGCCCTGAAAAGGCGGAATCGAACTGGCCCTTAACCTGCAATTCAATTGTGCATGCAATGATGAATCACTCCTGCCTGCTATAGTGTACATTTAGGCATCATCATACATGGCATGACCTAATACATGTGCATTCCATTGTAGAATCTGGAATATGCAATGTTTATGTTTGTTCATACATTGCACATGATGTTTAAATGCCCCTTAAATCTGGTCAGTCAAGTGATGGTCTTTAAGCCTCCTTCTTTGCTTCTTTTCTTGATATGTAAGATTTGCTCACACATCTGTTCAATTGTTGTTTGCATCAGCCAGCCATACTAGGACTGTTTGCTTTGATTACTTGTTGTTCTTGACCTAACACTCTAACAGAGCTTGTCAATGATTTAAACACTAAGGGCTGCTATATTGGGGCCTCGTCTAACTCATAGGTGACATAAAGGTTTGGCTGTACACTGAAGTAGGCTCTCCAAGAGTACCTAGAGATCCAGTTCGAAGGTATGCCTAGTTTTTACATAGTGCAGACATAGTAAATGCTCATTTCATTGTGTGCAAGTGCAAGAGATGTGGCATGTTTCATTATGTGGTATTGTTTTGTTATAATCTCATCCTTTTGTGTTGTTCACAGACTAGAAAGTATGCATATTTATCTTCCAAGAAGACGAGTAACTAGTTTGTGTGACCTTGCAGAGGGGGTGCAATGAAGATAAGATTGAGGATTTCCAAGTGCAAGATGTTAGGAAGGAGCCTTGCAAGAGAAGTAGGAGCTGCGCTGAGCCTGTTCAATCAGTTAAGGTAAGTCACCGTATCCAACTCAACAGTTCAATTCCACAAATCCCTCTGTTGTTCATTAGCCTAGTATTAACCAACTATTATTGCATGAGGCTCACAATCTAGTTTATACTAGGCTAATGATTGCATAGTTTTGCTTGCTGTAGTAGGTTTGTATGAATCCCTCTGCTGTTCATTATGCTCCCTAAGACTTTAATTAAGCTACAAAATGGCCAACTGCTTGCTTACTTATACGCAACGTGATGTCCAAATTTGTAACTTGTCTGTGTTTTGGATTGGGCCCCAACATCATGCTCCTCTGGTGAGCTAAGAGAGATTTCTGTATGTAGGCTGCACAGGTTACCTTTTTATTTTTTAAAATATCACCTGCTTATGCTTCATGACGTGAAACATTATTGTTAGTCCTGTTTTGCCATGTACAAAATAGTCTGTCTTGCTCGCTTCACTGTTGTAACTATATTTTTGCCCTAGTCATGTGTACTTACAGAAACATTTCAGGATGAAGTGACATCAACACAAAGATCTGCGAGCAGTGCGGCATGGCCGTTACCGAATGATTATGGATTTGAATTGGAATGTGCTGATGTTCTCGAGTATCAACTAGAGGTGGCAAGACAACGTGTACATGATTCTCAACATACAATCAACAAGTTGAGACTGGACATGCAGGTATTAGATGCAGGAGTCAAAAAAATGAAACAAGACACTGAGGTAACCACGAAGGAATTGGAGATTTTGCAGATTGAAATTTGTGCTATCTTAATCCGGCCAATCCTTTTCTCTAAAGAGATTATAGTTCAAATGGTAAGTTCTGTTGATGCGTGTCCATGATGTATGAGCTTTATTTGTCCAGTGTATGTAATTTGTTGTTTGTGTATGATTTATAATCACTGGTGCCGAACTATAATGCCCAGTGGGTATATTCGGCTGTAATTTCTTTATTGTATAGTGTAGGATTATTCTACGTTTTTATGCTTGTCATTGTATAGTGTATGTTTTTAGAGGCGATAGTATACAGTAGGATATTTGTTGAATATGCTATATCATTGAAACGGGGGCCAACACGCCCAAACATTTCCTGGACGCCATACAAATGAACAAACATGTGCAGTCAAAGCGGGCCTTAATTGGGCTGGTCAAAATAATATTAAGTGGATCCCAAATGGGCCCACCGTAACAACGGCTCTTAGCAGGCCGTCAACACGCCTAAAGCTCGATAGGGTCGTATAAATGGAAATGGCATGCGGGCCTTTAGCGGGCCGAAATAAATGTCAATTTTGTCTCGACCCTTTTACTTTACGGGCCAGTAAGAGGTCGAAAGTGTTATGGGCCAGAGGAGGCCCCATTTGCAAACTAGGCTTTTAACAGGCCGAAAGTCGCATTGGGCTGAAATGGTGCCCTGCGGAACGTGCGCCCCTAATGGACCTAAAGTCAAAGGCCCAACTGTTGTGCGGGCCCTTAACAGGCCGAGAGACAAAATGGGCTATGAGTTGGCCCATTTACCGAATGGGCCGAGGACAGGCCTAAAGTCACAGCGGGCTAGAATTGGCCCAACTACAGAATGGGCCGAGAAAAGGCCGAAAGACGTTCCGGGCCGTTAACGGGCTGGAACTGACGATGGGCTGCTAACAGGCCGAAAGAAGCTCGGGCCGCAATTGGGCCCAAAAACGTAGCGGGCCGTTAACGGGCTTAAACTGACGATGGGCTGGAAATTGTCGAATCTAGAATGGGCCTTTGATGGGCCGATTCTGTGTAACTTGTATGGGCCGTAATTGTAAATGGGCCTGACTCAAGTAGGCCGCTAATGGGCTGGCCCGCTTATTTTGACAGGCCCGGCCTTTTCATCGGAATGGGCCTCTGTTAGGCCATGCCACGTGTCGACGTATCATAGGCACCTCCTGTCCAATGAGTGGATGACATCTGTCCGAACGTTGAGCCGACACGTGTTTCCTCCGGCCAATGAGAATTTTACACGTGGAAAATTCCCATTGGTCCGGGCTGTTAGCGTGTTATCGGATCCAAAACCGGACCCGATAGCTTAACGGCGTCCCATTATGGTGGATGCCACGTTTCGGTCACCCTTGACGAAAGCACTTCTACGATGCGCGATTTATCGTCATGGAAGTGGACACTTCCGTGATGATAATTTTCGTAATGTCATGGAACACTTCTACGACAGCACAGGTATGACTATCTTGATTCTATCATAAATTTGTCATGGATGTACATGCATGACAGAAAACGTGAGCTACTGTGACAAACACGTATCATCACGGAAGTGTCTTTTTTTTGTAGTGCATGCAAGTTTTTTTCCATAAGCATGTATGACTATTGACGGAATACATGCCTACATTATATTTATGAACTAGAGCTAGTTCTGTCTCGCCCAATGTTATGACTATTATATGATGAATATCATCCAAAGAATTCACAGATCCAATGCCAATGAGTTTTCCACATATTGCTCTTGCTAAGTTACTATTGCTATTGCTACTGTTACAACTGCTACAAAACTGTTACTGTTGTTACCATTACCGTGGCCACTGTTACCATTGCTATCAAAACTATCATATTACTGTGCTACTGATCATTTTGCTGCAGATATTTCATCTCCAGGTGTGGTTGAATTGACAGCTCAACTGCTAATACTTACAAATATTGTTTGGCTCCCCTTGTGTCGAATCAATAAATTTGGGTTGAATACTCTACCCTCGAAAATTTTTGCGATCCCCTATACTTGTGGGTTATCAAGACATTTTTCTGGCACCGTTGCCTGGGAGCATAGCTATATTTGTTGCGTCACTTGGGATTATTATCTATTTATCACTATGAAGAATCTGAAAGATACAAGAACCAAGATCGTGCCCTCTAAGACGAGGGGAGGTAAGGAACTGACATCTAGCTCTGCACTTGATTCGCCTTCTGTCTTTTGTAAGCTTGCAACACCACCACATGCTATTAATCCTGATATGTTGCAAGTTATTGATGATGCTACTTCTTCTATGAATGATGCTAATTATGATGCTAGTACCTGGCTTGATGATAATGTGCCACTAGGTGAATTTCATGATGAACAAATTGCTAGAGCTAAAGATATTGAGAATGCTGAAACTGATGAAGTCTTTGATAGTGAAAATTATGAAACACCTATTAGACCTAGCTCTCCTAGATTTGAAATTCCTAAGATACCTGAGGGTTATGTTACGGATGAAGAGGTAGCTAGAGACTTTCTTGCTTGCGAGGATAGATATGATCTAAAGAAACTACTAGCCAAGTTGAAAGAAAAATCATTGAATGCTAGAATGAAATGTGATCCTAAGTTTGCTACCTCACCTATATTTGTTACTGATAAGGATTTTGAATTCCCTATCGACCCAGAGTTAATTACTTTGGTTGAATATGATCCTTTCCATGGCTATGAAACTGAAACTGTTGTGGCACATCTTACTAAATTAAATGATATAGCCACCCTATTTGCTCATGATGTGAAAATTCGCTACTATTATATTCTCAAGTCATTTCCGTTCTCATTAAAGGGTGATGCTAAGACATGGTACAATACCCTTGCTCCTGGTTGTGTGTGTAGTCCCCGGGATATGATCTATTGCTTCTCTAAAAAATATTTTCCTGCTCATAAGCAACAAGCTGCCTTACATGAAATATTTAACTTTGTGCAAATCAAAGAAGAGAGTCTCCCACAAGCTTGGGGGAGGCTTCTCCAATTAGTTAATGCTTTGCCTGATCATCCTCTTAAGAAAAATGAAATACTTGATATCTTCCGTAATGGACTAACCGATGCTTCTAGGGACTTCCTAGATAGTCGCGATGGTTGTGTTTTTAGGGAACGAACTGTCGAACAAGCTGAGGAATTATTGAATAATATATTAAAAATTATGATGATTGGACTCTCCTTGAACCACCGCCTAAACCCACTCCGAAGAAGAGGGGTATCTTATTTCTCAGTCCTGGAGATATGCAAGAGGCAAACAAATGTATGAAGGAAAAAGGTACTAAAGCTGAAGATGTTAAGAATTTACCACCTATTGAAGAAATACATGGACTTGACACACCACCACCACAAGTGGTAGAGGTAAATTCTTTATTAAAGTTTGATGAAGGTGGCATCCCTTACAATAAACATCCTAGCCAATGCCTTTATGAATTTGACAATCACATTAGAAAACAAGATCACTTCAATGCAATTTATGAAACAATTGAAACAAAACTATGATATGATTGCACGCGCGGGTGACTTGTTATACAGAATCACTAATGATGTAGAGGTGTAGGAAAACATGCCTCTATGGTTCAAACTCAGTTAGAACAAGTTGCTAAATCTCAAAGAGAACTGCTTAGTGAAATGAACAGTAATATGAATGATTATGCTGTTAGAGTAGCAACTAGAGGAGGTAAAATGACTCGGGAACCACTTTATCCTGAGGGACACCCTAAAATAATTGAACAAGACTCTCAAAGAATTAATACTGATGCACCTAGTTCTTCTAAAAAGGAAAAGGAAAATGATAGGACTTTGCATACCTCTAGTGAACCTGAAAAGGAAAAACCTCCTAAAAATAATAATGATGTCTCTATCTCACATGCTGAAACTCAATCCGGTAATGAACATTCATCTAGTGATAATGAAAAAGATAATGATGATGTTCATGAAGATACTCAACTAGACAATGATAAAGAACCAGATAATGATGTTGAGATAGAACCTACTGTCGATCTTGATAACCCACAACCTAAAAATAAAAGATATGACAAAAGAGACTTTGTTGCTAGAAAACATGGTAAAGAAAGAGAACCATGGGTTCAAAAATCCATGCCCTTTCCACCTAAACCATCTAAGAAAAAAGGTGAGGAAGAATTTGAACGCTTTGCTGAAATGCTTAGGCCAGTCTTTTTGCGTGCCCGTTTGACTGATATTTTAAAGATGGCCCCTTATGCAAAATATATGAAAGAAATTGTTACTAATAAAAGAAAAATACCTGAAGCTGAAATCTCCACCATGCGTGCTAATTATTCTTTTAAGGATGGAGTACCTACAAAACTTGGAGATCCAGGAATACCAACTATACCTTGCTCTATTAAAAGAAATTATGTCAAAACTACTTTATGTGATTTTGGAGCTGGTGTTAGTGTTATGCATTTCTCTTTATATAAAAGACTTGATTTGAATAAACTCACACCTACGGAGATATCATTGCAAATGGCTGACAAATCAACCGCCATACCTATCGGTGTTTGTGAGGATGTGCCCATTGTTGTTGCAAATGTTACTATCTTAACAAACTTTGTTATACTTGAGATGCTCAAGGACGACAACATGCCGATTATCCTTGGTAGACCCTTTTTGAATACTGCAGGGGTTGTTATTGATTGCAATAAAAGCAAAGTTACTTTTCATATCAATGGTAATGAGCATACGGTGCACTTTCCGAAGAAACAATTTCAAGTGAATGGTATTAATGTTATTGAAAAGTTTCCGACAATTATTATTGGAAGTTTTTCAAATCCCTTTACCTATTGCCAAAATGAAATATGAAACACTCATTGTAGGGGATATGCATATTCCTGTTGAGGTAACTTAGTGTTTTATGAAAGTTCTTCGGGTTCATGTTAATCGAAAGCAATTGTTAATAAGACTTGATCAACCTTATTAATGGATTGTTTTCAAGAGACATGTGGTCGATGAATTTAGTAGGCACAACCTTCTGTCTCTAATTTTTGTTTTCTATTTTTCTTAGCTAAATAAAATAAAATGTCATGTTTATCCTGTTTTCTGAGTTTTCCGTGCAATAAAAAAGTAGTCAAAATAAAAGTGCTCTGAATGACCTGAAATTTTAACACGATTTTTTCTGATTTTTTCTGAATTTCTGGTACAAATAACATGCCCCTGGTGCCCACAAGACACCAAGGCACGCCAGCCACCCAGGCGCGCCCTGGTGGGTGGTGGGCCCCACGTGGCACCTCTCACTTATCCCTTTAGCTCATGTCATCTCCTACCTCTAAAAAAATCACCATAGCTCTCTCTCTCTCTCGTGTTCTTGCTCTCAAACCCACGAATTTCGATCTCTTTGCTTGAAGCTCCGTTTGCGAAACTGTTTTGGGGGATTGCTACTTGGTATATGTGACTCCTCCATTGCTACAATTAGTTTTTGCTCTAGTGGTTTATATTTTGAATAATTAGCTACTCTTGGTGCTGCTGTAAATGGGCTTGCAGGTTGAATTCTTGGAGTTCTAAGTAGTTTGAATGCTTAATATGGCCTCTAGGCATCCCTATGAGTAGTTGCTATCAATCTTGTGAAGTTTTATTACTAAATTTTTGTGGCCCAAATTTTTTTAGAATTTTGTTCATAAAGTATGAGCATTTTTCGGAAGTTTTCCTCCAAGAAGAATTCCAAGGGAGTTCTTGGGGAATCATTGGACAATGAACTCAATACTCCGAGAATGGTGGAGGTGCGACCTTGCGAATGGCCACATAATGCTTCCATGGAAGAGGATGAGTTCCATCAAGAGTTTGCCCAATTCATTGCAAATGCTAGGCTGGCCGACTTCCTCGCAGATGAGTGTGACCAACATTACCTCCTCACAAATTCCTTTGGGCAAAAAATTTATTTGTTAAATAGGAACAACCCCCCTGAGGTGCGGTTTAATTTATATTCTGAAACCCATCAGATACCGCTCACTGACTTTTGTGACATATGTTTGATTCCCTTTGATGAGGAATTAAGAGAGCCTAGACCGGCAGAGTTTCAGGACTTTCTCCTCACTTTAATAGTGGGTGATGACGGAGGCATGTCGAAAGCCACTGCCACTAGTTGCAGTTTCCTTCTGTGCATTACTTTGCTCTATTCAACACGAAGGGTTTAACTGCTAGGGAGAAGGCCGGTGCACTTCGTGCCCCCGACCTCACCATTTTACGTCGTGCAGTACACAATGATCACGCCTTTAGCCTAGGGGCTATTATTGCACGCCGTGTGCACCTCAATAGAACTAGGGGCAAAATTCATGGTGGTATTTATGCCACACGTCTAGCGAGTCATTTTAATGTTTAGATACGCCAACATGGTTATCCTTTGCCCCGAGTTTATCTAGACCACCAGGTGATGGAGGCTCACGAGTTTACTGATGTCGTTGATTCTTTTCATAACATTCGTTACAATCTGATTTTTAGTGTGGAAACATGTGATATTATCCCGTTGCCTGCATCTGCTTTGTTTGATTCTATTGCCAGGGGCGGATACAAGGTCATGCCAGAGGACATTTTGCCTACCAGAACAACCAGGCAGCGGCAGAGGAGGAGCCCCAGGAGTGGGACGCTCAGGTGCCGCCGCCTCAACAGTTTCACGTGGGACCGGGCGGCTACTACGGATGGTGATTACCAAGCTAGGCCAAAATCCTAAGCTTGGGGGAGTACGTATTTCCACTGACATTGCATTCATGTTCACACATTTCATTCCAGTTGTCAGTGTCCACACTTTTTCATTTTATTATCCATACTAGATTTATTTTCTTGCTTTCTTCTTGTGTGTTTGAAAAACTTTGAGAAAATCCAAAAATATTTCTTACTTCTTTTCGTTTTTCCTTTCTAGTTTAATTTAGTTGTAGAATTAAAAGAAAACCCAAAAAGATTTCTCATTTCTTCTTTTGCTTGTTGGGAGCTTTCCTGTGTAAATAGTTTTCTCGTTTTTTGTTTTCCCTTCTTTAATTTGCTTTCTTCAAGAAAAACTAAAAACTCCAAAAATATTTCAGTGTGTTTCTCTGAAATTCTTTTCTTTTCTTTGAGTCATGCCAAGGGAAAGACCATGATGAAAATGTTGAGTGGCTCTCATATGCATTATTGTTGATCTAAAAAAGAGCCAAAATTACCTTGTCTTCTCTTTTTTGGTAAAATGCTTGCGATTCCAGCTTAGTCCGCGGCACACTTGCACTACTATTATTTTCATATCATTCGGCCATGCAACTGAAAGGCAATAATGACGATATTTGATGAAGTGACTGTGGCAGAGGAAAGAGAGTATGAACTCAACTTGTTCTTGTTTTTGTAAATATGTTTAACCTAGTATCCATGATTTAGCATATTATGATCAAACATGTTTGCAATGACAATTAGAGGTTATATTTGCTCACGCCATGCTTAAGTAGCTAGGAGTAGATAATGATTTATCTTGGGTGTCAACATGCCTTAAAATGATTGTGGTGTGGTATGATGATATGGTATCCTCCTCTGAATGTTTCAAGTGGCCTAACTTGGCACATGTTCACGCATGTAGTTCAATCAAAACCAATATAGCATCTACGATATTTATGTTCATGGTGTTTATATCCTACTCATGCTAGTATTCAATGTTGATTATTCATAATGCATGTTCTTGACCGTTTTCACTCTCTAGCTGGCCGCTTCTCAATCTATTTGCTAGCATTCGCCTGTACTAAGCGAGAATACCACTTGTGCATCAAAATCCTTAAACCAAAGTTATTCCAGATGGGTCCACTATATCTACCTATATGCTGTATTACCCTCTTGTTCCAAGTAAATTTGTATGTGCCACACCTCTAAAATTTCAAATGAACATATATTTTGTATGCCGCTCATGGAGCGACAGGGGGTGGTCTGTATCTTACATGCTAAGCGGGTTATTCTCATGATGAGTGTTTATTCACTCGTCCTTGCATGAGAGGGGCGGTAATAGGGATGTCGAGTCCTGAAATAAAAAATTGCAAATAATTAAACAAAACTCCCCCGGGACTGTTGTTGGTATGGTAGGCACCCGTGAATTCGGTAAGCCATGGCTTGTGTTTGATGGTGGAGGGGGGTAAACCTTTACTTTTATCGCTTCGGAACCACCGCTAATTTGTTTAGCATGGAAGATATTGAAAACTCTTGGTCGTAACGTTGGCAGGAGGGGTGTACCTCCCAAAATTATATTTATCTTTGATTTAAACCTTGAGCTCTGGCACCTCTGCAAATCCCTGCTTCCCTCTAAGAAGGGTCTATCTATTTACTTTTATGTTATTTTACTTTTATGTTGAGTCATCACCTTCTCAAATAAGCGCCAGACCTGAGAGCACTATTGTCATCCTCATGCATTGTGTTTAGTTAATGTTGAATGCATCATGATTGGATCTCTTCTACCATGAATTACAATGTTTAGTCGTTGCTTGAACTTTGGAGCTGCTCTGCATTTATTTTTTGTGGTCTTAGAAAGGGCTAGCGAGATACCACTATTGTCATATTATATCATGATTGTTTGACAAAGTGTTGGCATTTGAGATATCTTATTATTGCTCGCTAGTTGATTATCCCATTGATACGAGTTAATATAATTTTTAAGAGTTATTGTTGACATGGTTAGTCATGATCTTTGCTGAAAACCTGGGTGCTACTTAAGCATATATATGTAAACAAGAAAAAATGAGTTCGTAAAAGTTTTTCTTTATCACTTTTAGTTTGTCAACTGAATTGCTTGAGGACAAGAAAATGGGTTAAGCTTAGGGGAGTTGATACGTCTCCATTGTATCTACTTTTCCTAACGCTTTTGCTCTTGTTTTGGACTCTCATTTGCATGATTTGAATGAAACTAACCCGGACTGACGTTGTTTTCAGCAGAACTACCATGGTGTTGTTTTTATGCAGAAATAAAAGTTCTTGGATTTGGACAAAACTTTTTGGAGAACTATTTTGGAATAAATAAAAAATACTAGAACCAAGACCCACCGGAGCGGTGCCCAAGCTGCCCACAAGACACCAGGGCGGCCCCCCTCTAGCGAGCCATGGTGGGTGGTGGGGCCCTCAGGGCTCTGCTGACCCTAACTCCGATGCTATAAAATCCTATTTTTCTAGAAAAAAACAGGAGAGGAAGTTTCATCACGTTTTACGATACGGAGCCGCCGCCACCTCCTGTTCTTCATCGGGTGGCCAGATCTAGAGCCCGTTCGGGGCTCCGGAGAGGGGGATCTTCGGTCTTCGTCATCGCCAACCCTCCTTCATCACCAATTCCATGATGCTCCCCACCGAGAGTGAGTAATTCCTCCGTAGGCTTGTTGGTCGGTGAGGAGTTGGATGAGATTCATCATGTAATCGAGTTAGTTTTGTTAGGGCTTGATCCCTAGTATCCACTATGTTCTGAGATTGATGTTGCTATGACTTTGCTATGCATAATGCTTGTGACTAGGGCCCGAGTGCCATGATTTCATATCTGAACCATTTATGTTTAAACCGTTATAACTATGTTCTAGATCCGATCTTGCAAGTCATATGCACCTATTACGTGTTATGATCCGTAAACCCCAGGATGACAGTAATTGGGATACTTTTCGGTGATGACCGTGGTCTGAGGAGTTCATGTATTCACTATGTGTTAATGCTTTGTTCCGATTCTCTATTAAAAGGAGGCCTTAATATCCCTTAGTTTCCTTATAGACCCTGCTGCCATGGGAGGGTAGGACAAAAGATGCCGTGCAAGTTCTTTTCCATAAGCACATATGACTATTTACGGAATACTTGCCTATATTATATTTATGAACTGGAGCTAGTTCTGTGTCGCCCTAGGTATGACTGTTATATGATGAATATCATCCAACGAATTCACCGATCCAATGCCTACGAGTTTTCCGCATATTGCTCTTGCTAAGTTACTATTGTTATTGCTACTGTTACAACTGCTACGAAACTGTTACTGTTGTTACCATTACCGTTGCCAGTGTTACCACTGCTATCAAAACTATCATATTACTGTGCTACTGATCACTTTGCTGCAGATATTTAATCTCCAAGTGTGGTTGAATTGACAACTCAACTGCTAATACTTACAAATATTCTTTGGCTCCCCTTGTGTCGAATCAATAAATTTGGGTTGAATACTCTACCCTCAAAAACTGTTGCGGTCCCCTATACTTGTGGGTTATCAGTCCCATACACCGCTTTACTACCCCTCTCTTATCTCTTTTGTGCGGACTCATCCTCTCATCTTCCATCCCTTTTCCTCTGTCATTTCACTGTGACCGCCATGGATGTCCTTGTCCAAGGGCACTTGTTCCTTCCCATCTATCCCTCCCTTCAGACCTCCCCAGCGGCTCATCATGCCTAGGCACCCATCCTGCACAGCTGCTGCGCCACACCCCCACACCACCTGTGACATGATCGACTCGTGACGAGGGGCGCTCTATTCTTTTTGCGCTGCCCGTTGGGGGAGGCAATGCTATAAGGGAGGGGGAGGAAATGATGTGCTGCAAATAGGAAGAGTCGAGAGCAACCGTGATGATGGCAAGCTGCCACTGTGGTGGCCGGTCCTTCGAGGCGATGGGGGTGCCAGAACCATGATGTTGGAGAGATGCGGCCGTGACCGCGGCTTGCTGGAACTACGACCACGGCGAGCTGCGATAGCCACAGCGATGATCTGCAACGACGACACGACGAGCCGGAACTATGACCATGTGATGATGCAACGATGAACGCAGCCTGCTGGAACCGCGACCTCGGTGAGCTGCCATGGTCATTGCGACGAGCTGGAACCATGGCCGCGGTTTGTTTTGATGGCCCCGTTAGTAAGCTCCAACCAACATGGAGGAGAACTACAATCGACATTGTCGGATGCTGGGACAGGCACGACGGTGAGCTGCAAAAATCGGCTCTGCGGGATGCTGGGGTGGCATGAGGGCGAGCTGCAACTGGCACCATAGAAAGTTGTTACAGGTCATGTTTTCCATTGCAAACTGTGCTAGAAATGGCGTCCATGGATGTTGGAACCGACAAGCTTCGACAGCCCACATCGAGTGGAATGTTGCAGCTGTGGTGAACATGTGTGGAATCGACCAGCAGCAGAGCTGCAACAGTTGGTGCCCAAAGGTGGAACCTGAGGGCCATGTTGCAATTCCCGTGGGCAACATGACGAGGGAGACTAGGTGGCATTATCAGTGGGGGTGCGATGGTTTTGCAACCGGAGCATGGTGGAGTCTGCTAGGTACCGCATCAGAGGACGGAGGATGGCAAGGCGAATAGCGTGGGGCAGGTGCCGCTTGGTTTTGCCTCGATCAGACGACTATACATGGTCCAAGCTAATAGTGCGGGAGGTCTCGGTCGACGGGCACCTATCACTACCCATGTATTAGGGCAACTCCGACACCAAACCCCAAAATAGACACACTATTTGTCCGCAGACTTTTCTGGACCATTTCGCGGACAGTGATGTGGGAGCCAACCATCCATCCCTGTTCCCTAAATAACCGCCCCTATTTTTTCTAAGGCCGCAAATCTCAAAATAGTTATCGAAAATAGCACAATTCAATCATAAATAACAAGCAAATATCCCGAGTACAATAATAGTTCAAATGTAGATATTACATCCGAGATATCCGGATATTCAATAAGTTTTTCAAAATTATCGATTCCAAATTCAATGGTACCAGAGTCAGAACCGTCACATTGTCGTCCCACACATAATGCCCCCTGAGTTTCATCCAACAATGTAGGTCCGTGAATTGCCCACCCTCGGTCTTGTAGTACATCCCAACAGTGCGTGCAAGCCATACAACGTGTAGAGCAACATTGAGTGAATGAACGAATTAATCATCATGTAGGGCAACATGAAGCAAAACTTATGATCTTCATGGCTAACGAGCCTAATGGCCACATTGTCTCCACTCGATGAATCGCACCGCAAAACTTCATGACGGAGTTGCAGATGGTGTACCATCGACGTGATATCAACTTCACATTGCGTTAATGGATGATGTGCATGTCGTAGGGCACAAAGTTCTTTTGCTCATGAAATAAAGCATGCACGCACTGTCAAAAGATCGAGCCCCTTGAGTTCTTGAGCCTAGAAAGTCCGCAAATACGACTAACCATGCATTTTGCACAACAACTCCTCCTCCATGGCCGTGTACCTCGCCATTGCATTACTCTAAAAAAAAAGTTCAACAAAAGAGCTCTGTCGGAGGAGCTCAATTGCATTTGACCGAACACCTGCTGAGCATAGCGTCTGCCACGGATGTCATCGGCAGGGGGCGGAGGGTACCTGGCAGCAAAGGGATCCTGGGCGGATGGCTACTTAGGCCAAGGTGGGCTGGCGTGTTGTTGGGGTCTGCGGACATCCTACAATGGCTGGCTGGCGGCCGGAGAGGTACAACGACAGCGGCAGAAGAGGATCGTGTGGATGCAAAGTAAGGAGGGAGCAGGGGTGGAGTGAAAGGATGTAAACCAGGAGGGGATTTGAGTGGGTCGGGGGTGTCGGAGTCCTACGTGACAGCGGCCCGAACTCGCACAAAGCCCCATTCGGCCTCTAGTTTGGGTAAACGACAGTTCGAACCGGTTCGCAGACCAATGAGATACCGTGCTGGATGGCAAATTGCATCCGGACTACTCAGTCATATGGTTTGGGGAAATGTGTTATTATTATTATTATGTTGTAAAACATATTTGGTCAAAACTAAAACATCCATGTGTCGAGTGTGCATGCTATGGCTACCAAATGGAGAGAGCTGGTAGGCCGGCCTTAGCCACGTCGACAAACACGATATCGACACAAGCGACGACGTCGTCTCCATGCTTCGGTGGCTTCCGCCCATCGCCCTCCTCTCTCGGTGGACACGGTGGTGCCCGAAACGGCAAGTCGAAGCAGAGCACATGAGCTTTCTAAATACTGCTCACAGTTTGCTATCAGTCGACTGTCCACCTGTTCGTATTTCCTACTTGTATCTAACTAACTCTTTTTTTCCTTGCTACTCGTAGTATAATTTTCTCCTTCTTTATCAAAAGTCCCACGTGCTGCATTTGACCGCTACTACTACCTTGCAGCGCCTAGGAGCTGCATGCGTACGTGATGACTCGTTGCTGGCATCAGAAGCAGCTTTGCTAGAGCATCGTAGAACGCTAGCGAGATGTACCTGTGCATCATAGATTCATTGTGCAGCGTTCCTTTTTCCATGTTAAGAAACCTCATCCTAAATTGATCTTGCTTGACGTTGTGGGAAAGGAATCTTGTTTGACCCTAGGCTTTTGAGTTTGACCGGTCAGAGTTCTGTGTATGGCTACGTGCTTCTAGCTTCCTTTTTTTTCCAAGTTGCTCTTCTTCTTTCTGAAATACAAAGGTAGGAAGTGCATGGATGAATCCGGATACATATGAACCCACTTTGAAAAACATATTTTGAAATGCCAAAAAAATCTGAAAAAAGATGTGTGCATACATCTTTATATTCTATGTGTGTGCAGAAAGTTTCGAGGAAAAGCAACTTTCTTTATAGCCGGTGCAAAAAAGACAAAACATTGTGTCGTGGAACGCTATTTAGAAGCACTAAAATTTATCTTTTCTGCCGAGACAAAATAAAATGACATTTGTGGTAAGCAATTCAACTAATCCAAAAGAGACAACATAAAAAGATTGTTTTTCACAAAACTTTGTCCCGTGGACATATTTTTGCGAGCACTTATGCACAAAATT
The DNA here is from genome assembly GCF_002575655.3 of Aegilops tauschii subsp. strangulata. Taxonomy (NCBI): domain Eukaryota; kingdom Viridiplantae; phylum Streptophyta; class Magnoliopsida; order Poales; family Poaceae; genus Aegilops; species Aegilops tauschii. Next base: position 88,495,772 of record NC_053039.3, on the reverse strand, counting down.
TTGTTCTGAGTTTTTTCACATTACAAAACTCATTGAAAGTACATTTTTGAAAAGCGGGTTCATATGTACTCGTGTTCAGGACGTGCCAACTCATACCTAGCTATGCTTCTAGAAGGTGATGATCTTACCCGCGAAAAAAGAGGGTGATGATCCTGTGGCGCGCCTATGTCTTGCCTATAGCGAGACCTAGGTTGCTCTCGCGTCAATCGCATTCCTAAATGGGCCGGCCCGGCGCGTCGGAGCCACAGGCCACTGCTTTGTTTTATTATTTTTTTACTTTTTTCTTTTTTTTCATGTTTTTTCTTTTTTTTAATTTTTTTTACATTTCAAAATAATCTAAATATATACTACCTCTGTTTCTAAATATTTGTCTTTCTAAAGATTTTAACAAGTCAGTACATACGGAGCAAAATATGTGAATCTACAGTCTAAAATATGTTTATATACATCCGTATGTGGTAGTCCATTTGAAATCTTTAAAAAGACAAATATTTAGGAACGGAGGGAGTATATTAGAAAACACTTTGCATAAACACTTTGAAAAAATTTAATCAAGCATTTGAAAAATGTTAAATGTGTGTAGAGAAAAGGTTACTCATGTATACAAAAAATGTATATGAAATATACAATGTGAATGAAAAACTTTGATCATGTAAAAAAATGTTAATCCAGCATTTTACAAAATGTTAATCAAGTTTTTGAAAAATATTAATAAAGCATTTAAAAATAAAAATGTGCATTGAGAAAATGTTTGCCATATATGGAAAAATATATACAAAAGCAAATACAATGTGTATGAAAAAATGTTGATCATTTAATTAAAAAATGTAAATGTGTATAAGAAATGTTCCTGGTATACACGGAAAATGTACATTATGTGTGAAAGAATGTTTATTGCCATTAAAAAAGTGGTCTCCATGTATTGCATAATGTTGACCATGTATTCAGAAATTGTTAATCTTGTATTTGGAAAATGTTAAACATATAATGTGTATGAAAAAATGTTTACCACAAATTAAGCTGTCCTACGCTCGGGGCGTTAACTATCCGCTCGCGCGCCGCTCGGCTGTAGCAAACGATGGTAAAAGGAGCAAGAAATATGGCAACAGATTTATCTTCATTACTGTGGCGATGCAGCCCACCTTCGCCCCGCATCTCTATTTATTAATCATGGTAAAAATTCTAGTGTATGTCGTAATGGAATGAAATGCTCTTACGGCGTTGCACAAACTACTAATGACGGTAAAAATAACAACACATATGGTAATAGAATATAAATTATATTACCGGCTGCTGTGAACCAATACTCTCTATGTAGTAATTGCATTGCGAGGTATGGATATGGGTCAAGCTATGTGGTAATTACATTACTATGTATGGATATGGGTTAGTAAGAGATATGCTACGGTTACCACATATATAGATGGCTATTACTGCAAAGTGGGAATATTTATTATACTTAGATCTTGTATCCTTAATACACCCTCTTATTATTTTACTATACAACAGGTAATGTTTACTTACCGACATCCACAGAACATACAAGTGTGGGCTACTAATGTTTTACTATTAAAATTTGATTGGCTGAGAAGGGCACGCAGGGAATTCTGCGTGCATGATCCATTACTAAAACTAATCCCTAATTACGACTGAATTTACCATCATACGGGGCGGAGGTGCATGGACCAGGAGACTGGGCTATTTAGCTGTGATGGTAATCCATTTCTACGTCCCATTAGAATTTTACGAGGGACTTTTCAGTAACTTTATTTATCGATCGTGCAGCGGGGAGGTGTAATCAATTAGTACGTTCCATTAGGCTAGTCATAGTGGAGAGTAACTTAGACTAGTGTCATGGTGGAGAGTCACTATCTTCATAGTGCAAAGTAACATACAAGTAGTATCATAGATGATAGCATTTATTACATAATACTCATTTTGCTTTGAGTTGTGTTATGTTACAGTAACATATTATGTTACTCCAAACACCTCTCTTCTCATTAGTTCTATGCCACATAAGCAAACCTGTCTTGAAATGCGCGATGTTACTTCCTAAGTTACCTTTACTATGACCAGCCTTAGGCTGGCCATAATGGGGTAACATAAATAGTATCATGCATTTAGGACTCGCAAACATGCTTATTTGACGGACAATTAAAGAAAGATGATTATAGTAACATAGATAGATACCGTAACATAATAAATGTGATGCTATTATATGTCATACATGACAATAAATAGACCACCTATAATACTAGTAATCTACTACCTCCGTCCGGGTTTAAAAGGCCCGCTGGCCACGAAGCCCGTCCGAAAAAATTAGGCCGCTCGAGCTAAGTCTGCACCAATGACCTGCCTTTTCCTTCTCCTAATCCCAGGCTTCACACCTTGTTTCCTCTGCGTAGTGATGAGGTTTGCATGCAAGCCAATGCATGCATGTCGTTGCCTGCAACCGGCCGCGCATGATGTGCCTCGTTTCCTGGGCGTGCAGTTTAATCCTTGCATGCAAGCGTTGGGGAGCTACAATCTCATTAATTTTCGTTTACCCTGAGCTGGACGGAAGCCGGCTGATTGGCCAGTCTGAGCTCTAACTTTCACACACATCTTTTCAGCAGTGCCTTGGTCCTGCCAAAGTGGTCTTTGGGTTTAATAAACGCGGACGGAGATAGTATGATACGATGCACTGTAAAAGTAGTAATATAGACTAGTAACGTATGCATGTTTACTCCCCACTATGGCCAGCCTTAGCATTTTAATACGAGGAATTTTTCACCGGAGGCGTGTGGAACATGGGATGCTTTGGCTAATTAGCGTAGGAGTTTGATTGGTTCTGACGGCCGGAGTGTACGCTAGGCAATAATGCGCTCAGGCTCATTTTAGTTCAGGCGGCCGGAGCGTACGCTAGATGTAAAAATAATTTTCAAAAAAATAATCATGTATTTAAAAAATGTTAAACATGTATATCAAAATATTTTAGTGTATATAAAAAATGTAGAATGTATACTAAAAAAAGGTTGAAATGTGTTTAAAAAAATGAAACTGATTGAAATCGACAAACAAACAAACAAAACTAATTTGACGAAATAAACATCAAAAAATAGAAGTAAAGAATACAAAGGAAAAAGTGTTAAAACCGAGGAAAATCCATCGTAAAAGAAACAAAGAAAAATGAAAAAAAAAGTCAGTGAAAACAGAGAAAGAAACAAAACAAACCAAAGAATAAAGAAGGAAATGAAGAAACTAGTAAAACAATATTAATGTGTATAGAGAAAAGACCTCTCATGAATAAAAATATACAATGTGAATGGAAAAAGTTGATTGTGTAAAAAAAATGTTATTAAAATATTTATATAATGTTAATAAAGTATTTGAAAAAATTGTGCATTAAATTGTTTTTGTGATGTATACAAACATATATACAAAGCAAAAACAATGTGTATAAAATTATGTTGATCATTTATTTATTTATTACTGTGTATAATGTTATTACCAGTAAAAAAATGTTCTCCGTGTATTGAATAATGTTGACCATGTATTCAGAAACAGTTAATCTTGTATTTGGAAAATGTTAAACATTCTCAAAAAAAATGTTAAACAGCTATATATGAAATTTATATATATATATACCAAATAATTTAAATTGTGTGCAGAAAAAACAGACATAACAAAATAGCTTCAAAAATGTTAATCATGTATTTAAAAATGTCAAATGTGTATATAAAAATTGTTAAACATGTATACAGAAAATGTTTTTGATGTACACAAAAAATGTAGAATGTGCAACAAAAAATATTGGCATGTTTTGGACAAAAATGAAACCAATGAAAATCGAAAAAGAAACAAAGAAAAAATTTACACCCAATAGAAACCAAAAAATAAAAAGAAAAAAAGAAAGTAAATACCGATGAAAATCCATTGGAAAAGAATGAAAAAGCAAAAGTGAGAAAGAAACAAGGAAAAATGAAGAAAAACCTGTGAAAACCAGCAAAGTAGAAAAAACAAAGAAACGAGCCGGCTCAGTTCTGTACAGAACAGAAAAAGCCTTCAGCGAGACAGAAGCTAGTCTCGCGCTAAGCGAGATATAGCTCTGGCGGTGATCCAGTGGCCTTGTTTTACTGTACGTTATATTGGGCCCTTGGTAAATCCAAGTGGTCATACGATGTATGAATGGCCTCACATGTTCCCACTGGGAGCTTCTATTCGTCGCTTGCGATGGAATTCCCTTTTTTTTTAGATAAACATCGCACCTTTATTTCATATATATAGTATTACCTCCGTCTCAAATTTCGAATAATGAGATGCAAAGGGATACAACAGCCGTAGTAATTTTCTCATAGCCTAGAACGGTACTCTCGGCATACAAATTGCATACCATGAAAAGTAATCGGTCCCAAATTCTTGAACCAATTTTAAAAATAGATTATTTTTCTATTAGTTTTGGTGTTATTTTATTTCCCACGAGCTTTATACACTTTGCCTTTGCTTTATGTTTGGTTTTTCACATATATCTCTATGAGCTATTTATTTGAGTTTTTATTTGTTACTTTGCCTACTAGTTTTTGCTGGTTTAATATTTTCATTTATTTACCTTTTCTTTTTCTATTTACTTATTTTTATTTATTACTTTTTAATTTTTTTAATCCATGGTCATAATTTAAAAATTATTTTTTTATTAAAGCAGCTGAATATTTTCTAAGTTTAAGAAACATATTTCAGAAATTCAGAACCATTTTTTAGTTTATGATTTATAAATATAGGGATAACTTCTTAAATTCATAATGAGTTTGAAAAATCCATGACATTTTTCTTAAAAATTAATGGACAGTCTTTGAAATTCATTAATTTTTTATAGAAAATAGAGTTCAAAAAATCATGAATATTTTAAAATTCTTGGAGATTTTCTAAAGTAGAAAACACCAGTTGATATAAAAAGGGACAATAATCTGACTAAAATAAAAAGCGCTGAATACAATAGTAGAACTACCGTTCTTTAGATTTTGAGCGCTAAAAATCATGAAGCCTAGAATAAGTTTATTTATGCTATGAAGTCTAGAATAAGTGCTCGCCTAGGGTACTACATGTTGCTACAAGGGTCAGCCCACCAGGTTGATTCGCAGACATCATAAAACAAGTTGAAATAGGAGGGACAATGGTATTCCCCGCCCACAAGGGCTCAAATCCTGGTGCTCGCATTACTCCTGAATTTATTTCAGGATTTTCGAAAATGCACTTTCAGTGGGAGACTTCGTAAATCTCAAGATGATATGCCAGCTCAGTCTTTCGAAGGTGCTCGTAGGGGTAGGGTGTGCGTGTGTGCGTTCATAGGGATGTGTATATGCGCGTATATATGAGCGCTTGTGTTTGTACTGTGTTAAAAAAACTTCTTTTATGATGTCTAAAAGTTCATACTCATAAAAAATTATGTTTTAAAAATGTTCAGGCATGACATAGATTTATGTTAGCGCACTTATATTTTTTTAGTATTTAATCTGAACAAGAAAGGGAAGTACGAGACGAAAAAAGGGAATAAAATATTTTTTTTAAAAGAAACATTAAAAAAGGGAAAGAACATTGAAAACATTTTTTTACATAAAACCGAAAAAGAAAAGGAAAAATGGAATAGAAAACTAGCCAAAGAAACGTTGTAGCAACAAACTGTCACTATGAGCGTTAAATCGGAATTGACACTTCACAATGCTACCTCGAAGTCTTAACTGTTCCGAAAATGGCTGTAGCGAAAAATGGTTACCCTCAACTAAAAAAATGTTCCTGGAGAATTTGGAAAATCAGAAAAACTTAAATCACCTTAAAAAAACTCAATCAAGAAGATTCATTGTCAAGCTTTACGAATAATCAACGCTTTCTATATGTCATGTATACCTGATGGAACATATTTTTCATAATAAGAACATAATACTAGTACATCCCTTCAACCTAGCCTTCAGGAAAGGCATACAACGAGACAGAGAAGTGGTGGTGACACGTAGAATTAAGATGAACATTTTGCAATAAAAAAGTATCCCTTCTGGGACTAGGAAAGCCCCAGGTCAGTGAAAGAACATCGGTGCGGTGCCCAACAGCCCAAGGGGGTAAGTAGTTCGTACCAGGCTTAACTAGGAACCTTCTTGAATTAGGCCCAAAAGGTCTTGAATGCCGCCCTATCTTTTCCCCTTCGGCTTCGAGGTCCCAGCTCCAGATCACGTAAGACAAGGACGTTTGCCAAAGGCGCAGAAGAAAGGCTACAGCTGACGCTGACCGCTCTAAAAGCTCGTGTCCGCAAGAGACCGATCGACGGTCGCTTTTCCTTTCTGCTGCTGATCCCGATCTTATCCCGAGAGTCGTCACACGTATCATCACAGACTCATGGTTTCACACACACTGTTTCTTTCCTTTCTCTTTCTTCTCTGATTTGGACAGAGCGCATGCCACCGTTTGACACGTCAGCGTGAGTGGCAAATTAGTGGCTGCGAGTGCTTAAGGGTACACCAGTGTCATGTCGATCTCCGATTGATGGTACCAAATAAAGACTAAGTAGGCACATACGCACCAACCAATTTTGAGGTGTTGTCACACTAGGAGCATTTGTATTCATAGCAATCAAACGCTAGGTAGGCGCATTGGCTTTTGCTACCACTCTCTCTTTTAAGCCTCCTTTGCCATGTCCCTTGTAGCAACACCATCAAGTGTTAAGTGCATCTCCAACGCCGACCCCTAGACCTCCCGCATCACTTAGCTGTTCGGACTCCGCAAGCCATCCAATGGCATCCCTCATCAATCCGTGGACCAATCCGGACCATCGTTTTTCCGCAAACCAGAACCAAACCAAGAGGGTTTGGGGGAGTCCGGACACGAGCCATGTAGGACTCCGACACCCCAGACCACCCAAAACTAAGGAGCTATCCGCACTATTTCCGCAACAAAATCCCGCTTTCTCAACACTCCTCTTCCATCCCGTTGCTTTCCACCCAATTCTCGCGCTTTTTCACCGCTGCCGCATGGACCTGCACAAAAAAACCGCTGAAGACGGCGGTGGTGGAGGTCCAGCGATCACGCTCACCCGGAAGATTAACTTGGAGACACGGCAAAACCGCCACCCCAGGCAAAGGCGACATCTTGGTGAAAAGGAAGAGGCATACGTCAAATGCTCCGACGTCAAGGAGGCATCCAAGGCCGAGAGGTTTAACATGTTGATGACGGCGGCTGAGAAGAAGATAAAACTCGAAAAGAAGGTCATGCTCGAAGAGAAAAAGATTGAGATCACTACTGCTTCACAGGACACGAAGATGTTGACCTTGAGGATGGAGAATTTGGATGGCGATGCAAGAATGACGTGCAAGTCATCTGTCTTAAGATGTTGAAGCGTACGAAGGATCAGTTGGAGAGGGTTGAGAAGGAGGCGGCCGAGATGGCAGCGACGATGGAGTGAAAGTGGAGGCTCGGATTGCCGGTACGGCAGGGCAAAAAATCCAATTTTTCCACGGACTGCCGGACTGATATTTTTCTGTGATCGGACAAATAAAAATTATGCATACTTGCCTTTTTTTTATGGTCGGGCGGGCGTTATGTGTTTGGGCTTGAATTTCGAATTAATCGTATCTGGCGGACATTTAGGGGATAACTTTGGATGGCCGGCTCCACATCAATGTCTGCGAATGGATATGGTATTTGGTTTGGGGGTCAACGCTGAAGATGTCCTAAAGACCTCGATCCATACTATCACTTCTTTAGTACAACGTTATGCTAAAGCAGCGACAAGTAATATAAATTGAATGGAGTAGTAATATAATTTCAGAATGATGATTCAATCAGCTTAGCATTAGGTGTTATGGTAATCTTTTCGACCTTGCGTCTACTCCACATCCCTTATCATCAGTGCTTGTCAATTTCTCTACCTCTGACGTCTTGTTTACGGACACAGGCACTTTAATTAGGCCGCTGGTTACAAAAAATGATCCAATTTTCTCGGTGTATGTTTTGCCCACTTCAATTATTATTTTCGTTCTTTTTATAGCTTAAACAGACTTTCTCGCTAGTAATCGGCATGTTCGTGTAGCCAACTGAAACGATTATTTTTGATAGCAGAAGACTCATAAGCAGATGCAGCCCATGTGACAAGTGTACCTTCTCTCCTCTTTTTTTTTTTGAGTGGTTTCTCTCCTCTTGAGTTGTGACACACGGTCGGCCAGATTGCTACTACGGAAACCGTGTTTGAATTGCACTGCAAGAGTCCTATGGTACTCCTGCTCAGTTCGATGCGGTGACCAGTACACTTGCCATCATAAACTGAAAGAAAAACATATTCTGTAGTAGTCAATTGCACTTCCGAGCAAAATAAAATTCGTACCACGCTAGTACCATGTTAATTGCTCGGAGCCCAACGGATGCTTGCAGTGGAGTCACCTCTGACACTACCTGGTCGGTGCCGACTTTCCCTTTCCTGCAGATCAAAGCAATTAAGGGATATTATATTTTGTGTGTGTGTGTATTTAAGCTATTCCCAGTAATTCATTTTTCTTGGAGATGTGCTGAATTATAAAAAAAGAAAAAAGGAAAAAAATACTATTGGGGTAGCTTGCTAACATGGAACGTGCCGTTGTCCGGTGTGCTAGTAGATGTACCTTTTGCCTCCTGCTCCTTTTTCCTTCCACCCAAAAGCCTCCATGCCAAATGGACAAAATTTCACAACTCATGTGATCTGGCCAGCACAAGGTATGTCAGTTGGGCATCCCCAATAATAATAGTGTGACCAAGTTTAAAATTTAGAATCACTCCATAAGTTTGGAAACGGTGCGTGGCAGGAACATGGGATCTTCGTTACCAAATTTCATTACTCTAGTGTGATATAAAATTTGTTTGTTAAGCAAACCATCTGAGGAGTTAAGTGTGCAGAAAGTCGTCAACTGTTTTAAGTAGGTCAAACACGTTAAAGAAATGAGCGGTGGGTTTGAGTACCCTGAAAGCTCATGCTTAACTTGTCAGAGCAAACGCTGTCACCTTCTGATCTTCTGCAACAGAAGTTTTGTACACAATGCTGTGATGCTCTTTACAGATGATGTGCTGCATATATGCAAATGAGGTTGTCGACTGCTCGTTAAAAAGTACCAATGTACTGTCTTTTTTTTTTTACGGGGGAGTACCAATGTACTGTTTGTGTATCCTTTAACTGAATTGCCCATCTCGAAAGTATAAAATGAAAAATTGGGTCACAATCAATTACTCCTTCCATTTCATATATTACAGGGTGTACAATGATTTTTTTTACGCAGAAGGACCCATCGCTGCATTGATTAGAGCAGTGAAGCGGTACATCTTAGAGCATCTTCAACAGGCGCGCTAAACAAGCGTCGAGCCGCAAATTTAACCAGTTTAGCGCGCACGCAACCCGGCGGGTGGCTCCAGCGGGCGCGCAATAACCGCGCGCGGTATAAGGAGTTGGGCGCGCGGTCGGATTCGCTATCTCGCGCGGTGTATTTGAGGCGCCCGCTTCCGCGCGCGGCACACTCGAGCGCTCGCGCTGCCCTCTCTCTTCTCCGCCTCCTACGCCCCGCGCGCGCCGGCGCCGTCGAACTGCACCCATGGACGCACGCGCCGGCACCCCGCTCACCCCATCCTATAGCCGTGACCCCTCCACCGCCGCCGCCGCCGCAAACCCTAGCCCGGGTGGCGTTGGCCCCGCCTCCACCGGAGCTCCTCCGACCATCGGCCTCGCGCGCGGCCTCTTCATGCCGCCGCGGATGACCTCGGCGGCGGGTGGCGTCGCGCCGGCGCCGGCCCGAGCCGCCGCCCCCTCCTCAAAGCTCCCCAATGCGGCGCGGCCAAAGAAGGGCAAGACATCGGCGAAGAAAAACAAGGCGGCGGACGGCTCCGGCACCTCGAAGGCGAGGAGGAAGAAGCTTGCAGGGCGTGCGACGGGCGCGGTGGCTACCTAAGCGCCGGCGAGCTCACTCGTTGAGCCGGCGGCCGACGCGCACAACATCTTCGACGAAATGCCCCCAAGGTAAAAAAATCCAACTTTTCATTTTTTTTGTTATTTTTTCAATGCATTCACATATAGATAGCTTATTTGCATTGTTCAAAAAACTTTGTAGTCTCAATGATGATGCATACATGTCAACGATGGGTGTTGGCTCCAACAATTCGCATTGGTCTCAAACCAATGACATGCACTTCGAAGACCATGAGTTCGAGGTGGACGAGGAGGGTGAGGGCATTGTCGACGCACCGAAAGGAAGAGCGGGCAATTACACCAACGTCGATGACATCTTACTATGCAATACTTGGTTGCAAGTGTCGAGGGATCCATCCGTTGGAGGTGATCAAGTAGAGATGCTTATTGGGGGCGGATGAAAGAACACTTTGATGTTCACAACTTGAGTGGAACTGACCGCTCCGAGAGATCACTTCGGTCCCGATGGTCGACAATCAACTCGGATTGTCAAAGGTGGGCGGCCTGTCAAAAGGCGGTTGACAAGTTGAACCCAAGTGGCA